>NC_045712.1:46490378-47115378 GCF_009834535.1 Camelus ferus
CCTTTAGAAGAGCATGCTGTTCCCATGTAAAAATGACACTTCTATTTTAAAACAAAAATGTTTGGTTTTGCAAAAAGGTCACAGAGATATTTTTTTTTCCCTGTGACATTTATTCTTATGATCCAAGTGGACCGTACTTGACCCCTCTCCATCCTTCTCTCCTGTGCTTGGTAACTTGTTGATGAGTCTCACATACCCAGTTCCTTCTGCCAGCTAGCCAGAGACCCCTCTACCATATGACCTAGGTTTGGGGGATAACGTGAAAATGAGTTCCAACAAGCAGATCTATGTTTCTGGCCTTCAGACACGTATGTGGTAGATTTTTCCTTTCTGGGCTGGGTGATCTGATTTGGATGACGTAAGCCTATCACTCAAGAAAGACTGCTTGCTGTGTGGGGCACATCTCATGGGCGAGTGTGTCCTGTTTATTGCAAGGGTCACCAGGTGGCAGTGGTTGCTTGGGGGCTTTCACATCTTCAGTTCAAGTTCAAGTTTTGAGGTCAGACCCCAGGGGCTGGTCCCAGTTCTGAGGAACTTCTTGGCTCTGCGAGCATCTGAGTGGCATCTCTGCCTGGAGGTGGCGAAGGGAGTGCCACAAGCCCGTCACGTGGCTCCTTAATCCTTGCCTTGCATCAGTATTTAGTGATTGGCAGATGGCGGCTCCTAACATCTGTGATTTGGAGACCTAAGAATTTGATGCATGTGGTATGTATGTGGCTGAGCCTCTAACTATTCAGGGTAATTCAGGACACGTTCCACTCTCAGGGGTTCATTAGTAGCCGGCTGCACACAAATGCTCTTTTAAAGGCTCTGGGAACATATTGCCAAATAGCCCGGAGAAAAATCATCCTAATATACAGCCTTGGCCAGCGATTTGACTGCTCAGTTCACCGAACCCCTTGCCAACCTCGAGTTTTATATTTAAAATTTCTTGCTAACTTGCTCAGTGTACTAAGGAAAGCATCTGATTGGTCTGCTCATTTGGATTTCTTTCATTACTTGTGAGATTGAAAAATGTCACACATTTAGTGCTCTGATCATTTGTAACTTTTGTTTTGGTGATTGCGTTGCTTCCAGTTTTATGTAATTTCCACTTAGCTGAAGTAAGGAACACCCGTGTGATGGGTCACCAGAGAGCCCTCAAGATCACGTTGTTAAAAAGTATTTAATATGGTAGTGAAATTGTCATAATTACGAAGTGAAAGAAAAGCAGTAGTACATGATTCCAACTTAATAAAACATGAATGGCGTGTAGGAATACAGCACATATATATAAGAGTCGCAAATTTAGATACCCTAAGCTCAGATTACAAGGAAACAGTACTCTATTTTTGGTATCTAGCTCTGCCATCTCCTCAGTCTCCACTCTGGGAGAGAGGAGAGAACTTTCCAGAAAATATCTTAGTTCCTTCTAGCCTGTGGTCTTGATTCAGCCAGGGCCTGACGGTCCCCCCACCACATGGCCCCATCTCAGTTTCCCGTGACGCTGCCAACCCCTGACCCTCAGCCACATCCTGGTGGCATCCGACTTTGCCCCCTTCCCTCATAGCACCCTTCCCGAGGCAGTGTGCCTCCCTCCTGGTGGTGGTGCTCCTGGCTCTGAGCTCAGCCCCACTTCCTCCTCCGACAGGCAGATGCTAGGTTCTCGCCCTTTTCCTTGCCTTGCAGGGCTTGTCACCACTCAGTCCTCTCTGCCCTGTAGCCTGTGGGGAGGGGCTGCAGTTCAGACTTCCAAGCTGTGTTCAGGTGAAAGGCTTCAAAATCTATTTCTCTTCCAGCAACGGCTGACTAGATCACTGTCTCATGGTAGACTCAAATAAGACCTGAAGAATGCCCTCTTGGTGGTGTCCACCCCCCCCCCCCATTGTCCCCTGTGTGCCTTCCGTTGAATCTGTGCATGGAACCTTTCAGGCCACACAATTTCCAGGATGTGAAAGGACATCTGGCAAGATTTCACTTAAAAATATACTAAAAAATACTGAAAGGAAATACACCAGCGTGATTTTTCTCTGGTTTCATGGGGTTATATGTGAATTTTCTTTTCTTCTCTATGTATTGTCTATACTTTGCAAATTTTCTTCAATGTCTATATTATGTTTTTATAATTCTATAAGGCCATTTAAAAAAATTGAAGTATAGTTGATTAACAGTGTTGTGTTTGTTTCAGGTGTACTGCAAAATGATTCAGTTACATATTCTTTTTCAGATTCTTTTCCATCATAGATTATTACAAGACATCAAATGTAGTTCCCTGTGCTATATGGTATAAACTTGCTGTTTATCTATATTATATATAGTAGTGTGTATCTGTTAATCCTAAACTCCTAATGTATCCCCCTGCCCTTTCCCCTTTGGCAACCATAAGTTTGTTTTCTATGTCTGTGAGTCTTTTTCTGTTTTATAAATAAGTTCATTTGTATCATCTATAAAACATTTTCGTATGAAGTCTTTTTTCTTTTTTACTTCCTTAAATGTTAGAGGAAAGGGGCAAAATGAGTGATTACATATAGCATGCTTTTTGGATTATCTACAGTTTTTCATCTTTCAGGTTCCTTTTTCTTCCAACTTCCCTTTTCCACCTCACCCCAAATTTGTAAAAACAGGTCAAGAATTATGTGCATGCCTGTCACCAGCAGATGGAACCAGGCAAAGGAGTAAGTGGAATTAAAAATTGAGGAAAACCACTTTTTTATCTTTGCTCTGATACCTGTTTTGACATTTATTTCACATCAGTAAAAGTTATCTTCTATTGAATAACATTGCTGCAAGTGAACCTTTTATAGGATAAAGCTTGGTGCAGTAGCATCTTTCAGTGTTTTTTTGTGCACATTGAAGATCTGAAAAATAATTTCTGTAACTCTGCCAGGGTTAGACTGCTGACATCTCTGAAATCTAGTCATAGGCTGATCCTTAGACAACCTTGAAATTTATTCCAGAATCATCTTTTTCTCAGGGAGAAAAAAATTGTAATAACGTGACAGAAAATCAAAGGGAAAGAACCCCATTTTAATGGTTTTGTAACATTTTCTCGTTTTTGTCAATTTACTGAGATACTGTTCATACATTTCTTATACCCTTGTGGTAGGTGGAAGACGTATAGTCTTTTTCACTTAATATAATTTTCCATTTAAATTCTATTTATGTATTTTTATTTTTATTTTATTTTTTTAGTAAGGTCATAAGTAAGAATTTAATTGAAAAACTTCCATTAGGTGCAGCTCAGTGTATCCCCAGGTCATCTGACTTATTCTGTTCTGTACCAATCCTTATCTTTAAGGAAGATGTTATACAGGCATTGTTCGTAAGACTCACAGCCAAATTTCATAGTGTTCTTAGGTTGGTTATCTTTAGTATAGTTTAATTTGTCCAGCATAAGAGAGCCTTTAAACTTAAATGTCCATACCCTGGTGTTAACTATATAAGTCCTTTCCATAATTGAAGGAGGTTATATTCTTTGGTGGAAATCTTGCTTGTTGTCTTGATTGAGCCTGGGTGATCTTATAAGAAAATTCATATTTATGGTCAGGCTCAGAGCAGGTATTATTAATTGGCCAGGTGAGATCTCCCAACTTGTAATGTCAGTAGTGGCCTAAATAGAACTATAATTTCTCTTTTAGAATAAATTTTCTGAGGATTATCTAGTTAGAGCCTTGGAGTAGGGAAACCCACCAAGGTAACACAGAAGCACAAGATACAGGTAATGTGCCATAAACCTAACAGTTGGATTAGTTCATAATCAAAGGTGTGAGCAATTATCAAAGTAATTGGTAAACAGGCCTGGTCCGGTGTCTTGGGTCAGCTGTCTACCTCAGCTGTCGTCTTCTTCTCATCCTGGCCTGGTAGCTTCTTCTCCATTTGAGCATTGTTTTAAGTTGAGCACTACTCCATAGGCCAGTCCAGTGCAAGAGCTCTTTCTGATTGGAAATTAATCCAGAAGTCAATTTCCTTTAGCTTTCACTGTGCATGGTCTAGTTAAGAGTACCTGATAAAGGGTCCTTCCATTCAGGTTGGAGACAGTTCTTTAAGTCATGTCTGTTCCAGTATGTATAACCCCTGGCTGCAGGTGATGATGGGGCATCGGACCGTCACCCAAGGATAGATGACTGAGCTTCAGAAACAAACCTGGAGTGTCCTTTTAATAATTCAATTAAACTTTGCAACAATGTAACATAATAGCAAGGAATGATCTGAGAAGTGAGCCTTAGTAAATACAGACCTTAATCAACAAAACTAGAATTTAATATCCACTAAAATATAATCTTTTTCTCTCATTTTTATAAAATATAGCCAAATCAAGATTTAATTTGTTTACAAGTTAAGTCTGATTATTTGATCATATAGGCTCTTTTAAATTGGCTGTTTTGGAACTTTTAATAAGGACTTTCAGGCTAGAATTTTAATAAGGTATTCTAAGGCCAGGAAAGCCACATCAAGGGCTTGTCGTATGTTTTTTGCCTTACAGATTTAGGTGAATTCTTTTGTACTCAAAATGCCTTGAGATTCCTGTACCTGTTAGGAGGTGATTTTCCTAATTTATCTGATAGAACCACTGGGGACCTAAGAGTTTCCAGTCTCTGGAGGGATCAGATAGAGAGAAAAGATAACTGTTCTAAGTCTGCTTACATAGGTATAATTTATCAAATTGCTGTGAGTCATAATTAGCTTAAGGAGAAGGGTTTCTTTATATCTGGGAAACACAGATTAAAAGCCAGTAATATTTCAGACAAAACCAAAAATTATAACCATATTCATCAGTTTACTCAGTCCCATGTAACTAATCTTTTTTTTTGTTAACAGTTTTATGAAATCAGAGTTTTCATTGCTATTTATGTATTTTTAAATAAATTATATTCTGTTTATATATTTACTTAAGAATACCAAAAGTCTCTATAATTTATTTAAATCATATTCATTCTGTTGTTGGAGATGTAGGCTGTTTGCCATTGTAAATCTTCATTTTGGAAATTATTCTAAAACTGCACGGTAGCATGTAGATCTCAGGTTACTTCCAGGTGCACTGTGTGAGGTATGTAGTCTGTGAGTGAACTTGGGTGGGTGGTCTGTCTTTGATCTGTCATCTTGTTGGTCAATAGGGTTGATGTGGCTGGCCTGATTGGATTCCCAAAGAACATACAATATTAATGTATTATTATCTTTCAGACTATTATATAAATATGGTTAAAGGGATCAGACTTGATGTAGTTAAATCAATCCACAAATAGCCCCGAGGCCTGATTTTAGCCTTGATTAAATCCCTTCCCCCACTTTTTTTTTAGATGGAGGTACTGAGGATTGAACCCAGGACCTAGTGCATGCTAAACATGGTCTACCACCGAGCTATTACCCACCCCCTAAATTCCTTTTTTTTTAATGATTAGAAAATAAAATTGACAAGTTCCGTTCTCCATGATATTTGCATCTTTTGATAAGCTGTAAGTTACTCAGAAAGGCAAACAGATTAAGGAAAATGAAGAACAAAGGAGGAGACAGCCAGCTGTATCTTGACCACCTGTTGTATGACGAGCATCCGGGCAAAACGCGTTTTCATAGTTGTCTCATTTAAGCCCAGGAAAACCCAGTAGACAGGTAAGAGTTATCTCTGCTGTGGAGGAAGAGATTGAGGACTGGTAGGTTTAAATCGTTTTCCTCAAGCCTCAGGCAGTAAGGAGGTGAGTCCGTTCAGGTCTGTGTCTGTTTGATTTCGAAAGCTTCCTCTCTTCGTCAGACCCAGGCTGCTCACACCTGGGATACTCCAGTTTGCAGTAACTGGGAGCTACCTGGGAGGTGTGCCGGTGTGCATTTTAAATGGAGCCAAGACTTAACAAGTCAAACAATGAAACTAAAGGACTTAATAGAAATTACACAAGAATTCTTTTTGGCCTTGGGATGGGGAAGACCTTTTAAAACATGACTTTAGAAAATTATAGGCAAAAAACAAAGAAACAAAAAGAGACTCACAAATTTTATTTCATAAAAAAACAAAACAAAAAAAACCTTTCTCCTGACCAAAAATAATAGGCAAAGTCAACCTGGGGAAATAATTGCATCTCATCTCATCGTAAGGGCCTATTTCCCTATTGTATAAGGAGCGCCTAGAAATCAGTGAAGAAAAGCCAACAACCCGATGGAAAAGTCGGGGAGAAGCTGAGGATTGAATTGTTCCTACCTTTGACTGTTGTGAGCAGTGCTGCGGTGAACATGCATTTTGTTTTGTTTTTGGTTTCCTTGAGTATCAGTTTTCAGTTACTGGGGTTTATGGTATTTCTGGGTCATATGGTAGTTCTATGTTAAACTTTTTGAGGAGTTGCCCAGCTGTTCTCTACCATGACTGTAAGATTTTACTTTCCTGCCAGCAATATATGAGAGTTCTGATCTCTCCACATCCTCACCGGCATCTGTTATTTTCCACTGTTGTGATTATAGCCACCCCAGCAGGTGTGACCTGGTGTCTCATCCTGGTTGTGATTTGCACTTCCTTGTGGCTAATGCTGGTGAGCATCTTGTGGTGTGATTTTTGGGTAACTGCTTAACCTGTGCATATAATTGATCTCAACCTCAGGTCCTCACACTTGGTTTTCCCAGTGTCATTGAGACCATTGACTGATTCTCATCCAGTCATGCCCCTGAGCCTGGAAGGGGGCAGCGTCACAGCACACCCAGGAGTCCAGATCCACCCAGCCTTGCATCCCCACGTGACTCTGTCCATCTCTTCTGATCCCATTCCCCACTTCTAAAACCTTCTCGTTGTGCTTTTTGAGAGTCAGTCCCTCATCAAGCATCATTTCTGATATCCTCAACCTGATCTGTTAATGGTTCCTTCACCTTCTTCTCCATCTGGAACCTAGTTCTCCCTGGCAGCCCTCCTACTTGGCCCTAGTTCTCTCTTTCCCTCCCTGCAGGACATAGAGATAAAGTGACCTCATTGTTTCCCTGATATGTCCAGATCATTCTCCGTCCTTCTCCCTTTAAAGCACCCACCTTTGAATCTCAGGCCATCACCACACTGTACCCTACCCCTCCCTCCTTCATCCCTTGAAGGCTGGAACTGGTGAATTACCGTTACTCCCTCCACCTTCTCCTCCTTAATCTGTTTAGATTCTGTGGCCTCTCAAGGTGTCAAGCCCTTGCACCCTCCCTCGCTTTCTTTACCCTTCTCACTCGGCTGTACTCACCTGGCAAATTCCCAGCCTTTGTTAAACCCTCTGACCCTCCAGCACTTCCTTCCCTATCTTCGCTTATAAGTGGTGAGCTTACTTTTGTTTCCCTGAGGAAATGAAAGCAACCAAGAGAGAACCCCCAACAGTCCCTTTCCTCCACCTGCCTCTGCTCTGTTGCTCTGCCTTTGCCTGTTTAATCCCTGTGCTCCTGCACTCAAGTGCTGCCCCCTCTCGCCTGCTCTAGACAAGGCTCTAGAAGATATTTCTCCTGGAATGTCAGTCCATTGGATTTTCCTGTGAGAAAGGAAAACCTTACTTTTTTCTTCTCCCCTCCTAAATTCTCTGACTGGAGACCTGTTAATTAGACAAACAAAAGACAGATGAACAAGAGAACAACAAATTCAGATGAAGGCCTGTGTCTTGCATGCACACAGGAGTCCTCCATGACTCGTTACGCAGAGACGTGGTCAGGATGGGGGCTTGTCTAGCCTCTTGACAAAAGAAAAATACATTTTTTAGTAAAGTGACAGACAAAGGAAAAGGACTTTGAGCTTCTAAGGGCTGCATATTGTGGAAAGATAAATGTGTGGGGGAAACTGATCGATGATAAGGGAGAGTCAGGTTTGTTCTGTCCATGCCTCTGGTGCATGTCAGGCTGATGAGTCTAGAGTATCTGTGATTAGGAATCCCCTTGCCCTTCCTGGGAGAAAGGAAGAAGAAGAGAATGTGTCTTGTCATCTTTTTTTTTTAATTGAAGTATAGTCGAATTACAGTGTTACGTTAGTTTCATATAGCAAAGTGATTCAGTTATACATATGTGCGTTCCTTTTCATGTTCTTTAGCATTATAGGTCATTATGAGATACTGAATGTAGTTCCCTGTGCTAAACAGTAGGACCTTGTTGTTTATCTATTTCACATATGATTGGTAGTATCTGCAAATTTCAGACTCCGAATTTATCCCTCCGCACCACCCTTTGTCTGCTTCTTAATTGCTTTCAGTTAAAAATAATCCTTGTGTCAAAGTCACATGTTTTGTGGTGACATTCTGCTCTGCTTCCTTCCCACTAGAACTTTTTCCATCTTAGAAATCTCTCTCTTGACCCCACATGCTCTCTCCAGCGATGGGTCATTTTTCTGCTCCCCTTTAAGTCAACTCCTCAAAAGAACTATCTCTGTTCATTGCTTTCCATCTTTCTTACGCCTTTTCTATTAAGCCCTTTTCCTCCACAATTCCCGCTGAAGCTGTTCTCATCAGGATCTCCAGTGATCTCTGGGTCAGTAGACTTCATGCTCAGCTCCTGGTCCTCGCTCCATTGGCCGGTCAATGGAACTGGATCCAGCAGGTCCTGCCCTCCTTGAAACACTGTCCCTCCACCCTGTACCCCCCTACCCCGAGCGCCCAGGACACCACGCTGTCCCGATTTCCTCCCACTGCACAGCTCGCTCACTCCTCTTAGTCTCTGTTGCTGGTTCCTTCTTACATCTCAGCCTCTCAGATGTTCGAATTTCTCCTCTGTCTTCAGTTGTCCCCTTGGTCATCTTTTCCACCACAGTCTCTGCTACCACTTGTCTGGCTGCCTGGTTACACCTCCACTTGGATGTCTCCTCGGTATCTCAAGGTAACTGCATTCACGGATCCAAAACTGAATTTTTGAAATTCTTCCACATCCCTTCCCCCTGCCCCACCAACAACAAGAACAGCAACTGGCCCCTCTCCCCACCTAGGTTAATAAATGGAAACTCCATCCCTCCAGTGGCCCAGACTGCAAACCTGGAGGCCAATCTTTGGCATTTATTCCGTTCTTTCTCACATGCCACATCAGAATTTTAAGAACATACCATTGTATCTTCCATCAAAATATAACCAGAATCTGACCCCCTGACCCTGTTACCAGCTTCTCGCCCAGATGCCAGTGAGAAGAGCCTTGTTTCTGCCTCCCTGCTTCCATCCTTACTCAGCACTGTTCTCCATCCAGCAGCTGGAGTGAGCCTTTGAGAAGTCAGATCTTGTCTCTCCTTTATTCAGAACCTGCTGATGCTGAAATGGCTGATTCAGCCTGGAGCAGGGAAGGGACAGAATAAGCCTGGGATACTCTGTGGTCCCTGAGAGGAAGTGCTCACAGGCTTGTGGATGGATGTCAAAAAGATAATAGTGGTGATGGTTTATAACATTTGAAATGAAAAGATAATCCAGGAGTCTGTGGTGAGAGCAGAAATGCAAGTGGCAGGTGACAGGGAGGGAGAATGTCAACTAATAAATGCAGAAAGCGTGAGAGAGTTAGAAAATCACTGTTTTGTAATCCCCAAAGAGATAATAGATTTAATCAAAGACAGTTAAGGAATGCCAGAACCGTTAGGTGCAGGGTGTCAGGGAACCGGATATTCGTGGGTTCTGTGTGTGCACGTGTAAGATGCCAAAGAGGACTTGCTCGTTATGAAAGTGGAACTGTAATGTTCAAGGAAGGCAACCGCTGGCAGTTCCCATCTTATTCAAGTGATCACACCTAGTGTCACTGAGTGTTCATGGAGGGACAGCCTGACATAATGTGCCTGCTGATACGATGTCACATGACATTCTCAGCAACACTTATGACGTGCTCCCCAATCCGAATCTAAGTGGACCTTTAGAACTACCTTCTGGTTTACAGAAAATACAGTCAGATAAATCCAGGATGTGGGACCTCTTGCGAGACCACAGGCCTTGTCTCATCAAATAGGAAAAAGTGGATGGGGACCTTGTAGTTTTTTGTTTTGTTTTGATTTTTCAGTTTTATTAGGTAGAATGGTTACAGTTTGACTACACATATACAGCATATTGCATGTAAATATGTACACACAATATACTGCACATATTTTAAAAAATTTACATGTATGTGCTGTTCAGTGTTTCTAAGAACAGTTTAGAGCTTTAGCTTTTTAAATTCACATGGTTATCAAAGGAATAAAGCCAGCTACACAATAAGAATCAACAGAATACAGTAATCTAACCATAAAGGACAGTCAAATGTGCTTACATATATTCAAGAAATCAATAATCTGAGTTATAAATAATAAATGGTTCATTTGTATCCTTTTTTAAAAAAAAAGATTCCACATATGAATGATATCATGTGGCATTTTTCATTCTCTTTCTTCACTTAGAATGACGATCTCCAGGTCCATCCATGTGACTGCAAATGGCATTATTTTATTCTTTTTTATGGCTGAGTAGTATTCTATTGTGTGTGTGTATGTATAAATATATATAAACTCTTCTTTATCCAGTCTTCTCTTGATGGCCATTTGGGTTGTTTCCATCTCTTGGCTATTGTAAATAGTGCTGCTGTGAACATTGGGGTGCATGTGTCTTTTTGAATTGTATTTTTCTCAGGCTATATGCCCAGGAGTGGGATTGCTGGATCATAGGGTAAGTCTGTTTTTAGTTTTTTGAGGAATCTCCATACTGTTTTCCATAGTGGCTGCACCAATCTACATTCCCACCAGCAGTGTAGGAGGGTTCCCTTTTTTCCACATCCTCTCCAGCATTTATTGTTTGTAGACTTTTGAATGATAGCCATTCTGACTGGTGTAAGGTGAGATGTCATTGTAGTTTTGATTTGCATTTCTCTAACAATTAGTGATGTTGAGCATTTTTTTCATGTGCCTGTTGATCATTTGTATGTCTTCATTGGAGAATTGCTTTTTTAGGTCTTCTGCCCATTTTTGGATTGGGTTGCTGGTTTTTTTGATATTAAGGTGTATGAGCTGTTTGTATATTTTGGAAATTAGTCCCTTGTCAGTCACATCATTTGCAAATATTTTCTTCCATTCTGTAGGTTGTCTTTTCATTTTGATGATGGTATCCTTAGCTGTGCAAAAGCTTTCAAGTTTAATTAGATCCCATTTGTTTATTTTTGCTTTTATTTCCATTACTCCAGGAGCTCGTTCAAAAAATATACTTCTGTGATTTATGTCTAAGAGTGTTCTGCCTATGTTTTCCTCTAGTACCTTCCTTATAGTATCTGGTCTTATATTTAAGTCTTTAATCCATCTTGAGTTTATTTTTGTATATGGTGTTAGAGGATATTCTAATTTCAGTCTTTCACATGTAGCTGTCCTATTTTCCCAGCACCACTTACTGAAGAGACTGTCTTCTCTCCATTGTATGTTCTTGCCTCCTTTGTTGTACATTAATTGACCATAAGTGTGTGGGTTTATTTCTGCACTTTCCTGTTCCATTGAGCTATGTGTCTGTTTTTGTGCCAGTATCATACTGTTTTGATTACTGTAGCTTTGTAATATAGTCAGAAGCCTGGGAGTGTGATTCCCTCAGCTCTATTCTTCTTTTTCAAGATTGTGTTGGCTATTTGGGGTCTTTTGTGTTTCCATTACAAATTTTTAACATTGTTTTGTTCCAGCCCCGTGAAGAGAGTCACTGGTAATTTGAATGATTTTTAAGGCTGTTTAAAGTTTCTGGGGAGGAAACCTGGGAACACTTCCTCTTCAGTCTTGGCAGGCTGACCCTGGGCACTTTCTTAGGTGAAGGTGGGGGCAGTCATAAATGAACCAGTGAAACCCCTGCCCACATGAGCTGATGATCCGGTGCAGGAAGATGGACCATAAGTAAGCAAGCAAACGTGCAGCATGTCAGGTGCTGTAAGTATTACATAAGATACCTGTAACCTAATTTTGGACATTTCAGAAAGAACACGTGTGTGTGGGAGGTGCAGACATGTGCATATACACGGATCAAGCAAGTATGGCAAAATGTTAGCAGTTGTTCAATCTTGGTGGTGGGTGTGTGGGGCTCTTTGCCTTGAAATTGTCTAAATATTGGAATTTTAAAAGTGCACTGGAAACAAACCAATCCTCTAATATGCCCCTTCTCTCACAGAGTGGAAGCTAGACCTTACAGCCGGTCCCGATGGCCCTCCACATGCAGCCCCGTCCTCGCCCCTTTGAAACCTGCTCTGTCTCTGTCCCTCCTGACTCGAGGCCCACCAGCCTTGATGTTTGTTGGCCCTTTGAGGCCTGCTTGCACCTCGGAGCCTTTGCACTTCCCACCACACCTTCCTTCCTAGAGCATCCTTCCTTTGGCTCTGTGTGTGGCTTCCTCTTATTTCCTTGAGGTGTTTACTTAAAGGTTGTTTCACTGAGGCCTTCCTGGGTTACTCACCTATGAAAAATTGCAACTCCTTGTCCCCCATCTCTTGCTCGTCTCCCTGTCTGATTTTTTTTCAGCTTTACAACTAATTTTATTAAAATTTTTTTAATGTACAGTTGCTTTTCAATATTATATGTTTCAGGTGTACAGCATAGTGATTCCCAATTTTTCAAGATTATACTCCGTCTATAATTACTATAAAATATTGGCTATATTCCCTGTGTTTTACTATATATCCCTGTAGTTTATTTATTTAATGCATAGTAGTTTGTGTCCCTTAATCCCCCACCCCCATCTCACTCCTCACCTCTTCCCTGTCCCCACTGGTAACCACTAGTTCTCTGAATCTGTGAATCTGTTTCTTTTATGTTACATTCACTAGTTTGTTGTCTTTTTTAGATCCCCCATGTAAGTGATGTCCTACAGTATTTGTCTTTCTCTGTCTGACTTACTTCACTCAGTATGATGTCCTCCCAGTCCATCCGTGTTGTTGCAAATGACAAAATTTCCTTCTCTTTTATTTCCCTGCCTTATTTTTCTCCACAATACTTGTCACACCTGATATGCCACATGTTTGCTTATTTACTTATGGTCCATATTCCTGCACCGGAACATCAGCTTCCGTGGGCAGGGGTTTCATTGGTTCATTCACAACTCCCGCCCTCCTCACCTAGGAGGGTACCCAGGTTCAGCCTGCCAGGACTAAAGAAGATGTGTTCCCAGGTTTCCTACCCAGAAACTTTAAATAGCTTTAAAAACCATTGCCTGTGTGACCTCTGAAGAAAATGACACCACTTAAAATTTGTGGAAGTGGACTCTATAGGTGAACATCACTTAGCAACGCAAACAATGATCTGAACTGTGAAATCCAATAAAATCTGTTGTATGAAAAGGCTGCCAGAGAATTATTTGCCCCCCAAAAATATATTAGAGAAGCTTTATTCTACATCGTAATCAATACCTTTAAAACTGAATGGGCATATCTTGGAGCCTGTTTTTCTGATCTTGAATAGCTGCAGTGGTGAAGATTGTACCAATTTACTCTTCATCACTGAACTTTACAATAATTGCATCAACTTAAGCTGTCTGTGTTGAAGTGGAGATACCACTGAGTAAGAAGTGTCTCTTCTCTCAGTAATCAGCTGCCTACAGTTGACCAAAAGGGAAAGAGCATGGTGGTTTTGTGGAAACACATACACACCAACACTGTACATCTCCTTTTTGATTTTATTTGTATTAGTTTGATAGCTCTAGGCTTTTGGACTACTTTAATAATTAAAAAATATGTAGTTGAGCCTCATTTTCATGGGTTCTGTATCAGCAAATTTGCCACCTTTGCATACTTGGTGAAATGTATCTGTAACCCGAGAATCAAGACTCGGGATGGTTTCCTGGTCATTCACAGGCACGCTGTGAAAAATTCTGAGTCACTTGACATGCGGTCCCCAGCTGAGTTCAAGGAAGGCAGCAGTCTGCCTTCATGTTTCAGCAGCTTTCTCATGTCCTTTCCATAGCCTTGTTTTGTGCTGCATTTTTGCATGTTTGTGCTTTTATCGATGATTTCGCTGTTTTGAATGGCTCCCAAGCGTAGCACTAGTGTGCTGTCAAGGGTTTCTAAGTGCACGAAGGCTGTGATGTGCCCGATGGAGAAAATTGGTGTGCTCGATGAGCTTTGTTCAGGATTATAGTGTTCAGAGCTACAGTTACATATTATATATTATAGTATACTTGTTCAGGTATAGTGCTGTTGGCTGTGAGTTCAATGTTACCTTAGCAAAAATATGGTACATCTGGGAAAAAAAAAAAAAAAAGGAAGAGGAAATCCTCAGATCTATATGTGAGGCCAGTCTGGAAAGTGCTGAAGTAACATCCGTAGTGTGCGATGAAACTATGGAAAAGATGGGAAAGCAGCTAAATTTGTGGATTCCTGAGACAACAACCAATTTTTAAAAGCATAATGGACAGCATTGTTGTGGGGCTGAAAGGCAAAGAAAGTTTTGGTCATGTTATGCAGGGTCAGGAAAATGGTAAACCCTTCTCGCCTGGTGCTGGCCGGCTCACATATTTCAACAGCTGGTAACGGGGGAGGGGATAGTTAATGCATACTAAGTGCAGGCTCTACCCCTGAAGTCCTAGGTTCAATCCACAGTCCCTCCACTTAAACAAAGAGAGAAAAACAACAACAAACAAAAGACATGGAATGTCTTAAAAAAAAAAAAAAAGATGGTACAGCGTGAAAAATGTTAAATTTGTAAGTTGGACAGGTCTTCAAGATCAGGAGATTGAGGGAGAATTAAAAAAAAATAGTCAATTCTCTAGGCTTTCAAAATATTTCAGTAATTTAGAAGCCTAGTAGTTGGTCCTCATTATTCTGGGTTCTATATTTGTGAATTCTCCTACTTGCTAAAATCTGTGTGCATCTCCAAAATTGATACAGCGTTTTGCTGTCATCTGCAGACACACGCAGAACATCAAAAAAATTGTCGTCTGGCAAATTGTCCCAGCTGAGGTCCCACAAGGCGGTGTTCTGCCCTCTTGTTAGGGCTGAGGTAGGGGTGATCGGAGGATGGAGACAGGGAGGGGTGATTCCTGCAATGCTGATCCTCATTTTCTCTTCCGTAAAATAAAAATAAAATCTTCCAGACTGAGTTATCTTTAGCACTTAAGATTGTAATCCTTGTGAGATATATCTGCGTACACACACATGCACACTTGCCCTAGGAATAACAGCCCAGCATTTGCTGACACACTGTTCATGGTTACTCGATAGAACATAATTACTGTGAATAATGAGAATTGACTTAAACCTTGTTAAGTGCTCCACAAGAAAAGAATTATATGGAAAAGCTGAGTTTTGATGCTAATGAAACAAGCTTGTTTTACAAGCATCTTGGCAGACAAACCTGTCAGTAGACCAGAATGTCACCACGGGCTCGCAGGACTCTCACACTGTATTTCCCTTAGCGGTGTTGGGCCAGCATTCCCTAATTAAGTGTCGCGGGGACTTTTTGGACTATAAAACTACCTATGAATAATGAGACTCAACTGCAATTGCTTTAGTGAAGTTATTTTTAAAAACAGCAAAGGCGACGGCAGTAGGGAAGGCATTGATTCTGCAAGCGAAGTGTAATGCGCTTAAATCACGTTTCGTGATGTCTGGCTAAAAACCACAGGGTAGAAATTCCCTATCTGTGTTTATTTTCCACGGTGTTCACCAACACTGTTGTTGCTTAGCATCTGATCAGCATTTCCTGCGTGCCCATCACCATTTTAAGCTCCTCACATGTAATCTCATTTAATCTGCGGGATACCAGTCGTGGTGGTTGTTGCTGGGGTGGGAACAGCAGCAAACACATGCATGACACTGGCTGTGAATTCAGAACATTTCTCAGTGGTTCATGGCTGCGACGAATTCATTCCTTCCACGTGTCTGTGCCGTGAGAACTGTTATGAGCCCATTTGACAGCTGAGGAAACTGAGGCTCAGAGAACGTAAACAACATGCCCAGGGTCGTACGTAGTAAGTGGTCCAGAGCCTTTGCTCTCAGACCCTAAATTCTGCTGCTTCCCAGAATTGGGGTGTTGAGGGGTTTGGAGGGAGGCACTCTGTCCAGCAATAAGCAGATTCACTAGATAGGAACTTGTATGCACTGTCCACTTTCTATTTATTATTTTTATGTGTAGATTACTCTGTATATATTATATTATTATGTGTATATTATATATTATGCACATATAATGTATATATTATATATGCTGCATATGTGTATATTAATATTTACTATTAACTTTGTATGACCTGAGCTCAGATCAGTGCCTGCAGGCACTCGAGTTTCTCTAGGTTATAAGTCAGCAGGTGTCAGGTGATCAACTTCTGTTTCTCAAACCAGCTTTGTAAGCAGAGACAGACCTGTTTGCCAAGGAGTACTGACCACACAGGATACGTGGTTAAGAATTATGGTCTGTTGTGGTTGCATTTTCTCTTTAATCTTTAAAATTGTTGATGGAGTGACAAGGGGTGTTGGAGTGCTGTGGAGTTAGGATGCAAGGGAAAAGATATTTTTTCCTCAATTTAAGTGTGAACGAGGCCTCTCAGGACAGGAGTGGGAGTGTGGAACGTCTCCCAGGGAGTGCTCTCTGCACCTTCCCCTCATCTGTACCAGGAGTTCCTAGCCTGACATCTGTAGGCCTACAGATTTTAGTTTTGTCTGTTTGTTGATTGATTTACTGTTGGCCACAAGGCCCTTTGAGAATCTAATAAAAGCTGATGACTCTTTTGAGAGTCCTTTCCTTGAGAGGAAAATGATTGCAGGCATAAATAACCCTGGCAATGAATACATGCTGTGGGTACCAGACCTCCTGAGAAGCCCATGGAGAAAGCATCTTAGCGTTCATGGGTTCTAGAACCTTCTTTCTCAGGGGGTCTGTGAGCTCTTTTCACCATTTAAAGGTCCCTAACTGAAGTCAAACAATTATCTTTGTTTCTTTGCTCTTGCCTGGATTTAGGTGAACGGTTGCTGGTACTCTTGTTTTCTTATGTGGGCAAGTTAGAGGAAGTTAGTGAAGTCCACGCTGAGTGAGGTGGGGTTTCTTCGTGTGAAAGGTTGGGAACCTCTCGCCTTGTGGGGCCTTGGTCTTGAATGGCCTCACCCTTCCCAGGACCTTGTTAGTCTGTTCAACCCTTACTCTATAACAGTATAATTTCACACTGTTTTGATGGTTTCATATATACATGTTTTGTGTTCTCTCTTCATCCTTAACATCCCTAAGGAGCCCCTTTCCACTCTCCTGTTGGGCTTGGCACGCAGTAGGCCCATGGGCTTACTTGGTCTGCAGCCCCTGTCAGGAGGGCCCAGGGCTGGGCCGAGGTGTCCTCCCTTTGTCAGCAGCAGCGGAGAGGGCAAAACTGGGCAGTGTTCTTCAGATGATCCAATGTGAAAGCTGAAGAAATTGTTCCTAAGATAATACAGCCCTCTTAAAATCTAGCATGTATCTCAGTTTGAAACAGTTATTTTTAACTTTTCTTTTACTAGTGGAATTGCATTTTTTAGATAAGTAGGTGTTTGTTTTTGATGCCTTGGCATGGGGTGGAGTGTACCATGTACACTCAGAACATGACTGTTTCCACCTGTTGAGTGTAACCTTTTCTGGCTGCTGAATTTACGTGAAAATAAAGCAAATTTGTCCCTGGGGTGAAATATGTTATTTACACTGTAGTTGTGGAAAGAATTACAGCCAGTGTTTATGTTGCATTTGGGAAGCCAGAGAAGACACCAGGAAGAGTGGCTCATATTATGTTATACATTTTCTACAAGGCTAGTTTCAAGCTGGTGAAGTAACAGTACACAGGTGGGCCTAAGGGGAGACAGTCATTTCCAAGGGTTTTCTGAACTGAAGGAGAAAATGCATTTTCCTACTTTAAATGCTCAGATTAGCCCAAATTAGGCATCCCCAAGTACTGACACAAATGTGACCGTTGATGTTGAGCATTTTCACTGGGAAAGAACAACCTGGAGACTGAAGCAGTGACCCAAAGCTGGAGAATGCATTTAATGGTTCATTGATGACCTAGCGTCCCCAGCCAGGTGTTAAGGGGACCCTGGCCTGGGGCTACTCCCCAGACCTTGAGAACTTGAAAGGCAAGTGCACCTGGGGGTCTCGGAGGGGCTAGGGGTGTGGTGGCTGTGGCTTCTGTCTGGGGAGATGAGCAGAGCCCCATGGAGAAGCACTGGGACTGGGCCTGGAAGCCCAGTAGGATTTGACCAGGAGGGATGAGGAGGAGAGGGTTTCCAGCAAGATGAAAAAAGTCAGGAGAAAGTCAAGCCATACAGAGTTGCTCAAGTAGGTAGGATATTCACGGGAAGGCAGAGAGGGGCGTGATACACAAGCCGTGGTGACATGTAGTTCTGTTTTCAGATCCTGTACTTTCCAAGGTCACTGCCAGGGCCAGACATTATCTTTTTACCTCTCAGGTGAGGGGAGGTCACTTTATTCCTCTGAAAAAGAGAACTGCTTTAATCACAGCTGCATCAGGGCAACCCCAGAGGGCTCTTGGGGGAGCCCTGGTTAATGAAGGAAAATCCGGGGCTCCTTGGTGCTGATTTTAATTCCCGCAGAGTTAATGGAAGTGTTAGACCTGTGAACTTGATACAAGGAAATAGGTGACACAGCTAACTGGGATGTCGTCCAGACGTTGGGAATCATCGGTAAAGGTGTGAGCTGAGAGGACAGGGGATGAGCCCTTGTCTCTTACACCCCTTTAACCTGTTGGACCCTACTGACCTCGAATTAGGAGGTGGTACCACAAGCAGAAGAGAGCTGGGGGTCTGGGCTCAGTTCGAGTCGAGTGTTTATCATAAGCATTTATAAGAATGAGTATACTTCTAGAACCCTCTGACAGGAATCTGCACAAGCCTGGCGTTCTATCCCATGTGCTTTAAGTTTAGGGAACTAACTCATCCTTCAGTGAATTGTTTTGGATAAAAGCGTTGACTGATGTTCCAGCTGATACAGACATCTTCTTGGGCAGTGAGTTTCTAAAGTATTGAACACAGCCTGCATCGTTGTATCCCATGAATGTCAGAACCCTGTATCAAGCTAAAATCACAGTCAAAGAGAAGTGGGTGGAGGGGAGACCCTGTACTGAAGGGACAGGTCTGTATGTATAGGGCTGTCGTATCACAGGACACTATTCTCTACACATCACATGACAGTGTTTTCCACACCCCTGGTATCAGCTGACTGGACCAGGGCAGGCATCCAACCCACCATGAAGTGAAGTCATCTTCACTTTCTTTCAAGTCTCAATTAGGAGAGACTGAAAGCCAGACCTGTGAGATTGGGTAGATTGGGGTCCAGTGGCTCTGCTGGGATTTGTACAAGTGCAGGATGTTTTCATTTGAGCGAGGAGAGAGGGAAGGTGTGGAAATCAGAGACCACAGAGATGGAAGGGAAGGGAGACAGGAGATTGTGTCATCGCTGGAGGCCAGAGAGAGTGGTCCTGTCTGGTAGTAGATGCTGGACACCTCTGTTCTTCTCCTTGAACTAGCCTGAATGCATCCATCCCTCCTTCCTTCCCTCATCCATCCGACATTGTCAGGCGTCTCCTGTGAATAGAGTCCTTTGATGAGTAAGATCTCGTGGGCCCTTCACACAGTGTGATGGTGGATTAACTGGTTGATTTAGTCAGTGGGCTGGCCTTGGAGATGGACGTGTATGGAAATAATTATGAGTTCCTTTTGCATGTTTATGAATGTGAATGGACTCCACACTCTTACACTTACTTTTTTAAAATGTGGATGCCAGAGTTATGAGGAAGAGTGGATGGAGAAGGAAGCAGTAGAACTGGGCTCAGGCATCTGCGGAGGGTGTCAGCTCCTTGGTAAAGCACAGTGTATTAAGTAGATCATTGTTCCAGCTCACGTTGGAACACCTTGAGGCTTAACACTGTAGGCAGTTCGGGCAGGAATTGTGTTCTCTCTTCTGTAAAATGGCGACTACAGTGTCATTTACCCAGTGAGGCTACAATAAATATTAATTACTGGTGTCTTGTCCTTTAACATAATTTTCCCTTTCAGATTAATGAAGCAGATTCCTGATAAATGCATTTGTCTCTCCAGAGCTTCATTTGCCAAGACTCAAATGTTGTAAAGGACTTGCCTGAGGGCGTGATGCTCTTGTCCAATTTTTTCCCCCTTTCAAGTGCCCTATGGAGAGGCATGTCTTTTCTGAAAATAATTGGTATGAGTGAAGTTAATTTTAGCTGGGAAAGAGAACTATGTTGTCATATTCTTGTCTGCTACTTTGCATTGTAGATACTTGAACTGGAAACAATAAGTTTTAAAAGAGAGTAGCAGGCAAGCAGTCAGTAGAGCTAAGGCCCGGTTGGAGATAAGTATGTGCTACCAACCTGAAGTCAGATATAGATGTCTGTTAGCACGTTCGCTTCAGGAATTTTTAGAACAATCTTCTCCCCTAAAATGAAAGAATTTCCCCAAATGGAGATTAGATATCACAGAAACTCACAGGTTCTTTGAGATAGGCCAAGATGTAAGTGGAATATGAATAAAGCAGAGTCAAAAAAGCGCTTTGATTTCGTACTCATTGATCTTTGGTTTGTAAGGTTCCATCCCGCAAGAGAGAAAAACCTGATACACCAGCTAGCATTTGCTGAGACTGGTAGCTCTGCCAGAGGGCTTCTGGGGTGAACCGATAAAGCTGCATTTTAGTTTTTTGTTTCTTCCATGATATATATTAAGCAGTTTCTAATGAGGGGACTTCGGAGAGAAACTTACAGATTTGAGTGAAACTTAACACACCATTTGCAGAACAAATCCTTACCTCTTACTGTCCCGTCTTTGTTTATGGATCACAGTTTCTTTCCTGGGGATTTTATCCAGGACGTTTGTGGTCTAACTTGTTCCCATTCAGTTCGGGGTGAATTGGCTGGTGGCAGAGCCAGCTGGCTCCCAAGCATCTGCTTCCTTCTAGGTAGAAGGGCATGCCGGGTGAGTGTGTGTGTGTGTGTGCACATGTGTGCATGTGCATGAGTGTGTGTGCGCTCAGCACCGTGATTGTGAACCATCTAGAGCAGTGCCATCCTGCTGGCCTCCTGGGAGCAGGGTAGATGGGCAGAGAAGCTGGGATCCAGGACACTGGACTATAGTCCTGGCATCTCTGCTTGCCCGGATTATGATTTGGGCCCTGGTGTTGTGTAAAACAAGACTCACATGATCCGCCCTGCCGTGTGACCAGGGCAGAGCTGGAGGGTGAGAGATGAGTGTGACCACACTTGTGTGAGCTAGAGAGCTCCCCCTTGGCCCAGATGTGACATGGCCCAGCTTCTGTTACTCACTCAACGCTGTGACAGGTCTGGCTTTTGTGCTGGAAGTAAGTGAAGAGAGTGAGCAGGCATGGGGGCTGTGGGAGAGCAAAGAGCCAATTTTCTGCTTTCATCCTCAGCTTAGACGCTGGGTTAAAGTCAGATGCAGGGCCTGGGGTGAGCTTGGCAAAGGTGGACAAGTGCCCATCCCTTATCTGGGGTTCTGGGGACAGAGCAGGCAGCTGGACATGGTCCAGGTAGAACTGCGCCCTCTGGCATGAGGAAGGGGTAGGGACCTTGGGCAGTGCTTCCCATCATTTCCTCATCCCTGGGACCTTCAGGAGAGAACTGTGGCTTCTTCTCATGCTTTCTGGGTCCACTTGATTCTCCTGGTCCTCCTGCCTCTCCCTCTCCTCAGGGCTTTCCTTCCATTGCTGGAACCATCTTGTACTCCACCCTACACAAGTGCCCATCCCACCATCCAATACTGCAGCGTCCACCCTGATGAGATAAATACTCTCTGAACTCCCTTGACTCTTATTTGCTTGACTTTTCTTGACTGCATGTGGAAATCTCTTTTTTGTTAAGTATATTTGACATATAACATCGTGTAAATTTAAAGTGTACCACGTGTTAATTGGGTACACCTCTGCAGTGTGATAGGATTGCCGTGGTAGCGATGTTGAGCACCTCTGTCACATAAAACAATCCCTTTCTTTTTAGTGGTTGGAATGATGAAGTTCTAGTCACTTGGCAAGTTTGATGATTATAGTACAATATTATTGCCTGTACTCATTACACTGTGCGTTAGGTCTCTGTAGCGTATTTACTACTTGTTGCTGGGTTTGGGAATGCCTTAGCTTTTTTTTTTTTTTCCACCCTGTATTATTCAGGCACATGTACAGAGAATTAAAACAAAACAGTAAAAAACACTGGCTTTTGTTTTTTGGGGTTTTTTATTTTTGGTCTATGAAACTGATAATGACAAAAGATTTTTAGAGAGTGTAGAGAAAGAGGACAGCTCACACACGGCTGAGAGAATGTAAACTGACACAATTTTTCGCCGGTGAGCTGGCAGTATTTATCAAAAACCTTAAAAATTAATGTTAAATACCCATAAGTCCAGTCATTCCTCTTCTAGGAGTTAAAGAAAATCATTACAAATTTATGCTAAGATCTAGCGGCAGAGAAGCTTGTTGAATTCTAATTTCTCAGAGAAGAAAGTTAGACCTCAGCGTAAGGTCCAGTCGTGGGGAATTGGGCAACACACTGTGGCACGTTTATGTGACGAAATGATCTGCAGTAGCCTAAATAGTACTGTCACGATTTATTGTCGTGGTGTGTGGAATAAGAAAGCAGCATTAGGATGTGCGGCCATTTTCATAAAAAGTAAAAGTACATATTTGTGCGTAAAAATGTTTTAAGTATATATACCAAAATTTTAACATTTATTTCTCTGGTTTGGGATGTGTTATGGGTATTTTCTTCTATTTTATTTTATTTTCTGTGACAAGTATTGCTTTTATACCAAAAAAAAAAAAAAAAAAAAAAGGAGAAGAAGAAGAAATATTTATACTGAAAACCGGCCGTGGGCGGAGGTGCTGCAGCAGCTCTGGCCGTGGGCATGGAGCCGGCGAGGCCAGCCTCGTGCCCGGTGAAAGTGGGTGCGCCTTCTTCCACGTTTAGCATCCTGCCGCGTCTGTGTCTTTGTGAGGAGGCGGCAGGAGGTTCAGATAAGTGAGTGGTAAATAAGGTGATTATTTCCTGACTCCTGACCTTCTACTCATAGTCCTTCTGTTGATCCTGTGACATTTTCTTTGAGAACAAGATAAACAGATTATTCCTTTTATACCTGGCACCCCTCATTACCAGTATGTTAACATTCCATACCAAGGCGTAGAATGAAAAAATAATACTTTTTAACCTTTGTGTAGGCATCTTCTGCTACCTAATTCTAAAAATACATTCTCTACCTCTGTTTTCCTTTAGCAAAAATTCCATGAGAAGTGATGGTGACATTGCACTTGAGAGCTTTTGCTCCTGAGCTGGGGCTGTCTTTCCTTGGAGTGTAGACCTCTTCTGCAGTGCAGCCTCTAAAATGAGGTCTGTGTCTGTTGATGAGGAAAGGCATCTGTGATGTGGGTATTAGCTTTCCAGGGCTGTGGTAACAGAGTACCACAAACTGGATACTTGGTCTCACGGTGCTGGAGGTGAGAAACCCCAAATCCAAGCATTTGCAGGTGGTGCCTTCTAAGGACACTGAGGGACCATTCAGGGTCTCTCTCCTTGGCTTGTAAATCAGTCTTCTCCCATCGTTTCCCTCATCTGCCCTCTGTGCATGTCTGGGTCCTACTTTCCCTGTTTTATAAGGACACCAGTCGTGTTGGATTCGGGTCCACTCTAATGACCAGGTTTTAACCTGGTTACCTCTGTAAAGAGCCCATCTCCCAGTCAGGTCACATCTGAGGTGCTGCGAGTTAGGATGTCTACATGTGAATTTGGGAAGGACACCACTGTTCAACCCATGATAATGTATTTCCTCCCTATTTAAAAAAAAACCTTTATGATTTTGAAAAATTTAAAACAAAAGCATTGGAGAGGGTCATATTAAACCTCCACATCACCATCAACACAGTTTCAGCATCCCCCAAAGTCAGTGTCATTTCATACTTATCCCCCCTGTTCCCCACAACTACAATATTTTGAAGTAACCCCCAGCCATAAGAGATGATGAATTCCAAGGGATGAAGTTTATACAACTATGTATAAGGGATAATCTTTTTAGGCTTTAAGCCATTTTGAGTTTATTTTTGTGTATGGAGTGAGGGAGTGTTCTAACTTCATTGATTTACATGCTGCTGTCCAGTTTTCCCAACACCACTTGCTGAAGAGACTGTCTTTTCTCCATTGAATAAGCTTGCCTCCTTTGTCAAAGAGTAATTGACTGTAGGTCTGTGGGTTCATTTCTGGACTCTCTCTTCTGTTCCATTAGTCCATGTGTCTGTTTTTGTACCAATACCATGCTATTTTGATTACTGTAGCTCTGTAGTATTGTCTGAAGTCTGGGAGGGTTATTCCTCCAGCTTCATTCTTTTTTCTTCAGTAATGCTTTGGCAATTCTGGGTCATTTGTGATTCCATATAAATTTTAGGATAGTTTGTTCTAGTTCTGTGACGAATGTCCTGAGTAATATAATGGGGGTTGCATTAAATCTGTAGATTGCCTTGGGCAGTATGGCCATTTTAACAATCGTGATTCTTCCAATCCAAGAGCATGGGATATCTTTCCATTTCTTTAAGTTGTGTTTAATTTCCTTAATCAATGTTTTGTAGTTCTCCATGTGTAAGTCTTTCACCTCCTTGGTCAGGTTTACTCCTTGGTATTTTATTTCTTGGATGTGATTTAGGGAAGATCTTTTTAAGTAAGATTGTGTGTAAATTAGGGGAGTCAGAGTAATACCAGAACGTTAGGGCTTATCTCTAGGAAGTAGGTTATCAGGTAATTTTTACTTCCTTCTTTCTAACTGTATTTACTGTGTGGGGTGGTGAGTGCTGGAGTGAAGCAGCCTTTTGTAATCCAAAAAGCAAAAACAAGTTGTCTCCAGCTGGTGAGGAGGGTTGGGGTGAAGGACGGTGGAAGAAACTTCACCATAGTTGTTTTTTGAGGCAGGAAAGAGCATTTCACCCCCTGAATAGGAGGAAGAAAGAGCAAGAGGTACCCTGGGTGGCGCCTCATAGTGGAGAGACCTCTGGAGACGAGAGCGAGGGCCGACACCACAGGGGAAGCTGTGTTACCTCAGCACGGAGCCCCGGCCTCTCTGAACCCACATTTCCTGCCTGTAAAATGGAGGAGGCAGACTTGACATCCATAGACTCCTTTTGCCATGAATGCTCTGTTCTCACAGTTCTTGACCATTTCAGTATGGGTTTGTCTTTGAGAGAGTTTATAAAGCTAAAATTTGCATTTCCTATGTGAATGGTGTGGAGTTACTGTCTCAGGTGGTGAGGAAATGACTGGAAAAGCCAACAGTGAAGATATGACAGAAGAGAATCAATGTTTGAGAAATGGGGGGATTCGTCCCCACATCTTCAGAAAGTGTTTTTGAGTAGTGTGTGAGCAGTTCAGAATCTTGCCTGGGCTTGCGTATAAATAGCACGAGACTTCTTGGTGAGACTCACATTCTCATATTGAAACAATGGAGGGACCAGAATGGATGTCCTTCATCTCCGGATTGGCCTTCCAACCACTCTTTTCTTTCATTTCTGTCCACCTCGTCTCGTAGGGTGGAGGCCATGTGTAGGAATGTTGAACTGAAAATGCCACTAGCCTTCCTGCCCAGTGGTGGGGGTGGACAGAGAGGTCTGGAGTCAGGGCTTAAGTTATTTAGTAACAGTCAGCCTTAGTAATGACCCCGTGAAGTCCACAGGTGGGTATAAATCAAAAAGTAGATAAAAATCCCAAAATGATTACTGTATCTCTCTTGTCAAATTTCTAAAAGAAATTGTAAATTCTGTAACCAAAAAGGTCAGTGGATGGTGCTTAGTAACCTTCCCTCTGGCCAGTTTGATCTGCTTACGAAGCAGAGTTCATCTTGGGAGCGGAAATAGGATGTCTACACTTACGTACCCTTGAAAGGAAAGCAGACTTTTCTGTGTGAAGACTTAAGAATGACTTTAAGACTGAGACTCCCCTCCCCGGCCCAGAGCTGAAGGCAAGGGGGATCTGGCCAAAACAAGCACCTGTCCCCTGTCCCGAAGGCCTGGACTCTCAGGCAGACCAGTAGGGACCATTGGAAGCTCCAGGACAGGAGATAAACCAGGCTGATCAAAGTAGCACCACAAAGGCTCTCAGATTAGATTGTCATTGAAAGGCCAAAGAGTAGGCTGGGGCTTGTGTGCGCAATCTAAACACTTGATTGCCTCCTGGAGAAATTCAGGTAGGACCTAGAATCTCCTAACATGATAGCCAAAGTGTCCAGGATACAACTGAAACTCACCAGTCATACCAAGAACCAATAAAACCACGGCCTGCATGAGAAAAGAATTATCTGACCCCTAAACCAGCGTGAGTCAAACATGATTCTGATTGGAGCGCAGCCACGCCCGTCTGGTCACACAGGGACTCTGCCCACAGGCTGCTGGGGCCGAGCTGAGTGGTTGCCTAGAGACCAGTGGTCTGCAACACCTTAAATATTTGCTCTCTGGCTTTTTCCGGAAGCTTGCTGACACCTGTGGTCAGGTCATCAAAGACCTAATAATGGTCAACTTTTTTTTGAGCTCTCTCCTTCTTTTTCCCTTTTTCGGTTTCCTTTGGTGTATGGTGGAGAGGAATCTGTCCCTTACATTGGTTTCTCTGTTCTCTTCCTGTGTTTTTTCACTTGGTTCTTCCTCTTTGTTTGTAAGCTCATCTGTGGAGCCAGGAGCCTCACCTCATTGGAGAGGGGCTGCATTTCCTCCCTTTCATCTTTGTTCTTTTTTTTTTCTTTTGAGAGAAGAGGTAGTTAGGCTTATTTATTTGATGGAGGTACTGGGGATGGAACCCAGGACTTTGTGCATACTAAGCATGTGCTCCACCACTGAGCTATGCCCTACCCCCATCTTTGTTCCTTATTGCCACTGTCACTCTCTTACTCCTATGGAGAGGTGTGGATTTGAAGGTCTGCCCACTCGATGGGGTTTTCTCTGTCCACTCCACTGATCAGCCTGGGAGTCCGTAAGATGTTGAGGACTGGCCTACACAGGAATGTGCTTGCAGGTGCAGACAGCGGTTGCAGGGGGACCCGGGATCCCGCCTCAAGGAAGGTCTTGTCAGGTTAACATTCCAGGCTGATGTTGTGCCATGAGCTGAACAACAGACAAAGCCCAGAAAGTGCAGGTTGAAGGTTGAAAGTCAGGTAAGCATATCGGCAAGAAGAAATTGTTTACATGGGGTCAGGGCTTCCTGGGTCCTGACACCTAGAAATTTGGAGAAAGGCTGCAAAGATGGGAATGTCAGCTCTCCAGATGTCAACAACACCATCTGTTGACAGGGCAGAGACTTGATGGTTCACACTGTGAGGGAAATACTACCTCTGCAGGGCAGCATCTCCCAGCCGGGCGGGCAGCACCAGAAGCTGAGAATTGGAAGTTTGGTTTATGTTACAGGGACTTGGTTAGGATTAGGTAAACAAGATACAGCAGCTCAGGATTGGTGGAAACACCAAGGCAAGGATTTGCAGGCAAGGCGGGTAGCCAGTCTTAGGATGTGCGCTGTATGCTGATGCTTTCCATTAAAGAGTTAATGGGTATTTCAGGAAGCTTCTAGTAACGAGCTATCAATTCATTTCTGGGGTGGGAGTCTCCAGGAATATTAAAGTGATGCTAATGAGAGTAGTGGAATAGTAAATCTGTTTTAATGGAGACAGTAAGCTGTGTGTAGGGGCAGGGTGAGGGAGGGGGTGGGTGACAGAGTGTATGTTTTGTTTCTAAGATCTTGGAAGCCTGGCTTTTAAGCCCAGGTGAAGAAAGTGCCTGAGTTAGCCAAGGACTGATCCTTGACCCAGAGGGGAGGCCTAGAGGGGCTCTGGAATCCCGCCAGGCTGAGGAGACAGGCCAAACCAAGGCCACCTTGAAGGTGGCATCAAATTGTTTGGTCTGCTTCCATCAGGACAGATTGAGTTACTGAAGGCACCGGAGAGTCTCTGAGCCCAGGAGGCTCTGCCAAGCAAGGCAGGCAGCCTTGGTGACGTCAGGATAAGAAGGCTGTGCTCCCGAGGTGCTTGATGCTGGTGCTTTGGTTATTGACGGATGGATGGATGGATGGTTGAGGAGCTGGTGTTCACTGATGTCTGGGCTGTCAGGTTTGGACCTTTCCCAGGCCTCTCAGAACCTGCACCAAGGTTTGCAGCTCAGAACAGTCTGAAGCGATCAGGGCGAGCGAAGCCCCTGCCCCTTTGCTGCCCTCTCCCGTTCTCTCTTTAGCCGATCACATCTTATTGAGCTGATGTCATTGAGTTTTGGTCTTTGCCTTCAGCTTTGGTTTCAGCTTCACTGAAATAAAATCATAAAATCTGCAGCCACTGACTTTATTAGCATTAACCTATGCTTTGATTTTGCAGTGTATATGCTATTGTTTGTGCAATGAGAAATGGGAGATAGAATTTTTTCCTTCCCTGTGAAGTGGGACTTGACCTACAGTTAGTCTGTTTCACAGCCTCAGAGCTGACATTTCAGGGTGTGGATCTCTGACATTTCACAGTGGGTTCCCATTTTGCACCTGTATTACGAGATAGTGATACCCCAGTTGTGGAAGCCAGTTTCTGCCAGCAAGAAATGAAATGTGTGCCTTTCTGTTTGTTTTAAAACACCACATGTAGTTAATGTTGTGCTTCAGAAGAAGCGTTTACAGGGCTGACTTGAAACTTAGGTGTAATTAGTGGTTCAGCTTGTTCAAAGGCCAGGAGGGTCGATGGCTCCACTTTGCTCTTGTGTTGACGTGCCTGTGGGAACCTTGCAACAGGGAGGGAGCTGCTTTGGAAATTTGTCAGTGGTGTTTCTGTCACATACAGCTTTCTGGCGCCATGTTCACCTTCTCCTGTGTGCCCTTCAGTAACCTCAGTGGTGAAGACAGCCGACATTGGTTCTTCGCAAGTCTGCTGAAGGCTCTCCACTAGTGCCTCCCAGTCTCAGAAACGTCAGTGCGGTGATGACTGTGATGCAGGCACGGAGGCTGGGGCCCCCGCATCACTTTCAGGGTTTGCTCCATTTCTTTTGCAGCCTGATGAAGCTGATACAAAGTGAGAGTTGACGTCGATTGTGTTTTTAAAGGCTAGAGTCCTGTTTTGCATCCCATGGAAAAGGGGGAGAAAGTGCATCTCTGGGTGTCTACCGTGTATCAAGCGCTGTGCCGGGCTTGCTTAACTTTTGGTTCTCAGTTTACCAAGAAAGATGCAGAAACCCATCAGTGCCTGATGACCAATGTGTCTCTGGCACAGGGCGACTGGGGGTGCTATTGGCATTTTGAGCAGGAGAGTTCACGTGTGGGACTGTGCCCTGACTTGCGGGGCATGTAGCAGCCCCACCCCCTCCCACTCAGGGCCAGCTGTCCTGCAGTCATCGTAACTGTCAAGCCCACCCACTGCCGGTTCAGACGGCCCCTCTAGAAGGCCGACCTGCCTCTGGTGCTGACAACAGGCTCTCGATACATACTGTTGCATGCTTTTCAAGTCTGTATGGTCTGTCTCTGGCCCCTGCCTCTGTCGTAACAGAGTAGGAGATTCTGTGAGTCAATTTTGTGTTTTTATTACCTGAGATTTGCATAATATTTAATGCTTGTGAATAACTAGGATTTATCCTATACTGTATAATTGGAATATTTTATTCCTTCTGTTGATTAAAAACAACTGTACTCCGTAGTTAATGGTTTCATTTTACTCACCTTTTCTCTTAAGCATCATGGCATCCTTCATAATAGTCAAGAACACAGCATATTATGTGATTCATCATGTTTTCTTCTTGCCTTTCAACACAACATTTTTCTAAGACCAGATTTTATGGTAGAAATTTACAGAAATGCTGACTACGACACATAGCTCGAAATCGACTTCTCCCTAAATGTTAGCAGTTCTACATAGAGTTGGTTGTCAAAGAACATGTGCACATTTTCTGTTTTTCCGTGTTACATTTAACCATTTCTTGGCAAACTTCGGCGGATAATGGAAGTATTATTGTCTACTAAATCTTCAGCCACGTTGTACTGAGTGTAATGATTTCTGTTGACTTCGTGTCTTCCATCTCAGGGAGAGAAGGGCGAGCGGTGGGTTCGTTCATTCATCCCACAGCTGCTTACTGGGCTTGGGATACGTCAGTGAGCAGCACACACAGCCTGGGTCCTGCTTTCACACTAGCACAAGTGAGCAGAAGAAACAAGTAAATTTTAAGTTGGGTTGGCAGGTGGTAAATGCTCTGGGGAAAGATAAGTCAGTAAAGGAGGACAGGAGTGCCAAAGATTGGGCGGGACGTGCGGTTTTAAATTATGTGGTTCAGCAAGGTCCTGCTGTACAGCACAGGGAATGATAGTCAATACCTTGTAGCCTGCAATGACAGAGAACATGAAAAGGAATATATGTATATGAATAACTGAATCACTGTGCTGTACACCAGAAATTAACACAACATTGTAAACCGACTCAACTTCAATTAAAGTAAATACATTAAAAAAATTATATGGTTTGCGAAGCTTTCTGGAGAAGGTGGCTCTTCAGCAAAGATCAAAGGAGAAATGACTTCTCATTGTGCCCCAGTCATGCTCCCAGTACTGTTTTAGGAGCCAGATGGCAAAGTGTAACCTCTGTAATCTGCAAGAAATGATGCACGTGGCCAGAGGATGAGTATGCAGTAATGTCGATATTTTACAATCTTCTTGAAGTAATGACACCTATTTTGGTAAGTAGGATTGCAACAGAGGAGCTTTTGTTTTTTTAAAGCAGGTGACTACACAGAATAGTAGAAAATAGCAGATATTTGTCTTCAAAAGAAAACAGAAAAATTAGCCCAAGCATGGGATGAGTTTTATGTCCACATCCAGCAGTCCTTATAAAATTATTGCTTCTACCTGGCTGGTGGCATCATTATGGTAATTCAAGGATCCTCCAGGGATGACAGTGACAAAGTAGGAGCTGTTGGTTCAATCTAAGGATGACTTTTGTGGGGGAAGCTTAAGAAGCAGTGGCCCGGTGTCTGGAGACCAGAAGTTGGTTCCTGCCTCTGGTGCTGACCTGTGATCTGTGACCCTGTGACTTGGGCGGGCTGCTTTAGCTCCTCCGTGCTTCAGCACGACTGTTTATTTGCTAGCCTTACATTGTAGGTGCATTATCTTGTTTTGTGAGATAAGCTGTAAAACAGGAGGGAGATGAACTTTGAAAGATAACCAGGAAAGTCCTTGTCTGGTTCTTGAGTTCTTTCTCCTCCATTTGTCATTCAGAGATACAGCTGGATGACTGCTTGTCTGTAGCTTATGAACTGAAGCTAGCCCCCAGCACAGGGTTATTGGTTTGTCATGGCTGCAGCTGGAGCAGGGCTGGCTCTGGACTTCCAGGATTTTCTCCTCCTCCCAGCGCCGTGCATGATGTTAAGGAAGTCACGTGCTGTTCTAGCATTTTGGGGGTGGAGTCGTCTGGCACTGGCTTCATTCTGGTCTCATGCCTCCAAATGCCAGCCCCAGATTTCACTTCTATTTCCTGAACTTCCAATAGGACTGTCAAGGAGTTGGGGATGGATTGGAGCTGGAGGGAAGGCAAGGGATGAACCTTGCTCTGAGGCCAAGCCATGCTCAGCCACCGTCTCCAATGACCTTCCGTAGTCCACGGACCTTAAAGATGGTTATAAGACTTCTTCTTTTAGTGTATTTATTTGTTACCTTTGGGAGATCTGTAGAATGACACACCCAGATGGCCCCAGTGGTCCCTTCCAGCTCCAAAGTTCTAAAATTCTCTTGTGATCAGAGCGGCAGATGTGTGCCTGGGGGTATGTTGACCCAGATGGATTTCACTTGGGTCTGCATCATCAGAGGATGGATGTGCCCCAGATGCCCGCTGAGCCGCCTCCACGATGCTTGTCATTCCAGGTGATGACGGTTCCTCTTACACTCTCCTGTCACTCACATCCACCCATGTGGTCTCAGTGCTGGCTTCCCACCCGGCGCAGGGAGGACTTCTGACTCTCTCCTCCTCGCTGTCTTCCCATTCATAGATGATGAACCAGGTGGAAGGACAGCAGAAGAACCTTGTGCACGCCATCGAGTCTCTGCCAGGGTCCGGCCCCCTCACTGCCTTGGACCAGGACCTGCTGCTCCTGAAAGCTACCTCTGCTGCTACCCTCAGCTGCCTCGGGGAGTGTCTCAGCCTGCTCCAGCAGAGCATGCACCACGTCGGCCAGCCCAGCCACCGGCCAGGGCCCTCAGGTAAGGCCTCCCAGAGGGCTTGCCTGGGTCTGCAGATGAGTGCTGGCGGGGCGGGGGTAGGGGTGTGTCTGCCTGTCTGCCAGCCATTGCTTTCCTCCTTTAAATTCACCCATTTGTTCATTATCTATCAGATCTCCTTTTGTCCAAGTGTTTCTCCATGTAGTCCTTCCTCTCTCCCCACATAGCTTGGGACATATTTTTTTTTAAATAAAAAAATTTTTTTTTAATTGGAGGTACTGGGGGTTGAATCCAGGACCTCATGCATACTAATTAAGCATGCACTCTACCAGTGAGCTATACCCTCCCCTGCTTTTTGGGGGGACATTTTTATTTCTATTTTACCAATTAGAATAGAACATCCTCTGAACTGGTTAGCCTGTTTACATGAATACTGTGGAACTCCTTTTAGACTCACTGCATCACAGTCTACATTCTGTTCCATTTGTGAATTTTGCACCCAGTGTTGTGTTTTATGGTCCATCACTGTGCAGCATCTAGTCCACTATTTCTAATCGTGCCTGTGGTGTGTGTCCCCCACGTTTTACTGCGCACCCTCTCGTGCTGGACACGCCCGGTGCCTCCTGCTCCCGCCTCGCTGCAGTGGGCGTCCTCTTCGCACAGAGCTTCTCTGGAATGCACAGGAGAAGCATTTCTAGTTGTTTATCAAGAAGCTAGAGATAATAACAAACTCCCTTATGATGCCTGGATCCTTTTGAAGGAGGGTTTAATCGATAAGCAGATACAAAGATATTAGTGAGGATTAAATTAAATGATAAAGGTGAAAATAGCTTGAGATTGGTCATGTCGTATATAATGATACAGCATTAGAATTAAGAGCTGAGGAGAAGCCTCATTGAGCTCTGTTGCCCGAGGTTCAGTTAATTAAGGGGGAACGAGGCAGTTTGGGCGATGGAGAGTAAAGCGGGGCTATGAATGAGAGTCTGTTCCATGCTTCCCCCTTTTCACCAGGGTTAAGAGAGGGATGTTGGTTTCCCAGAGGAGATTGTCCGTGGGTAATTTGGGTTTTCTTCTGTAATACCCAGCATCATTTACTACGCTCCAAGGCTATCAGTGTTTGGCTTCTGCTACACATTTTCTGAAATCATCACCAAGTAGATATTATGCCCATCATTTGGATGAGATGCTGAGGCTCATAGCAGTTAAGTGACCTGCCTGAGGCAGCCCAGCTATGGCAAAGTCAAGACCAGAGGTGGGTCTTCCCTCTGTGACAGATGTCTGGGGTTCTTCATTCAGAACAGACCCCCCGGCAGGTCCTGGGCCCTCCAGACTGGGGCCAGGAACACTGTCCTGCTCACATCATCATTTTCTCAGGCCAAGTTTTATTTTCTTCTTTACTTTATTGGGGAACAATTTGAGACTTACAGAAAAGTTGCATGAATAGTATGAAAAATTCTCATGTATCTTCCAGTTATCCAAATGTGAACATTTTATGACATTTGCTTTATATCCTCTTTCTAAATATAAGTATAGTATAAAATCTAGCCACTTAAGAGTAAGGTTCAGTCAGACTTGATATATCTTTACCTTTTTGTACCTCAGTGTATATTTCATTAAAAAAGCACACTTTCCTTTGTAATAACAGCACAGTGGTCAAAATCAGTAAATTAACATAAATACAGTCCTATTCCTCATCTGCAGATGTTACTAAATTTTGCCAATTGTTCTATTGATGTTTTTTTATAACAAAATAAAGTTCAGGTGCAGGATGCATGCTGGAAGAAATGTGTGTGTTCAGGCACAGAGGAAGACACCCAAGCTGGTTTTCACTTCCCTCTTCCTTCTCCAGTTGGAAATGGGACTCTGATTCTGAGCCCCCTGACTTTTCCTGGTCTGGATTGAGCCTCAGTGAGCCCGTTGGGGCTTGGGCACAAATCAGTTAGGCTGGATGCTTTTCAAGTTTCCTGTGATCCCTCTCACACTGGATCATGCTTCTAGCTTCTGCGACCAAATGGGCTCATCCCAAGAATCTTTCACCGGCAGATATAAACTTGAACCATTTTCTTATTCCTGAAAGTATTCCCTTATATCTTTTTTCAGAGCTGGTTTCCAGCAAATTTCGAATTTTTTCCCCAAATTTTCATTGTGTCTCTGGTGTTTTCCAGGGTCTGGAGGGACAAAGCTCAGATGGAATTTCAGATGTGGCAGGTTGAAATGGGGACTCTCTGTGGGGAGGGGAGACCGAGCAGTGTCTCCGGACATTACGGCACCCACTGAGCGACCTCCTGTATATCTTCCATGCCTGTCTCCCCACCCCAGCCCCGTTTGTCCATCCTGCCTTCCTTTTGGTCCGTTTTACCAAGGAACTTGGCTGAAGGTTGGAGAATAGAGAGCCTGAGGCCTCACAAGGTTTATTTTGTTTCCTTGTCTTCTTAACCCTTTTAAAAGTTATATTCCATATAACACAGCCCCTTAGGTTTTTTTTTCTTTTTTAGCCCCTTAGGTTTTAAACCATTCTGCCTGTGTCTTTTAAATCTATGCCACACATTGGGCCAAAAAAAAAAAAAAAAAAAAGAATGACTTCCTGCATCCAAAGCATCATAGTTGTCTGCAGTTAAAACAGAATTCCAAAAGCTCAAGCTGGCAGCATAAGAGAAGAGGGTGACCCTGGGGGTGTCACCACAAAATGCATTTGTTTAGAGCCTCAGGGCTCTCCAGGTTGACAGTGGCTATAGCAGCCTCACTCCTGCTGATAAAAACATAACAGTTCTGTCCAAGGAGTGCCAGGCTGGGTTGATGGAAATCAAAATCTCATCAGTGCAAACCTCTGTCAGGGTTTCCTTTAGATATTTAGGGGCAGGGAGGCGCAGACCCCCCAGCACAGCTGATATCCGTGTGCATTGTTCTCGAAGTCTCTTTGCTTTCTGACCCCTGCGCTGACTTTTTTCCTTCTTCCCCTTTTCTGAGTCAAAAATTAATTTGTGGTCTTGCAGCATCTCGTCCTCTGTAGCTTTTTGTTGTCTCTTCCGGGGAACGTGTCGGCTTTGGAACCTCTGTCTGCAGGTGTTGCTCCCCGAAGCCACATTCAAGCAATTGGGCGGAGGTCCAGAATCATTTGAGTGTTCCTCTGCTCCCACCTACGCATTTCGGGCTCCTAGACCTGTCTCCGAGGTTATCTCTAAGATGTACTGGGCTGAAATGCTTCAGTTAACTTCTGTGTACAGAGAGGTTTGTAGCTAAAATGAATAAAGTAACTTGGCTTTTTGATCAACTCGTGTTACGCAGTCCTCCTCCGTCCTGGTGACTAAATCCGCCCCAACATGTCAATGGAGGCCATGATCGATGGGGCAGGCAGGTGGGGATCTGGTTTCCCAAGTCTGGATGTGCGTCTCAGACTCTACATGGAGAGGCAGGTAGGGCTGCACCAGAGCTGGAGAGGGCTGGGCTGCTTGGGAGTCTGGGCTGGAGGCGGGTTCTGGACCCTTAACATGGTCTGAGGGGCAGGGTACTGATGTCTCATGTCCTGGGTGGTTCCTCACTTGCAGCCTTGATACAGGGAGCGTGGTTCAGAGTCAGCGCAGACACCTGTGACCAGACCAGCTTGGGCAGAGCTGGGTGCCCACAAATGATGGATGCAGGGCATGTCAGGAAAGAACACTGGGGTCGGAGCTGCCACTCGAGCCTCGGGAAATTGCAGTGGACGACACCCATGCCCTCGGGCATGAGTCAGGGCAGAGAGGGACACACGTGTAATTGAGGAGAGGAGGACTAGAACAGGACTTAATGAGCTTTTCTTCACCTGCCCTTCCAGTAATGTTTTCCTTCTGGATTTGTAGGGATTGTCAGTTAAGCAGCCAGGTGCATTGGTTCATCTCATTTTGGGGTTTGGTCAAATAGGGGCCAGATTATTTTGCAGGGACTTGCCTTGGCTTTTCCTGCCAGTGACCGTTTTTCTTCTGCTGGGCTTCACTTGTTTTCCAGAGACATCTTCAGACTCCCGGCACTCACCTCTTTTCCCCACTCACTGTCCCTTTGCTTTCCTATCTCTTCTGCCTTCTTTCCTGGCACGCGCTGCTCCTGGTGAAACGCATCCTGTGTGTGTCACCTTCCCTGACTTTGTGATTAAAAGCCAAGAGAGGAATGTGAGGATTCCTTCAGTAAAGAGCATTTGGGTAAAGAGAAAAGCTGGCATTGCAGAGTATTTCATGTGGGTGGATTTTTTTTTTTAAACAACTGTCTAAACAGATTGTTTGAGTGGCCACTTTTCCCTCAAGAAAGCAGTTAGATACTAACATCCCAGCTTTGCATTGTAAACATGCTTCATATTTTCCCCAGGCTTGTGAATGTCAGTCCCTTTGGGGAGAACTTCAGGTTTACTGAGCCTGGGAGGCCCGGGCACGGTGGCTCTCGGCACTCAAGGAAGGGGTAAACGGGGAGGCCAAAGACAGATTAAGACAATTTCATAGTCAAACCTTTACGTCCACGGTTAAATCTTCGGTAGCTTTCCTTCTTCTTCTGGTTGGTTCATAGTTTCTTTCCCTTCTTCTCTGGGCTCTTATATCTACCAGGGCGAGTTGTGTGAGGAGACGCAGATGTGTGTCAAAGCCTGATTTCAGGACTGGGTTTGCCATCTGGTGGATACCCCCATTCTTTACCCGCCTATGCTCTCTGCTGGACCACCTCTGGTGGTCTCCCCGCTCACGCGCGTTAGGGTGGACTAGGGAGTGAAAGGTGATTGACGTCCCGCTCCTCAATTCACCGCAGGCGGCAGCCACGCGGTAATATTTGATCCCCATCTTCTTTTCATTTGTATTTCCTGGATGTTTGGGATCATCTTTTTCCTTTAGACCTTCTGAGTCACTTTCTAGAGGTGCGGCACATTTTCTCAGCCATCAAACACATCAGTAGGAAAACACACCACTATGCTTTGTGCCATGAAGGAAAAGCTGCCAGTTAAACCCTCACATGCCATTGATAGTGAGATGAACTCCAATTTCAGAGATGCTAACATGTGAATGTTGATGTGTCTTCGGATTGATGAAATAGGTTTAGCTTTGCTTTTTGTTTTATGACAGTCTTGAGAATCTATCTTTCAAATGAGGACTGCAGTCCATTTATTTTCTTGCTTTACTCTGGTGTTTGCCTGTTAGTCTCCATTATGTGTTTTGTTTTCATGCCTCTATGCTGCTTTTCTTATTTCTCTTATTTTGCTACACAAGTTGTGTTTCCTTTATGTTTCTTCAGTGTTTTGGGGAAAAGTGTATAAATTCTAGTATATATTCTTCATCCGCATTTTTAACTTGTATTTTTCTAATCATCAGAGTCAAGAATGACATACTACCTTCTTTTTTTTGGAGGAGGGTAGGTAATCAGGTTTATTTATTTCTCTTAATTCTTTTTAATGGAGGCACTGGGAATTAAACCCAGGACCCCGTGCATGCTAGGCACACACTCTACCACTGAGCTATACCCTCCCCTAGAATGACACACTACTTTTTGACTCCTTTAGTGATGAAGAATACTCCATTTTCCTTTGTTTCTCTGATATACTTCCCGACTTTCGGTAATGTCATAGCGGGGGCTATTGTTATTTGTATTTTAATAGTAAGTTAACACTTAATGTGTGATAATGATTAAATATCTCCAAAATAATTTTGACTTAATACTCAGTTGTATAATCATGTTTACAAAAAGTATTTAAATTCAGTTCCCGGGCTGGGACAGGGTGAGGTGAATGAGGCATTTACCATGAACACACTTTTAAGGGTGCCGAAGTAATTAAGATGAACGATGTGGGTTTTTTTGTTGTTGTTTGGGGTTTTTTAAAAAGTATTTCTTCCTTTAAAAAATCAAAAAAAAATTGGGGGGAAGGGGAGGTAATTAGGTGTTTGTTTATTTATTTATTCATTTATTTATTCTAATGGAGATATTGGGGATTAACTCAGGACCCCATGCATGCTAAGCATGTGCTCTACCACTGAGCTGTACCCTCCCCCGCTAAGATAAATGATATTTTAATGCAATATTTTTAAACCAAAATTAATGCCAAAAAATCCAGGATGAACAAAACATTAAAATCTTAAAGAAAGACAGGATTTGACAATTTGAAGATCAAGTGAGGCAAGTGAGACTGAGGCCCTTAAGACATGTTTTGGGGGCATTAATTTTAATGTAAAAATATTATGTGAACATATCACTGATCTTGATTACTGAGTGTCTCAGTGCCTCTTTAAATTTTCCCCTGAGACAGGTGTCTTTTTACCTCCCTTTTATAGGTCTTCACCAGTCTTGAGTTCCTCATTCTGCCTCTTGCCTCTTTTCTTCATATATCGGAGTATGTCCTCAAGTCGTTCTTTTCCCCCAGAAGGTAGACTATTTTCTGAGTCTCTGCAGTGCAGCTGAGAAGGTGTACAGAGTAGAGTTTTAAGGGTCTGGGCTCTGGAACCAGGTGGCCTGGGTTTTCTTTTCTTTTAAATTTTTTTTTAATATTTATTTCTTTTTAAATTTAAAACCAATTTTTAATGGTGGTATTGGGATGGGACCCAGGAGGACCCCGTGCATTCTAAGCATGTGCTCTCCCACTGAGCTATTACTGCCCCCACCTCCCCAAGTTTTAATCTTTACCGCTTAAACTTGCTGGCTGTTTGTGCCTCCCTTTCTTAATCTGTCAAGTGGACATACAATAGTAGGACCTACCTCACGGGTTGTCATTAGGATTAGATGAGTTAACACACGTCAACTGCATCTGGTAGTCCCTGACACACAGCAGGAGCTTAGTACAGGCTGATTCTTTTTCAGAGGAAAGATAATTTGCCTGAAGACAAGCATAGTCCACCAGCCCCGCACCCACCCCCAAATCTGTAGACTTTCATTTGCATTCTTCTCTTCATCTCTTCACCTTCTTCTGACATTTAGTGTGGTAGCAAAATCCAAGACTAGCTTGATTTTCTTTTTTTCTCCCTTTAAGCCAAGTCTAACTTTTCTGCCTAAATGATTGGAAAATTTTTCTCCCGGTTTTTCTTAGTCGAAAATGTTGCCAAGCTTCATGAGTGAGGCATTCATTATACTACTCAATTTTTTTTTTTAAGTGGAGGTCCTGGGGATTGAACTCAGGACCTTGTGCTTGCTAACCATGTGCTCTACCACTGAGCTATACTCCTCCTGCTATAATATTCTATTTTTGCGTGTGTTTGAGATTTCAGTAATAAAAAGCCTAAGAAAGGATGGCCAAGCTGTGTCTAGATGTGAGTCATTTCCCACTGATGTTGCTAGAATGTGCTGTTTCATCAGGATCCCCACTCTCTCCATCTTAGGCGGTGTTTACTTCTGTCATTGTTTACTGTTCCTGTTCTGTTGATCTGATCAGTATCCTTTAGGGTCTCTGTCATATATCTCCTCTGTTGTCTTCCATCTCCTTCTACACCTCTGCCTGTTTTCTTCTGCTCTCTGTTCTGCTTTCATAGAGGCTACTTTATTTTGTACTGTTGTGAGGGTGCAGCTTGCCTGCTGTTTTCTCTGACACCTTATGTTAGATTATGTTATGTTAAATTTCAGGGATTATTGTTCCTCTCAGCCTTCGGAGTATCTTTCTGAGGATACTGTTTCTTTTCCTAAGCGCTATACAATCCTTTTCATTCAGTCTAGGTTAGAATTTTCCTCCTTCATCCTTACCCGAGACAGGTCTGTGCAGGTTCCCAAACTGGTGGTCGGTGATTAGAGGAGCTGGACTGGTCTGAGATGGGTTCTACCCTGTCCTCACTCACAGATTGTTTGCATCCATAGAGTCTATGGAAAACTACATTTCCCAGCATGCACTGCCACTTTCACTCTTCCCCACCTGGACCTGGTCTGTGTCTATCTGAGGATGCTGTGTATCCCAGCCAGGCCAGACTCTGCTTCCTGCCCCATTGTCTCCTGGTTATTATCTCTGAATGACGGTATATGCAGGGGAGGGAGGGACAGAGTTGATGTGTGGGAGTGATGGAGGGAACTCTGTCCTGATTGCCTGGGAGAGCAGATTTCATTTTCCCCCTATTGCTTTTTAAGGCTTCCTAATTACTCTAGAGAACATTTACTACTTGTGTAATACAATAAAAAATTTTAAAAAGTACCACTCCTTCATTTATGAGACAGATTTAAGATCGGAATCCAACTTTAAGTCTCTGAGCAGGATTTGGTCAGCAGGACAGGTAAGAAGTATCCTTCCTCCTTTCTTACGGCAGATTCTAGGGTCCTGAGCCCTGGGTTGGTTTTCTTAGTCCCAGTCCATCTGCCTTATTATTTATGGGGTTTCTTCCCAAGTCTGTCCTCAGCTCATCCCTCAGCCTCTGACTAGTGTTGTGAGTTTTTACCTTTTTAAAAATGACATCAAAGAGTGGTATTTGAATGCCTGTTTTTGCCATTGAAAAAAAAAGTGTGGTAAAATACAGAAAGTTTGCCATCCCAACCACGTTTAAGTATACAACTTGGTAGTGTTGAATACATTCATATTATTGTGCGATCAGTCTCTAGAACTCTTTTCATCTTGCAGAACTGAATTCATTAAACAATCACTCCCCACACCTGATCCCCCTGCCCCTCGCAACCACTGTTCTACGTACACTTTTCTTGAAATTCACCATCTCTGAAAGTCCCAATGGTCCTTCATTCGTTCGGCACAGCTTTAATGAGCACACCCTCCTAGACTGTGTTCTAGTTTTAGGGACGGAGCGCTGAACAAAGGCAGTATTATCCCTGTTTTCAAGGAGCTGACTTTCTAGAGGGAAGAGTAGAGCAGACAGTGAACAGATAAACACAGTGAGTTCAGATGGTGTAAGAGCTGTAGGAATAAACCGGTGTGACGAGTGCCTTGGCAGTGCTGCTTTGGCCAGCCAGGTCCCCAGGGGCCTCTCTGAGCACGTTACGTTTGAACTGACCCCTGGATTTTCAGGGGAAACCCCCTCCCTTGTGTAGAGGAACCGGAGGATGGTGGTCTGAGCAGGGAAACAGCCCTCACAAAGGCTCTCGTGTGTTTGAGGAATGGAAAAACACACAGCCTAGCTGGAACCTCGTCAGTCCCAGGGAGAGAACTGGGCAGCTAAAAGCCAGGCCTTCAGACTGTGTTCCGGTTGCAAGGAGGAGCCACTTGAGGCTTCTAAGCAGCAGATTTCTGTGCTCTAACACTTGGCATTAAAAAAAAAAAAAAAGTTTTGCATAGCATATGCTTGGGTTGGGTAAGAATGCAGAGGCTACCCAACACTCACAGGCACGTCCACAGCCCTCTCACCTGCCTCTGTTACTTTCATTTCCATCAACAAAATATTCCTCCAGGTGTTAAAAGTTAGGGATACCTGTAGCTCTTCCTTGGAGTAAATCCAGTGAAAAGGCTGAGGGCTGTGATTACTTATGGATGGAATATCTGAGATGCAGAAGGGGAGCTGAGTTCTAGTTCATGCGAGGTGGTCTGCTCTGGAGCCGACCTTTTCTTCATCACTCACTCCTACTCTTAGGTTGAGAACAAACTCTCCAGACTCAGCTGAGTTTGAGACCTGTTCTGACTCCATTGGCAGCATTGCCATCTACTTCCGATGACTCCTGCCCCACTTAGTAAGCATATACAACTCTTCTGTCATAATCCATGATTCTTAAAAAATCAACAGGAGAGGTAGCAAGTCTTTTTTTTTCTCCCTAAGCATTGAAAGAAGATCAGAAAGATGCTTTATGAACACTAATCTGGTGACCCCAAAGTGTTTTTGCTAGAATGGCATGACCACATCCATCCTTAGTGGTGGGACTTCCTGACGCTGGCCACCCTGGCCACCTCTAATGATGGGGCAGTGTCATGTGGTCACACTACAGGCGTCTTTTCTCCACTGTGGTCATTGTGTCAGCTGACATTCAGACTGCTTTTTGAGCAGCCTGTAGCTGAGAAAGTTCAACCTTTGTTTTTTATTATAAATATTTAAAAGTATTCTTCAAAAGTTCAAAAGTAAAAAAACCCATTTAAAAAAATAGGACCTTGGGAAAAAGTGAATTCTATCTGTCCAAGGACAGGGAGAGACAGCCTTTGGTGGTTTGGATATGGCTGCGATGCAGAAATTAGTTTATAAGTAGGTGATCTGGTTTTGCTCATGTCAGTATTGTAGCCAGTGAGGTTTATCTGAGGTGCAATTATTGTTACTTGAAAACTTTTCCCAATGCCCTGCCACGATGACTTGAAATATAGTCAGCATTGGCAGCTTGTGACAGTCTCCACAGAGAGAAAAATAAACAGATGATCTGAATCTACACTTGGTATGCCCTTCAGATCAAGTTCCACTTAAATCCAGCACGGTCTCCTGAAAATTGGGTCCCCTTCAGGTCAGGCTCCTTCCACAGTGAGATACGGAGATTTCTTGAGCTCTAAATGTGTAATTTGGAAAATACTTGGCATCATTCTAGGTCTTTATTTCAGAAAGCATCCTGGGATGGCACGGGCCCAAGTCACATTCCACAGAGCAGCTGAAAAATGGGACACTTGGCTCTTTGCCATCCGCCAGTTCCAACATAACCTGGGCCATTTTACCAAACTCCTCTGAGGACGAACAGACCTTCCCGCCGGAGCCGGAGGTAAGCTCGCCGTCCTCTCCTCGCACTGCCGCGGCTTGTGTTGGCGCTTGTTTGGAAATAGAGGAATTATATTTGTAACTTGCTCCTCTCTTGGTTTTAAGAGGAGACTCACACTGTGAAGCGGAAGCATTGCCCGGAGAGACAAAATCAGCTCTGCGCTCGCCGGGCACTTCTGGTCCTGTGCCTGGCAGCTGCCGTGGGCAGACTGTGATCCTCCCCACGGGGCGTCTCCTCTTTCCCTGAAATGGGAGTCACTGTAACGTCAAGGGGGAGAAATTGGAACACAGCCGTTAACCGTGATGCCTGTTGAGGCGATGGGAGCAGTTACAATATATCCCCTGGATGATGGCTTCTCCGTGTGGTTGTGCTCACCTCAGCTCCTGCCTCACACGCTCGATTCCTGCATGCTGCGGAGCCGGGCTAGGCCCGGGGGCAGTGGCTGGGACTCTCCCCCTAGGCGGTGCCCTGCAGCCCAGGTCCAGGCTGCGGGTACCAGGGAGGAGCGGCCCCGCAGACCTTAGTGGCCAGCCAGGCCCCTGCCGGCTCCGTGGAGCCCGTCATCTGCCCGCACGATGCTCCTTGACTAGCCGTGCCTCCGAGTGGCAGCTGGAGGGAAGCAGGTGCTGCCTGCCTCTTGTCAGTTTCCCCTTGTGTCACGCGTAGATGTTTGTGTTTTCTCTTTTGATGCACGTGTCCTGGTGACATGATCTCGTGAACCGGGCTGGGACCTCCTTTCGCCATAGGTTGTTCTTGAATTTCCATTGAAATTCGCTTTAGCTTGGAAACTGTAGAACACCCCCAAATCTATTTCGTAAGGTTGAAAGCCCCAAGGCAGCTTCTTCCATCAAATGGTCTTGATGATCCATTGAAATTGTTCCCCAAGCTTTACGGGATTATAGGCTCTGATGGTGCCTTGGTGGTTTGGGTCTTATAGAGGCAGGATCAGCCCCCTGCAGGTATTCCGTTAGCATCTCTAAGGTGCCTTTGCAGGGTATGAAACCACAGGGGAGGTGAGATTTTGAAGTGCATTTGCCTCACCTGTACACGGAGTTTCAGGTGGAAAACACTTGGAGCTGATGTGTTTGTGCATTGGAAGGTAATTTGGTGACTGGGAGAGGTCGGAGCCTTGTTGTCACCTAGCTGTTTGGAAAGACTGGGGGGGTGACATTTGAGGATGGGTGCTTCCCTGCTAAGGGGTTAACAATACAGTCCCTACCATCCCCTTGGAAGGGGACCTATGGGAGTTCACGCCATAATATACATGCTTATATATATTAATATATATATTAAGATATATTAATATATCTTGCTCTGGAGAGAAATTAAAGAAGAAGTTATTAGATCTTTAGAGATAATTGTTTAGCTCCTCCTTCCTCCCAGTACAGTAACGGGCAAAACCTAACAGGAGCTGTAACCTAATCAGTTTATCATTTGGACTGGCGAGCGTCCCCATTCTGAGTCCTTCGTAGTGTTTCTTTCACTTTTCCCTCACGTGCTTCCTTTAACCCTAAAGTTTGAGAGCCCAGATCTGTTCTTTTTATAGAAAATTGTTGCCCACTTTGCTTTGCTGATTAGTAGCATTGGCAGAAGATAGTATATAATTGTCTATGAGAAATAACTAGCTCCCAAGTTCAACTTCTTAAAAAATACCTTGAAGGAGAAGAACTAGGGAGAGCTTTTTTTTCCCTCTTAAGTTAGGAACAGTCATTAATTTCTGGTTGTCATTTTGGCTCTTACTCCCTTTGTCAGAGAATTAGAAGATAATGTCTGGGAGGAAGGTACATCTCGGTGGTAGAGCACATGCTTAGCATGCACGAGGTCCTGAGTTCAATACCCAGCACCTCCATTAAAAATACATATATAAATAAATAAATCTAATTACCCACCTCCCCCCCATAAAAAGAGAATTGAAAAAAGGAAACTTAAAAAAAAAAGATAAAAGAAGATACTGTCTGGAAATCCCTTAGAGCAGTGAGAGACTTCTGGGGTGTGAGGGTGCATGATGGTTTTCTGAGAAGGAAGGATTAGAGTTCTTTTGCAAAAAATTCCCTCATTTTTTCCACTGACAACTCTGGTAGATGATTCTCGCAGCCCAATAGCTAGTGTTGGTTGGAATTTCTTTATTTTAGGCCGTTGTGCTTTGTCACATTTTTTCCCTTTGTCAAGGATTTGAAGAAACTAGCAGTAGCCACACAGTAGTTTTCCTTTCAGAAAAAGGAAAATGTTTCCTTTCCTCCTTTTTACAATTTGGAGACATAACCCAAGAAGGAGTGAAGTGAAATTCCAAAAGGCTAAAAATTCCTCAAGAGAAGTTTCCTTGTCCCTTTTGATGTAGAGAATACAGTTACTCTGTGAGTGATCATTGGGAGACTAAGGATTGTGGTACTTTAGCTGAATAAACTGTTTTCTTCGGGTTTATTGTTTTGATTATGTTAGGTCTTTAGGAGCATAAATTGGGGGTATAAAAGGTACCTCAGTCTGGTGTGTGTATTTTTTTTTAAATAGCATCAAGCAATCAATCTGTTTCTCATTGGACACAGACTGGGTGTCCTACAATTTAACTCAATTCTGATACTGTCTACCTGGAGATGTCATCAGATCCCACGGGTTAAGGACTGCCCCGCCAAGCCCCTGCCAACTTCAGGTACCAACCACGAATCCAGGTTGTCACCCATGCTTCCGAGTCATCCAGCTGTGGACTAGGGGTTCCCATGACCTCCTCTTCAGGTTTGGTGAATTTGCTAGAGTGGCTCATAGAACCTAGAGCAAAATGTACCAGTTTATTACAAAAAGACGTAATTCAAGAGCAGATGGAATTGATGCCCAGGGCAGGGTCTGTGGGAGGGGGCGGGAGCCTCCATGACCTCTCTGAACCCATCACTCTCCCCCCACTTCCACCTATTCACCACCCAAAAGTTCTCTAAACCCTGTGCCTCTGGGGTTTTATGGAGGCTTCATTACAGAGGCATGACTGACTACATTCTTGGCCACTGGTGATTTAACCTCCAGCCCCTCTCCCCTCCCCAGAGGTCAGGGACTGGGACTGAAAGCTCCAACCCTCTAATCACAGGGTTGGCTCCACTGTCTCCCATCCTTAGGTGACCAAGGGGCTTTCCTAAAGCCACTCATTAACAAGACAAAATACACCTTTATCTCTCTCAACTCTTAGGCCTAATTCCAGAATTTCCACAGAGGAAATTCTGACCTCTGTGCCAGAAATGGGGACAAAAAGCAAATATACATTTCTTGTCATAAATCACAGTATCACACTCCCCTCCCCTGGTTCTTGCTTACCATGAAATAACATACAGATGTCTGGAAAATGAATGCATTTTCAAGCTTAATCTGTTTAATTCCCCAAAGAGTAGAACTCAAAGACCAGCATGTTTTTAACACACAAGTTAGAAGAGAATTGTGGTTGGCTCTGTTATCAAAAGCAGTGATCTCAGAATTATATTCTGTTGGGGCTGGAACTAACTAAATGTGAAAATGAGATATTCTCCCATAATGAAATGAGTTAAGCTCTTGGTTTTCCCTGTTGGTAGACCAATATTTCAACTCTTACCACTGTTTGAAATGCAAGTTTAGACTGGAAAAGGTTTTTTTTGTGCTTTTGTTGTTGAAGAAGGCCTTGCTTCAGGACAGAGGGACAGTGGGCCGGCTCTCTGGACCTCCGCCAACTGTCTGGATTGGAATCCTAACAGCTCAACTGGACATCCCAGGCTTTCCCAAGGCGACGTCCCTAGATGCATGACAGTTTTATCAGTGTGCTTGTGTGAGGTTTGGGAGCTGGAGACCAGATTCCTTCTGCTGGTGCTGCTGGCAGATGTGAGTGTTGGAGGCATTTGTTGTGACCAGAGTCACTGTCCTAGGGTCTCAGTCCCCACTGGGTTGGCGTGAGAGACTGTGGTGGCAGGAGCCGTGGTATCTTCTAGACACTTGGATCGAGGCTGCCTGCAATGATGTGCTCCTGTGTTAAATCTGAGGGTGGGGCAGTATAGCTCAGTGGTAGAGTGTGTGCTTAGCATGCATGAGGTCCTGGGTTCAATCCCCAGTACCTCCATTAAATAAATAAGTAAGTAAATAAATAAACCTAATCCCCCCCCACCAAAAAAATTATTTAAAAAAACCAAGAAATTTAAAACTAAAATCTAAGGGAGAGTTTTATTCCTCCAGACCAGTGATTCTGTGAGCACCTAATTCCCTTTCTGATTGAAATACCTGGAGTGGCTTCTGTTTCCGGCACCAGGTCCAGACTGGTGGGGCTGTGGGAATGAGAGAGCTGAGGGTGACGTGGGGACCATCCTGTGTGACCTCTCATGGGTCATCATGTATACCTACCTTTCTGGAGGATGTATCTGAGGGACAGAAACCTTAATTTGTCTTCAAAGTCAGGTTTACTGAGGTATAATTCAGAAATAATATGTTCTGCCCCTTTAAAATGTAATTTATCACTTCTGTACTTTGTTGAATGAGTTCCATCACTTTCCATGATTCCCTTCTGTTTAACACCCCCCCCCCCCCAGCCCTTGGCAATCGCTGATCTGTTTTCTGTCCATGTAGTTTTATCTTTCCCAGAATCCCTTTACGTGGAATTATGCCATTGTAGGCAGAGTCTGACTCTGTTTAGCAGCCTTGGAGATTCACCTGTGTCATTAGGTTGATTGGTAGTTCTTACTGGTGATTGGTGTCCTTTGGAGTCAGACTTTGTTTATCCACTCACCTAGTGAGGATCATTTGTAAGCTTTAAAAACTTCCTCAAATCTCCCACAGGTAAAACAGAAAAGAGGGGGCATTTAAAAATAATATTGCGTGAATCACTGGGGGCAAATACTGGGTGCCCAGAGGGAGGAGATGGAAAGTGAGTCGTGTGAACCCCTCCACTAGCACCCTCAGCAGGGGTTCATGGAGCTGGGTCTCAGGAGCACACTCAGCTCCGATCAATGCCAGGTTGACTGTTTCAGTAGAAGACTTTGCCTGGTTAATTGTCGGAATTGCAGTGGCAACAATACCATCAGGAGATCACATGCCCTACACCCCCCCAAATCTAGCAGATTCAGAAAGACTCCGCATAACGTCCTTGAGTACTGAGTACTGAGGCCTAGATCAGCATATAAGAGGGACTTTGGTTAGCTAGTTGCAGAATTTAATTTTCAAGTAATCACGTCCTAATCCCCCTTCCCCAAGGGAGGAAACTGTTTTACGATAAAGGAAAGATAGATACATAAAAGATTTAGCTGAATTTTGCCTCGAGAAGGATTTCCTCGCTCTTGGATGAATTGCCGTTTTAGCGCTGAACTTTTGAACCATTTAACAACATACAAAGCTGTCAGTTTTGAAATCCTCTGGCCTTCATCTTAAAGCCTGGGCAGTCTGTCTAATCTCCTCACCCCATTTTTATCATCTTTATTCTTCGTCAGCACAGTACTGCAGCATATAGGTAGATGTTGATTGAGCCTAAGTCAGGCATGGGATGCTGATAGATTTTTGGAGATAAGGTAACATGCAGATTTAGTCCTTTGGATAATTCTTTTGACACAAATTTTCAATCTTATGGATTCGTTTGAAATATTTGATACTTATTTGTTGGTTGTCAGCTGTTTGACCAAGGAGTGAGATGGCTAACACTTACTTATTACAATGGAAAATCACTTTATTGAGTTCTGCGATAACCCCACAAAGTTGAATCCCAGGTGGTTGCTTAGTAGGAAATGTCGTATTACATATTATATGATTATATAGTATGTAATATTATATATTATATGATGGATTATTCATTCTTTAGAGTGAAGGACATGCTGTCGTATGCTGCTACATGGATGAACCTTTAGAACATGATACTGAGTGAAATAAGCCAGTTACAGAAGGACAAATACCAGGAGATTTCACTTATACAAATTATCTCAAGTTGTCAAACTCATAGAAACAAAGTAGGATGGTGGTTGCCAGGGTGGTGGGAAGGGGGAGGGGGAGCTGCTAGTTGGTGACTGTAACGTTTCAATTGTGCAGGATGACTTGTTCTAGAGACCTGCTGTACAACAGTGTGCATGTAGTTAACACTACTGTAGTGCACACTTACACATTTGTTAAGGGGGGAGACTTCATGTGGTTGTCCTTTTTTTAATTGAAGTAGTTGATTTATAATGTTATGCCGATTTCTGATGTATAGCATAGTGATTTACATATATATATATTTCCTTTTCCTACTCTTTCATTATGATCATTACAAGGTATTGCATATAGTTGTGCAATATGTTTGTGTTTATATTATGTACAGTAATGTATATCTACAAATTCTGAACTCCCAATTTATCCCTCTCTATCCCGTTCCTCATGTGTTTTTTAATCATGCCAAAAAATGTATGACTTTCCTCTTAAAAAAAAATTAAAAAACAACAGGTCTCTTCCATTCTTCTTGCTGTTGGCTTTTTTAAAAATTACATTTTTAAAATTGAATTACAGTTAGTTACAATGTGTCAATTTCTGGTGTCTGTCCTAGTCATGCATATATATACTTATATTCGGCTATTGGCTTTTTATCCTCATGCTTGTTACTTCGTGGTGGCAGCATGACAGCTACAGTCTCGAGCATCACATGCTCACCACATCCCTTTAGAATATGGGGTGACATGAGAGCTCTTCCTAAGACTCTGTGTGTGTGGGGGAGCCGCCAGTACACTTCTGCTGTTATAGCCAGACTGGATCCTCCCCCACCCCACCCCCAGCTCTAACTCGTTGCGGGTAACTGGGTACCATGACTGCTTTAGAGTAGTCATGGGTCAGCCTTGATGGCCAAGGAAGGACGTGCTGAGTCGGGGGGGTCTCGAGTCCTAGCCCCAAACTGGATTCCTGCTAGCAAGGGGAGAAGAGGGGAAAGGCCGTTGGTAGTGACAGATAGTGTTGCTGGACCCCCAAACCTGCCCCAGGCAGACCTTTTTCCTGCAGTGCTAACCTTCAGCTTCTGTGAGGCTTTTCGAGCTCAACTGTTCCATATAGGCCAATGAGGGTAGACCTCATCTCTGATTACTCTTTGAAGACTCCAGAATATTTAGGAAGGTAACCATGGGCATCATAGATGCTCTGCAGGTGTCTGATGAATGAATGACTGTGAATGATGAGATCTGTCTGTTCGTCACTAGAGGGCGTGCTCCTCCCTGTTCTCATCTCTGTCCCTGCTCTTCCCTGCAGCTTCTGGACACCCAGCAGGAGATGTCTAACCTGTTGAGTGGCGTATGAGTTACATATGCTGCTGTGACAAGAGTCACTAACGGCCATTGTCCTGGACCTCTCTAGTCAGAGGCTCTGTCACTAATTGGTCCCTTTCTAGTCACTAGCCTTGACCTTCGTCCAGCAGGTACTAGATGGTGCCACTTATGTGTGGCATTCTTATTATAATCATTTTGTTTTATTTTAATAATTGTTTTTTTAAACAATGTTTATTTAAGGGAGGTACCGGGAATTGAACCCAGGACCTCATGCACACTAAGCACACACTACCACTGAGCTGTACCCTCCCCTCGATTATAACCTTTTTAGGTAATCTGCTGAGGACATTCCATTTAGGTCCTGACATTGTAGGAATGAGCACTGGCTTGATCTTGTGGGTTTTTGCTTCTTCCCTTCTGGCTGTTGGCCTGGAGGGAAAATAGTCCATCCATTGTGCAAACATAGGGTATACGCCCTGGAGCCACCAGACCCTCAGCACTGATTAGAAATCAGAAGGATCGAGTTTGTTGCTTGTGCTTCAAAATATACTGCTCCCTTGTAAGTCTGCTCTGGTCGCGGTATAGTAAGGTAGGAATTATTCATCTGCTCAGTTGTTTGTTCATTCATCAAACATGCATTGAGCGACTGTCTGCTGGACACTGAAGGGAGGACTCCTTAGTTCAGCAAATTCATATGTTGAACCCCCAGTAGGACTGCATCTAGGAGTTGGGGTCCTTAGGAGGCAGTTGAGGTTAAATGAGGTCATAAGGCTGGGGCCCTAGTCCAATAGGACCATAATCTTATAGGAGGAGGAAGAGGCAGAGATGTCTCTCTCACTCCATCTCGTCTCTGTGAGGACACAGACCTCTCTCCTGGTCTGTAAACCAGGAAGAGAGCCTTTACCAGAACCCAACCCTGCTGGCCCCCGCCCCCACCCGATCTTGGACTTCCAGCCTCTAGAACTGTGAGAAAACAAACTCCTGGTGTTTAAACCCACCCAGTCCAGGGGGTTTTGTTAGCCTGAGCTAAGACACTCAGCTTATTCACGCCAGGCTTTTATTTTTCACAATAGTTGTAATTTTTTTTTATATCTTGAGATTAGAAGCGGGAGAAAAGGGTTTTTAGCCAAGTGACGTTTCCAGGCTGGTTTGCCCACACTGCCTAGCTGCTGGTGGTCTGTGGCTGCGAGTCTGCCTGTGGCCAGTGGCGGTTGAGATGCGTGGAACCTGGAGAGGTATTTCTGCAGTGCTCTGATAGGATGTGATGGTTGTGCTTCTAGTGGCTGAGAGCTCCTTTCTGCCCAAAAAAGCATTTTTCTGCCCCCCTTCCTTCTCTTAACAAATTGGCAGCAAATGTAACCATCGCACGCAAACCTAAGCCCTGTGAGAATTTTTCAAGGGCTGCTTGGACTTGGTTTCTGGCTGTGTTAGCGAGCTCTCCAAATACAGGGCATGGTGGTATAGCTCCCTGTGCAGCTTTGGGGGCCTCGTTTCAGTTCAAGCTACTTTTCCAAAGACTAGTGTCTCCCTTCATTCCCTTTCCTTCCTTCCTCTCTCCCTTTTCATGGATGATAACGGGAAGTTTTGTTTTCTTGGCTGGTATTGCTTTTATGAGAGAGAGGTGGAGTAGAGTGGGAGGTCTCCGATCCCTTCTCAGGGGCCGGGAGGATGTGTCTGGGGCTTCCTGTGGATTCAACACTGGAACAGGCTAGTCTGCAGGGAGCCTTAGGGAGGGTCACTGTGTTGCCTCCCACCCCTCCCCTCCCCCCAGGCCAGTGTGGCTTTGTGACATAAACACCCACCAGTGTTGGGACATAGCCACCTTGGACTTGCCACTTGGGAGCTGGAGCCATATGAAAAATATCAGCTCCAAGTGGAAAAATCTCTTCTATCCCGCACTCATTCCCAAAGGATTAAGCGCTTTGAAACTGGTGAATGAAAAGGGCTTAAAACACTGCAGCGTGTTGTATGGGTTCCCCCCCTGTCCTCCTCCCCCTCATCCTTCTCCTCTTTCTCCTCTTCTTCCTCCTTTTCCTCCTCCTCCTCTTTGCCTTCCTATCAGTCCTGTGGCCACGAAGGGAGAAAGTCAGATCTGAACCAGAGGCGAAGAGTTGAAGAGATTGTAGTGAAGTGGTATGATACTTTTCAGTATTCTATGGGTTGGGGGTATTTATTCACTTCCTATAAAGGTGAGTCCAGCTTTCAGAGTTCCCTCCGCTTTCCCCCCTGCCTGCCCAGCCCATGAAATTAGACCAGTAGAAACGAGCTTTTCACCATCTGTCTGGCTCACATTTTTATTTGCCCACGATGGTTAACTCTTGTCCAGGTGACGTATATGCTGCCTCCGATGATGCTCACTTTCCTAAGATGGAAAAGTCAGTGCTCGGAGAGTGATGATCTGCGGGAAGGATGTTACAGAAGAAAAGAGGAGAATCTTTTCTACCATACCCTTCGGGCTTTGCCCCTTATGAATCCGTGGGTTCTCCTATCACTTTTGTGAAGTGAATTGAGTTTTGTAGATAGATTATGGTGCTGGGCAGGGGCTTCCTCGGGGGGGTATATGGGGGATATACATGTAATTATACATTTTAAAATTTTTGGTCACGGTGATAGGGAAGGTAGATGGTGTGTGGGTGGGAAGGAGGTGGGGAGAGATGAGAACTGAGGAATTGGCTAAGTTCTGGGGGGCGATTTCACTCCCGCTGGATGTAGGACTTAGCCAAGCCTCGGACACTTGAACATACTTTACCAGGAGCTGCTTGGCCATGCATCCTGCCCCCAGTCACCCAGGGACCAAAGCTTTTCCTGCCCCGCAGATATTAGAGCAGCAGGGGCCAAGCTGGTGGGCTTTGTGAAGTGACAGGTGCAGTCAGGTGTCATGTAACACCCTGTCACCACCATCTTTTTCCTCCTCTGATGACATTTCATAGCTGTCACTCCCCCAAAGTCCTGCCCCCTCTCTCTGCCATTCACTGTCTGCAGCCAGCTCAGCAGACACTGGGCTGTCCGTACATCACACGTGGCTGCCTTTATCGGCCATGGTAATAATCCCAGCAGATGATCTCATCACAAATAAGTGTAAGGAGAGTGGCAGAAATATAGCCATTTGGAGGAAAAGGAAACCATAACTTTTTTTGGAAATGAAATTAAAGCGAATGGAGAACAGTGTATCAGTTCTTAAAACCATGGAAATGTTCTTCACATGGCCCCGAATCTCTATTCACATTTTTCTTGATCTCATCAGAATTGCTTTCCTTTAAAGAGAATAAGAAATGTATGGAACTTTACTGTTTTGTAGTTACTTCTTTTCTAATTTTTTTTTTTTTTTGGTGGAGAGGTAATCAGATTTGTTTATTTATTTTAATGGAGGTACTGGGGATTGAACCCAGGTCCTCATGCATGCTAAGCATGCATTCTACCACTGAGCTGTACCCTCCCCTGCTGTTTTGTACTTACATTTAAAGTAACTTTGCAAGAGTATCAGGTCTTCTTATAGCACATATTTAGTATTTATTTCACCTTAGGAGTTTGAAAGAGCTTGATGGGTTATTCTGGAAAAGGAACCACTCCATGAATGACATTATTTTTTGGAAAATGTGTTTCAGATTCCAAATATCTTTTCAGTGGCTGGTACACTAAAATGTAGGGCCAGCTTGTAGTTCTGTCCTAAAAAAAGAAACATATTATGTAATTCAGGGAGAAAACAACTCCTTTGGGGAAAGTGAAGTTTTTCTCATCCTAGACTGAAACCGAGTTCATGTACTGAAATGAGAAAAGAAATGCAAGCAAGAGAAAGGCCCCCTTTATGTTTCATTACAATGAGATTTTAGAGCTGAGAACTTTATTTAGAAGGGGATTTCACCTAGCTCTTCCCATGGTGAGAAGATACCCGCCCGTTGTAGGGGTTGCCCTGTGAGGTCAGTGGTTCTTGACCAGACGAGTGCAGAAGGGAGGACAGGTGTCGTGGTGGGTACCTCCTGAACCTTAGCAGGAAGCCTTTATGGCATCACAGTGCTCATCTCACAAAAGCAGGTGTTTTTGTTTGTTTGTTTGTTTTTTTGCACACAGATGTCTTGAAGAAGGCATCGGTAGAACATATGATACAACGGGATCTCTCAGTCTTTTTTAATTATTTTATAGACACTGTGGCTGTTGAGAGGAGTAAAAACGTGTTTCAGAGTCGAAGGGGTATTTTGGAGAGGCACCATTAAGTGCTGGCATTCCCCCATCATAGGAATGAAGCCAATACTCTCTCTTCTCTTGGACATTTTGGTCGAGGGTAGATGTCAGTTTAAGCCGTCCCTTGATGGGGGATCAGCATGATGCGTCTCTGAGGTCCCCGTTGTGCAGGCTGACGCACAATGGACCCCAGCTCTTTACTTACTGTCTGTGAGAACGTTGGCATGTGAATTATTAATGGTAACAGTGATCGTGGTAATTTTCTGATGGAAATGCCATGAGGCTTAGATGAGAAGGTGTATTGTCAGTGTTCCACTCAGTGCCGGCCACAAAGTGAGTACTCAGGAGTCTAGGTCAGTCCTTATTCGAATTCAGTCCTTGGACCTGCCTACCTTGTCCCTGTTTGTAGATATGACATTGAGAAACCCCTTTGAGTATTTGTTGTTCTGCTATTCTGGTTTCTTTAGTGAGATGCACATCTCTTTTGTCATCTTCCAAAAGGGTAGTCCAGGTGTACATGATGACAAAGGTCTTTATTTATATGATGGGGCATGATTTACAAAGGGCTTCCGTTCCTGACTTTTTCAAATATGGTTTCTCCAGATGTAGCTGGATTTAAGGTTTTAGAATTTAAGAATCACGAAGGCAGTTGTGCTGTACTGCAGGTGTCTTGCCTGGCTTCTCTCCAAGGAAGCCCTAAAATCAGCCAGCCAGTTGGCAGGGTGAGCCCAGGTGGCCGGACATCTCTAAGACAGACTGCCCAGGTGGGCTGATTTTCACAGCATACCCCAGCTTTGCCCACCAAGGGCAGTGTGGAGTGTAGAGAAATAAAGGAAATAGTAGGAAGGTCGTATTAGCCTCCTATTGCTGCTGTAACAAATGGCCACAAATTTGTTACAGCTTAAGGAAACACAAATTTATCATCTTACAGTTCTGTATGTTTGAAGTCTTACACAGGTCTCGGGGCTAAAATCCGGGTGTTGACGGGACTGTGTTTTATCCTGGAGGCTCTAGAGGAGAACCCATTTCTGTGGCTTTTCCAGCTTCTAGAGGCTGCCTGCATTTTTTAGCTTGTAGCCCCTTCGTCCATCTTGAGGGCCAGGAACACTGTATATCTTTGACTCTGGTTCCACAGTCCCGTGTCCCTCTGGCTTCTCTCTTCTGCCTCCCTCTTTGATTTTTAAGGACCCCTGTGGTTATGTTAGGGCCACCCAGAAAATCTGGGACGATCTCCCTTTTTGAAGATCAGCTAATTAGCACCCTAATGCCCCGTTGCCTTGTAACGTGCCATAGTCCCTGTCCAGGGGATTAGGACTGGGCATTTTCTGTCCGTTATTCAGCCTCCCACAGTAGGTGAGTTGGTCGGCCATCACCAGGTACATTGGATATACCATGGAAATCAAACTGGGATCGACTTCTGGCTTGAAAGAGAGCCATTCGATAGAATTGCTCCCTTTGAGGAAAGCAGTCGGCTCAGCTGAGTGGGTTGCGGGGAGGAGTAACTGGCTTGGCTGTTTGCACGCTGTGAAACTTTCCCCAACCTGCTTTCCCCAGCCTGCCCCTGCGCCTCAGCCCTCCACCCCCTCTCACAGCTCCCAGGAGCCTGAGAATTAAGCTACACATGGACTGAGAAGTCATCTTTGACGGTGCATGTGGTTCATACGTGGCAGTGGGAGGAGGAGGACTTGAAAAATTATAGTGAAACAACAGAATTGTTGCATAAAAATGCAGCCTAGGATTTGTAGGAAGTTGGAAGTACAAGTCCACTGTTTCTACTTTCCCTTCCAGTGCTTCCTCCTACAGGGAGTGGCTGTGTCTCCTCTGAGGGTCTGTTTGTGTAGTGAATATATATACTGTAAAAAGTTTTACAACAATGGAATCACATTATAATGTGGCTCTTTAATTTTAAATTTAACAGTGTACCTTAGGTTCCTTCCCTTGTCAGTGTATAGAGATTGTTTGCGTTCCTTTTAACAGCTGCAAAGCATTCAGCTCTGGGAACACGTCATAATTCATGGGATCGTGCACTTAGTGTATTTAACCAGTCATTTATTTAACCAGACTCTACAATTGTCCGGTTTTCTTTTGCAAATAGTGCTCTACCCATATTTTGCACACTTACGCAGATATATCTTATACAGGGAAACTGTCAAGCTGTGGAATTTGAGTGGAATTCAGCCAACACACGTGGGAATTTAAAATTTTGCAAAGTATTACCAAATTGCCCTCCAAGACCGAGCCAATACTCCCACAGCCATGTGTGAGGGCTGCTATTTTCTTGTTTTTGGTGTGTTTTTTTGCCATTAGGAATGACTAGCAAGGTCCTATTTTCTTACCAGTGTTGCTTTTTTTTTTTTTTTTTTAAGAAAAATGGTATCTTGTTTAATTTCTATTTTTATAATTATGAAGGAAGTTGAAAATAGGTTTCACATATTTATTTGCCATTTGTGTTTCTTGTTTTGAATGTCTTGTTCACAGCCTTTGCACGTTTTCCAATTCAGTTGGACTTTCTAATGAATGTTGTATAAGAATTCTTTTGTGGGGGTGGGTATAGCTCAGTGGTAGGGCATGTGCTCAGCATGCATGAGGTCATAGGTTCAATCCCCAGTACCTCCATTAAAAATAAAGAATTCTTTTTATATTAAGCCAATTAGTTCTTCATAGTGGGGGGTGGAATATTTTGTCCACTTCCTGGGTGTACTTTTGGAGGTAAGAAGTGATGACCACGGTCGCTGTTACAGTCACCACTAAAATCTTTCCCCATAAGGGATCTCTTGGCTTGAATCGGCTTGGAAGTCACTTACACCCTTTCAACTCAGTGTTCACTTCAGAGGAGGCCCCAGAATTGTGTGTGTTGTGGTCCAGGCCTGCCCCTGGACATGCCACTGTGTTGCTGTGGTTGTGGTGGCTGTTGTACAGGGAGGTCCCGCACGATGGCAGTGGACATGAACCAATATGTACACTTATCCTTACCTGAAACCTTGTCCAGCGAGACTCAAGCACCCTCTCCTTGAGAGCGTTGGTTCTCCCCACACCCGTCCTCCCTGGGCCCACTTACGCTCCGAGACAGATGTCAACATGTGTGGCAACTTGTTCTCCGTTGGTTCTGGTTTGGACCCTCTGTCTCCATCCAGGGTCCAATGTTGCAGGTTTTTAAGGAGGTTTTATTCAGGATACTTAGAAATTGGAAAAAAAAAAAAACCGATAGTTTTATTTCTCAGAAATGAAGCACTTAATATTAGAAGTTAAGCTTTTTTTTTTTTTTTTTTTAGTTCTAAAGACATTGGATTATAGGATTATAGCATGATAAAATACAGTATCCAGTTAAATATCAGTTTCACCTACCATGGGGTATTTTTAAGCTCACATGAGGGATGTGTTTCATGATCATACTTTATGAATGGGCTGAAGGCTTGTTTATGAAAAGCACATTTGTCAAATGTCTACCCAAGTGACAGAAAACCTAGCTTCCAGAGTCATCATAGGGTTATATTATGCTGGAGAAATGGAAGTCCTGTGCATCAGCATGATCTTAGGGGAAAAAAAAAAACCTTTAAAAGAGCCTAGGTCCTACCTGAGTCATTTACACTGTAAAATTCACTGTGCTCTTTTTGTGCTAGATATGATAGTCCCACAGTTTGGATGATTAATGGTGCTCCCCGCCCAGCGTGCCCATTACCTGAGGATGATGACAGCGGTGTCACAAGTTTCCCCTTGAAGCTTTCGTTGAATGGAGCACTTGAGAGTGGGGCAAAGCCGAGTATGATACTGTGATGGTTTTTATTTTTAAAAAGAGATGTACTTCAATTTTTAAGAATTTATTTAAGATTTCTGGGGAGAAGTAATTAGGTTTATTTACTTATTAAGTAGTATTTATTTTGGTGGAAGTTCTGGGGATTGAACCCAGGACCTTGTGCATGCTAAGCCTATGCTCTACCACTGAGCTATACCCTCCCCTCTCCCCCCTCTCCCCACCCCCGCCCTGTGGCAGTTTTTAAAGTAGGAGACATAGTGAGCCTCATTTGGATTTTATGACAGTGGAATAATATGAAAAAAATATGAATTGCGAATTACCCTCTGAGATCCCTAGGATCACTTCCCGCTTGAATAAAAGTACAGGGAAACCTTCTTTTAACATCCGTTATTGTAGTGGCTAGAAAAATGGTTGCACATAATGCAAATTAAAATCAGAGAAAATGCCAGCGCTTTGAGCCAAAATGTATTGAGTGGGATTTAGAGGTTGTAGCTTTAATGGAGGCTTATTGGGGCTTTCTCGTTGTGAAATTAAGAGCTGTGGTGCTTTTGTTTTTGGTTTCTTTCTTTTCTTTTTTAATATATATAAAACACTAGGTAGAGCCTGTTTTCCCCCAGATGCTTTTCCCTCAGTTTGTTAGTTTTTACAGAAATCAGGACATGATAGACATAAACCAGAACCTTTTAAAGAAAACTGAAAAATCTAAAACAGTCCAAGCTTTGGGTTGTTTCTGAAATTCCTAACTCTTGCTTTTCTTCTTCTTTTTTTTAAATTAATCTTTATTTTTTGGAGAGGGGTAGGGTAGGTGGTTAGGTCTTTACTTACTTATTTAATGGAGGTACTGGGAATTGAACCCAGGACCTCATGCATGCTAAGCACACACTGCCACTGAGCTGTCCCTTCCCCTTGGTCTTCTTGTGGTACTAAATCATTGGGTCTTTTGAGAGTTTGGAGATAGTAATCCAGAAACTCTGCCCCCTTGAAGTGAAATGGCATGAATTTCCCTGATTTGGTCCTGGAAGGCTGGGATGCATCTGTTGTGTGTTGATACATGCTTGGCACACAGGAGTCCTCTGAGCACGCATGTATGGTCTGTGTGGCCCAGAGAGAGCATTATCTGCAGAACAGTTCTTAATGGGCTTGCCTTTTCCATTATTCATGATGTAGTCCCTCTTTGCCTGCAAAGAACAGTAAATGCTTTTTGCTTTTAATAACTTGTAAATCAAAACTCTCCTGTGGTTTGCAGTGCCACTGGTTATTTCCTTTGTGGTATCGTCCCCTCCCCAAATTTCCACTGGGGAGAATCAGTCAGGAATTTCCCAGTGAGAGGCATAAATGATTCAAGTGAACAGATAGAATTCCAAGTCAGAATCAAGTGACTGCTGGATGTGGTCACTGATGAAGATACAGTCGCCCTCTTCCAGTCAAAGTTTATAGCTTTCTGAGTCTGTTTTAGGGCCATCAGGTGAAATGTCCAGAACCTGATCTAATGTTGAGAAGTACAGTTTCCTTCTTTCTCTCGTACCTACACAAGATTTTTAGAAAAGTTGTCTATTTGTCCATGTTTGGATCCCAGGTACACACTGGGCACTCAGGACTGGGTTTGGAGAATCAGGAGGAGCCGGTGACACCTCTCTTGCTATGATCTTTCCTGGGTGCCAGGCCTCTGACTTTTCCGGGCTGTTCCTGGGAGCCCCCATGGCCTGTGATCACTGGGGCCGCACTTTGTCTCAAGGGCTTGCGTGCATCGGAGTTAGCCAGGGCTTCGTAACACACAGGTTCCACAGCAGGGAGGAAATGGAAAGCTGCTCACTGGGTACAGAGTTTCAGTTTTGCAAGATGAAAATGTTTTAGGAATCTGTCGCAGAACAGTGTGAATATAGTTACCACCATTGAACTGTACACTTAAAAATAGTTAAGATGGTAAAAAAAAAAAAACTTAATTGGATATGAAGTGATACATTTGTCATGACTATGCACTCAGGACTGTACATTGCACCACATATAAATTCTACTTCAGTCAAAAAATAAACATCAAAACCCAAACGTAACACAGGTCTGGGCCCCCTGTGCCCGGAGCTCCTGACCTGGAGGGTCCGGGATGGGGTACAGACTTAGCATTTCTGCCAGGTTCCCAGTGATGCTGCGGCCGTGGGTCAGGGACCATGCCTTAAGCAGGCCTGATTCAGAGCTGCTCCCCGCTGCTGCTCTGCCTACCCTCATTGCTTTTTATCTCTTTTTTTTTTTTTTTCCTGTCCCTGCCTTAGAGTTCAAGCCCATGACTGTGCATAATTTATAAAAAGCAAGACAGTCTGGCAATTGGTGACATCAAGTATAAAGTCTGAAAGAACCACCAGGGTGGTACCATCGACTTCAGTCTCATTGTGTTTACTGTGTGAATAGAGGCAGTTACCATCTGCAGAATCAGAGGAAATCCATCACGCAGCACAAAGCATAAATCAGTAAGACTGTGGATACAGAAAGCCAGAATTCTGTTCTTGATGGGCATCAGTGGTTTTGATAGAAGCAAATCATAGGCAGTAGAATTCCTTTAAGTTTTTACATACAAAATCATTTTATTACTGTCGGTGACCCCCCACCCCCGATACCTCATTCTTTCATCTCTTTGTTCCTGAGGTTGTTCTTTTGTGTTCAGGAGGAATTTTAAATTTTTAAAATGATCTCTTCTCACTGAGCTTTATAGTACCAGAAAGTTAAGAAAAGATAGGAGTGGCAGTCACCTGGGAGGGACCTGGTGAAGCTGATACGTGGGGCTTTAGGGACGGAGGGACTCCTCCTGCCCTGGGAGCATCAGAGCCCACACTGGGGCACGGAGCTCTTTCTGCCGGGAAGCGACACATTGTGGGAGGCGGAGACACGAGGCAGGGGGACGTGCAGAGGGTGGAAAGTGCCGGCAGTAGAACTTGCTGCAGGGATGAGAGGATTTTCTTTGCAAACTGACCAGCGTGGCAGCCGCTAGCCACCTGCGACCGCTGAGTCTGTACAGTGTGGCTAGGGCCCCTGGACCTGAGTGTTGCCTTGGATTTAGTTTTCATTACCGTAAATAGCTACTTGTGGCGAGTGGCTACCGTGCCGGGCTGAGCAAGTCCAGAGAGTCACGTGACTGTGCTGTGGCCACTCTGGGCTGGTGACGGAGCTTTCCAGGAGAGGATGAGAGGAGAGGGGTCCGGGTGAGGAAAGCTGAGTTGGGCTGAGTGAGCGGACCATTTTCTCTGGGCAGTGGGATGGGATCGAAGACTGAACAGAGAAGCGGGTGTTCTGGGAGAATGTTCTAGTGATGCAACACAAAACGGCATGAGATGAGAGGTCCAGGGCAGATGACAGTCTGGGGAGTGTTGGGATCGTACGAGATGTGCCCGAGGCCCAGCAGGTGATGCAGAGATGAGGAAGGGGAGATTGTGAGTGGTGGGTGCTGGGGAGGTGGCCGTGAACCTGCAGACCTCAGGCCTGGGTGATGAAGAGGTTGGGGGCCAAACAGAGAAGGCAGGGTGCTGGTGGTGCCCCTCAAGGTGCATGTAGATCTGAGGGCAGGGAGGGGGGATGGGACTGGGTCTTCTTGAAATACAATGCTGCCTGCCATCTGAGTCTCCTGGACTGATTCCATGTGCAGGCACGTGGCCGGTGCCACTGCCAGCTCCACCTGCTGCTTCCAGCTCTTGTTTTTTTCTTTTTAACTGCCCGCCATGTCCCACTGCTCCCTGGGCTCCCGTGATAGCTCACGGTTGACCCCACAAATGGGAACCCAAATCAACTGCTGTCTGCGCAGCAAGGCTGTGGGTTTCAGGGGCACCGAGGCTGCGTCCTACGCCGCCTGTTCCCCTCCTCTGCCTCACACAGAGCCTGATGTGTCTGTGGATGGAACAGAGGAAGAGGGGGTGGGCGTGGGACCTTCACTGCCACACCCAGTGCACGCCAGTCTCCCTCCGGCTGGACCACTGTTGCAGTAGGCTCCCAGAATGGTGCTCAGCCCCCACCACCCCTGTGACAGTCACGCTGTAGCTTAACTAGCAGGCCATCCTCTCAGGGCCTGGGTTATAATCTTCAGTAGTTCCTCACTTCCAAAGGGAAAAGCCAAGTGTTGACCTCATTTCCTCCTTCCAGTAGCATGTCAGTGGCAGGTACTGCGTTTGTGGGAAGAGGCACAGCAGTGAGCAAAGCACAGCCTGGTTCTTGTGAGCTGACCTTCCGTGGTGGGGAGATGCAATAAATCAGTGTATGATACGACTGACTGCGTGATCAGTGCAGGGGAGTGGCAGTGATGAGGGTGGTGGGGGTGGGACGGCCAGGAAGCCGCCCAATCTGGTGATACTTGAGTAGAGATCTGAGTGGAGGGAGGAAGCCATGCACGAATCCAGGGGGAGGAAGAAGGTAAGAGCAGGTGCAAAGGCCCTGAGGTAGGCGTGTACTTTGTGTGTTTGAGGAACAGAAGGTGGCTCGTGGGGCCTGAGGTGGGTGAAGGGAGGGGGTGTGGTGGAAAGGAAGGTGAGAGAAATATTGGGCAAGATCACATTGGGCCTCGTGGGCCCCAGGAGGGACTTTGAAATTAATTCAGAAGGGAGGGGGGAGGGCTTTGAGCGTAGGAGTTATATGATCTGCTTTATGACTTAAGAGGCTGCCTGGCTGCTGTGAGGAGACACAGGCCATAGAGGAGGGGGCACGGGAGACAGGCAGGGAACGTGTCGTGGTCGTTAAGTGGGAGACGACAGTGTCTTGTGCCAGGGGGTGGAGGTTGTGAGGAGCAATTGGATTCCAGGTATAATTAGCAGGGTTTTCTGGGGGATGTGATGTGGGTGGGACGTGGGTGGGATGTGGAGTCAGGGATGGTGCCAAGGTTTTGTCTGAGTGACTGGAAAAATGAAGCTGTCATTTCCTGAAATGGAGGGTCAGTTGAAAGGAGGAGTGAGTCGAAAGGTCTGTTTTGGACACATTAAATGTGACGTGTGTATTAGGTAGTGCGTTAATTTTCTACTGCTGCTGTAACAGATTGTCGCAGGCTGATCATCTTGTAGTTCTGTGGGTCAGAAGCCTGACCACAGGTCTCACTGGGCTAACATCAGGCTTCTTCCAGGGGGCTCCAGGGAGAATCAGTTTCCTAGCCTTTTCCAGCTTTTGGAGGCTGCCTGCTCTCTTTGGCCTGTGGCCCCTTTGTCCATCTTCAAAGCCAGCAACGTTGCATCTCTCTGACCAGCTTCCGTAGGTCCATCTCCTTCTGACATCAGCCAGGAAAAAGTCTTGAATGTTAGGGATTCATCTGGATAACCAGGGTACCCTCCCTGTTTCAAGGTCATAATCACTTCTTTAAAGCTTCTTTATTATGTAAAGTAACCTTAGTCGCAGGTCCCAGGGATTAGGACGGGGACATGTCTGGGAGTCTGTAGTCCTGCCTACCACACATGGCTTGGGTTAGGGGTTTGGTGCAGGGGTTGCAGATAGGCAGTTGGACTCACAAAAGCTGGAGTTCAGGAGAGAAGGCTGACCTTGAGCTGTAAATTTAGAAGTCACCTCATATAAATGGTTTAAAGCCATGGCATCAATCAGATGGACTCTGGGAGTAAGTCTAGGCATAAAGTCAAAGTTACATACTGGCTGGGCTCAGCTAAACCTCCCTCACTATCACTCCACTCCTGCTGGAAGGGCCCCTCCTTTCTGACCTCACCACTGCTCTCGGTGAGACGCGGCCCAGAGTCCGACTCCGCACTAGCCTCTCTTGTCAGTGTCCTTCTGGCCTTGTTTGACTTGGCAGCCAGTGTCTTTATTTATTTTTTATTTCAATTTTAAAATAACAGCTTTATTGAGATATAATTCATGTGCCGTGTTAACTCACCCATTTAAAGTGTGCCAGCCCAGGGGTTTTCAGATGCTCCCAGGGACGCGCTGTTGTCACCACAGTTAGCCTTAGGGTATTTTCATCTCCTCAGAAAAGCCTTACCTTTGGGCTGTCACCCCCATACCAGCATCCTCCCAGCTCCTGCTGGCCACTCGTCTACTTTTTGTCTTTATAGGTTGGCCTGTTCTGGGCACCTCACATAAGTAGAATCCTGTTATATGTGGTCTTTTGTGACTGGCTGGCCTTTTCATTTTAAACCTGGATTTTGTTTGTGCCTGCTCCTGTTTTCCCAATGTTTATTTCTCGATTTTTCTTCAATTTTATTCATTCAGTCCTTTAAAAATATTTTTTCCTGAGCACCTGTTGTAAAAGCAGCCTTGTCTCTCCTTGCCACATCTCCATGTCTAACGCCTGTCACTGTTGAGGCCTTACTTTGCTTTGCTTCTTAGATTTTTCAGAGCATGTGAGGACACGTGTAATAATGTGTATGTGTAACTTTTTCCGGCCTCTGTAGCTTGCCAGGGGTTGTTAGGGACGCAGACCTCTCCCTTTGTAGTTTTACTTTTCTAAATACGTCAATAAAGTATCTGTTTAAGCTTAAAAAAAAAAAGTAGCCTTGTGTCGAACTTCTAGAAATGAACCCCTGAGTGAGACAGGCTTCCAGTCATCACGGAGCTCTGATGTCGGTGAGCTGGCCCTGAGCGGCCACCGTGCTGCCCTCTGAGCTTTGAGTGGTCTTGGCTAATTGATCCCAGCATCCTTCCTCCTGAATCCCGGAGGTGGCTTCCAGTCCCTGTCAACCCAGCACCCCAAGTAGCCGTCCTGAATGATCAGGGCTCCTCTGCCTGCAGAGAGCGGACATTCCTGCTTGAACGGGAAAGCAGGGAGCCGTGCAGTCAACACGGTTGGGTAAGTGCCAGGTTGGGCGCGGACAAGGTGCTTGGGGCTCCTTGTTAGAACAGAGGCGCCACCTCGGCCCTGTGAAATGTGCCTGAACTCGGTCTTGAACGATGAGTTGAAACTTAGCAGTCTCACCCAGGGCTGGAGAAAGAAAGCTCCTTCCGCCCATCCAGCTGGACGAACCAGAGCCCACGTCTTAAGCCTCCTTCTGTCTTCAGTATCTCCTGGGGAGCTTTGCTCATCACGCGGGCCCGAGATGGCTGGGGTGAAGGTAGCTTATTTAGGCCTGGTGCCCGCTTACCATTTAGTCCACCCTAAGGGGTGTCTTTTATGACTTAACCACTGCCTTTCCTCTTACCCAAGGCCGGGAAGGCTGGATCTTGAAGGTGTTTATTCCCTATCTTTCCTGGGCCATCTGGAGAGCTTAGGTCTCTTTGGGCAGCAGGACCACTGCTCCTGTCGCTCATGCAGACCACGGGATCTCCTGGGGCTGGTGGGCGGCTCGGACTCTCTGATTCACTGCCCTGGCGGCCTTGTCCCATGTGGTCCCGGTAGCTGTGCGTGACCCTAGGCTGAGATTTGGGCTGTGGGAGTTTCTATGACTCCTCTTGGGTGTGGCCCCAGGTCCGGGAGCGATGCTGCTTTGTGGTCAGGGCCATGACTTTGGGGGCCTGGGCCTTTGCAGCCCCAGAGCCCTGGTGTCCTCATTGCTGGGGAGAGGCCGGGATGGAGCATGGGTGACATCCTTTCGTTTCCCAGGGTGGGCACTGCTGGGCGGGGAAGGGGACAAGCAGGGGAGCTTCAGCAGTGGCTTCTAGCAAACAGCCACCGGGTACGTGGTGGGCCCGTGGGGGTGTACTCAGTGGCCATCAGCTCTGTGTTCCCTCTGCACCCACTCCCCATGGCCTGTCTTCCCTGGGCCTTTCAGCAGCCCTCCCAGGGTGGGTGGGACATCTCCCCATCACAGACGACGGGACAGCCTGCCAGGTGGAAGGTGGCAGATTCGGGACTTCCGTCCAGGGCTTTCTCTCTGCAGCCACAGCTCAGCTCTCCTGTGATGCTTGGCTGCCTCGCAGAGCTGTGGGGACGCCTCTTTCTTCTCCTGGTGAGCTTGTCCCTCCACCCCAATGAGCTTCGCTGAGCCCTCGGTCCGGCTGCGGATTTAGTGCTGGGTTGGGTTGGGGAGGGCTGGACTTGGCTGATGGAGACAAGGTCATAAAGCCCTGGACCAGCGCTGGCATGGAGCCCACCCACTGAGTTTGCGCCCTGCCCTGTAGTCCCTATACCCGGGGGTGCGGACGGAACTTGACCATGTGAGTGGCGGCCCGGTTCCCGCATGCCCGTGCAGTCCTGAGAGTGCGGATGCTTCAAAACCACAGCTGCAAAAGAAGCACCTCCTCCTTCATTGGCTGCTGCTGCTTCCTTTTCCTTTGCTGTACTTCCGTTAGGTTTTCTTTGCTCCTTGTCAATCCCTTCCTTTTTTGCTTTCATTTAAAATGGTTTCCAAGCAGAGACACAGACTTTGGAAAAAGGACTGGCGAGGTTCCTGCCTGTGAATGCTTCCTTCTGATGTCTTGAAAGGAACACCTTTTGAATCCTCTCGGTGTCATTGCTTCTGATTATCCTGGCTGATGACGAATGCCATCCCCCACCCCTGCACCCTGCTTTCTCTCCCCAGAAGCAACTTCCTTCTACCTTCCAGGGTGTGTTTTATTTAAAATTAACCTTTCTGCAGGTCGGCCCCTTTGCTCAGGAAGAGCACCTGTCCTTCCAGTCTGTGAGAGCCAAGTGTGGTAAATGTGTGTGTATGTGTGGTTAGAGCAAGAAGGCCAGCGCGGCCCCTGGGAGGCGGCAGAAGGATTGTGATGTCAGTGGCAGCCAGCTCAGCGTCCCCCAGAATGGCAGCTGGGGCCAGCCTATTGTGTGGACATGCGTGTGCTTGAACCTGTCGAGGATAAGAGCCAGCTTCTCCGTCGGGCTGCCCCCGACTGTGGCCTCGTCGTATCTCCCTCCAGATGGCAAGATAAGGTCCCCTGGATATAGCGTGGCCCTGGAGGCACAGCTGGTCGCCTGGCTCGGACGTGGCCCCACAGCAAGGACAGTTCATGTGAGGAGCCTCCACCAGCTGCCCTGCATCAGGGCCGAGGGCACCAGCTGGACCAGACACCGTCTGAAGACAGGTGCCTGATGGCATCCCTCTGGCATGACTTCCGGCCAAAGACAAATGTCCGTCCAGTCCACTGAGAGACCTCCCACTGAGCAAGGATGGCTGACTTCTGGGGACTTAGAGACAGCCACAGGAGAGACTCTTCTGGAGGAGAGACACCGTCTGCACCAAGTGTGGGGAGAACAGTAGGTCCTTGGAGCAGCGGCTGCACATCTGTTTGACAGACGTCACGTCTGGGTCTGGGTCTGGGTCTGTCCTCGGGGAATGTTCATTCCGAGCGTGTGCAGTGAGGGTGGTGCCCTCAATGGTCGCGGGGTATACACTTCTCATCAGGGAAGGAGGGGCAGAATGACTGGTGGAAACTGCTGGATGGCCAGCCATCTTTGTGGGCCGCTGGCTCTGTTCGAGCCAAATTGAACTGGGCCCTCGAGTCCAGCTGTGCTGGATCTCATGACCTTGGGCTGGCCGGCAGGGGCTGCTTCAGATGTAAACTGTCCCTGATGTGAAGGTGCACTGTGAGGACCTGATGATGGTTGTGATCATTTGGGTCAATTCTGCTGTAAATACTGAATTGCAAAAATGATTAGGGATAAAAGGGACTAAATCCTTGGTTTTATGGATTCCATAAATGTCAACAACAGTAACCCCATTATGATTAGAGCCAAAAAAAATTAGTTTGGTTCTGGGTCCCTAAGCACGTGTACCCTTTAGACACTCAGACCCCCTTGCTTGTCTTCCGAGATTCACTGCATTTCTTCAGTTGTCTCCTGGGTCTGTCCCCATGGACTTGCCCTCCCAGTCTCTCTTGTCCCTCAGCCTCTATCCCTGTTTGAACTTCACCTTCTTGTTTTTCCAGAACCTCTCATTTTCTGGCAGTCCCACCTCCCTTGACTCGCAGCCCCCCAGGTGGTCGTTACTGTGTGTCATCGCGGCTTCTGTGTAGGGAAGTGCTCCCCATAGGAGGACATGTCTTTTCCTGGTTCCTCCTCTGCCTGCTGCTGTGATCAAGACGTTTCTCTCATTTGAGGGTGGTCCCCTGGGTCTTCTCCCCCACTGCCTACCATTGAGTGGCCCTCAAAATACCAGACAGTTTTTTGACATGGCTGGTTTCCCCCTTTTCATGTAAGGACAATCGTCTAGACTGTGTTTGGGTTTTCCATCAGTACCAAGTTTCTTTGGTAGGTAGGGCTCAGCCCACCTGTGCCTCCACGCCAAGCTAACAGGTCTGGGGAGAGATGCTAGGCTTCAACAATGATTGACTTGCGGTGTGCTTGCTTCTGAAAGAGAACTTGCTACTCATCCTCTAGCTGGCTTTGTTTCTTGTCCTCGGTTGGATGGATGTGCAGCAGAGCTGCAGCTCACTTGAGCTCAGTGGGTTACATTTTTCTGTTGAAGACGTTGTCTGGTTAAGAATCGCTGTTCCAGGATGCTTGTTGACTTGGGCACGGGTGGCCGTAGGAGCCCACCCTGATCCTTGCTGGAGGAGCCCCCTCACACCGGCGTGTCTGTGGCTGGGGGGCTCTGTGCGGAGGTGCTCCCCGTCCAGTAGTGAACAGGCTTCTTTGGAGGCTGGGTCCTGCTACCATGCAGGCCTTGCTCTAATGTCTTGAGTCTGCGGATTCAGCCCTGTGTGTTAAGACACTAGGTTCAAGAGGACGTTTGCAGATCTAACTGCTTATATTGGCCCTGGCTCTCTGAGGGCTGGGTCTTCGTTAAGAAAGCAGAGGTCCTGGTGAGGAAAGGCAGATGGGTTCGATATATACCATCGGAGGAAGGGTTAATAGACTGAGGTCTGGGAAGGGGAGTATTGGGAACGTGGGGTGGAATGAGGCCTGTGACAGGGAGTTGAATGGACTTCAAGATAAATGTCTGTTTCCAGGTTTTTCCTGGAACTGACTCAGACTGTATTTAAATTACATGTGTGTGTTGAATAAAATAGATCGGAATTTCCGTCTGGCTTGGAATTTGCATTTGTATTGAAGAATTAAGATTGCTGTTAAAGGGGGGAGAGTATAGCTCAGTGGTAGAGTGCGTGCTTAGCATGCACGAGGTCCTGGGTTCCATCCCCTGAACCTCCATTAAATAAATAACCCTCATTACCTCCCCCTGCAAACAAAAAAACCCAAGCAAACAAAAATTAATAAAAAAATTAAGGAAAACAAAAACAAAAAAATTAAAATAAAAAATAAGATTTTTGTTAAAAAGAAGAGCTGAAAGCAAAGTTGAGTGTTTCCCCTACCCTGACGTCCCCCTCGACAAGACTGCCGACCCCATGTAAACCAAACACAAGTCGTGGTGTTGCTCTGGCTTTGGCCCTCAGTGCAGGGAATTCTCCCTAGCAGAGGAGAACTGGGGGATCTGCAGTGAGGCTGGACATCTCCAGCGGCTGCGACCATCTTCCCACCCTGATGGACCATCTTCCAGCCCATCTCTTTTACATGATATCAGACCCTTTGCACCTTGAGAGGCCTGAGGTCAGCCTGGGGGCAGACGCCCCTTCTAAGAATCCAAGGAGAGCAGGGTCCTCTCTCTGTAAAATGCCCAGACTCACAATTTGTATATGATGCGTCAAGGGTAGTGGTAGGTACCTTAAGGAGGGAGTGTCCCCATGGCCCAGGTTAAGAATTCTTGCTCTAGGGCCCAGGTCACTGTTGAGCCACCAGGGGGCACCTCTGAGGGTGGCCTTTTCCCATCCATCAATTTGACCTGTCCATTTCTCCTTTTGCTAACAGGTCTGAGTCACTGGATTTGTGTAGCACCCACATGCCCTGCAGTGCTCACGTGGTAGAAATATTGAGTTGTAATTTCTGGTTTTATTAAAAACCCCATTTTCCCAAAGCCTGCTTCTCTTTAAAATACATACTAATTCCATTTCATCTTCAAGGGTGTGTACATTTTTATGGCCAGGTTGGCCCATTTGTAGAGCTCCCTGGGGAATGGGGGGATTTGAAGATGCATCTTGCTTCAGTCTTGCTCAGCAGTATAAATGCAGTTCTTATTGTCAGTTCTCTTCTGAGGTGGAGAAACACCATTCTGCCACCTTGAGACACCTGTCACCACTTTACAGGCAGAAATCCATTGGGACTGGAAGGTGCGGGCACGTGGGGGCACCCAGGAAAGTAGTGGAACTGGGTGAGTGGGAGGATGAACGTGTGTGATGGCACATGGGCCTGACTGTGTCGAATAGGCTTCGATTCAGTGACCGTTCCTGTTGCTTTGGATTTCACATCAGAGCAGCAGAATCTGCAGACCTATCGCCTTAAAGGGAACTTCTCTGCCTTTAAAACTCCATCAAAGCCTGGCTCTTCAAATTCTCTGTTGCTTACAGTCCCTGGTAACAGCGGGTGCTTAGTGGATGCCAACAGGCTGGTGTTTACATGGCCAGTGGACCTCTTCCAGAAGGATGTGCCCTGTCGGGTCCTCCTAGCTCTCCATCCACAAGCCCCTATTTTGGACCCACACCAGAGGGTGGTCTCACCTTTTTGCAGATGCACTGAGTTCCCACTTGGGTGGGAGGCGGTGCCCTCTAAGACATTCACTGACGACATGAGTAGAATCAGCTTTTTAAAAAAAAAAACAAAAAACCTTGATTCTTTTAAAAATATATACGTTTATTTATTTTACATTGTCTTTTTTTGTTTGTTTATTTTTGGTAGGAGAGGTAATGGAACCCAGGACCTCGTGCATGCTAAGCAGGCGCTCTGCCACTGAGCTGTACCCTCCCCCTTAGCCTTGCTTCTTCACTTCGAGTTGGAATTTTTGCAAGTTCTCAGAAGCTGCAGGAGACAACAATTTTTTTTAATTCTTATTTTTCATTGAAGTGTAGTGGATTTACAATGTTAGTTTCAGATGTACCGCAAAGTGATTCACTTATACATATACATACGTACGTATGTATATTTTCAGTTTCTTTTCCATTACAGCTCATTACAAGAAATTGAATGTAGTTTGCTGTGCACTGCAGTAGGTCCTTGTTATCTATTTGATATATAGTAATGTGTGTCTGTTAGTCCCAAACTGTAGGAGACAGAAGTATTGCCGGATCCTGGTCTAAGCTTAGGGCACAGTTGGCTAAGGATCTTGCCAGTGAGGGATGTGTGTCGGGCTCCTCGAGGCCCTTCCTCCCTTGGCAGGACTTGAGGGCTTTCAGTCGACCTGGAGTGAGCTCCTGGGGCCTGTGCACCAGGCTGAGCTCTCTACTGGAGCCAGTGTCCCTGCGCAGCTGCATCAGACACAGGGAATGTGAGGTTGATCGCAGTGGGAAGAGCTGGAGAGGACTGTATGCACGTTAGTGCGTGTTCTTCGTGTCACGTGGCAGGATCTCGCCGAAGGCTTCCTGGCTCCCAGAAGTCAGGGACGAGCTGGGTGTAGTTTCCAAGGAGGGCAGACGGCAGGGGGAGGTGTGGTCTGCAGCAAGTCCTAGTGAGTGTGGCAGTGGGCGGAGGGATGGAGAGTCCCTGTGCTTTGGCTAGTGGGCAGATGGGAAAATCGTACTTTCAGAAGGGAGAAGTCTTTGCTTCATAAAGCTTGCTCAAGCTACTGATTGGTTTAGTTTCCAATCTGTACTTGGTGAGAACAGCTAATTTCAAGCAGGAACAATTGTGCTCAAGATGGAGTTCCCTTTCTGGTTAAGATGTGTAAGGACTTTGAGCCTACACCTGCCCCTGCCTTGGGTGTATCATGGCAGCATGATCTGTTTTCCGTTGTCCTCTTCCCTCCCAACACAAGATGCCTTAGCTTTGCCCTCTCCTCCCCTGCTGCTGCTGGTTGAGGGGACGTCTGCTAATCCAGGTGACCGCCCACTAGGTCACTGTAAGGCAGGTAGTAAGGGCAGCACCCTGGCATTGAGGGGAGGGCTTCTGACTGGAAATGCACTCACAGTGAACGGAGACAGCCACCCTTTAAAACTCGCCTGAAATCCAGAGGAGGGGGAAGGAGAAAGGAGGGCGGCCTGCTCTTCCAGCTTCAGCCACGTGGATGCATGGCCACAATGGCCTTGGCTGCCCTGGGCACTGCTGCACAGGAGATGCCGCCGGAGGAGAGGCGGGGCCCCCAAGCTCTGACAGCAGGTGTTGGGCTCCTGTCCCTTTCTCCGCAACTGCCCAGTGTGGAATCAGGGTGTCCCATAGGCCCATGGCTAGTCTCCTCGGAAACATGCTGGGGGTCGGGTCCTCAGTTATTCAAGTTTATCGAGCAAAGCGACTTTCCAGTGAGTCACATCAGACATGTTACCATGAGTCTCAAGAACCAGGCACTCGATGAAAACTTGACTCGTGGCTGCTGGAAAGCCCTGTGGATTGAGAATACTTTGAGAAATATGTCTATGGGAAAAATGTCTGTTTCAATTGAAATTTTAAAAATGTGATCCCTGGGGGCAGACCGCCCTGTTTCTTCAGAGCGGTGGCAAGGGCCAGCATGTGATGTGAGGCTGGACAACTGTGAACACCTTGATCGCTAAGTAACTTTTGTCTGTGTATTAGAAGTAGATGAAGTGAGATGGTGCTGTCTCCTGAGGTTTAAAATCATGAGTTTTTGCATGGGTATTTGGGCAAGTCTGTATGCTTTTATATTAAAATGTTTGAGCTCCTGTGTTTCTGTATCTTAAGTTCATTATGCCTGGCCTGTTCAACAATCATTAGAAACAATTACATAATGTTTTGTTTGGTCTCCATGCTTACGTGTCTAGTAAGTACCATTAGAACACAGGTAATTGAGGAGTGGTGGAGTAGGAGGATTCTTTTCAACAGTCTCGGGGACAGCTTTACGTTGTAGCCAGAACTCTTGGTCCTTGGGTATTAGAAAATTCTGTGCCCAGCGATCACCTTGCCCATTTTATTAACTTGCCTGTTTTCTATGTAATTTGGAAATTGCAGTCCAGCCAGTGGACTAATGAAACTTGCATCAAGGAAAGCAGGGTCTGTGGGCCAGGGTGAAGCTTAGCATTACTATAAAATTTGTTTCTCTTTCAATTTTCATTGTTTTCTCCCTCTCCTTCTCTAAATTAATGCCAACCCTCAGCTTTTTTCCCCCAACACTTGCTGTAGAGATATTAATTGACAGGAGCAGAAATAATTTCAGAGTAAATTCTCTCATAAATGAGGTAATTTCAGTCATTCCCAGGGGCATCTGACTTTTGCTTATGAACAGAAATTTACATTAGGATCATGTTCTGGGTTGTGTGAGTTGATGAGAGAATGTTGTTGGGGAGCAGTCAAGATGAAGGGGGCTCATGCCCGTGTATTACAGTTAGTGTCTTAGAGGGCAGGAAACTTGTCGGGGACCTCCTTTTAGGCCAGAAGGTTCAGTAAGAGGAAGTGATGGGGGGATGAGAGGACACATGCAGCAGTAAAGGTGCCCTGGCCCCCGAAAGGGTGGTCTTCTGTCCCACTGCCAAGAGGGCCGGTTTCCAGGGAAGCTCTTCCTGGGCTGTGCTTCTCAGTCCTGTGGGACCAGCTGTTGATTTTCTACTGATGGTCTTGTTTTAGCCAAACTCAGGTCCTGAATTGGTTTTGTCCGAAGATGAGAAAAGTGACCCTGAAGACCCGGAAGAGACAGAACTGGGAGTCATGGAAGATCAGCGCAGTGTAATCCTCCACCTCATCTCCCAGCTCAAACTTGGCATGGATTTGACCAAGGTAGGTGGGCGCGTCCCCTGGGCTTGTGGCCGGTTGTCTGGGTGGCGTCTCTATCTCCAGGCCTGCGTCGCACAGTCTCTGCGCTGTGTGATTGGGGAGGGTCAGAGCTGCAGTCAGACGTGTTCGTCCTGGGGATCGTTTGAGAGGATGTTTGACGGAAACCCTCATCCTCAGTGCGTGATGTGTGAGCCTTGGATTTGATTCTCTGGATCAACGCTACTACTCTCTGGGGCTGGAAAAGCCCGCCAGATGATAAGGCAAATTCCAGTGGGATTCCTGTGTCTCCTGCTGTGCCCTAAAGGGGGTTAAAGCGGACCTAGAGAGAGAGACGTGGTGCATTGGCCATGGAGAGAAGATGGGAGGGAGGAAGGGTGGGGGCAGGACTGAGGCCACCTCCTCTGGCTGCCGGCTGTGGGTGGCTCACTGGGGGCCCGGGCCTCACTGCCCACCTGGGGAGAAACAGCCTCTGGGCAGTAGATGCACAGTTATCTCTTGTTGGTGCTGCGCCCGTCCTGGGGAGCCTCGTCCGGAGAACCCGGTATCCTCACCACTGATGGCCAGTTGATGGCCTGTGGAGGTCCTCCCCCACCTCTGGTAGTGGCTTTATTTGGGAGGCGAGAGAGAAAGGCACTTTGTGTGCAGCTGAGAGGTGTGCGGGGTCGTGAGGGGCACTGTGCAGCGGTGGATGGTGCCTGGACTTGGCTCCCTGGGAGGGCGGCGTGAGAGTGGGGGGCTGTGTGCAGAGACCAGGGCCGGTGCTGAGCTCGGAGAAGGTGCGTCGTATTCTCGTCCTGACTGTGCTGTGTCGTGTGCTGGTGGAGGGGCAGCTGCCCAGGAGGGGGAGACGTGACCAGTGGGGAGGGGATGCCAGGAATGGAAGCTTTGGATTTGGAAGGCTGGCCAGCACAACACCGACCTCCTCAAAGTAGTTAGAACCAGTGAAGGCGCAGCCTTGAGGGTAGTGGGCTTGTGCTGCTGCAGGGGAGGGTCTGGGTCCCTTGAGCTCACCTCGGCCTGGGCTGGAAGCCAGAGAAGAGGAGGGAGGGGTCGGGCGTGAGAGGGTCTTTGAAGATGAAGGTGCCAACTCGGAGCCTCACAGGTGAAAGAAGAGCCTTTTCTTGGTGAGGTTTTTACGGTTTGACGGCGATCATGTCTGACTTGCCCAGGGCTGCACCATTTTCCACGGGACTGTGGGCCCCACCAAGGAGCCTGACCTGGAAAGGTCCCTTTCTCTGCCCTCCCCTGCCCTCTGCTTGGATCTGCCCAGCTCTGCACGCCAAGCTGACATCCTCAGCCTTCCCTTAATTTCAGATTTCTGACTGTGTGCTTGGCATCCTCTTTGCTAGAGGAATCATTTAAGTCCTTGCCTTTCAAAAAGCTGCTTCTCTCTGATTTCTGTGGGTTGTGCAGACCACCCAGATGGAGCTGGAGTGAAAACCTGGTGGGGGGACGCGGGTGGTGACGTCACTAGGGTGACCCCGAATCACGGTCCCAGACTCCGGGTTCTGGCCCATTTTGTAGGTTGTGAAACCAGTCAAGTAGGTCAAATGATCATTTCTCAGAAGTGAAATAAAATATATAGAAAGGACCAGAGCTTGCGGCACGTGAAACTTCTGAGTCCTGTGACCCACGTCACTGGGTCACCACGTAGAAAGCATTCTCATCATGGGTCATATTTTTTAAATTTGTAACACACTGATGCAGAATCTGAGCGATACAGGGGAGAGGCTAAGTAACTGAAGTCCTCCAGGTCAGATGTGGAGAAACCCAACAAAACCCCGAGGGGACTGTGTCGTGGCTGGGCACGGGTCTCAGAGACATGGCTTTCTCCTGTTTTAAAATATGGGAATCACAAGAACAGTGCCTCTTCCTAAAAGAGCTCATGTTGTGTTTCTCCAACAGTCAGCTCTCAGAAAGGAAAACTTTTCCCATCTACCATTTATTAGCTTATTTACTGGGGAGAGGCTGTTACTCAAGAACCCAGGGGAAATCTGATGAGCAGCAATTCTTGTGAGGAAGGGAGACCCTTCATTGTCTGGTGCAGTTTCTGGGCTTTTTTGGCCCTCCATCGTCAGTATGTTGATGAAATTACGTCTCCTTACCTCTTGACTCTTGCCCGTGTCATCCAGTTAAGCTTGTGCTGAACTGGCAGGAGACGCACTTGGCCTGTCAAGCGGGCACCCAGGACGGGGGAACCTTCCTGGATTCAAGGTTGAAGCTCTGGTCTCTCCCTGAAACCAGTGTGTGGCCCCATCTTTGCGGAGGTGGCCGATCCTGAGGCAGTCACGGGTCACCAGCCTAACCCAGCATCCTGTGCTGGGGGTGTTTGGAGTCTCCCCTCCCCCAGGTATCGCTCCACTGCCCTTTCCTGATGCCGTCAGCTCTTCTCTCCAACTCTTGTTTTAACATGCCGTCAACCAAAGCCTGCTGCCTCTCCTGAGATGTTTGCCTTCTGTTAGAAGACCCAGTTGTAACCTGGCTTCTGCAAGCCTGTCTGTGTCATGAGGGGGCAGGTGTGTCACCTGGGCTTTCCCCAGCTCTGTCCTTCCAGGAGAGTTCCGCTGACAGAGGATGAGACCGCAGGCTTGGCCTTGACTGAGCAGAACGGCTTCACTAGAGCTCTCTGCTTCCTTCGCCTCTGTGACTTACACAACCTCCCTGGGCATCAGTTTTCTCATCTGTGAAATGGGAGTGTCGTGCCTCCCCTCCCCCCTCCCATTGATGAGATGCTGAGCCCAGAGCCACGCCCGGCTCAAGTGCTGTGAAGGGTTTAGGTTTGGAACATTTCATCCATTCTTATGACACGCTTCTTGTTTCATACAATGATTTCTCCTGTTTTTCTGATAACGGATGATTTATGGAAGCATCAGGAGGGGCCTGGGGGCTGTGCTGGTCGTCAGAAAACTCGCTTTTCATCTTCAGCTTCGTCACTGAAATCTCATGTGACGTGTTGGTGTCTAACCTCCGCTGTCCTTGTTTTTCTCTGGCCTCTGGATGAGCGTGCGGATCCTGATTCCTGCCGCAGCTGGTGGACGGTGAGCGCTTGCTGTGTGCTCAGCAGACAAGGGCCAATTTCACACTCTCCCTCAGTCCTCACAAAAACCCCGGGGGTGGGTGTTCCTCCTTCCCCTTTTACAGCAGAGGTGCTGCATCTTGGAGGGAGGTGCTGGACCAGGGTGGCTCACAGCATCTGAGTCTCCTGCAGGCCGAGGTCTGGGACCTTGGGGCAGCGTGCAAGTTGATTCCAACAGATACCTCTCTCTCATTTTTTTATTGAAGTATAGCTGATGTACAATATTGTGTCAGTTTCTGGTGTGCAGGATTGTGATTCAGTTATACATGTGTGTATGTATATTATGTGTGTGTATATATATTCATTTTCAGATACTTTTCTCTTATGGGTTATTACCAGACATTGAATATAGTTCCCTGTGCTAAACAGTAGATCCTTGTCACATGTTTTATATATAGTAGTTTGTATCTGCAAATCCCAAACTTCTAATTTATCCCTCCCCGCCTCCCCCTTTGGTAACCATAATTTGTTTCCTATGTCTGTGAGTCTATTTCTGTTTTGTAAATAAGTTCACTTGTATCATTTAAAGAATGAAATAATGCCATTTGCCATGGGACACTCTAGTCAATATCTTGTAGTAATCTATAATAAAAAAATATGAAAAGGAATATATATGTATGTATATGGATGACTGAAACATGATACTGTACACCAGAAACTGACACAGTGTAACTGACTGTACATCAGTTAAAAAAAGAGTGCTGTTTGCAGCAACATGGATGGACCTAGAGATGATGATACTAAGTGAAGTAAGTCAGACGGAGAGAGACAAATATATGATGTCACTTATATGTGCATCTCTCTGTATATAGTAAATTTCTTCTTGGAAAAGGAAAAGTAATCTCAAACTCTTTCCATCCCATGAAAGTCACAGTAATGCCTTTTGCTCTGTCCCAAGTACCGTGAAATGAGTGTGAAGGGAGCTGGCGCTTTCAGGAAACCCAGGGGGGCATCCTGTCGGCTAAGTAGAGAACCCTTTGGCGTGTGAATCGGGTACCCTCCCTTTTGTACGCTGGATTTGTGTACTTCCTTCGGTTTCCTTGCGGGGTTATGTAGATCAGTCTTGGTGGGTGGTACGGCCTCCCTTCCTTGCTTGTTTGCACTGATTGGGTTTTTCCGTACTAAGGACAGAGTATTATGTGGATGATTCTCAAGTTTATTAAGTTAACTGATGTTTCCTTGGAGAAATTGCACCTGCCTGGACCTTCCTTTGCAGAGGCCGTGCTCCCTGCTGTGGAGAAGGTCTGACTGTCGCTCTTTCTGGGGCCCTTTGACTTTCTCTGTGGATGATGGATTACTTCCAAGTTCTAAGAGCCCAACCTGCAGATTAGTTATTTACTTCTAGATTGATGCAACTTGAAATGCAACTAATTGTTCTCTGAGTGCCAAGAGCAGATCTTCTCTTTTTTTACCTTTCCACAAAGGAGTTCATTATCTTAATTGTGTTAATGGCAGAAAAGGCAGCCTTTATTGACGGCACGATAAATCTGCAGTGGTGATTTCAGCCATTTGGATGCTATCAGTCTGAGTAGCTGGGCCATCGCTCACCTCTCTGTTGGAGGCAGTCAGTGCAACTAGTCCTCACCACTTCTTGACTCTGTGTCTTCAGTGTCCTCTGCTCAAGAAACAGATGATTAAGTGATTTATTTGCAAAGGGACCAAAAAAAAAAAAAGCAAGGAAATCATATGAGAGAGAGACAATCTACTTTAATGAGAAGTATGTGCAGCCACTATGATAACAGTATGGAGATTCTTAAAAACTGAAAATAGAGTTACCACATGATCCATCAGTCCCACTCTTGGGCATATATCTGGAGAAAACTCTAATTCAAAAAGATACGGGCACCCCAGTGTTCATAGCAGCACTGTTCACAATAGCAAGCTAAGTGTTCACTGACAGATGACTGGGTAGAGAAGTTGTGATATATATATGGGCATGTAAGAAATAGTATTGCATCAGTGTTAAACTTCCCCAGTGTGTGTGCGTGTAATGAAATACTACTCAGCCATAAAAAAGAATTAAATAATGCCATTTGCAGCAACGTTGATGGACCTAGAGATGATCATACTAAGTGAAGTAAGTCAGAGAAAACCAAATGCCATGTGATATCACTTATATGTGGAATCTGAAAAAAAAATGACACAAATGAACTTATATACAAACCAGAAACAGACTCACAGACATAGAAAACAAACCTGTGGTTACCAAAGGGGTAAGGCAGGGGAAGGGATAAATTAGGAGCTTGAGATTTGCAGATGCAAACCACTATATATAAAATAGATAAACAAGGTCCTACTGTAAAGCACAGGGAACTTTAGTTAATATCTTGTAATAACCTATAATAAAAAAACATGAAAAAGAATATATATGCATAGCTGAATCACTGTGCTGTACGCCAGAAACTAACAAAATGTTGTTAATCAACTGTCCTTCAATTTAAAACAAAAAGAAGATTATGATGTCTTGCCCAGAGTGGTCAGGGTGCTGGGTCTGAAAGGCGTGGATCTGGTGTTCTGCACAGACACCAACATGAGATGAAAGGGGAGGCAATCATCCCGCTCCCAGCCTGTTCCCTGCATCTTTGGGAAGTCGACTTTGCCCGGCTCTGACAAAGCCACAGCGTCGCTGTCAAGTATAGAATGTCTGCCAGGAGGGTTGGGCCTGCTGTGGCTGTGAGACCACGGTCCCTATGTCTTTAGTCTCAAGAGGGTTGTCTTTGAAAAGGGATAAGTTCTCAGGTATTGCATCCATGGTAGAGGCTTTTTTTCCCTTTTTCCTCTAACTCTCTATTTTCCTGTTGACAGTAGGGTTGCAAGAACAGTACAGAGAACTCCCACACCTTCCCCTTTATTGGCCCGTCATTAACATTTTGCCACTTTGCATTTTTCTCTCTTCTTCCCTCTTTCCCACTCTCTCCCTCTCCACTGCCTCTTCCCATCTCTCTCTCCTCTCTGTCTGCAGCCCCGCTGGGATACATGCACGTGTATCTAGGTGTTTGTATTTTAATGAACCATCTCGGAGGACACTGCACACGAGATACTTCTCCCCGGCATCCATCAGTGAGGACCTCCTGACAACAAGGACATTCTCGTACACAATACACTTGTCACACTGGGGACATTTTTATATAATTTTTTCAATTGAAGTATAGTTGATTTAAAATGTTGTATTAGTTTCAGGTGTATAGCACAGTGATTTAGTTATACATACATGTTGACTATAGTTCCCTGTGCTATGCAGTAGGACCTTGTTGTTTGTCTATTTTGTATATAGTAGTTAGTATCTGCAAATCTTGAACTCCCAGTTTATCTCTGCACCCCACCTTATGCATCTGGTAACCATAAGTTTGTTTTCCTTGTCTGTGAGTCAAACAGACTCATAGAAACACTGTTTTGTCCATTTGTGTCACTTTTTTAGATTCCATGTATAAGTGATATCATATATTTATCTTTGACTTACTTAACTTAATCTGATAATCTCTAGATCCATCCATGTTGCTAAAAATGATATTTCATTCTTTTTTATGGCTGAATAGTATTCCATTGTGTGTGTGTGTGTGAGATAGGTATACATATATACATATATATCATCATCTTTATCTAGTCATTTGTTGATGGACATTTAGGTTGCTTTCATGTCTTAGCTACTGTACATACACTGGCTACTGTAAATACACTGTAAACATTGATGCAATACTATTTCTTGCCTGTAGTAAAATTTCCCCAGATTGTTCCAATAATGTTCTTTATAGCATTGATCAGAGTAGAATGAGCCCTGTAGGTACAACCATGGGGGTGTGTGATGCGTGCAGTGAGGGAGGGTGGGTAGTCTAGCTCCAGGAGCGGGAGCTGTCAGAAAAGGCCTCACAGAGCAGGTTGCCCTGGAGCTGAGGAGCTGTTTCTCATTTAGACAAGGTAGGAGGGAGCATGTGTGTCTGTGGGGGCACTTCTGTGGGACTAGACTCACATCCTCAGTAATGGGGCCAATCACACCCCAAGGGATGGCCCTGGGGCCAGTCCATTCACCAGAAGATTCTGTATGTAGCACCAGCCTACTTCCTTGTACCTTCTGCCCATTTCTTCTCTCCCATCCTATGGGCCGGACTCCCCAGTGGCCCCTCTTCTCCACGGCAGCACTGTGGATGGTGGCCGCCAGCTGGCCTTGCCTCCCAGAGACCTGGGCCAGGCCTTTTCCACCCTCCTTCCCTGCTGTGATCATGTTGGGGTTTATACAGAGACCTCCAAATAGATGCTCTTGGTGCTGCTTCCTGGTCTACCTGGACCGCTTTGTTGGAGCACTAATGAACCCCAGTGTCTGAGTTTGTGGGGACACACTGAGCATCCCCCTTGGCTGTGCCTGATGTCCGGAATTGTACGAAATAGCCCTTCCATGCTGTTGTATTGCCGTCTCTAAATCACGGGGCGTAGAAGAGAGGGCTGCGAGTTACTCGGGTGATGTTCTAGCCCAGACGAGCAGGAAGAACATGACTCAGAACAGTCTCGTCCGCGAAGCTGGGTTGGCGTCAATGCCACCCCTGCTGCCGCTTCCAGTTTCCTCGATGCTGTTTCCCCTGATTTATCACTTGGGCCCGAGTCCAAAGGAGCCATCCCCACTGTAAGCCATTAGGAACTTGCTGGACGGGGGCAGGTGGGAGCCTTGACTGTCCCTCTTCAGCTTTTTCATGGACTCACAGGGGTTCCTGTCTGGCTCTGTCTCCCCCGGGTGCAGGTGGTGCTTCCCACGTTCATCCTGGAGCGGCGGTCCTTGCTGGAGATGTATGCCGACTTCATGGCACACCCAGACCTGCTGCTGGCCGTGACCGCAGGGGCCACACCGCAGGAGAGGGTCATTTGCTTCGTGGAGTATTATCTCACCGCCTTCCACGAGGGCCGCAAGGGCGCCCTGGCCAAGAAGCCCTACAACCCCATCATCGGCGAGACGTTTCACTGCTCCTGGGAGGTCCCCAAGGACAGGGTCAAGCCCAGGAGGACAGCTCCCCACGCCCCTGCTGGCCACGAACACCCGCTGGCCGACGAGCCTTCAAAAAACTACAAACTGAGGTTCGTGGCGGAGCAGGTGTCCCATCACCCCCCGATCTCCTGCTTCTACTGTGAGTGCAAGGAGAAGAGACTGTGCGTCAACACTCATGTGTGGACCAAGAGCAAGTTCATGGGCATGTCCGTGGGCGTGTCTATGATCGGGGAAGGTAAGCCACATCAGGGTGGAGGGCGTTGGGCTCTCCCCAGGGGGCCTTGGTGGACCTGGTGGGTGACTGAGGATCGGTGTGTGTTCTCTGTTTTTATTTTGTTATGGAATTGATGGTGAGTGGGTGGGAAGTGGGGATGGGTTTTGCTATTTGGGGACCGGGTCCTGGTCGCTTCCCAATGAGGCCGAGGAGTCGGGCTGGATGGGAGGCAGCTGTCTGTCTGTCAGGCTGCCCACGTAGGGCATCACTGGCTACTCACGTGAGGGAGCCACCTTCCTTATACTTTTATTTCCGGCTCCGTATGAATATTGGAGTTGACCTCCAGTCTGTGCAGACACATTTTTGTTTATTCACTCTCACTGGTGTTCCTGCTCACAGGCAATGAGGAGAATCGTGCCCCCCTATTCAAAACCTGCTTGTCAGAATTCCCGAGGCAAATCTCTGGATGCTGTGCTTGAGATTCTGAAGCAAGAACGCAGTATGATCACACCTCTTGTGGGTTACACGTTCCTGTGTTAGCAAATGGCTGTGAGTGAAGTTTGTCATTGTTTGAAGAAAACGCTCATCATCCTTGTTAAATTCAGGCAGCTGTGTTAGTGGTTCCTCAGTTTCTTTTGAGTCATAAACCCCTTTGAGATTCTGGCTATGGATTCTCTTCTCAGGAAAAAAAATCCAGTGCAAAATTTTGCTTTCAGTTTCAAGAGGTACTTGACTACCTGAAGCCCTTCCAAAACCCTGTGAGCTGAGAACATCTTTCACTGACTTGGCACACTTTTTTTTTAGCACCTTTAGTGTGGTATGGATGGTTCCTGTACAGTAAACCACATGTATTTCAGATGTACAGTTTGATGAATTTTGATAGATGTATATACACCCATGAAACAACCACTGCAGTCAAGATAGCTAACATTTCCATCACTCCCCAAGAGGTACGAGTCACACTTTGATCAAGTGTCTACTAGATGCCCGCCGTTGTCTTAGGAGTGATGGGAGCTTGCATGAGCTAAACAGACAAAACAATCACTGTCTTCATGAAGCTGCTGCTTCTCGTGGGGAAACAGAGTTATGTGGTGCATTGGAAGGTATTAATTCTATGGAGAAAACAGGCAGGTGGGGACGTGGGAATAGCGGGGAGGAGGGCTGTGGGGCTTTGGGATGGGATGGGGTGGCTGCTGGGAAGGCCTCACTGAGAAGGTGGCATCTGAGCAGAGGACATGGGAGTGTGTCCAGTGGAGAGAATGAGGCAGAGGCCAGAGGCAGGGGTCCCGGCGTGGCCGGAGCAGGAAGGTGGGGAGGGAGCTGATGAGGTCAGAGGGGTGACTGGCTGGATCACGTGGGGCCTTGGGGGTCACTGCCAGGGGTATTAGCTTTCACGCCAAGTGAGCTGCGAAGCCACTGAGGGTTTTGAGCAGAAGAGTACCATGATCTGACTTACAACTTAGCGAGATCCTTCCAGCTGCTTGTTGAAAATAGACCATCAGAGGAGGAAGGGGGTGGCAAGGAGACCAGTTTTAGGAGGCTATGACAACTCAGGCACGAGATAATGGTGGCTTGGACCAGGGTAGAGATGGTGGGAGAGGTAACACGTGGTAGGAATCTGGAAGTATTCTGAAGTAGGGAGGGCCAGCGGGATTTGATTTGCCTTCAGATCAGATGTGGAGTAGAAGAGAAAGGTGACACCAAGGCTTCTTTTTTTTTTTTTTAATGATATTACATAATCATTGGCTGTATTCCCCACATTGTACGTTTCATACCTTCGACTCATTTATTTTGCAACTGGACGTCTGTACCCCTTAATCTCCCTAAACTATTTCTCTCCTCCCATCTGGCAACCAGTGTTTGTTCTCTGAATCTATGACTCTGTTTCTGTTTTGTTTTTTGGATTCCGCATATAAGTGAAATCATAACAGTATTTGTCTTTTTCTGACTAATTTCACTAAGCTCAATACCCGCTAGGTCCATCTGTATTGTCACAAATGGCAGAATTTCATTCTTCTTTTTTTCTAATGTCTGACTAATTCCCCGGTGTGTATATACCACATCGTCTTCATCCAGTCATCTGTAGGTGGACGCTTAGGTTGCTTCCATATCTCTGCCATTGTAAATAATGCTGCAATGAACACAGGAGTGCATATATCTCTTTTAATTAGTGTTTTCATTTTCTTTGCATAAATACCCAGGAGTGGAATTGCTGGGTCATATGGTAGTTCTATTTTAAATTTTTGGAGGAACCTCCATTCTGTCCTTCATAGAGGCTGCACCAATTTGCATTCCCACCAACAGTGCACGAGGGTGTTTCTCCACATCCTCACCAACACATTGTCTCTTTGATGATGGGCATTCTGACAGGTGTGAGACGATATTTCATGTGGTTTTGATTGGCATTTCCCTGATGGTTAGTTAGGTTGAGCGTCTTTTCACGTGCCTGCTGCATCTGCGTGTCTTCTTTGGAAAAAATGTCTTTTCAGGTCCTCTGCCTATTTTTGAATCCGGTTGTTTGTTTGATGTTGAGTTGTAGGAGTTCTTTGTATATTTTGGATATCAGCCCCTCACTGGATACCTCTGGGTCGGATGTGAGACAGGTGACACCAGGCTTTTGACCTGAGCAGCTAGAAGATGGAGTAGCTGTTAACTGAGGTGGGGAGGCTGAGAGGGGATTGGTCTGGAGGGAGAGCCAGGAGCTGAGGCTGTGTTGGGGGTCAGCCGTTCAAGAGGAAAGCTGGAGCAGACGATGTGCACCCAGCCTGGAGTTCTGGGCGGAGGTCCCGGCCGAGTTTAAAACTTGTCATTTAAGGCCTGGGGACTAAGGAGATCGCTGAGTGAGCTCCGATCCCTGCAGCCTCCAGCACTAAGAGGTCCAGAAGATGAGGCGCGCCAGCCAGGGAGATGGAGGAGGAAGAGATGGAATGTTTTCTGCAAGCTGAGTGAAGAAGGGGTTTCAAGGAGGAGAGGGGTGATAACTGAATTAAAGGATGTGGGTGAGTCTGAGAAGATGAGAACTGAGAATTGAGATTTGGGACCATGAAGCTCTTTGGTGACCTTGACAAGGGCTGTCAGTGGATGGCATGAGGGAAAATCCGATGGAAATCAAGTCAAGGGGGAGGAGGAGGACAGAAATGGGGGATGCTAAGTGCAGACCGCTCTGCCTCACTTGCTTCAGGGCTGCTGTGCTGTTGAGGGACAAAACCGCTCGTGGGTTCCGCCCCTCCGGCCTGTCTCTGGGATGCAAGTCTGTGCTCTGAAACGCTCACCCTCCAGAACCCGCGGTGAGCCCATACCAGTGTCGGGCCTTCGTGGGTTCTGCCAGGCACCACCGTTTCAAGGTGAAGCCAGCTGATGCTGCACTGATTGCACCTTCCTCTCAACGGTCAGGTCAAGAAATTCACCAGATGGAGATTCATCCATTTGTGAAGGAGGCCAGGGACTCACTGTCACCAGGGTGACCTCGAGTCACCCCGTTTTAGCTTTTCTCTGTGATTCAGAAGGGGGTGGGTTGTGTGTGTCAATGGACACGTTCCTCAGTAAATAAGCCACAGCAGTAATGATCAGTATGCCCCCCTTTATAAGCTCTTCTGTGGAAATAAACACCGCCACCACTTTGCAGTCAGGAAGACCCCCAGACTGGATGAGTTGGCCGAGCTTGCACGGCTGTCGTAAAAAGGGAGAGTGGTGTCAGAAGGGTCTTTCTTCTTAAGGAGGAGTTGTTATCAGTGACAGCCTGACCATTGAATCTTGTAGCGCAAGAGGGTTTATCCATCTCTCAAGCCCCAGGGTCTCCAGCAGAGGGGGGCTCAGCCGCGAGGTGGGCGTAGGGAGTGAGCAGTGTGTGCACCACTGACCTGTTAACCTTGAGCTTCCGTGTAAGACTTCATTTCCAAAAGGCTTCGGTTGCTTCCAAATGCTCAGCGGACCTTTGATGAGTCCAGCTGCCCCTTACTTTACAGACAAGGACCTGAGGCGGGCACCTTGTGCAAGGGCACCTGTGTGACACTGCACAGTGTCTATCCTCCCCTCATCATGACCAGGGACAGAGGCTGCAGGAAGGGGCTGGCTGCTTTTTGGGGCAGGGACCTTCTGTCATCAACTCACGTCTGATCACTGGATGAGAAGTCAGAATCGAAGATCTAGGAGTCCCAGGAGGCCACAAGCCCTTGAATCTAGAGTTGGGGGGTGAGTAGCAGATGGAGGGGGGCAGGTGAGGTGATGGCTGGCCAGGGACGTCAGGGTCCCCCCGGAGGCATAGCCAGGGCATTGAGGCCTGTCTCCCCAAAGCTGAGGAGGTGAACTTGACTCAGCTGTGCTACTGCAGAGCAGGGGTAGAGTGTGAGAATGGGGCTTTTTTCTCAGGCCTCTATTCTGATCTTCCCCTCAGACTCCTCCCCAGAAGCCCCGGCAGGAGCTGCCCCTGCGAGGAGGCGCCGTTTGGGTCAAAGCCACAGGCAGGTTCCAGCAAGGCCATGGACTCGGGAGCACTGGGAGCGGGAAGCTCAGTCTGCCTGCCTCAGGAGCCCTTCTGCTCAAGGCTGGGAGACTCCTGCAAGGTCGCTAAGGACCCCACGCGGGAGGTTTACGTTTGCTCTGATGTGTGCACTTGGTTTGCAGTGGGGACCGAGAGTGACGTTCATCTTGGTTTTTAAAAATACTTTTTAAATTTAAATTTAAATTTAAATTTGTTTAATATATATATTTCTAATGGAGATACTGGGAATTCAACCGAGGACCTTGTGCTTGCTAAAGCTCTACCACTGAGCTCTATACCCCCCTCCCCAAATCTTGATTTTGACCTAACACCCTGAGATTTGTTCTGGTAAAATCTTCCCCTTCATTTAAAGCCTCAAATCGGTACTCAGGAGCTTCGTCTCATTCTGTCTGCTTTCGTTATTTAGTCTCAATTTCCCATGTAATGTGTTATTTGAAGATGACACAGGCTTGTTTGTTGGAGAGGTGGTGCGTTGAGGCCGTTCCCACCTTGCGATGGTACCGACACCCGGGTGAGCAGACACCCGCGTGTGCGCATAGAGATGCCGCTTTAGATGTGCTGACTTCCTCATCCATCCCGTATGGCCAGGAGCCGCGGCAGGTCCGTGGGTCTGTAACTGTTCATCCTCCATCTGGGAAGTGAGCAGTGTTGTTCCATAGACCAGGCAGTGACCGGGACAGGGAGCCCTGCCCTCGGGGGCCGGCGTCCTACCGGGTGAGTCAGATGGAGAACAGGAAGAGGGCTTCCCGCGGTCCGCAGTGAGGTGGTGAAGTTGGAGCGAAGGAGACAAGGCAGCTGGACCCGAGAGTGGGCGCTGGCCGGGCGGGGTTGGGGCTGCAGTTGTCATTGGGACGACCTCAGCGAGGGTGGAGCGTTTGAGGGAAGGCTGGAAGGAGGGGAGGGAGCAGCCATGTGGCTGGTCTGCTCCAGACGAAATAACAGCAAGTCCAAGTGCCCTGAGGCAGGAGGCCAGTGTGGCTGGAGCCCAGGGCGGAGAAGGGGCCAGATCCTGGGGATCTGGGGACTTGGGAGGACTCGGGCCTTTACTCTGAGTGAGAGGAGCATCAGTGGAGGGTGGGAGTGATTTTAGCAGCTTCCCCGTGGCTGCCGCCTGAACAGACTTGCAGGGAGGAGCCCAGTGGCAGAGTGAGAAGTAGAGAGGTTGTGGTTGGTTGGTTTTTTTTTTTTTTCGTAGGGGTGGGTAATTAGGTTTATTTATTTTTTTAAGTGAGGTACTGGGGATTGAACCTACACACACACATCCACTTGAAGTTTTGTACGTACGTACGTGGGCTTGTCTTTTAAATGATTGCCCTTAGGCTGTGGCATATGTGGCTACAATAAAATGCTCTTCTCAGGTGCTGCATCTTACCTTGAATTCTCCCAGGTTGCCACACTGAGATGGCCTTCCCTCCCCTTGTGGTCCTTGCTTTGATGCTCAGAGGCTTGAATGTGACCCTGTGTAGCCAGCCCCATGAGGATGTCCCCCACCACCCCAGGAAGGAGGCAAAGGCCCCACTCAGCACCCACCTGCACTGTGGGGGAGACGAGCTCGCCCAGCTGTTCTCGAGACCCCTTCCCCCCCAGCCTGCAGGACAGTGCCCAGCAAATGGCACAGCCTCTGAAGTGGGTCTTGAGGGTGGGCGGTTCTAGTAAGAGCAGTGACACATCTGTCTGCCCACGAGTGTCCCTGCTGCCCAGCCCGCAGACCAGTTCCCCAGAGTTGCTTTCTTTCCACGGTCAACGTCCTGTTGGCGTATTTTGGTTCCTTAAAATGTTTTAAATGTATCACTTTGGAGATCTTAATGCTTGGCTCTGTGTGTATTGATTAAATCAATCTGTGGGATTTAAAGTGAAAATCTCCCAGCCTGGGGACTGACTGTGACCTGGAAGTATTGATCAGTTGGCATTTCTCAGCTTCTCCCTGCTCTCCGGCTAATTAAAAGGGAGCTTTCGTGTGTGATCCCAGTTGCAAGTCTGGCTTTAATATAGTCTTTTATTCATATTAGGCATAGACTTTTTATGCAACCCTGAAAAAAACAGTTCGTCCTGAGAAATCATAATTTCCGGTGATTTAATGAGTGAGGGCATATTTATGGATTTTCAGAGAGCCAGGAATGTAGTCTCGCCAGTGCCTTCCAATTAGCCTTCTTTCGGGCTTGCTTTCCAATTTCTGTGGACTTGCGGGAAATTTCACCTTTGTTTGGAAGAGTTCTTTTTTTTTTTTTTTTTCTTTGTCTCTTTTTTAAATTCTTTTTTTTTTTAATTGATGTGTGTTGATTTATAATGTTAGTTTCAGGTGTACAGCAAAGCAAGTCATTTATACTTATACATACATATGTATTTTCTGTTTCTTTTCCATTACAGCTCATTACAAGATATTGAATACAGTTCCCTGTGCTATATAGTAGGTCCTTGCTGTTTATCTATTTTGTATATAGTAGTGTGTCTCTGTTAATCCCAAACTTCTAATCTATCCCTCCCTCCCTTTTCCCCACTGGTAACCACAGTTTTCTATGTCTGTAGGTCTATTTCTGGTTTGTAAATAAATTTATATCTTTTTTTTTTTTTAAGAATCCACATCTAAGTGACATCATATGATATTTGTCTTTCTCTGTCTGACTGGCTTGACTTTATATGATAATCTCTAGGTCCATCCATGTTGCTGCAAATGGCATTATTCTTTTTTTATTGCTGAATAGTATTCCATTGTATAAATATACCACAGCTTCTTTATCCAGTCATCTGTCGACGGACATTTAGGTTGCTTCCATGTCTTGGCTATTGTAAATAGGGCTGCTATGAACATTGGGGTGCAGGTGTCTTTTCAAATTAGAGTTCCCTCTGGATATATGCCCAGGAGTGGGATTGCTGGATCATATGGTAAGTCTACTTTTAGTTTTTTGAGGAACCTCCATACTGTCCTCCATGGTGGCTGCACCAAACTGCATCCCCACCAGCAGTGTAGGAGGGTTCCCTTTTCTCCACAGCCTCTTCAGTATTTATCATTTATGGACTTTTTAAATGATGGCCATTCTGACTGTGTGAGGTGATGCCTCATTGTAGTTTTGATTGCATTTCTCTGATAATTAGCGAAATTAAGCACCTTTTCTTATGCTTGTTGTCCTTCTGGATGTTGGAAGAGGTTTTTCTGAAAGTGAGCGGGAGGAGGATGCCTCCCACCTGCCCCGTCATCCCCGAGGTGCATACCCCACCACCAGACTGTCATTTCTTCTTTGTTCCCAAGTGGAAACACTGCTGCTCAGAATTCACCTATCAGAGAGTGAGGAGTGATTAGGATAGAAACTTCGGGGCTCGGGCGGTGTATGGGGCCATATGTGTTTAGCTGAGTTCAGTATCGCCTTTACATCCTTAACCACAGCCCCGTGAGGCTCAGGTACCATTATCCCTGCATCTTGGACAAGGCATCTGAGGTGCAGACAAGTTCAGGTCACCAGGCTGGCAAGTGACGGAGGACATGGAATGGTCCTCTAAGATTTCGTCTAGGTCTTTCAAAAAACTGTGGCATGTGTTCCCTGTAAATATGTTCTAAAAAACTGTCAGTTGTGTAACCCTGCCTCACACGGTTTATATTTGTGGATGAGACCAGGAAGTCTCGGCACGTGGCCCTCATGGCTCTTGTGTGGTCCTGTCTGCAATCCTGTCTGCAAGGAGAGGCCGCTGGCAGGATGTTCAGGTGGGCACGGGTCCCCAAGGTACTGCCAATGAAAGGCTGGAGGGTTGATCACAGAGGGGGACAGCGTAGACATCGGGGTGAGGTGGTGCTGTCGGGACACGTGGGCCACCTGGGAGGATTCTATTGCCACATGGTCCAGTAGCACAGGGGTCAGGGATGGGGGCATGGAGAGCCGCCTTCTCTGGGCCCTGGGGGGCGGGGAGACTGAGGGACAGCTCCTCTGTGGGTTCTTAGGGCCTCTGCAGCTGCCACAGCTCTGAGAGGATGAGAGTGCGCTGGCACGCAGGGACAGGGAGGGAAGTCAGGTGGCCTCTCTCTTCAACTTTCACTTCCTGTTCCTGTGGTCTGTGGGTGTTAAACCGGTTTGCCATTGGCAGCAACTTCCCACCTGCGTCGCTGTCTTCTTTTTTTTTTTTTAAGTAAACCTTTTTTTAAGGGGTTGGGGAGAGGTAGTAGGTTTACTTGTTTATGTTTTTTGATGGAGGTACCAGGGTTTGAACCCAGGACCTTGTGCATGCTAAGCACGCACTCTACCACTGAGCTCTACCCTCCTCCCTTTGCTGTCTTCTTACCCACTTAACTAAGGAAACAGTGTTCCAGACTTGGCCTTTCTTCTCCAAAGGTCCTGATTAGAAGCCGTACGAACCGACAGATCAGTGCCAAATTCTCTCAGACTCAGATCCTCCCTTATCGGTATCCTGGGACCAGACCTCCAGGGTCACCGGGAGCAGCTCTGTTCCCTGAGCCTGGGAGGAGGGCCAGGTGTCAGAGAGAGCGGGGGCTGAAGGCTTGGCTTTGAGGGAGATGGTTTAATCTGACTGTGAGGGCTCTGGCAGGTCCAGGGAGTGGGGAGGAGTCAAGGTGCGGTGACGTTTGGGGTACTTGGTGCAGTGGAGTCCTGCCAGCGTGCGTGCATGTTGTGGGTGTTCATTATACCCCTGGTTGGGGGAGAGACAGAGTTAAATGTCGCTGTGATACCCCTCCCAGTCCTGCCCAAGGGATTATGGGTGACCTCTGGGTTGGCTTTTTCTTGTGGGGGGTGGGTCTTAGGTCTGGCCTGGGCCCAAGTGTGTGAGCGCCCCGCCACATTGGGGGAGAGCAAGACCCCTGGACACAGCGAGCCAGTCCGCTGGGGCTCACACCCCTGCTGTGGGTCAGCAGGACTGACATTGCAGGACTTAACTGCGAGTGAGGTGGCTGGTTCCGGACAAGCCTAGTGTGTCTGTAAACTGTGGCTCCTGGGCAATTCGAGGGTAAATGGAATTACACTGGAACACATCTTCACAGTGGCTTCAGAAACTCAGCGTTGGTGACTCCTCTGTGCAGTGTTGTCCCATCTGTCCCCAGGCTCCCAGGCCAGCTTCCAGGATAACAGGAACACATGCAACGTGTCCTCTGCCCGGGACACTCCCGCTCTCCTGACTTAGATGCTTGTCTAGCCTGAGACAGAAGCACCGACTGGCCAAGTTACTTCAGCTCTCTGAGTTTCCTGTGCCTCATCCTTATGTAAAAAGGATGATAACCAGTGCCCTGTTGGGTAGTTGTGACGCTTAAAGGGACAGTGCCTGCGAAGCCCCCAGAAATGCCTGGCACCCAGAAAAGGGTCCTTGTGGGTGCACGGAACCCGCCCCTCACTCTTCGCAGAGAAAGAGCTGGAAGCCCAGGGCGGGGGTGTCACTAACAGCCCTGGTTGCATGTCTGGGCAAAGGTTTGGTTTGCTTGCTCAGAGCAAACCTCAGAGGGCAGGGCCCTGGTCCCCTGGCCTCTGCCAGCCTGTATGGGCCCCAGAGTGACTTGAAATGCTGGCCCCGTGGGTGCCTGACCAGAAGAGCTGGAGCAAGGGCTGGATTTTAGTGCAGGGACTATATAGCAGCCCTGGGAGATGGTGCCTTTGCGGGTGGTCACGTCGGCCTTTGAGAACTTGATAAAAGCAGTGGCCCTTGTCCCAAGAAAAAGAGACAAACGCATGAAATTCTGCTTTGTTTCAGGGGGATCAGACCTCTCCAAGCCTAGTGCTTGGATCCTGGGGTAGGGAACCCCTGATCAAGGGGCGGGTGGCTTCCCCTGGGTTGTGACCACAGCTGTCCAGTCTGGTTTTACCGACTTTCTGAGAACTTTTGATTTTGTTTCTGTGGCTCTCAGGATAAAAGTGTGCTTTTCCCAAGTTTAAAGGTCTGGCCCCAGTGGATCCGGCAGCCTCCCCACTGATACCTGCCACCTCCCCTTCTGCATGGATCCCTTTGCTCAGCCCCTCGTGCTCATCGGGCTCCTTCCTGCCACAGGGCCTTTGCACAGGCACTTCCCCTGCATGAATACTTTCCCTCCCTTCTTCACTTACTCACCTCTTATCCAGCTTGCCTGTCCCTTCCTCAGGGAACCTCTCCTAGTCAGCTGCTCCTGGGTCCCCAGGCACCTGGCCCTCCCTCCTCACGATTACAATTTTGTTTGCTTGGTGATTCATTAATGCCCATCTTTCTGTTCTGCTCCTTGAGGGCAGAGAGTGGGTCTGTCTGGTTCCCCTTGTGTTCTCAGTGGCTCCCACACAGTAGAGATGCGATGAACAGATGAATGGCAGGCGGGTGGCCAGAACTTTGCAGAGGTGGGAGGTGTGACGTCTGTTGTGGGAGCATGTTTGGTCTGTCATGGCCGTGTCTCCTGGTCCCCGCCGCCCTTCCTTTGTGTGTGTGCCTAACTGCTGTCCTCTCTCCCCGGAGGTGTGCTGCGGCTCCTGGAGCACGGGGAGGAGTACGTGTTCACCCTGCCCAGCGCCTACGCCCGGTCCATCCTCACCATCCCCTGGGTGGAGCTTGGAGGAAAAGTCAGCATCAGCTGTGCCAAGACCGGGTACTCAGCAGCAGTGATATTCCACACGAAGCCCTTCTACGGGGGGAAGGTCCACAGGTAGGAGGCGGCCGGGCAGTCTCCTTCTCTGTCTTATTTCTGCTCCGGGTTTCTTCTCTCCAGCAGAAGATCGGGTTCCAGTCACGGCATGAGTTGAAAATCAAGAGAAAGTTAACAGATCTTTTTCCGAGGACGCGTCTCATGTGGCTGTGTCTACACTGTACAGTGGCATCGCTGGTGATGTGTTGGCAGAACATGCCCCCAAGAGTAAAGGGCATCTGTGGTTATTGTGAGCTCTCCCTCCTGAGGGCACAGCCGGCCCTCATGGGTGCACTGCGCTCTGGGTGCTCAGCATCCTGCATCTTCTGTGAGAGCAGAACCAATTCTTTCAATTTAGAAGCTGAGAAGCAGATGCTAAGAAACTGAAGGGAGAGGCCCGCTGTTTGAGGGACGCATGAATGGTTCCACTTATAAACCCCCCGTGGAGCAGATCTCTGATAAGCCAGCTCTCATCTTTGCTCCTTTTCTTGGAGAGCTTTCCTGTGTGGCTTTCACAGGGGGTGTTGGAGTGTCCCCTGGAAAGTGGGCACCTCTGTGGCCGTTTTGGAGCCGGACGCCCTGGCTCACAAGGGCTGATCGTGTGCATTTCTCCCCAGCTCTGCGGTCCCTCGTGCCTCCGCGGTGGGAGCAAGCCCCCGCGGTGGGGTGGGGGGCCCGCCCCACAGAAATTGACAGATGCTGACCAGGTGTTTCCCTCCAGGAGAGCCCGCTGTTCAGCCTGCCCCAGCGTCTCACTGACACCCGTGTGGTGCATGCAGCCAGGAGGGTTCCTGATGTCACCTGTGAGCCTGGGTCTAGTCCTCCAGGACCTGTGGCTGTGTTTGGGCTTGGGAAGGCTTCCAAGCCTGTGTTTGAAAATTCCAAACTCATCCTGAGCACAGCCATTAGGAAAAAGAGGAGCTGGACTCCTACACTTCCTGTTTCTGCTGCTGCTTTGCAGCAGCTCCTAGATCTGCTCGCCCAGGGCTGAGACCAGACCCCCCTCGGGCCGGGCGCAAGTGAGGCGTGAGGTCACAGGTCTCCACCAGGGCTCTGGAAAGCCGGGCTGAAGGAGACGGACCTTGTTCAATGACTGAAAAAGTCTTTTACACTCTTTTGGTGGTTGAACTGTAGCAGAATTAGATGCTGTCTGGGGGAGGCGAAGGGTATATTTTGTTTTTCCTGACCTGTGTGATTTCTACCCCAATAATAACATCCTGTCAAAACCAAGAGATTAGCATTGCTGCATTACTGCTAACTAATCTACAGGCTTTATTCAAAGCTCACCAGTTTTCCCAACAGTGCTTCCTTTCTCTGCTCAAGGATATGAGATCACATAAAAGCTAGCCTCTGAGCAAAAGGGGGAAAAAAAAACCCCACAGAAAAAAAATCTCTAAATGTGTGTTGTGTACCCCCCCTTTTTTTTAATGGAGGTACAGGAATTGAGTCCAGAACCTCACACATGCTAAGCACACGCTCTCCCACTGCGCTAGACTCTCCCCCTATGTGTGTAGACCTTGTGAAGTCAGCCTCAGCTCTGATAACCTGGCAAAGATGTTCATTCGACTGTTGGTTAATTTAGGGTCACAGCAGAAGTGAAACACAACCCGACCAACACCATCGTGTGCAAAGCCCACGGGGAGTGGAACGGGACCTTGGAGTTCACGTACAACAACGGCGAGACCAAGGTCATCGACACGACCGCGCTGCCGGTGTACCCCAAGAAGATCCGCCCCCTGGAGAAGCAGGGCCCCATGGAGTCCAGGTGGGAACCAGGCCCTGTGCGCGTCTCCAAGCTCCATAGTCCTCAGCCTTTGACCCGAGGGATGGGGGGGCTTTGAGAGCTCAGCTAAGGGGGGGGCGGGTGGAGCTCGGTGGTACTGTGCTTAGAGGGCATGAAGTCCGGGGCTTAATCCCCAGGACCTCAATTAAAAAAATAATAGAAAAAGTTCAGCTAATGGAAGTGCGCCAGGAATCTCTTTAGATCCTTGGGGGTCCCTGTGTGTCACTAAGGAGTAGCTCCTTGGTGGTTTTCAGTCTAGTTGTTCTGCAGTCACAGGGTGGAGCCCGCAGTGAGCGGACTTTGATGTTTGTCAGCTCTGCTGGCCTGTTGCTTAATTGGAAAGTTAAGCACAGAGAGAACCATGCAGTGAAGATCCTTTTTCTTTTCTTACCAGATTAGCAGCATAATTTTTTAAAAAAGTTCAGTGCCGGCAAGGGCGTGGTAACAGCGACAGTCCGTGCCCCATGTGCTTCTGGTGGGTGGTGAGCAGCCAGCAGCTGAATCTTGTACTCCACTGCTGAGAATCTAGTCTAAGGGAGAATTCTTCAATTCAGAAAAGGTTTCAAATATGGAAATTGGGTATTTTTTTAGAAAAGAAAACTAAACAACAAAAGAAAGGAACAGTCCCCCATCTAAGTGCAGCGATTGGGGAACGATTGTAAGTGGGTGATGTAGGACCCGCTGAACCATGTGAACAGACTGTAACCTCTGATGCGGACCCAGGTGCAGAAGCAGAACGTTCTTGGAATGTGCCGTTTACATGTTTTAATCCAGGTCAGCCAGCTGTGGGCCACAGGCCATATCTAGCCTCGGGCTGATGTGTGAGAAGTTCTGTGGGAGCACGGCCATGCGGGTTCGTGGGTGCGCTGCCTGTGGCCGGCCTCCTGCTACAGTGACAGATTAACAGTTGCCACCGAGACTGTCCAGTAGAGCCTCAGACGTTCACTGTCTGACCCTGGACGGAAAGCTGGCCCTGGCTCTTACTCAGAGCATGCTGCTGTTTGGAAAGATGATGTAGGAGGATTAACATGAAATGATGGACCATGCTGTAAGAGGGTTTGCTATTATAAGAAGAGTTTGTAACTTTATAACTTTATAGCTTTATAACTGAGTTTAAGAAACACGGGGCAGCAGGGTCCTGGAAACCTTGTTGTAGGGTTGGTACACTGTCTCCTCCCCCACCTCCCTGGCTTGTTCTAGCTGGTCCTTTCCCTTCCCAAGTCAGCTGTCAGGGTGCAGTAGAAACAGCAGGGACTGTGAGGCTGTGGGACCTGGCTTTCTACCCTTTCCCAGAAGTTTCTCCAGCTGTAAGCCAGAGCCAGGGTGCCACTCTCCTTGGGCCTCTGCGTGGTGGGGTGCTGGGTGGCGGACAGGCTGGGCCTGCAGCTGGAGCCTGGCCCTGGTCAGTTCCTGGACTCAGATCCCCCAGGAGGGCTGTGGTCCTGGACCGGCTGGGCACTCTGCCTGGGGCTCCCTGGCCTGGGATTTAATGAGCAGCGTCTACTCACCCCCCGGCCACATGTCTGCAAAGCCAGGAAGGGAGTGCTCGCTGCTGAGAAGTCAGATGGTTCCCTCTGTGTGGGACCTGGGCTTGTCCTGATGCATGGAAGTGAGGAAGTGTTCTGTTCCACCTCAGTGCCTGTCCCCAGCCTCTAGCACAGGGGGGTGTGACTCAGAGGTGGCCCCGGGGATTCTTGATGAGGGAGGTTGCTGGGCAGGTAGGGCAGGCAGGGGCCCATCTGGGCTGCCTTCTCCAGTGGTGAATGAGTGAATGTGTAGACAGTGGGAGGTGATGCATCCCACAGTGTCTGTAACTCCTAGTGCCAGGCTCCCTCTGGGAGAGCGGCCGCTGTCCGTGTCCATCAGCCTGCTGACCTTGGGCAGGTCACTTCATCTCATGTGGATCTTGATTTTCTCTCCTTTAAAATGGGATGAAAATATTGCATCTATCATTGGGGTGTTGTGATGATCAGCTGAGCTAATCCATATGTAAATGCTTAGAAACATGCTAACTGCCGGGTAAGCGTCTGCTGCTGTCGTCACTGAACTGGTCCCGAGACGCTCCGAGCCCAGGAGGGCGAGCTGGTCAGGGCCGGAAGAGTGGGGGTTCAGGTCTGGGTGCAGATCCTGCTCCAGGGCCTGGGCCCCTCCTCGCCCAGGACCGCAGCCTCAGCCCGGGTCCCCGCCTGACTGTCCCCCTCTCGCACCCCCAGGAACCTCTGGCGGGAGGTGACCCGCTGCCTGCGGCTGGGGGACATTGATGCGGCCACCGAGCAGAAGCGGCGCCTGGAGGAGAAGCAGCGCGTGGAGGAGCGGAAGCGGGAGAACCTCCGGGCGCCCTGGCAGCCCAAGTACTTCATCCAGGAGGTACCGCGGCCTCGGCGGGGCGGCGGGTGGGCCCAGGAAGCTTGGGTGGCGCGCCCCGGCTCCAGCTGTGCCGGCGGTCCCGGGCGCCCGCTGCGAGGCCAGGAGTGGGGCCGCGGAGCTGAACGGCATCCTGGTCAGAGAAACATCACAGCCCTGCTGCTCCATCTTTAGCAATAAGTTAGTCGTGAAGCCCCTCATGGCCCATCTCCACCCCTGGCTGGGCTGGAACCTTCCAGCTCCTGTGGGCGAAGGGGATGGAGGCCCCGGGGGGCCCACATGGGTCCCCGCCTCACGTGCTGCTGCTGGGCGTGGCGTTGGGAGGCGGAAACCCGTTCCCACAACTGCCCCCCCCCCCCCATCTACTTACGCTCTTGAAGTTGTTTGTGGAGCAGTGGGGCGAGTTGAGAACTGAACTGGAAACAGCGAGTGTATTGGAGCCTCAGTTTTGAAGGCCCTCGGAGGCTGGCAGCGTCAGTGGGAGAAACAGCTTGATGAGGACGGGGCAGGTGGGAGAGTCCGCATCTGAAGGGGTGGGTGCCACCAACCTCCAGGCCATCACGCACTGTTTGCCCAGTCCTTCCCGAGAAGCCAGAAATCTGAATTTTTATGAGGCACTGGATATTCACATGGTGTCCAGGGATTGTTAAAAATGTAAACACTGAGAGCCAGTTTAAATACGCCTGGGCTTGCCGCGCCCGGGCGCTGCTGGTGTCTGACTTTGCTGCTTCCTGGGAAGGGTACCGTGTAGCAAGGGCTGCGGGGAGAGCGGGAAGGCTGGAGGTGGGCTTCTGGTGGGGAGCAGGAAGCGGCTGCTCTGTCCTCAGAGGCAGGAACTGGGGCTCCGGGCCGACCGGAGACGTCAGGGTCGGATGCCGGTTCAGACGGGAAGCCTGCCTGGGGAGACTCTGAGTGCGGTCCCTACCTGGAAGCCTTGCCTGGGTGAAGTGACTCTATTTGTCAGGGTTCCCGAGGGAAACAGCACAGAATCAATAGGAGATGGAAATGTATAGGGATTTATTACGAGATTGTGGAGGCCAGAAAGCCACAGGACCTGCGGTCTGCACCTGGAGCCCCAGGAAAGCCATTGGTGCAATTCAGTACCAGTCAGAGGGCCCGAGACCCCGGGGAGCCAACGGTGTGAGTCCCGTTCCGGGACAGAAGATGGGATGAGGTGTGAGCTCAGCAGTGAGGCAGGAAGTAAAGGGCACTTTCCTCCTTCCAACGCGTTTTGTTCTTTTCAGGCCCTCAGCAGATGGGAGGGGGCCCTCCCACCCCGGGGAGGGAGACCTGCTTTACTGCAGCCACCAGTTCGTCTGAGAACACACACACGCGTGTACTCACTCAGAGTGTTTAATCTGGGGACCCCACGGCCAGTGAAGTAGACGCGTTACATTAACCATCCCGGGACCCCTCAGGGGTCCCTGTGGGGGTGGGCCTAGTTTCTCTAACTAGTTTGCCTGGAAAGTTGTATGTTGATAAACAAAAGGATGATGACCAGAAAACAGTTTCCCCCCGCGGTGGAATAAAAGCCAGCCTGTTTAGGAGGCTTGAGGTTATGTAAAGAGTAACCCTCCCCACCCCTCCCCACGCCCCAGCGTCAGGACTCTCACGTCCAGCGTATCCCTCCAGCCAGCACCAGCTCGCGGACCATTGTGATCCTTGCCTTTTTCCGACTGGTGCCGGATTAGTGTCATCTCCCGTGTGTGCTGATGTCGTGGTGACTGCGCCGTGTGTGTGCCCTTTGTGGGGCGCTCCCCTCCAGGCTCGGGGGCTGTCAGTCACTGGTGGCACATTCCTCCTATTCGGTCCTTGCTCTTTTCCCTCCCTGTCTGTTCATCCAGCTAACCCTCTTTTTCCTTCTGTCCTGCTGTGGTTTTAAAGGGCTCTTTTGGCCAGCGAATCTTTCCTTCATGTAAACCAACAAAGCCCCACCCCACTCCCGTCTTTTGTTATTTTGGTCATTTTGTGGGGTTTCCTCCCGAAAGGCCAAGAAGTGAAGCTCATGTGGGCTGCCTGCCAAGAGCAGCCAGGCTGAGGAGGGTCGCAAGCCCCCCAGCTTGGCTTGGCGCTGAGACCTGGGGCGCGAGGCAGAAACACAGGCTGGTGGTGGCCCCGGACAGATGGTCACGAGCCCTGCTCTGGGCGGTCCTAGCTCCTCCCCGAGCAGAGGCGGGGTTCCCTCGCTTCTCCCTTGCCTCGCCGAGGCCTCCGTGTGACAGTGTCCCCTCCTCTCTCCTACAGGGTGACGGCTGGGTCTACTTCAACCCCCTGTGGAAGGCGCACTGACCGGCGGAGGCGCAGCGCTTTCAGAGATAGCCATGTTTTTGTAGGAATTAAAGTGGTACAGTATCGAGGCGCTGCTGGTCTTCACTGAGACCTCTTGCTCTCATCCAAGAAATGGTACCTGAGGGAGAAATGAGGTGCTGTGAAAAAGGCACCCCAGACTCTCCTGTGGGATTGAACTTATTTATGCCAAGAGCCACTTGGGGCCGGTGTGCGCACATGCGCGCACTGTCCGTTGGGCGTTATACACGTGTAAATACGGCACCTACCGATCTCGAAGTGGGTCATCCTGGGCTCCTTTTTATCAATGAGGTTTGAAGTTTTCTATTTTTCACTTTGCCAAAAATGTTTTGCACTCACAAAGGTGTTCTCCTTTGTTAACTCTCGTCAAAACAAAGGTGAGTTGGCCCTGCCCCCGGTGTCCCTGGTAGAAGTGAAGGTGGCCGTCGTTGCAGTTGCCGTTGGGAGTGCCGCTCCCCTCCCGACGGTAACACCCTGTCTGTCCATCCTCGGGGCGAGAAGCCGCCGCTTCCCGCTGGATGGGGCACCTCTGGGAGAACCTCGAGCCAGGCCTGCCTTGGAATTTTCCGCCCGTCTACCTGTCTCAGCGCCTCTGGCAGTTTCTCATATTCAAAGCATTCGTCATAAATTTTTCAGAAGCTGCTTTCATGGCAGAAAACGAGTCATATGGCGACTTCACTACTTTTATGATGGAAAAAGGGCTTTAGAAATAAATACACGCATGCGTACACACACCTGCAGAACCACGGCCTCACTCTTGAGTTTAGTTTGGGGAAACAGGAAAGAATTTCCTGTGGATTTTTTTTTTTTTCAAATGTAGCTCTCTTGTTGGCCCCAACTGCGAGAAAACCACTGTGATTAAAAAACGTACATACGTAAAGCCTGCATAAGTGCTCCATGGTTTCAGTTGAATCTCAGTCCTCAGCCTTTACAAATGAGGTCAAGACATGACTAGAATATAAAGCAAGGGAAAAGTGAAGTATTTGATTTTTGCTCACTGCTTAATTTATTTTTTACTGTGCCACTCTAGTGAGAATATTTATGAAATTCAGTAGCATGAATGCTTCTCTCTAGTAATACTGATTTTGTGCCTTTTGTCTGCTTTCTTAAGACCAACTGTTCACACTTTGTAGATATTAGACAAATTTATTTCGATTAAACACTATACTTATCTGTGTGTGTGTTTTATTTTTAGGGATTCCAAAGTCCTGTTGGCATTGGTGGCTCTGAATGAACTCGAATTTTATTGGTTAGGTAATGTTAATTCAGTGTGAACAGCAATCGTATTTTCATCAAAACAGTGTTTTAAACACATTAAATAACCTACCACAGAAACAGTATGGATATTTTCTGACAAGGTCATAAGAATGTTTAGCTCGTGTCCAGTGAAGGGTTTTGTTCTGAGAGAAGTGACTTACTGGGTCAAATCATAACGTGGGCCTGTTCTGCGTCACAGTCTTAACAACATCTTTGAGAACAGTGTGTGGAACCGTTTTGTTTCTGAGAGAAAGCAGAATGGATGCTATTCTGAGAAGAAAGTCCTCAGTGAGGAGACTGGTAAGTAAGCACTGCGGTGTTTTTAGATTTTTCCAGTCTTACACCAGAGGATAAACCATCTGGGGAGTTAAAAATGGAGAAGGGTCACTTTCTTTTGTTGGGGTTGGGCTGGGGGATTCATTTTGCCTTTTGAAAAATTGTGAAATACCACATAGAAAAGGTTTACATAAAACATTGCAGTTCTAAGAACAAACACCCATGTACCTACCCACTGCTTAAGAAACCTGAGTTTGTACCTTAAAAGCTACCTTTGTGCCCATACAAAATTCTATGTCCCCTCCTTGACCCCAGTGGTGACACTGTCCGGTCTTCTGGAGTTATTACCATCTTGGCTTTTTTGGGGGGGCGGGGACCATACTGTGTATTTCTAAAGAGCATGCTTGGTTTTGCCCATTTTGGGCTGTGTACTAATGGCATAATATAGTTTATTTGAGCTTTTATTTTGTTTATAGGTCAGTCCATGTTGCTGAGTTGCTCTATTTGCTCATTTTCTTACTCTCTTTGGCTGAGTTCACATTTCGTTTTATGGAGTAATTCTTTTATTATGGTAAAAGATACGTGTATCATAAAATTTATTATTTTAACCATTTAAGAGCGCACAGGTCAATGGCATTAACTGCTTTCACATCATTGTGTTGCCGTAACAACCGTTCATCTCCATAAAGTTTTCATCTTCCTAGTCTCCAGCTCTGTGCCCACTAGACAGTGACTCCCCCTCCACGCCCTCCTCTGCGACCTTTAGCGCCCGCATTCGGCTTTGTGTTTTTATGGATTTGACTAACTCTGAGCACCTCGTAAAAGTGGAATCATACTACACTTGTCCTTTTGTGTCTGGATTATTTCACTTCATAATGTGTTCAGACCATCAGAATTTCCTTCCTTTTAAGGCTGAATAATACTCCATTATATGCATGTGCACCACGTTATGTTTACTCTCAATGAACATTTGGGTGGTTTCCGTCTTTTGGGGACACACACACACAACTGCAAGTGCTGTGTCATATGAAAAGTACGGTTGGTTTTTTGAGGACCTGCCATACTGTTTTCCAGTGACTACATAATTTTGCAGTGCCACCAGCAAGGCCCAGGGGTTTGAATCTCCACATCCTTCTCAGCACTTGTTACCTTTGTTTTTAATAACAATCATCCCAGTGGGTTTGAAGCGCTCGCTCATTGTGGCTTTAATGTGCACCTCCCGAAAGATGGTGATGCTGAGTATCTTATGTGTTTATTGGCCATTTGTGTATCTTCTTTATTCAGATCCTTGCTCCTTTTCTCATTGGGTGGCTTTTATGTGTTGAGTTGTAGGAGTTATTTACATAATCTAGATAGTAATCCTTTATCAAATATGATTTGTAAGTGTTTTCTCCCATTCTGTGAGTTACCTTTTCACTCTCTTTATAGTGTCCTTTGATGTACAAAAGTACTTAATTTTGATGTCCAGTTCTTTGTAATGCCTTGTGCTTGTGTTTTTATATGCAGTGACTTACTGCCAAATCTAATGTCAGGGAGATTTTCCCGTTTTCTTCTAAGAGTTTCATAGTTTTAGCTCTTATCTTTAGGTTTTCAATCTATTTAATTTTTGTAAACGATGTCAGATAAGGATCCAATATTGTTACCTTGCATATGGATATCCTGTTTTCCTAAGACCACTTGTTGAAGATTCTTTTCCCCTGTTGAATGGCTACCTCGGCTCCCTTACCAAACATAATCCGACCACCTCTGCCAGGGCTCCTTGCTGGGCTCTATTCTGCTCCGCTGGTCTGTGTCTGACTTTATGCCTGTACCAGTTGTGATCACCTTTGCAGTAAGGTTTTTACATCAGGAAGTGGGAGGCTCTGTCTGGTTGCTCTGTTTTGTCTCTCTGCTCCTCGTTTATTTCCTTCCTTCTGCTAGCTGTGGGTGTAGTTTTGTTTAAGGTTCAAAGGTTGATTTGAGAGCTTTACAAATGTAAGCATTCACAGCATCCATACATCTTGGTTGGTTTGTTTTTATTTTCAGTTGTCTCAAGATACATTCTAATTTCTCTTGTGCTTTCTTCTTTGACCCGTTGGTTAAGTGTCTAATTTCCACATGTTCATGAATTTGCCAGTTTTCCTCCCACTGTTGATTTCTACTTTAATTGAGCTGTGATTGGAAAAGATACCTGGTATGATTTCACTTTTAAAATTTATTGGCTCGTTTTGTGGGCTAACATACGGTCTGTCCTGGAGACTGTGTATCCGGTTTGATGGCACGATCAGTGCACTTGGCCTCAGTGGTGTTCAGCCATCGGTCTCCTGTCTGATCCTGTCTGGCTGTTTTATCCACTGTTGACACTGGGTACTGAAGTCTCCTACTGTTGTAGACCCACCGACCCTTCAGTTTTGTGCACGTGTACTTCGTACACCTTAGAGCTCTGATGTTTGGTGCTTGTATAATAGTTACATATGCTTAGTGGGTTATCAGTATGTCATGTCCTTATGTCTTCTCAGTTTTTGGCTTAAAGTTCACTTTGCCTGATACTAGCATTAACTCTTTGGTTACTATTTGCATGAAACATTTCCCCCATTCCTTTACTTTGCATGTACGTGTGATCTTAGATCTAAAGCGAGTCTCTTGTAGAGAGCACATCGTTGGATCTTGTTTTTAAATCCATTCCATCAATTGATGTCTTTTGGTGGGGGAATTTAATCTATTTACATTTAAAGTAATTACTGATAAGGACTGACTTTTGCCATTTTGTTCCTCATTTTCTGTATGTGTTACAGCTTCATTGTCCCTCATTTCCTCCATTGTTGTCTCCCTTTGTATTTAAATTTTTGTAGTGATGCATTTGACGCCCTTCTTGTCTTTCCTCGATATTCTTCCTTCATTTTTGGTTATTAGAGGGACTACACGTAACATCCTAAAGTTTATAAACAAATCTATCTTACATGATACCAACTTCAGTCACATCCAAAAACTAATCCTCTGCAGCTTCACCGCTTTGTTACTGATGTCACAAATTACATTTTAATATATTGTGTGTGCACTGAGAGAGGTTTATACTTATCTGTCTTCTAAACCAAGCTATAAAATTATAATACTGATTTTCATATTTCTCCATGTATTTATACTTTATACCTTTGAGTTACTGTCTAAAGCCTTTTAATTCAGTTTAAAGAATGACTTTCTTGTAGGGTGTGTAGTGGTAATGGACTCTCTCAGCTGCTGTTTATCTGGAAAGCTCTTAATTTCTCTTTGAAAAGCAGTGTTGAAGGTACAGAATTCTTGGTTTCCAGGTTTTACTTTAAGGCCATGAGGCAGTAGGAATTATACATTTAAAGTGCACTCATGGCCTTAAAATTTCTAAGAAATCCACTGATAGTTGGACTGAAGGTGGCTTTCATGTGAAAAGTCACCTTTGTTGCTTTCAAGATTGTCTTAAAGCTTTCGGTTTCAGCAGTGTGATGCTAACGTGTCTCCGGGGTCAGTGGGTTCCTTTGGGTGTAACACGCTGGGCATGTGTGGAGATGTCTCTCCTCAAATCTGGGAAGCTTTCTGCCATTAATTCTTCAAATCTCACTGCCCCTTTCTTCCTTCTGTGATTCCCACAATGTGTGTTGGTCCATTTAATGGTGTCCTCAGAGCTCTTTTCCCATTTCTGTGGTTTTGGCTCCTGAGACCTAACAACTTCACCTGACTCATGTGCACAACTTCCCTGTACGAGTGTTGTTAAGATCGCTCTACTCAACTTTCCCATTACTTTTTTTCAGCTCCAAAATTTGAGTTTTTTCTAAAGATAATTTCTATCATAGTTGAAATTCTGATTTTATTTCCCTGAGCATATTTAAGGCAGCTGGTTTACAGTCTTTGTCTAACACAGCTGATGCCTGTTTCTCAAGGACAACTTCTGCGGTTTTCTTCCTCTGGATGGGCCGTGCTCTTCTGCTTCCTTGTACGCCTGGTGGTGATATTCTGTTGAAAACTGGGCATTTGAAAAAATCACCCTCTCCCCCAGCATTTTCAAACTGCTGCACCCCGGGGAAGACCCTCACTGACCTGCAGGATGTCCGAGGCTTAAGTTCCTCTTTTCCGGGCCTGTGTCTTGCCTGGGGGCTGTGCGCCGTTTCTGAGCCCCCTCCCATACGTAACTGTTTTCACGTGTAAATTTTTCAGAGCATTTCCCCCGGCTTCTCAGGCCCTTAGGTATTGGTTTGTTCCTTTTCCCATAGCTTCCTGCACAGGCACCTCCAGGTCTGTAGTCTACCTGCAGCTTTTACAAGCAGTGGCTCCTTGTTCCGCAGCCTTCCCCGGCCTGAGCTCTGAGCTATCAGCCACTTTTCCCTGAGACTCACAAATGAGGCAAAAGGGCCGTTTTCCCCTCGGGCAGCCCCAGGCACAACAGAGCGCGGCAAGTGAGTTCTGCTCTGAAGGGAGGCCGCTGGGGGCTGGGCCGCTGCCTTCTCCCAACCCTGGCACACTGGAGAGGCGGGGCAGAGGGGAATAGAACGCCGTGAGGTTTCCCACCATCTCTAACGTGAACTTCTGATTGAGCAGTGCGTGGTTCAGTTGCTGTAGACGGCTGACGTTTTCCCAGAGCCCCTATCAAGTTACAGTAGCCAGTCTCTCATTTGTTGCTTTTTAAAAATGTTTCCGTGAAGGAATGAGAAGGGTCTGGAGCTTCCTAGTCTGCACCCTCGCCTTCATGTCATAACACAAGCACAGCACAGAAATCAAGTGTACAGCGCCAGGAATTATTTTAAACCATCAAACAGACAAAAGTAACCAGAATTCCACTTGAGAAACAGACTCCATCACTTCAGAACCTCCTCACGTAACCTGTTCCTGCTCAAATCCCCCATTATTCTCCCAGCCCCACGAAGTTACCCATGTCCTGGTTTGCTTTATGGCTGCAATGCTGTGTATACGCCCCTGAGCTATATTCTGCCTGTTTCTGAACTGTACGTAAATGGAGTCATGTTATAGCCTCTGGTCTGGCTTTTTAACTCAAATTGTTTTTAAGATCGTCACTGTTATTCCTTAGAGACGCAGTTCATGCTTTTCCCTTCAGGGCTGTCCTAGTGTACAATCACACAGCCATCAGGACAGACCAGGAGCAGGGCCGCTGGGACACGGGGTCTGTACCTTCAGCTGCATCAGCTGGTGCTGAGCAATTTTCAGTTCCACCAGCAACGTACGAGTTTGTTTTTGCACATCCTCTCACTTGCACATTTTCGCTAACCTGGTGGGTCTGTTCCTTTTCATAGATTTGCCATTTGGATTTTTTCTTCTGTTAAGGGCTAATCAAAGTCATCTGTTTTTTACCTAAGAGTTCTTTGCAGATTCTGGATACTAATCCTCTGTCAGTTGCAGGCTTGGTGACAACACCTCCTCATATGCCCCACGCCTGCGGTCCCGGGGTGCACGGTAAAAGGGCGCTGAACAAAGGTGGATAACACACGTTACCTGTAGCTTCTCAGTAAGTCCTGACATCAGATTATCAGACAGGACACACGTAGCTCGGTGAAACAGAATTCTGGGCAGTTTGTTTTCTACAAAGGCCAATGAAATGGGAGAAATAATAGTCACTTCAACAAAGGGTGTTGGCACAACTGAATAGGACACCTCAAGCCATTTACAAAAATTAACAGATTACAGACCTAACAAGTGAAAGGTCTGCGCAGACCAAAGATACAACATGGGCGGTCTGCTCAGGGACAGGCTTCCTCTCCACAGTCCTCGGGGAAGGGAGGGGCCAAGTGTGACGAGCGCCTCCTTCTACAGTGTCTTGTCAGAAAACATTAAAAATATGTATGAGAGTACGTATTAAAAACATTTAAATGTTTCCTTCAGCAGGATACAGGCCCGAGCTCTGACTCCTTACCGTTCATCTCATTTTGTCAGACCAGGTGCTGTTGCACCCCTGGCTCGTCCGAGTTGCTCAGACAGCACGCTGCTGTCACACGCGGCCAGGCTGCCGTTCAGTGTTTCCATTCCATCTCATTATGAGCTCCAGCTTTCACTGAAGCCCAAGTCAACACACGCAGACACTAGGTACTCTAATCCAGACGCCTCCAGGATCTTTTTAAGAGAAAAATAAAACAACTCTCCAAGAATGTCCCATTTTCTCTAAGTGAATAAAATATTAAGAGATTGTGACGGTCTCTGGGAGGCACAAAACTTGGATTGCCAATGTCTAGCTATTTACACAGCAAGACAGAGTGAAGACATAAATGCTATGTGTTTAGGATCCAAAGGACCACCGAGAATTGTTTCTAACATTCAGTATTCTACTTGTGATAGCAGTGGACCAGAGGCCCGGCTAAGGGCAAGTCAAAAAGCTGGACGAGAAACAACACTTGTCACAGAATCAAGATAGTCTTCAGCACCAGAATCCAGGACAGGACGGACATCCTGAGAGAAGTGTGGCACTGGAGGCCACGGGAGGTGGCAGATGCTGAGCAGCAATTTCAGTGTCTGTGGAACCAGGAGGACAAATGTCAGGACTGAAGTCTGCACGGCCGAGGTCCCCGCAGGGTGTCGGCCTGGAAATAATGAACCAGCCCTCACAGGAAGGGCAGGCTGGCTCTGGGTACCACACCTCATCCCTGAAATTGGATTAATGTGACTCTGGCTTGCCAGTGTCACTGGATGCCTAGCTGAAACAAAATCCTCTACAGAAGAAAGTACCCTAGGCCAAAACTTGTACAATTTCTCATTATGCGCCCAGAACACAGAACCCCCTGCCCCACACGTGAGGGGGTAAGACTGCACGTACCCAGCAGCAGGACGCATGCACACACAAACATGAGCTCCAGTCAGTGCATTAATCAGACGCAGTTAAAATAACTATGCTCACTACTCTAAATAAAAGACAGAACCAGTGGGTCAGCTGTAACCACAAAAAGAAAAGATTTGCAGTAAGAGAAATTTCAGAATTGAAAAACAGTAAGAAGAACTCAATGGATAAGTTCAATACTAGATTAGCCAGAACTGGTAAGAACTAAGTGAGTCAGGAGAAAACACAGAATGGGGAGGCGAGCGCAGCGCGCCAACAAAGGCGGCTTAGTTCTGTTTATCTGGAGTTGATCAGAAGGAGAGCAGCGAAAAGAATGGGGCAGAGGCAATATTCAGAGAGAGGACTGGAAACTTAAAAAACTGATGAACACCAACAAGCTCAAAGTTAAAAGTCCCAACAAATTCCAAGTAGGATAGATTCAGAGGATGAAAAGAAACATCATGCAAACATCCTAAGCAAGCTGATATTAACTGCTAGCAATCAGAAACAGGCTTCAACAAGAAGCCCCGCGGAAAATAGTCTATTTACAAAAAATCAAAAGTTCAATTTACCGATAAACGTTCCAAATGTATATCCACCTAATAATCTGTGTTCAAACAAATTCTAAAGAAAGTTAATAGTTCAAAGAGAACAGGCAAACCTGTAACAGTGCACAATTTCAATACATCCTTCTCAGCAAATAACAAGCTTCAGTAAGATTTTTACACACACACTGTGTATGTTGGACCACAGAGCAAATTTCAAACATCTTCGAAGGATTAAAATTAGAGTATGTGACGACAATGCAATTAAGGTAGAAACTGACAATAAAAGGTTAACTAGCAAACCAGTATATTTGAAAATCAAGAAAGGTACATCTAAATAACCCACAGTTCAAAGAAGGAAGTACAACAGAAATTAAAATATGCATTAAACTCAAGGACACTTTGCATCAAAACTTTTGAGAATGAGACATTGTCGGGGGGGTGTAAATTTATGAACTTAAAGTTACATATTAGGAGAAGAAATCAACGCACTAAAAAGTGAAAAGAACACAAAAATAAATCAACAAAAGTTAATGAAATAAATACATAGTGTAGAAAATGTCAATAAAGCCATAAGCAAAAACTGAAGGAAAATGAGACACAAGGTAATGAGGGGGAGAGGGGAGATGAATGGGGACGCAAGAAGAAAGCCAAACTGAGGAAGGAAAGGCGGTCACTGCAGAATCCACAGACAACCATTAAATGACATTAGCAACAATTTTATATTAATCTATTTGAAAATTTAGATAAAATGGACAAATTACTGGAAAAATGCACTTACCCAATGAGTTTTAACAGTTTGCTAAGTACAACTGCAACATTCAAAAGCAAACATTTTATATACCGACAACTGAAAAAAGTTCTAAGACAGTATTTATCAAAAATAAATATACCCTGAAATAAAACTTCTGAAAATGTGCAAGAGCTATTTAAAAACTGTAATATATTTTGACGAAGGAGGCAAGAACATACAATGGAGAAAAGTCTTTTCAGCAAGTGGTGTTGGGAAAACTGGACAGCTGCGTGTAAATCAACGAAGTCAGAATGCTCCCTCACTCCATGCATCAAAATGGCTTAAAAACAATGTAAGACACGACACTATAAACCTCCTAGAAGGAAACAGGCAAAACATTCTGACATAAATCTTAGTCATGTTCTCCTAGGGTAGTCTACCCAGGCAGTGGAAATAAAAGCAAAAATAAATAGGGCCTAAATAAACTTATATTAGCTTTTGCACAGCACAGGAAACCATAAGCAAAACAAAACAACAGCCTATAGAATGGGAGAAATAATTTGCAAATGAATGAGACCAACAAAGGCTTAATTTCCAGATATATAAACAGCTCATACAACTTAATAACAAAAAAAACCCAATCCAGAAATGGGCAGAAGACCTAAACAAGCAATTCTTCTATGAAGACATACAAATAGCCAATAAGCACATGAAAAAAAATGCTCATTAAGTATCAGAGAAATGCAGATCAAAAATACAATGAGTTATTGTCAGCATGGCCATAATTCAAAAGTCCACAAATGATAAATGCTGGAGAGGGTGTGGAGAAAAGGGACCCCCCCCCAACACTGCTGGTACGAATGTAGTTTAGTGCAGCCGTTATGGAAAACAGTATGGAGATTCCTCAAAAACTAAAAATAGACTTACCTTATGATCCAGCAATCCCACTCCTGGGCATATATCTGGAGGGAGCTCTAATTTGAGAAGACACATGCACCCCAATGTTCATAGCAGCACTGTTTACAATAGCCAAGACGTGGAAGCAACCTAAATGTCCATCGACAGATGACTGGATAAAGATGTGGTATACTTATACAATGGAATACTACTCAGCCATAAAAAGAATAAAATAATGCCATTTGCAGCAACATGGATGGACTTGGAGATCCTTGTCATTCTAAGTGAAGTAAGCCAGAAAGAGAAAGAAAAATACTATATGATATCACTCATATGTGGAATCTAAAAAAAAAAAAAGGATGACACTTAAAAACTCATCTACAAACAGACTCACATAGAAAATAATATGGTTACTGGAAAGGGGGTGGGAAGGGATAAACTAGGAGTTCAAGATTTGCAAATATTAACTAGTATATATAAAATAAACAACAGATTTCTTTATAGCACAGGGAGCTATATTCAGTATCCTGTAACTGATAATGAAAAAGAATATGAACATATATATGTATATGCATGACTGAAACGTGATGCTGTACACCAGAAACTGACACACTGTACACTGACTATACTTCAATTAAGAATAAAAGTATAATACAGAAATTAAAGATGACCCAGACCTACATAAATGAAGGATATGCCACATTCATAGAAGACTCAACTGTTTTCCCTACATTAAGTTCTAGTTTCAGTGCCTAATCAAAAGCCCAACAAGCTTTTTCTTTTTCTTTTTGGTGTTACTTAATGACCTGGTTCTAAAATTTACATGAAGCAGCAAAGGGCCAGAAACAGCCCAGTGGTGTTTAAGAAGGCGGGGACGGGGGACTTACATTACCATCTCTCAGTCAGTACACAGAGGTAAGAACTCAGCGGAATACAGCGTACAGTCCAGGAGATTCGTATGTGGACTTACTGCCAAAGGAGCCCCGCAGAGCCGTAGGAGAGGCATGGTCTTTTCAATAAATGGTGCACAATTAGATACACATACGAAAAACACCAACCCAGAAATCTAACCAACCTAGAAACAAAAACCAGCAAGTCACACTGTACTCAACAAATGAATTCCAGGCGGACTGCAAAGCTAAGTATAAAAGATAAAACAATAAATTTCCTGGAAAAGAATGCAAGAGACTCTTTCCACCTCAGGTTAAGCAGGGCACAGAAAGCTGCAGGCACACACGAGACTGAAAAGTAACTGCACTAAGTAATGAATTCCTAGGCAGCTCGCAGCACAAATTGTAAAGAGCCTGTACACAGGCTGCACGAAGAACTTCTAATACAACAGCAACAAATCAACACAAAACCTGAAACTGTATAAAAAGGGGATTTCCAAATGACCCGCCTCACGAGTAACCTGGAAATGGTGAAGTAAACACAAGGAGAAACCATTACTCCCACCAGAAGGCACAAGTAAAAAGCATTAAAAAGGGCCAATTAGGATGTGGGAGCAGCAAGAACCCAGTAACTCTCCTTTATTAGGGAATACCCACAAAAATGTGCACATACAGGCTCCAAGAGAGCTGTAAGACTATTCCTGTACCTTATTTATTTGTAACATCCTCGTAATATCCATCCACACACACACACACACACGGGGGAATACTATACATCAATGAAAATAAACTTAGAGCTGTACGCAACATTCTGAATCTCATAAAAACTGAGCAAAAGCTTCTAGATAAAAAAAAATACTGATTCCATTTATACTGTTCAAATAATAGTTGCAATTAAACAGTATGTTTAGAGAAACAGTAATTATGTGAAAGCTAGGAGACCGATCAGCTTGGGGAGGGGCACGTGGGCCAGGCCAGGGACTGGGTGGGGTCGTGAGGAAGCTTCTGGAGCACCGGCAGCGCTGCTACCCTGCGCTGGGCTGTGCTGCACACGACACAGGGGCCGCCCGCCTCGTGCTACCTTGCTGAGCTGTACAGCCGTGTGCCGCGGGCACCGCCACAAGGCTCAGCGCGGCCACTTCAGACAGGCGACTCCGCCCACCTGAGCCGAGGACCACGGGACCCGACGGGACCCACGGCGACAAGCAGCTGCTCTGCAGACGAGGACGTGCTGGAGACGTGGGCACGACGACGTCAAAGTGCTCACCACCACTGAGCAGTACTTTCAAAAACGGTTACGGTGGTACATTTTGTTATGTATTTTACCACAATTTAGAAATAAAGGGCAGCAGCTCCAGATCTCCTGGTCCTATGACCCCCCCCCCCCCCGCCAGCCACGGAAACCACACCCCGCACAGGGCGCCTTTAGGTGTCCAGGCCTCTGGCCGTGGCCTAGGGACTGAATGAAGCAGAAGCCTACAGATGCAAACTCAAGTGGGTAACAAGGCACGTCTGAAAAACGAACTTACCTTTGGCCTCGCTGCCTCACCGCCTTATTTATACCACAAAGCACTCACCTTGTTCACTCCTAAGACGCGGAACAAAAACAAAAGCTGCTTTATTGTCTACAATTTCACTTTTCTAAAACCAGAAGTGCGGTTACAGTAAAGTCTTTACTGAGGCAACCCACTGAACCGAAGTGGTGCTCCCTGAACCTGAAAAAGGTCAGAGGTCATGCCTGCTCCCCGCGAGAAAATGACACAAGACCTGGCTGATTAGATGCCAGAACTCTGCGGGCAGGGCTTCTGTTAGTGTCCTAGCCCCAGCTCCCTGGAGAGGAAATTCCTCTTCTGTTACGTGTCTCCCCCTCACTCACCCATAAAAAGTCAAAAATGCAGTTTTCACTCCGGGATGAAAGGGGAGAACAGAAGAGCAGGACAAGCTGGCCCGGCCCAGCACCTGTCCGGCTGGCCTGTAAAACCTCTGTAAAAGCCAACAGGAAAGACGCGTGTGTTCAGTGCTCTGTAACTTCTCCCAAAAATAAAAGATTAGTAAAAGACAACAATTAACACAAAAGTTGAATTAACTTTATTTCCCCTACAGTCAACAACTTCTCTGCATTGAATTTTAAAGCGACAAAGTAAAATAAAATCCCCCAAATGACAAGGTATCAGAAATTCAGATTCAGTTACACCTTATTTGTGAAAATGTTTAACTATTTTATTGGTCTGTAAAAGAACCATCATCTGGGTCAAAAATGAATTCTATAAATCAATATTCTACACTTTGGAAAAGAAAATCAGCAGTAACATTCTCACTGAATATTGTAAATTACACTTTTCCTCATAAAAGGTACATACTATTCTGCACTTTCCCACCGAAAGCAGTGGTGTAAGTTATGCTTGTTTATATAAAAAAAAGTTATATCCTGTGGCGGGAAAACCCCTTTCTCTTTCACTAAACAGGAGAAAATTTTCAAGTCTATATAAAGTTGCCTATAAGCTGGAAAGTGAACATGTTCAATCTCCATTTACATTTTAGTGCATTTTTTTGACAACTGTCACATTTTTAATAAAAGTAAGAAAATGCATATAGCATTAAAGAGTGTTTCATCAAATGCTTAAGGGATTCACAAAATGTGGAACAGAGGCCAAAATCACTGTCATGGATGAAAACTTATAAAAATGGGAGAAATCCAGGCAAAGTTTACAAATCCTTTGTCACTTTGAGGAGTCACACAAAATGAACTCCGGACACCTGTCCGCTTTAAGGGTTTCCTCCTTCTGCGTGTAAGCACGGTGCTGACCTCCGCACTAAGACAGCCAGCCCCGACCCGTGAGCAACGTTCTGTGCAGCCGCATGGTTCCCAAAGGATATAAATTTAGCCCTTGAATGAACAACGTATGAGATCTGCTCTGTAAGTACCTGGTGAAACAATGCTAACAGCAGCAATAATGTTTCAACATAAAAAAACAACAACAACAAACCTATCTGAATCAGTTAGTGAGAGGTCCATCTCTGAAACAGCAGCTTCTTCCTCTCAGAGCCAACAGTGAGCAACAGAAAACGTACATTTGATGAAACAGTCTTCGTGCTGGAGAAACATGAAAATAAATACAGTTCAAGAAGTGTCGCTGTTTTTCTAATACCTTTTCTCAGGCCTGTTCTAGCTTACTGGTTCAAGGAGCTTGCATCGCATCTTGCCATTTGTGTTTTGCATATTGCTACCTGGGTAATTCAAATGAAATGCAGGCCTTGTAAAAGAACGAAAACATTGTGCATGTGCCAGGGACCAAATTAGAGGGTTCTTTGGTGCAATTAGTCCAAATTCTCAGATTTGAAGGATAATATGTACCAATAAAAAAAAAAATCTGCTGTTGGACATTCACAGCAGTGCTCTGTCTTGCTTCACATTACAAATCGAAAACAGCTGTTCTCAATAAGCCAACTTTATTTTTTTTTAAATCAGGCATTGCCAGAAAGTTTTGTACATAAGCCTGGACCAGTGATGGTTCTGTACCCCTGCTGCTGTGAAACACGACATGAGCTAAAGGCAAAGACCGGCTCCCACAAGGACAACTGCTTCAGGTTCGGGACCAGAACAGTGTGTTTAAACAGTCTTCTTAGATATTTTCTTGCCTTTCTTAAAAACTAGTTTATTTTTAATGTAGCCACGCTTCCTTTTCGCAGTCTAAAAAGAAAACAGAACACAGTGTTAGTGCAGGTTCCTTAAGGATTAAAAGTATGGATACACACATGGTTTTACTGCACAGTGAAGACGGTCTTCATAACCCCTGAGGCTCCCCCTACGGCTGGACCCGGGCAGCCCGTGCCGCCGCTGACCTGCTCTGCGCTGTCTGCCCTCAGCTTCCAGGTGAAGGGTGCACCAGAGCGCTCCCCCAGTGCATGTCACATACCCCTCACCGCCAGGCGGAGGAACCCCCATCTCCGCCCAACCACTAAATGCTTAACTGTAACAATTACTCCCATTCCCAAGCACGGCAATATGTAACTAGGCTAATGGTTCAGAAAATGATCTCGGTGCTCCCGGGCCAGCCCCCCAGAATTAGCTGTGTCAGAAATACAAGGTAACTTAGTAATTTCTGGAGCCCCAGTTTTCTCATCTGTACAAACGGCGGATGATTACAACTATCTATAGAAATGAAGAGAGAAAACTACTTGGCACATTCTCCAATTCAAGCAGAAAAATGAGCACTTAAATATTACAGAGCAAAAACCAAACACCAAGAAAAATCCTGAGACATTCCTTGAGCTTCATACATCTTTAAAAAGACGTTTTTCTTAACGTTTCAGGATCCCACTAAAACCCTGTCGACTGATGTTTTGTGACACAGGAAACAAATTACTACCATTGTGGCAGCAGTGATTACTGCAGAAAGGTTTGCTATTTTAGAATCTTACAAGATAAGTCATAAAGGCACACGTGTCTAACAATCTGATATATTCGCAGATACTGAAAAAGCAAAATTGGGGGGAAACAAATCAACTAATGCACCTTTGAAGCACTGGGTTAGCAGAGGCTGGAGACTCAAGAGGCTGACCCCTCAATTCAAGTCTCACATTTAAATGTAACCCTTGAGGAGGTTTCCTTTTTTCTAACAGGGACAAAAATACAAGGCAAGATGCAATCCTTCTTAAGGTTACAAAAAATTCTCTACCACTAACTTGTCCACAATATATGTTGCCTTAATTATTAACTTATTTTATGAGGGCAAAAAGTAAAAAATTTCAGAGGTCACAATTTGTAAAAATTCCAACCAGGTCAGGAGTTGGTTGGCTTATCATCATTACCTACAGATTTCTCACTTGAAACCTGTCCTGGGTGGCCCTGTGAAGCGCCCAGGGCGCGAGGAGGCCCTAGGGCGTTCCTCTCTGGGAGCAGTGACCACTGGCCACCAGGCCCAGAGCCGTGGCCACACTGGCATCTCAGGGCGGGAAAGCTCCCGGGACGACAGCTGTACTCACGTATTCCCTCCACCCCAAACAGTCAGATCCAGGCTGGGGGTAAGAAAGCAAACCAAATAAAAAGCATTCTTGCTAGCGCAGAACGGAGGCTATCAACACAGAAACCAGAAATTCAAGATCCACGTGGCTGGCTGCTAGGATCTGTGTTGGGGCACCTAAGACAGACTGATTGTTATTTATCCATTCACTTATTCATTTGGGGCAGATGATGGGAAGGCAAAAGAAGTCAGATTAAGAAAACTCACTATCATCAGTTAGCAAGTTCAATGGCCTTGTTTTTCAAAAAAACAGGAAAATCTGAACTGGTTTTAGGAGTGACTGCCTTGATTTGCTCATCGGCACTGACGTGACACCAGTTCTCCCTACCACTCGCCCATGAGAACCCAGGTCACGTGATCTGCCATTTTACGGAGACTGGTCAGCGAGCTGACGTGGCGAAGATAGTGTCAGCCCCATGGGACATGTTTAAATACAGCAGTCGAGATACGGTCATCTATTTCTGGCACAGAAAGTATTCATTTCGAGTTTCTACCTACATATCATACGTTACTATTCAGCACTTTTAGAGTACAAATTGAAATACTCTAAATTCTGAATATATTTGAAGTATATTTTAAGCGATACAAAGGAATAAGACAATTCCTTCAGTGACTGAACTGAGCCAAGTAATGTAAACCTAAGCATCTTCAAGACCTAAGACTGAAGTCAGTGTTGGGGAGGACATGGTTCAAGTGCACGCACAAGGTCCCGGTTTCAGCCCCTAGTATCTCCTCTAAAAACAATTAAATGAACCTAATTACCTACCCCCTCAAAAAAAATTAAAAAATAAAAAATTAACTTTAAAAAAACTTTTAAAAAAGACTGGTCAGTCTAATAAAAATTAGTATTATAAGGGTAGTACCTTAAAATATCTTAATATTTCATCTGACTGCTATTTCCCATTTCCCTCAAAAGGCAAACCATATAAATACTCAATTTTAGTCCTTTTTATAGCAAAGATGAGATCTACTTGGCTTAAGTGAGCAACAGTGACCTCCAATAGAATATTTCATATCTTATTAAATATTTATTACAAAAGGACTGCAACAGACTCATCATCATAACTCCTGCCTACAAGCTGTGTCACGACAATTTAACATTTAAAGACAATTATCTAAGATAAATGATGTTTTTTTTTGGATTCAGGACTCAAAAAACTCAAGCTTAATTATTATTCAATGAATAATACAGTAACATCTCCATAAGAACGGAAGATGGAAACGCTCTATAAACTTGCTTTGACCAAGAGATGACGACGGAATCACACTGTTATTACGTCAGCGTTTGGCATCTTTACCTTCACAAATGTTCAGAAGCTGATGGCCATGGACATCTCAGTTCACAAACAAGCCTTACTAATGGGGGTGGCAATGACTAGAGGGAGAATGCCCTGGAAGGTCTCAGCCTGGTTCACTGACAACCACACTTCCCTCCCAACCACCATCCAGAAACTTGCGCTGCCTGGGTGCCTGCCGCGCTCGGTGTGGAAGGGACGCCCTGGCAGGCTAGCTTGATGCTCACATTGCATATGACCCCTAGTCTTTACACGTCTGGCAAATGAACATTTTTTTGAATTTTCAGTAATTATTTTTCACACAAAGCAACGAATCGCCAGTTATCCTTTCACCGACACGACTTCATCTGGCACTCACCTTCTTTGACAAATACTTCTGTTTTGGGAAAATGTTGGTCACTCGAGGTTTGTGGTCTAGCGTCTCCCTGTTGTCAGGGGCTTTCACTTTATATATCCTTACAAGCCAGTGTTCCGATGTAAAGGCCTCCTCCAAATGCTTGAATTTAATGTCCTTGTTTCCAATCTCAGCATTACGTGTCCGATCAAAACCTGGGGGTGTACGGAAATCCAGCTGCAAAAGTGACATGAGTGCTGGACATTAACCACACCGGGACACGTTCAGTATTGGAAGGTAGTGAATGTTACCACCAGAGTAAAACTTTCTCCCTTTAAACTAGGAAAACAAATCAGAGCAATGCATTGTAACAGCTCTCACACACTGCTAACTAGATAGGAGGCAATCAGGCAGAGAAGCTAAACACATCAGACCTGGGTCTCATGGACCCTCAGAGTGGATGAGCAGCCTGCAGGCGTTAAAACAAACCAAAACAGCAACACGAAATCCATTAAGGCCCTTCTTACAGCCCTTCAGGGAGAACACACAGAGGGCCCTCTTTTCTGCACCATCTAGTCTGTCTAGCCTCCGAGTTCTCCACTCAGCTCTTCTGCGTGGCTGCCTCCCTACCCTCTGGTCTCAGCCCAAATACCATCCCTTCAGGGAAACGGTCTATTAAGATTGATGGTTGGCAAGTCTCCTTCATTGATTCCTTATTCTTTCACTCTATAGTGTTTGTTGCTCAAGGTTTTATTTATTTTCAAATCCGCCGTATCCTCCCTCCACCAGGACGTAAGCCACACGGTGGCTTTATGTCATTCCTCTCAGCAGTGTCACTAACCCCCGAGAGTGGGACCAGAAAGGCCGCTGTAAAAGCCAAACCACGGGCAGAGGGAGCAGGAGGGAAAGGAGAAAAGACTGGGGGTGGGGCGGTGCAGATTTTAAGAAATTCTCAGACTCGGCGTGCGTCGACACCCAGAATGTAAGAGAATTCAACCTAAAAATAGAACCAAAGCCAAACCTGCTCCAAGGAGGGAACACCTCGCTAGTGCGCTGTCTGCACGAGGCACCAGTCACACTTCACGTCTTACACACCGCTCCGGAGCAGAAAAGACCCACACGCTACACGCGTGGCTCAGAGCTCTTGGTGAACTTAAAAGGACGGAGAAAAAAGGTCCTCCAGTGTTGTCATTAGTGAACAGAGGAGCTAGCCTTTGCCCCCTTTTCTGAGGTAGCTGATTATTATGGCTTAAGTGCTTCTTTTTCAGCATGAGTCTAGAGACCAGGTGGGGACCTTCGTAAGAAATCAAAACACAAACAAAACCCGAAATCTGGTAGTAAAATCAGTCTACACTTTAAAAGCCGCCTGCTGAGTAATTTCAGGTGAATAATGCTGAAACATTAGCTCAATCCCTGGTATGTGTATAGAACTAAACAAGCAGTTTTCCCTCTGCCTTCTGGTATCAACCAGAAAGCAGTAGGGAACCGGGCAGTTTTCCGTGAAATCCGGGTTCGAAGGTGTGACCCGGGCTTGTAGTCGTCAACCCGAGAGCTACGAAGAAACTCCGCAGCCTCAGCCCAGCCCCCCTGTGCGCAGACAAGACGGGGCAAGCCCGGAGAGAGTGCACCTTGTCCCAGGGCTCCGGGGCCCGGCAGGGCCAGACCTAGCGCCCGGGGCTGCCACAGCCCGCCGTCTGCCCTTTTTTGCCACAGTTGCGCTTGGCACATTCACTCATTCTGTCCACTCTTCATCTTTAGTACATCATTCTAATTTTCTAGAAAACTCTGACCCAGAGAGTCCTAGCTGTGCGTGGTAATGGAGAACAGGGTGGGGTGAGTATCTGAAGTGATTAAATAACTCAGCTCTTGCAATTTCAGCCTTTCCCCTGTCGGGCAGTGAAGCAGCTACTTAAAATCATGCGGTTTTCTAGCTGAAGACCTCTCCCCGGTGAACAGCGTCTCCACAAGCATGAAGTCAGGCAAGCAAAGGCTGGAGCTGAGCTTACGTTAATTAACATTTTGGAAAGAAATCTTTGATCTAAAAAATATCTCCTCATTCTTCACATATAAGCTTCAGAAACTAAATTTAACGTAGAAAAAAATCTAGATGAGCACACTTTTCTTAACAGCGCAACAAAAACATCATCATCCTGTTTTTCGGAGTCACACGAGACTACTTAAAAAACATTCCTTTGAATAAAGATTATAGGAAAATTGATGTAACGAACCTGCATTTCTCCAAACCTGTAGTATGACATTTTATACATAAGGCAATTCAACAAAGTGGGAGATCCTGCTTTGTCTACACGGAATTCTCCTTGTGGGGTGAAATAGTCACTTTCCTGCAGGAAAGAATCCAGAAGTTTCTGTGTCAGTTTAATAAAACACATTCAAAACTATAGGCTCCTCTTTTAATTTCCCCACAAGAACCAGCTTTCGAGGTATCTTCATAAAGCCGCATTTAGTTACATCTCTAAAAAATATAGTATTAGGGGGTGAATTTATAAATTTAATGTGATCTAAAAACCCCACAAAACTGTTAAGGGTGTTTTTTAAAGCTCAGTCTAGAAATCGTTTATACAAAATCAACAGAAGTGTCCAAGAAAACATAAAGAATAGTCTGCTGGAGTGAGGAAGGGCCACTAATCCTACCAGATTTTAAACCATGTTGCAATAAAACCTCAATCATTTTTAAAATACGGTACCAACTCCATGATTTAATACCAGGTAAGCTGGCTCTCTCCAACTGTTCCCCCCTTCCCCCACCATTACTCCTTTTCAGAGTTTTCCTAAATTTATTCTTTATTCTTCCCACATGAACTTTAAATCAGTTCTTTAGTTGGGAGGGGAATGTTCAGGGATCGCCTGTGGTCATTTATCAAATAACCTCTAAGAGGGCCAACCTGACACTGCAGATAAACTCCCTGTCTAGGAATCTATCCAACAGAGACACGTACAGGCGTGCCAAGTGACACGTGTAGGAATTTAACTGTGACACGCTGTTTGAGATTAAAAAACCGAAACAACTTCAGTGTCCATTAATAGGGACAAGCTAAGGAAGTCATGGAGCACACACACCATGGACACACTGCAGGTGTAAAACAGGAACGAAGGAGGGCCCCATCTGTAACGTGGGAAGATCCCCACAGTGTATCGTGAAGCGAGAAAAGCACGAACAGGGTGTACATTTTGCTACGAGTTACCTGCTTCAGTAAGAACCATGAGAAAATTCTACATGATTCCTATGGCTTTTTTCTTTTTCATGGGGGGGGGGGAGGATAAACTCTCACTGCATATCCCTTTATGCTTTTAGTTTTCAACACTGTGACTGTGTAAATTACCTATTCACAAAGCATAGAAATTGAGGATTTTTCTCTATATAAATGTTCAAAGGATGTATCTGGATCTATCATGTTACAATTTTAATAAAGCTAAAGCAAATCCACAAATGAAAATTACATCCTAGGGAGATTAAATTAAGATCCACTTAATACAAGGAAATAATGTTGATTAATCAGAATTAAGGGAAAAAGCCACAGCCTTTACATTTAAACAGGAAATCTGGCACCTTCCCCATCACAGAAAACACACCCCTACACCCTCCCAGATGGCGTCTCACTGCGGACCCGCCCTGAACCCTCCTCTCACCCCGTGCCTTCATCGCGTCCACCGCAGTGCGGGGCGCCCGTCCTCTGTGCGCCCAAAGCTGGGTGGGGGAGAAAGGACAGCGTTTACCCACAAAACAGGCTGGAAGGAGAGACCCGGGTGCTCAGAGCAGGGCTCTGGAGAGGGGCAGATCTGAGGTAGGGAAGGTAGCCCAAGAAGAAGAGAGCATAAACACACGTGTCGCATGATTCAAGAAAAGAAACCCCAACACAAGTTTCACAGGCCAGAGGGGACTGACGGAGCGGGAAAGGTGACAGAGGGACAAGAGGCCAGCAAGGACAGTGAAGTGTCACCAGCTGCGCTCTGAGCTGGAGAGCCTGGACCGGACAGCACTGCCTCATCACAGAGATTGCTTCACACCAGCCACTGGGCGGAGGCTTCCTGTGTCTGCTATAAATTCTGACAACAGCACCACAAATGAATTATTCCTGGCGTCCCCACTAGTGATGATCTGAAAGGGCCTTCTTCGCTGCTCTCTACAACACTAGAACCTAGAACAGGACCTCGTGCTGACTGGCTGGCTGGAAATAACCTGCTCACAGCACCGAGCTGGCAGTGGCAGGGGTTTATTTCTAACTCATGTCTGTCTGGTTTCAAGGCCCTTTCCCTTAAACCCATGAAGGCCTTTAAAAAAGCTGTAAGTAACATGATCAGCATCATGTCAGACTGGGAGAGACAAGACTAGGCAAAGATCATAATTTCACGGCTACTGTCCTATGTCAGGTTTCTGAGCACAAGGGTCAGTGCCAGAGTGGAAGCAATGAAAATGGAAACAAAGGGCAGAAGAGAGAGGCTGTGAAGGAAGAAAAGCAAGAGTCCTGACAAGGGACTGCTGTGCAGGGGAGGATGGAAGCAGCAGGCATTAGGGTAAAAAGCGTGACGGCAGGGAGAATGGTTACAGCACCTCATAACTAGTGAAGTCAGAGCGAGGGACCAATTTGGGGGACAGGACGATGGACACAAGTGGGATGCAATTAGCAACTGGGACACACCTGGAGTGACCTGGAGTCTTACCCGAATGTCCTTTGGGTGCTCCCCTTCAGCTATCCTGACCATCCAGAGGAACTTGTTGATGTCGTCACCAGAATAGCCAATAACCCCTCCAAAAATGACCAACACATAATCTACATCCAGGCTCCTCATGATTTTATAGGCTGCTGATTCATTGGAAGACATAGCTTTTCCCACCTACAGAATAAAAAAATGAGAATGTGCTACTTAGTCCCACAATATACTAAAAATAAAAGTAAATGCACACTTTTACTTAAGATGGAATGAATCTCAAGAGTTTGATTTACATGGAGTTCTTTTTGTAGAAATGATTTGCTCTGAAGTCAACAATTACTGAGATTCATAAGTACCTCACTTACTATAACCAATTATAGCAGAAACGTCAAAATCAGAATACATGTTCTAATATTTTGCTAATAATTAGGTTTCATGAAATTAATATTTTTATATGAAAGCAGACAAGCTTAAAAGGAGACTTTCTCAAAACCTCAGGGCGGGATGACCGTCCAGCCAGCCAGCACAAATACATTATCCTCTTCAGTCCACCAAACAGCTTATGATCAGCTACGACACCCACACAAACAGAACTCGTCTGGCTAACACCCAACTGTTATCTACTTAAAATCTTTAAAGAACAGAGAGGTAATTATCTTAATTACCATGAATTAGTTATTTAATACTAGAGTGAACATAATTTTCATGCCCATATAACACAGTGCATTTGCTTTACAGATCTGCAAATAATTTTCTTAATGTATGAAATGGAAAATACAAGTCAACTACAATACTTTAAGCTTCAGACTCTGCCTAATTCTCCAGTGAGCTAAATAGATCACAAGAGCTGCCACAAATCAGCCTGTGATTCTGAATGATACTTTCTTTTCTTAAAAACAAAATAAATAAGCATACCTTGAAGCCGCTGTATTGAATAAACGTATAAAGAAGCACCTTGAGGATTCAGCAAGCAGGGAGCACTCTCCCCTGCACTTCCCTGCTTCGCCTCAGGCGAGGCCTGACGCCGCGGAGCGGACAGCCGCGCCAGGCGGGCCCTTACCAGTGCTATGTGGCTGTTGTTCCAGGTGTTGTTGTCCACCAGCGTGGTCCTATTCGCCATCCCTGCTATCTGGTAGCCATAGTCCCACCAGGACATCACGCGGGCGTGTTCATCTGTGTTCTGCCTTAGCCAAAAGTACGCTTCTCTAAAATCATCTAAGATGTTCCTGGTGCTGGAAAGAATCACAACATTCTTTTAAATGAGACCTCACAAATGCGAAGACGGTAACTTAAAATCCTGAAGTGCCAAGCCACTGGAAAATCTCACATTTTAAGGATGGCAGTTAAAAGCCTCCACGGAAGGGAGAAAACAAAACAAAACGAGGAAGGAGCTAGACTAGTGCTTCTTAAACTTTAATATGCATACAAATCACCAGGCTATCTTGCAAAAGAGCAAATCCTGATTTTCTAGTTCTGGAGTGGAGTCTAACAATCACCCAAGTGGAGCAGAGCTGCGTGGGAACGTGGGGAGGTGGTGTGCAAGCCAGCTGCTCTTTAACTGTAGCTGCGTCGGAACCACTGAGGAGGGTGTGTTGAACCGCAGGCTGTGGGTCTCCCCCATGTCTCTCACTCAGTGTGCTTACGTGGGATCAAGAATTGGCATTCCTAACAGGTTTCCGGGTAATGGTGGTGCTGGTGTCCAAGGATGAGACACACTAATGTGTACAGTGTGCATTCACAGATATTCTGGAAGAAAGTATGAACTGCAGTGATCGCTGCCGACCTCCACCAAGGGGATGGCGGGGGAGGGTCACAAGAAAAGCACGGTAGATTCAAATGCTGAGCCTCTCCAACATCTCTCAGCCCTATCTGCAGAGACCAGAAAGAAGGGCAGGTGTGAATCCTTTCGTAGGCAATCTGTATTCTCACCCATCATGGTTGTAAGAGGCCAGGACGACGCTCGGGCTGGAGTAGGCGTTGCTGGTGACCCAGGTGCAGTGGACCGCGAACATCATCAGCAGCATGAGCATCAGCATGGTGACGATGCTCTTTATGTTGGGGCCCAGGCCCTCTTCAGTCTTCTCCTGCTCCGTTACGTGCTTCCTCACTTTACCTGCCTGAAGATACGAAACACCAACTAGACACACTCCTCATTTGACTTGCTTTCAGTACGACACTCAAAGGGGAGAAGTTGGGAGAATGTTATCTGTCAATTTAAGTCCTTCAGAAGGAAAATGTGTAACCATCAGGAATTCTTGCGTGGGTGATACGTTGTTGTCTAAAGTTATCAAGGTAAGGGGGGAGGGTATAGCTCAGTGGTAGAGCACGTGCCTAGCATGCACAGGGTCCTGGGGTTCCATCCCCAGCACCTCCGTTAAAAAATAAATAAATCTAATTGCCTCCCCCCGAGAAAAATACTTAAAAAAAATAAAGTTATCAAGGTAGATTCTAAAGTCAAATGTGAATGAGGAGGCTTCCTGGAACTATACTCAATCCCAGAGCTGACTGCAGAGCAAAATATCGCCAGGAAGAAGCTGCCTTCAAACCCAACTGTTCTTATGTTTCATGTAAATACAAAGGGGACAACCAAATGGTCTCATCCTGTCAAACTGTTCTTAATAAAATCTGAATTCCACATCCTGAAAACAGCAACGTCTAACTATATTCCAGACCAAGTAAGACTTTAGAAAAGAAAAAAACTGCATTATCAGAATCAGTTTTCCAATTTCTAAACCCCACACCAATACTTGTTAAAATTAAAACTACATTTCTGAAAAGAACCAAAAAAAAAAATCTCACCAAAACCCAGGACAGAACCGAGTCATTAAGAAACCACACACAAAACAAACAAACCCATAATAACCATAAACACAAAAGCAGGTATATACTGCTAATCTGTATGAATTATATTGGATCTATTAATAGTGAGGAAAGAATCTCAAAGTCAATACGCATATTGATAAGTTTCATTGCTTTCTGGTATTTAAAACCCTAGTGAATATAGTACAGTTCACCACGGCATCCAAGACGAGCTCTCTAATTCTTACCAGTCTCTTCCACACCTGCACCGAATACAAGCCTGCTGTTACCTGAGAAGTTACGTGAATCACATTACACTGGCCGGCCACCTACTGCTAACGAACTAGAGGTTTTTTAAGGCACTTTATTCCCTTCATTTCACTGTTCAATCAACCAAATATTTTAAATGTTTACACTGAATATGGACCTCAAGGACAAGCACTGTGTTCGTGGTCTCAGAAGGGTACGTAGGGCTCAATTTGATGGAACTCAGTAGAGCAGCAGCTTTCTGCTCTCAGAGATGTGTTTTACATAAAACCTGACCAAAAAGGTGATTACATTCTCTGATTACATTCTGTTTTGTTATTCTGAGCTAAAAGACCAACAAGGATTCAAAATTTGAGGCACACAGGTACAGACCAACTAGAAATGTCACAGTTTGTCTAAATTCTTTTTTAATCACATTGTTTAGTATGCAGAATTCTTCCTGTGACTGCAAAATAAAGCACCTATTTAAGATTTTGAAGGCCTTACTTTATATTTCCCACCTTATCATACAAATTTCCTGGGTTTCTCTTGTCATCCTCATCACTGCTGTCCTCCACAGGTGGGTTTTCCCTTTTCATGTCATCCCCCAAATAGTGCTCAAAAACGTTGGAGAAGGCGATTGCAGACAGCATGCAGACGACCGGGGTCAGGGTCAGCATCAGCCGCACCATCACGCCGGCAAAGTAGACAGCACTGATGGCGTACAGAGCGACTGCAAAGACAAGGCTCTCAGCACTCCGGAAGAAGAGAGGTCACAGGACACCCAACCCAACACTTACAACCACTGTTACAAAGAAACCTAAAAACAGCAAACGTCTCATAAAAGAGCTAATTGTTTTTAAGTTGATAATACCAGCCAATTGAAAAATCATATTTAGAACCTGTAATGTTGACCAAACACTGCATAACAACCGTTTAGAGAAATGTATGATTCAAATTTAATTGTCATTATTATAGGGAACGAGACAATTCATTATTTGTCAATAGCATCATGTATTAAAAAAAGCCATAATCGACAGAATTGAAAACATATTTGGTGATACATTATTAGACACAGTAAGTTTATAGAAACAAAGTCTATGAAAAACTTGTGCCAATATCTGGCATAAAGCCTGCTTTGAAGTAAGAACGGGATGAGAAGAATACAATTTATTAACCAAAGAAGGAACTCGGACAAGTTATTGCCAAGAGACTTAAAAAATTTTTTTGGAAGTAATTTCCAACAGTCAAAGCTATCCAGACAATGTGTTCACCACAGGGGAACGGCTCTGACATTTCTGGCTAAAGGCTATATGACTTCACAAAGTCAATGGGTCATCTGAGCACGGATCTCATTTGAATAATTAATATTTTTTACCTGACTAAAAATACATTCATCATACCATGTCATTTACCTATTATACCATGTTGTTTATCCCGATGAATTTGTATATATGCGCACACCTATGTAATAACCACCTGTATGGAACACACAACATTCATACACCTTCTCAGAAGGGTCCCCCGTGCCTCTTCCCAGTCAAGTACCTGCTCTCCCACCTTTTAAAAAAGTATCACTATTTGCACTTTAAAGTATGAATTTTGTCTTCCTTCTTGAACTTCACAGAAATGAAATAAGAAGGTTCTCTTCTGTACTGGCTTCGTTTATTTACCCATGCTTTTACGAACTGTTGTGTTGTGTTCTCCTGCACAAATACCTAAAAATCTCTTTATTCGACTGCTGATAACCTCTGGACTGTTTCTAATTAGGGTCTATTATGGATAAAGTTGCTCTGTACATTCTTAAACATGTCTGCTACTGGACCCACACGTTCACTTCTCGGGGGTGTGACCTAGGACTGGGAACGCCAAGTCATGAGTGGGCAGTGTGTTTACACTAATGATATTATAGTAACCAGGGCCTTGTCCAGAGCCCGCTGACCTACACAGACTAGGGAAGAATAAGCAAGTGCCATCCTTTGGTTACAACTTACACAGACACTGCTCTCTCTCCCGACTTCACTCTGGAACAGTAACTTTTGAGCATCGCTCATGGTCCAGGCCCCATACACTTAAGAATTATTTGCTTGTGTGACCCGTGGATACTACAGAGACTTTTTTAGTTTCAGGTTTTATCATATGCAAAATAGCCACGGCCTGCTTCCTGTGATGACTAACGTATGTAAAAATCTTTGCTATCTGCTTATTCTGTCCATTTATATTTTGAGTGTCAGATTCTAAACACTGGCTTTAAAATAGTTTGTATTTCTAAATCTTGTTAGCTGGAAATTACACAAATCTGTCAGTAAAGAGAGTGTTTACTTAAAGGCGATTCTTACTCTATTACAAAATGTACTTTGCACTGAAATTTGGATGGACGTCCCTCCACATTTCTTCCTACTTAATCAGATCTGACCAAGAAAATGAAGCCAAGTCTACAAGGTCAACAGTCACAATTTCCATTCTCAGTCACAGACTATGATTATATTAACCTCTCAGAAAACATAATAAACTGAATGAGAAATTTATATACTAGCCCAAAATTAAAAGTTTAATTAGAGTATATTTAATACAAATTCACTGAATTTTTTGTGGTTAAGCACTTATGGAAATTAAGGATGGGAAGTTTATCTTGATGTATACAAAACAAAACTTTAAAGTGAAGCAATAATCTCATTAACAAAAATAAATAAATCAAAGTATTTACTAACACTCTCTTACCAAATACTCTTTCATCGTTGATGTTTTTAATGCAGAACCACAGGCCTGCTGGGAAGGTACACACGAGAATATGTAGATCAAAGAAGAAAGACACCCAAGTCGTAGGCTGATGCTCAGACACTGATGCGATGATGGGAATGTGTATTTTTGCATACCTGGTATTAAAAAGTTAACGTTATTTAAAATTAAATGATAAAACAGGAACTCCTTTCAGGTGAATACATTTTCTTTGACTGCAGATATGGTTCCTATTCCCTACCCGCTTCTTGCTTAAAAGTATATTCCAGTGTAACCTGCTGTATTGGAAATAAATCTGGTACCTGTTGATCAAACTAAACCAACAGGCCGTTCCTAAAATTGGGAGAACTATCTAAGGCTGGTTATAGAAATGTTGGCTCTGACTTCTAACACAAAAATCTTTGCTCAAATAGGAATCTGTTTTGCAGTTTAACTTAGCTCTTCCTAAGATTGCATAAATGAGTTCCATTACCTTTTGGACTTATTAGTAGCAGAAATACCTTATCCGAAAAGATATATTGCCACAGCACCTTTCTTAACGAGGAGATGGCATACAGGCTGGTGAGGGAAGTGGAAAGGACAGGACAAATTTTTCTGGAAATGCCCTGAGATTCCAAAGTGGTCAAAGTTTGAAAGCAAGAGTAGGTATGAGCGACAAAACATTTAACCCAGGATATTAACCTAATCAGAGTAATTGTCTACACCCAGGGTTTCCCTTAAACTCTCCGGTGATCTGCAGGCTGCTCTCTTGAATTATATATGTAAATGTCAGTGTCAGTCATTCACACATATCTGCTCATGCCCCTAGAAGACCTGGGCAGCAGTCTGTTTGGTATCACATTAAAAGGCAGTCCTGTTCAGTAAGTCGTGGCAGGTTTTCTAATGAGCCCCATGGGGAGTAACAAAGAAGACAGAATAGCAAGGGCAGAGCAGAGAGGTAAATTATCAGCGAACCTCTTCTTATCCTTAGGAAAACATTTTTGGAGATAAGAAGTCTTACTGAACTAGCTGTCTGATTATTTTTACTAAAATTTTTTTATTCATTCATTTTATAATAGCACTCTTAGAAGCCCAACCAATATTCTCTAGTCTATTTTATAGATTAAAAAGATCAAGAAATTTAGATAACATGGTATCAGAAACAAAGTTAAATTTTTCTTCATATCTATGGCAGATAGGTTTATAACACAGCATCTATCCTTAACGATTAAAAATGAAGTATTACTGAGAGATGGAAACTCTGAATACACTGGTAAAAACAAAAATCAATCATTAAAGTGGGACAAACATTGCCTGAAATGTTTTAATAAACAAAATTTTTTTATCTGCCCATGCAGAACAGAAATATGTAACTTAACATATCACACTAAAGGTATATTCCAAACAGGTATAATAACAAAGACAAAATACATTTACTAAACTAGTATGTAGCTAGATACTTCAGAAGTGTTGCACAAGTATTCAGAGATACTGACAATAAAGAACAGGGGAAAAAAGAGTATTTTAAGTAACACGAAGTCAAATAACTTATCGGCGCTTACCCAGTGTCCCACAATGAGTAAAACCTTCCACTCCATGGTGCAATGTAACCTTGGAAGGAAAAATGTAGAGGAAATTAATGCCTTTTCATTGTTTTTGTTTATTTTATTGGCTTTATGTTTACTGTTTATTATGGATAACTTTAAGCCAATACCAAAAGAATTTCAGTTTTCTGTTACAGGTAACAACATATTTCACACAGCTGGCAGTCAGATAAAATAAGGTTAGAGCTCAAATAAAAAAAAATCCATGGACATTACACTTCCAGAGAAATGTAACAAGTTGATAAATAAAACTGTAGAGAGTTTTCCAACTGTCTCTTAAACTTCTATTTTACTAGTCAACTAAAGTGAAGACATTAAGATAGCATTAGAGAATTTTAAAAAGAGAGAGGTGTTCAGTAAGCCAAATTTAGATAAATCACAAAGATGATTTTAAACGTCTTTTACTTCTGTCAAGTAATTCATGATTTTATGAGCAAGGCTGGTACATTAATCTGACAGACGGAATACCTTTAAAAAGAATTTACTGTCAAAAAACCCCCAAAATTTGTAGTGCCATTCGGATTTTAGAACCATTGACTATTATTTTCACAGCTTGTAGAGAATACAACCGCAGTATCTGACCTACCAGGATACGCGGCACAGGTACAAAATGTGTAAAGGAGTTAGCTTCTGCAAGACCTAGCAACAAGCCGCACACCCTACAGGTGGTAACACCTACCTGTGTAAGTCAAGTAGATGACACTGAGGAACACAGCGCCGGCAGCTAGCGAGACTCCCAGGAAGAACAGGGTCTGGAACTCCTGCTTTGTTAAGCGGTCTCTCAGATACTGCAAGAAGGCATAGGCTTGCAGCAGCGCAAAGACGCCTGGTTACAGAGAAGGTTCGCGTAAGTAATCAACAAGGCGCTTTTTCAAGGACGTTGAGAAACGCTAATCTGGAAGGCCGTCTTAGAAGACCCTGCGACGCTCACTCAGAGACTTGTCATCTGACCTGACATTTCCTTTGTCAGATGACAGGTAACCAATTAACACATCTAAAAAATTCTGTTACACATTTTTTTCCCAAAATAACCAGACTCCCCGTATATGGACCGGGGAAGAAACATCTCATTTCAATAACTGGAGACTATTTAGTACATTAAATTCCACCCTTTGTCCCATATTTTAGTAATATGTTTTCTAGGAAAAAAAGAAAATAAAGAAATAACATTAAAAAATAATCCTCAGATTTACTTAAGAACACAAATGACCTGGATCAGAAGACTCCTGATATACGGTTATTGTTTACAGTTGTGGGACAATGAGAACCCTAATTCACTTAGAATACTGCTTTTTCTTTAAGAAAACGTAGTAGTAAGGGTTATTTTTAAAAGTTCATTTTAGAGTGGTTAAATAAGTATTATCAAAGATTTAGAATTTGGGAAATGTAGTAACAGATATGCATAAAGACTCCGGTGACTGTAAATCTACAAAGACACTGTTATACACAATTATATACTAAAAACTGAGTATACATTTCTCTCTCAGATTACTACTTGCTAATTTTATAAAAGTCAAATTAAATATGTAAGTAAAACTATTTCACAGATTTTAAATTGCTATATGGTGTAGGTTCTTAACTTTTTGGGGGGAGGGTGATGGTTCAAGATTTTCACTGAGAATGTGGTGATAAAGGCTACAGAATATCAAAGTTAAATATACCGATTTTTATAAAATGTTACCAACAAAATAACCACCCATGGATTTCCTATATGTCACGGGCCTTGTGTGGAGAATCTCTGATAAAGTTTTATTTGCATATCTCCCTTTATATCTTGTTATTTGGACCCAGATTAATAATGGCAAAGTTCTCTGCTTTAGGGAGAGGAATTACATGACTTTATAATCAATATAAAAGCCATTAATTCCAGTTAGTAGCTACAGACACAATATTTTAGTGAGATGTAAGGAACATAAAAATGAAATGCTCCATCTAAATCTGGTGACATGAGAACTCAGTGTACAGATACACTATTTAATATTTGGTTATACAAAGCAAATGTTTTTTAGTGTTTGCAAAAAGGAGTGTTTTGCCTTTTCACAACAGCAGTGGCTGGGAAGACAGGCACTTTTAGGAACACAGTATCAGAAAGTCTCAATAAACTCCATGATAGTCATATTTTATAGTGGTGATGTTTAGAACCAGTGTGAAAATTAACAACAACAAAACCCCCAAAGAACCCTTCATTTACTTGAAGGCTGGCCAGTCATACATCCATACATTCTTTAGAAGCAAGAAAATAAGTATGTTTCATACCTGCAGCTGCCATGTGTTCACTTGTTCTGATCGGCTGGAATCCCACAAAGGGTATCTGCATGGATAATATTAAGCCCACAATATAGAAAGTGCTATATGCTACAGAGACAAAACAGGAAACAAGGGCAATTTACTACCACCATTAAGTACTCCAAACATAAATATACACACAGCATGTGCTTTTAGCAATGTTTTAGCTAAACTTATTTTAAGAATAGAATCTATTTGAAACATATTTGATGGTTAATCATACATTATAAGCCATGAAATTCTTTCTGCCACTTTCACTACTTTTTTTTTTTAACAAAATATCCAGAGCAGCTTAGGAGACGGGTGTTGTTTTCCTCTCCCCAAAACGGAATCAGGTTTTTTTTTTCAGTCTGTCATTCATAATTATTGATGTGACCCAGGAAGCCATGTAATAAATATATAAATCCAATAAGTAAACACCATTCCTATTGGCATTAATCCAAAGCCTGCATGACCCAATGAATACTTATCATCACATGTAATGGCTGCTATCGTCTCAAAAGCTCTCAAGTCGTCACACCCCTTTCAGTCTCCTAACACTTTCTGTACAGTGCTTAACCAGTTAGGAAAAAAAACCTTATGTCCGTCCACTAAGTTTTCTGTGATTAAAGAACAAAGTACACAGAAGTCAAGCCATAGAACAGGTCAGTCACTGAATTTACTGGGGTCTAATAAAGAAAATTCGCTTGCTCTTGGCATTGAATATACTACAGTATTCTTGACTCACATCAACCTAAATGTACAGGCAAATTGGGGAGGGGTTACAATTTGTATAACAGGTTTGTTTTTGCATTTAGGTGTTCACAGATCACTAACAGACAAGTTGATTATGGAGAAACTACGTGGAATCACTGTAAACAAAAATCATTTTGAAATGAAGTTAAATCTCATCTGAAATAAGTTAATGTGAAAACCATCCCATTTATAAAGCTTATTCACATGACTGTGTGAAGCACAGTCATTACTTAGCTGTTGACACATGAAATGCTCTATGAGGAAAAAGACTGCATGAACACTGTCACCGCAACGCACCCGTGTGTGACACACGGTGCAGCTTCACCCGGCTCTGCTGAGGAAGAGTGCTTATTTGCTTTTAAAAGAAGCCCATCTACAGAAGGTAAATTATGGGCTAATGATTCAACTGTTAAGTCGCCTTCCAGGCTGTCTGATGAGAGATGACCTCCGTATTAGAAAACAGTAAGAAGCACAAGTAAATTTAACAGGAAGGACCAACATATGTGAATAAAGTTTCTGATGACCTCAAGCTAACAGAGACCTGGTTGCTGAGAGAAGGCTGGAGAAGTAACCCATCCAATGACGGACTTTCCAGGCATATTAATGTTGGTATAGAATTACCCTCAATGAGATACTTGAATACAAATACAGTAAAAAGTTAAGTAAATGTAAGTAAGAATTCTATGTCACATATATTTGAACTGTCAACCGATTTCTTTAATGGGTTTTCTAATATCAACACATTTCTTTTACAAACCAGCGTTTATAGGCGCTCAAAGACTTGCAGGGGCAGAATTAGAGAAAAAATGGTAACAAGGTCATTACATGATCTCAAACCACTACTTAACAACAAAGTTGGTTTCCTCACTACGGAATGAGGGATTTGTACGAGATTTGTAGAGCCCCCTCCAATGACAACAAGCTAAGATTCCACAATCAACAGGCCTTTTAGACACCTAGAGCCGAGAAATTAAACCCCAGACAAATACTGAACACACAAAGGCACAATTAGAACGGCCAAGCCTGAGAAAGCCTTATGTCATTTACGTATTTTAATTATAGTTAAGCCTAGTTACGTCCAAACACTCCAGTCACCTCTGAGGCTGGATTTCTTTCCTATAAACACAAATGAACACTGACTGTTGAAACACTGCCACAGAATTTGGATTAGAGGTGAAAAATGGCACACGTTGAACAAATAAGTGAAGTCTCTTTTAAAAACCTGAGGTCAAAGTCACATACAATCATTTTAAAGTAAACAATTTAAGGGCAGGGCAGTTGGTACATTCACAGCGCTGTGCAGCCACTGCCTCTCTGGAGGACTGAGGACTGGAGTCCTCAAACATCTTCATCACCCCCAAAGAAAACCCAACACTCACTCATTAAGCAGTTGTCCCCATTCCCTCTATTCCAGTGCGAGGCAAACAAATCTGCATCTGTCTCCATGGTTTGTTCTTAATTGTAAAGATAATACATTATTTAAAAAAACAAAAACAAAACCAGGAAAGAGTGAAAGTTTCTAGCCTGTTTACTTCCCATTAAGTCATATTTTCCAGAAATAATCACGTGGAGGCAGTGTGGACAAACACACATACATGGTGGGTACCCACATCATATTCCATCACTTGCTCGGAAGCTCAATGAAGCTTCCCTCTCAGGAATTTGCTCAAGTTCATTTCCAGGCATATTCAAAATGAGAAGATTATTCTTGAAGAAGAATATTCTCATTTCAGTAGTTTTATGCAATTTTGCTGAGACATTTATGGTCATTAGTAAAGAAGAAAACACTTTATACATAAGTAGATGTGCAAAAGTTCAAGTTAATATAAAGAGTGATGGAAATGAGTTTAAGAAAAAGAAATTCAATCTCAGGAGACACAAAAAAGGTCAGGTGGGACTTTGATTTTTAAACATTACTTTGTAAATACAGGTTACTGTCAAACATAGCTGAACAAACAGACAAGTTCTCAACAATATTTTACCTAAGAATATTCCTCTATCCAAATAAACCTCATTTATACCTACTAATATGGACCAATGACATGAAAGCTGATAAATGTGACATACGCAATAATCCAAAGATAACTCTTTTCTCTTAAGAGGACTAGATTCGCACCTCCCCTGTTTTGATCGCTGATACTGAGATGTTTACACGAGGGATAGTAGCTCTTCTCTCACGGTACTCTCTACACACAGATGAACCTTTACACAGGTAAAAAGAAATGACAGGCTCAAAACAGAGTCACTTGGTGCTAAAATCAGGACTTAATGCCTAACCCGAACTGCAGCTAACCCCCCCCCAACCCTGGAATGTAGTCCTAACCCGTCTGTGTGGAATTTTTTGGCCAGCACCAATGAGCTAATTCTTTCTATCCCCACCCCAAGAAAGACACGGTAATCTGCCACACAGATCCTCTCCACCCCCAACAGGTAGGTAACCTAAGTCTGAAATTCTATTTAAGAACTCCTTGTCTCGCCTTTAAGAGCCTCTCCCCTTGTCCAGCCCTCTGGGCTCCTTTCTACTTGCTAGATGCGATGCCCCCCCCAATTCATGAATCGTTAATAAAGCCAATTAGACATTTAAAAGTTTACACCGCTGAATTTTGTTTTTTAACACTATTACATTCAGGATCGCCTGCCAAGTAATACAAAACGTAAAATATCACAGATCCATCTTGCTTAATACTGCCCTTCTCCCTGAGCCTGTAACATTAGATACACATCTCCATACCTCAACTTAAGTCCCATTTACAAACCCATGCTTTAAAACACAGAAAAGAGGTAGATATGCTTGAGCATTAAGAAATAGTGAAGTAACTCTCAGTTCTTAAAAATAAACACAATCTCCACTGCAAAGTGGAAACATGTTTTTCTCCAGTCTCTGTACCATAGCATCTCTTTAATTAATTCATTCAAATATTAAGTTTTTTGTCTATTATGGTCAAGACATGCTAAAAATATAAAATCTTATTAAGATCAGTCCTGTCCTCTAAGAGTTGGATACCTAATTGAGAAAACCAGAGATGTACACACATAACCACAATACAAGGAAGCAAGTACCTGTGACACTGGTGGAAAAGCCCTGCTCCATGGGAAGTCAGAGGGAGAGAGTTCCCCTTGCTGACGAGAGCACCGAGGGGGCGGTCGGCACCACCTGCACAGTCCCTCACGTTCCCAGGAGACCTCAACAACACGAACACGTATCACTCATTCTCCACCAATTCTTCCTACGAACGCTCGATGAAACTTGACCAAACTACTCCCACATCTCTTACAACCTTCTACCCATCCACATTAACTGACTTTTCCTACCTTTTAAACCAGAAGAAGAAAGCTTTCCACCAAAGTAGTGAGCTCTGAGAAAGTGGACAACACCAACAATGTTGTAAATCACTTATTACATCATGAAAACGTTACCACACTGCCATCCTGTGGAAGTACAGTTACTGGCACTCACTACTGCACCTCTCACTTCCCATGTGACAGAATTCCCCAAAAATTACCATTAGGAAGTCATACACAAGGTCTGTTGTTCTGTTTGATTATTGTCTGAGTACTCTCCAGGAGTGGAACCTAAACGTCTCACTCTTACTTATTTTCCCTCCACCAAGGGTAAGGGGTGGGACCAGACTGATACAGAGAAGAAATAAACCACTGTCATTGACTTAAGGTGCACAGATCAACTGTTCTATAAAATAAAACGTCTGATTTGAGTTCCATAGAAATTTTGTTTTCAAGGAGCTTCTGCTGTTCCCCAAGCTAACCTTTAAGTACCTTCTCTGTTCCTGACAAAGTATCATAATTTATGCTGACGGGACCCTTCGTGCTTTTCAATGACTGCTGTACTTCCTTCTACTTACATAAGGTTAGAAAAAGTTGTGTGAGTATCATATTTCCGTTAACTGTGATCCACTTTAGGATTTCTAAGCTGCTGTTTGCTTTATCTCCCGGTTCATATTCCTTTGCCAACCCCTTTCTCTCTCAGCCAAAATAGTACTCAGCATAGTAAGAAAATACTTTAAATTCAATTTTGCTTTATTATTAATAAATATGATTAAAGGCATGTAAGACTGTTGAAGCCTTTGATTAATAAAGATACGTTACCATTTGATTACTGTGAACCTTGGTAAGTAAGCAGGGTGAAAAATAGTAAGAAACTTACATGAATTAAAGCTTATAACCCCCTCCCCCAAAACAAACAAAGAAAAACCTCAAGGATTCTTCTTGACCAGTAGAGAGAAAATAGAATGACTAACTTAACAGATATGCATAATGAGAAAAAGAATTTTTATTCTTCAAGGACGCTGCTCATTATAAACTACGTAGGGAATTTTGCTCATCATAAACTATGCAGAGAATTTTATAAGCTCTATTTGTAAAAGCAGCAAGAAGTGACTTTTCAAAACACTTGAGTGGAGAGACACTTAATTGCAACTTTTAAAAATAGCAAACATATTTCATACTGATACCTAAAATGAAATCAAGGATAGTATCGCAGAAAGAAACAACAGAGAAATATAATTTAAAAGTATTAGATGGTGCTCCTTGGTAACTAAACAGAAACAAGGAGGGTGGGGTGGACAATCTGTACACTACAAAATTATATAGGATATTTACTGATCTGCCTGCATACACATCCACAGCATCCCTAACCCGTTTTATTTTTCTACTCTCTGAAAAGGTCTAATAGTTCTTATTTTCTCAAAAGCCAACCAAAGTAGTATTAACTGTACGCTTTTCTAAAGTGACGAGACAGATCTACTCACCAACTGCAAGTCTTCCCTCTATGGTCAACTTCCTAGATCTTAGTGCTAACACTCAAGGAGCTGGTCACTGTTCATGTTTTAAATTTTAGGAAGAAAATACTCCCATTTGACCTCTTTAACAGTGGATTTATCCAGTCACTTGTGACTCTCCTTTAGTTCTTCTTCTGCCTGATTCAGGGGCATTTCACAAAAGTCTATCCTTCAATCTTCTCCCTAACATCTTCCGGACCCCAAATTTTTAAAATTAAACAAAGAAACTCTTAGTTCCTCCCCATAATCAATTAACTTAAAATTTTTTTTCCCCTTGTAACAGTTTCAAAACAAAAAGCCAAGAGCTACTGTTTAATCTGTCATCTTCTTTTCTGGATCCCAATGATTATTTACAGTGTTTTCAGGTTAAAGAGGCTGCTGTATTTCAACAGTAAGGGATCTGTTTATGTGGCAGGCATACAAGTTACAGTAACTTTTTGCATCATGGGCTATGGAGCCAAAACATCTAAGTTCAGGCATCAGCTCTATTATTAGCTACACGATCTTGAGCAGATTATGTCTTCTCTTGTTTCCTCATCCCTAACATGAGGGTAGTAACACTATCTATCCTCACAGTGTGATTATGAAGATTAAATGAGTTAAAATACAAGAAGTTAGGAGAGTTTGTGGTGTATATGAACTTGATGTATACATACGTGCTATTTCAGTGGTGATTGTTATAAAGTATGCTGAAATGGCTATAAGTGTAATTTATATACTACAAATTTTTGGTTTTAATTGATATAATCAACACTGAAAACATCTGCCCTTTTAAAATGCACCACTGAATTTATTTATTTTTATTAAATTCACAAAGTTGTGGATAGCACTATCACCTCTAATTCCAGAACATTTCCTCACCCCCAAAAGGAACCCTACACTCATTAACAGTCCCTCTACTCCCCAAACCCCTGGCGATCATTAAATCTGCCTTTTGTCTCCTATCTGCTTGCTGCCTTTATGGATTTGCCTGCTCTGGATATTTCATACAGAAAGAATCCTACAACATATGTCCTTCTATGTCTGGCATAATGTTTTCAAGGCTCACGATACAGTATGCATCAGAACTTCCTTCCTTTTTATTGCTGAATAATGCTCCACTGTGTGCACATACCACACTTCATCCACTCGTCAGCTGATGGACATCGGGCTGTCTTCACTTTCTGGCTATTATGAATAGTGAATGCAGCTGTTAACGTAAGTTTTTGTGTAAATATACATTTTCGATTCTCTAGAGTACGTAACTAGGAGTCTAATTGTAGGTCATGTGGTAACTCTATGATTCAAGTTTTTGAGGAACTGCCAAACTACTGTTTTTTAATCAAGTAAATAAGCTTCGTGTCTTTCTGTTACTGCTTTCCAACAACATTATTATAATGGAATTGTATTACTTTACTAAAATACTGATTTCAGATCACAACTTCTCTCTGATTAATTGAACCTATAAAAGCTCCGTCTCTAGCATGGAAAATGAGCTCTAACATTTGAGACACCACCTATTGTTAAGCATCTTACTCAAAAGATGTGTTTTAAAACTTGTAGAGCAAATTAAAATTTTGCAGAGAGAAGACTCAGTCTATGCTGTGATCTGAACGTCTGCATCTCCCTCAAATTCATACTGTAGAAAACCTAATGCCCTAGGAAATGGTATTAGGAGGAGGCCTTCGGGCGGCGATGAGGTAACGAGGGCTTCAGGCATCAGCATCCTTTTAAAACAGGCCCCAGAGAGCTTGCTCATCCCTTCCACCATGTGGGGATAAAGAAGGTACCAGCTATGAACCAGGAAAGGTGCCCACATAAGAATGTGACCATTCTGGTGCCTTGATCTTGGACTTTCTAGCCTCCAAAACTGTGAGAAAATACATTTCTGTCGTTTATAAACTACTCAGTCTGTGGGGTTTTATTATACTAGCCCAAATGGAGTAAAGACAATCTGTTGTATATTATACAGAAAGAACTTTCAAAAGTTTATTAAACCATAAAGAATGCTCCATCTCTGACATTAAGATGAATCTGAATAACGCGTATATGTGAATGTCCATTCCCCTAAATTTAAAGAAAAAATGGTTGACAAATCTACACTAATTTCTACAAATGAAACAAAAAAAACTCGTCAAAGGAAAGTTGCTAACAACTTAGGTAAAAACGCCTGACCCTTCTTATTAATACAAAATGCAAAATAAATGTAAAATTATTTTCACCTCCTCAAGGGTAGTACTGGCCAAAACAGAAACGTCTGTTCAATGAAAAGAACGTATATGAAACACCTCTTAGAAGCTGACAAATATCAAAATCAAACCACTTACCTATATAGACTCTCTTGCTGTATCTCTGCATTAGTAACAACACAAATACATGTAGTGGAATAAGGTTGATAATAAACACATAACCACCCCAAGCGGAGACCTATGAGTAAAGAAATTCTAAGTTAAATCATTTACATATTTGCTTTTTAAAATAGGTTAAGTTTTTTTCATGTTAATCTAAACATAATAAACAAATATAAACACTAGGATTATTTTGTGCAATTCTGAGAGATACCTAAAAATGGATTTATATAACCTGCAAATAACCTATTCCCTTATTTTTATTGATAATTAAAATTAATACAATCCCATAAATCCTATATGCTTTTCTACATTCACTGGAGAAATGGTCAAATTAAACTTATCAAGAACATTGAGAACATTATAATTTGTGAATTGGCAATGAAAAGACTGTCATGGAGATACACACTTTAAGAATATACATCACAAATTTTTAAAAGAAAAAAAAGCTTTTACTCCCCCCATTTTTGATGATAAACACATTGCAAGAAACTTCACTGAGAATAAGAACAATGGATATTAGCATCCGTCAACTCCACTAAAAGGAATACTCAGATGATCTGGATATGCCTCGAGAGCCTCAAAATAAAAGGTGTTATTTAAGGTATAAATTACTTCCTACCAATGGATTACAAATCAAGATCCCACTTTAACGTTTAGCCTGTATCACAAAGTTGTAATTCTATTATCAGAAAATCAGGTATGTTCTAGTCTGAGTCAATAAAGACTCTAAAGATTATGTTTATTCCAAACCAATAGAATTTACCAATAGAATTTATTACTTTTTAAGTACACTCAGTAATACACAAAAGGTCTGTCAAGACCAAAGTTCTTCCATGTGCTCTAATAACTAAAAGCTTTAAAGAACCATGTGTGCCAACAGTCACCTTAGGAGACTGTGTGCTAACACACGTATTCTAACAATGCTGCCCCTGTCTAAAATATCTCAGAACCACTTATAAGAAAGTGTCTTCAGTTTACAATTCACGTAAGAACATCAGTTTTACTGCTTCAGTAACATGCTATTTTTCACCAAAAACATTACTCTGAACTTCAGGCCTAACTGGAGGACTTCTGGTTCTTCCCAAAATTTAGGTCTAAACTTGAAAGAGAAGGGTTTGCTGTTACTGCGTACAACTGCACAGCATGTGCCCTAACCTTCAACTGCTTTAAAAGGGGCACGGATCATCTGGATGCACAAATCCCATGATGTCTGTTTAAAAAGCAAAACACAGTTACCTAAGCTTATCATTAATTTTCAGCACAAGACTACTAAAAAGGCTGTGCTGTGGAAAAGAAATGCAGGAGATTCAAGAGGTAACACTGGACCCCGATCTTAAGTAATCTGTTTAAAAATTACGTAAGTTGTTTACAGGTTAACCTAGAGAACGTGACCATTATTTGGGAAGAGCTGTCATTTGAAAATTTTTTGTTTCACTTGCTGCAAATATTCTATTTGAGGGGTTGAGTATAGCCCTCCCCACTAAAGCAAAGTCCATACAAGGAAAGGGAGGGGCAGTAATTAAAGAATACGTTTCACAAAAGTTAAGCTGGTGAAGACGGCAGGAGAAAGGGAGTGGAGAAGCAGCCCAGGCTGAGAAGGGAATGACGGGGAGCAGGAGTCGGTCCAGCTGCCACACACCTGTTAGACCTCAGGGGGCTTCAAATAGGAAATCTTACCATATAGAAATATGACAAGCAGCAGCACATCGTCCAAAACACTGACCCAGTTTTTACAGATTTTACCTAAAAAACAAACAAGCATCTGATATAATAAAAATGTTTATAAATGTTCTTGCTGAATGAAAAAATGGTAAATGTTTAGTAAACTTGTATTACAAAAAGTGAAGATTATTTAAAAAAAAAGTTCTGAGGTTACACAGATTTTTGAATCCACTTAATACACACATTTATAACCCTGAAGAGTACCCAGGCATTTTAGGAACAGCTCTTTTTTTGTAGTTGTGTAGTCTTTAGTAAAACGAATCATCTCAAAAGGAACACATTATATTTTTCCATTTGTTGTATTTTCTATCTTAAAATGATTAATATCAACAAGTTGAGATTTTTAAGAATCAATGTGTTCAGTTAATCGACATTTTTATATAACTGGTTTACTTAGACATAACGCTTTAATCTGCAGCTTTTCTTCATTTGAATGTGATCATCTATAACTCATATATAATTCTGAGTATCCATTTTTGAAAATTTATAATCATCTAGAAATTTTCAGATACCACGATCAATATTGTCAATAAATTTATATTCTTAAAATAATTTCTAGAAGACCTAATGATATATCAGTAAAACTCTCAATTATTCTGAACTGGAAAGACAATTTGCAGTAAGTGAAGGTTCAGAAAGTTGACAAATCTCTATTGTCTTAAAAAACTAATCAAGAAATAATTCCCAATATGTTCGTCTGTAAAAGCAAAATATATTAGCGTCTTCAGAAAACAGAATTTAAAATTTTAGAAACAGAAGCTCTAAATACTTATGCCAAGAGCAAAGGGTCATGTTTAAGATGAATCCAGTGAGTGTACTAAAGAAATGACAGACGTAAATCCCATTACAAGCAATTCTGTATTACGAGAGTTACCTCCATGTACTGATAGGAAATTCAAACTTAACAGTATTTTATAGAGCTTATTTCATGGAATTCTTTACTTTTAAAATGGGCTTCTATTAGCACACTAAAACAAACACAGGTGACACCCACCACTTAAGAGATGTATGAGACTGACTTCTATTAGACTATGAAAGACTGCTTTGCATGCAATATTTTAGTATACATGTATGACAAAATACACTCTGCTCTCCTCCCCGAAACCACGCTGATTTTGAAAGAAGGGCTAAGGTTTACCTGTGGTAAAATAACAAGGGGGGTCCTATTCTTAAGTGTGAATAGGGAAGGGAGTTTATTAAAATATTGAAAAATTTAAAAGTGAGATTCCAAGGCAGTAATCATTTTACAACTTTATTCATAATTATAAAAGCCACCAAACTGTACACTTCAAAAGGGTGAATTTTATGATATGCAAATTATTTTTCAAAAAAGTTTGTGCAGTGCAGCTAAAATAGTGCTTGAGGGTAACCTATACCTTTATGTGCTTGTATTAGAAGAGATGATCTCAAATGACTAACTTAATAATCTAGAAAAATCAAAGTAGAAACTGAGAGAAATAAATGAAGACCTAAATAATGAAAAGACAGACCACATTCATGGATCAGAAGACTTCATATTAAGATAACAACTCTACCCAAACTGTCTATAGATTTAAGGTACTTCTCATAAAAATCTCAGCTGGCTTGGGTAGATGTTGATAAGCCAATTCTAAAATTTACATGAAGCAAAGGATTAAGAAGAGCCAAAGTAATTCCAAAAAAGAGAACAAGTTAAATCACCCATGCTTCCTGATTTCAAGACAACATGGTGTACTGTCTAAGGACATACACAGAGATCTCAATAAAACAGAAGAATGCCAAAACAGACCCACACGTCTAGCAACCTATTCTGACAAGGCTGCCAAGTTGAGTAATTCAGCAGAGAAAGGAGAGTCATTTCAACAATGATTTTCGAACAATGGGACATCAACATTCCCGTAAAAGAGAACCTCAGCCCTTTCCTTGTACCACAGACCACAATCAACGTGAAATGGATAACATACCTTAATGCAAAATCTGAATTTTCTAAAATTTCTAGAAGTAAACACATGAGAAAATGTGACTTTGGAGTAGGCAAAGATTTCTTGGATGACACACCAAAAGAAAGATTCGTAAAAGAAAAACATGATAAATTGGACTTCATCAAAATTAAAAATTTCTTAGATATTGTTAAAATAATTAAAAGACAAGCCACAGACTGGGAGAGAATGTAAAATATCTGACAAAGGACTTACTTCCAGAATATACAGTGAACTCATAATTCAGTAATAAAAAACCAAACCACCAAACCAAAACACGGGCAAAAGGTTTCAACAGACATTTCACCACAGAAGAGTAGCTTCAGGATATAAGCACACAAAAAGATAATCAAAACTACTCACTAAAGAAAAGCAAGTTAAAACCACGAGAGACTTCTATATACCTATTAGAATGGCTAAATTTTAAAAACATGAACAAACTATGTGCTAGTGATACAACAAAGTAAATAAATGCAACTCTTCCTACTTTGGTGGAGGGAATGCAAAACGACAATCACTTTGGAAAACCATTTGGCAGCTTTTTATAAAATTAAACATGTACTTGTTATAAAGGCAGCAACCCCATGCCTAGGCATTTATGCAGGAGGAAGACTAATGTACATCCATATGAAGAACTGCAAGCACATATTTATAGCCTCTTTACTTGTAATTGCCAAAAGCCAGAAAACAAAGTATAGAACATCCATACAACAGAATTAATCAGCAGGAACATGTAACCACCTACTAAAACATGTGACAACACAGATGACTCTCAAAAATAATATACTAAGTGAAGTCAAGTCAGACACAAAGGGTCACCCCATACTACCTGTTTCTATAATATGGTTTTCTGGAAAAGAAACATCCAAAGATATAAAGACAGAAAGCAGATCTGTGGTTGCCAGTAAAATGAGTTAAGGAGAGGACTGACTACAAAGGCACAGAAGAAAAAAAAAAACTACAGGAGGCAACATGGTAATAAACATTGTTGTAAGTACTATTTTATCTGCATTAGCTCTGTTTTTGGTGCTGGTAACAACAGAAGCAATAAAAAACATGCATTCATCACTTTCTGTGTTCCTACAATGTTCTATACCTTTACAAGCATTAACTTACTTAAACCATATGAGGTAAGCACTATTATGACTTCTGTTTTACAGTTGATGAAATAGATATGGGGGAGGTTTATACAATCCCTAGTGATAGAGCCGGAATTCAAAGAGGAAAAAGATTCAAGAAAAACAGAACAGAGAAACAAACTAATATTTGAAACTATAATCATAGACAACTTTCCAGAAATAAAAAATGTCAGTCAACATGTTCGAAGAGGTCACTATTACCAGAAGGGTCAACTTGGGGACATACCTAGGAAATTTATTAGACTTTGATCTATAGGGAAAAAACTCACTATTACTTCAGAAAAAAAGCTCACATTTCTTATGAAACACATTAAATTAGGTTCTTGACAGTAACAAGCAAATAAAATGATGGTAGTACAACAACGTCAAGAATTCAAATAAAGAACAAATGACCTAGACCTTTTTATCTAGCCAAACTCTCAAGTATGAGGCTACAGAAAGATTTAAACATGCAAGAACTTGAGGAGTATTGTACTCATGTGCCTTTCTTGAGGGGTCTATTAGAGAAACACCTTCATCCAACTAAGAAATGTGTATAAAAATAGATAAATAACAATATATAAAATACTACATACTAACATAAAATATAAAAATGTTACATACTTAAATAACATGTATCACATGTTAATCAACAGAAGCCATGTATGAAAAACCCACAGCAAATGTATTCAGTGGTGGAAGATGGAAGTTCTTCCTCAACAGTCAGGAACAAGGCAAGGACGCCCACTTTCACTACCTCTGTTCAACACAGTACTTGAAGTTCTAGCCAGAGCCAACTGAGTAAGAATAAAAGGCATCCAAATTGGAAAGGAAGCAGCAAAATCACCACTGCTTGCAGGTACGATATCATACGTAGAAAGGCCTAGATTCCACACACAAAAAAACTTTTAGAGCCAGTAAATGAATTCAGCAAAATAGCAAGATACAAAGACAACACAGTTGCATTTCTATACACTAATAATGAACAATCCAGAAAGGAAATTACCAAAAAAAATGCAATTATAATAGCATCAAAAATAAAACACTGACAACTTAACTTACAAGTTAATGAAGTAAAAGACTTGTACAATGAAAATTATAAAATACTGCTGACAATAAAGAAAATATGAATAAATGGAAACATCCTATGGTCACTGATGGACTGGGAGATGACAATACTATCCAAACTGATCTACAGTCACATTTTGCAATCCAATATCAAAATCCAATTTTTTTTTTTTTGCAGAAGTAAAAACCCCATCCTAAAATTCATATGGAACCTCAAGGGACCCCTGATACCCTAAAGAATCCCCCAAAAGACCAAGAAAGCTGGAAAATAAAAACTTTCCAATTTTAAAACTTACTACAAAGCTGCAATAATCAAAACAGTGCGGTGGTGGCATGAAAACATACATATAGACCAATGGAACCAAATAAAGAACCCAGAAATAAACCTTTGCATATATGGTCAAATGATTCTCAACAAGGTTGCCAAGTCCTTTCAATGGAGAAAGGACAGTCTCTTCAACAAATGGTGCTGGGGAAACTGGACATTAATGTGCAAAATAGTAAGTTGGAGTCTTACCTAACAGCACATACAAAAACTCAAATAGACCTAAATGGAAGACCTAAAACTATAAAACACTTAGAAGAAAACACAGGGCAAAAGTTTCATGACAGTAGATATGGCATAGCAACAAAAGAAAAAGCAGACAAATTTGACTTGATGAAAAAACTTAAAATTTTGTGAATTAAAAGACAATATCAACAGAGTAAAAAAGGCAATCCATAGAACAGGAGAAAACATCTGCAAATCATATATCTCATAAAGGATTAATATTGACAATATACTGAGAACTCCTAAAACGCATCAACAAAAAACCCAAACAATCCAATTCAAAACTTAGCAAGGAAGGGAGGGTACAGCTCAAGTGGAAGACTGCCCGCTTGCCATGCACGAGGTCCTGGGTTCAATCCCCAGTACCTCTCCTAAAAATAAATAATAAACCTAATTACCTCCCTCCTGGCCCAAAAGAAAAAAAAATTAAGCTTTAAAAAAAAAAAAAGGAGCAAGGGACTTGAGTAAACATTTCTCCAAAGATATACAAATGGCCAATAACTACAAAAAAAGATGCCTAACATCACTGATCATTCATGAAATGAAAATCAAAACTATAATCAGATACCATCTTAAATATATTAAGACAGCTTACTACCCAAAACAAACAAGTGCTGGTGTGGATGTGAAGAAATCAGAACCCTGTGTACTGTTCATGGGAATGTAAAACAGTACAGCTGCTACAGAAAACTGTATGGTGGTTCCTCAAAAAATTAAAAATAGAATTACCTTATGATCTGCCAATTTCATTTCTGGGTATGTACTCAAAAGAACTGAAAGCAAGGTCTTGAAGAATGTCCACACAAAAACTTGTACACAGTGTTGTTTGCATCATTATTCATAACAATCAACACATGAAAATAACTCAGTGTCCGTACATAAAAGGTGACATTTTTTATGTAGGTTTTATTTACCAGAATAGGTAAGTCTTCAAACAGAAATTAAGCTAAGTAGGAAGGGAGGAATTGGGAGGTACAAAGTTTCTTTGGGGGATGATGAAATGTTCTGTGAGTAAACAGAAGATAATAAAACCCACTGAATTGTTCACTTCAAAATGGTTAAAATAGTGAATTTATGTTACATGAATTTTGTCTCAATACATTCAAGTTAATTTTTTTAAACACTGAATGGTAATTAACATGCCAGTTAAGGCACTCCTACTCATAATATGTAAAAAGAAAATAAAGAATACAAAACTACATACACAATATCATTTCTGTGTTTCACAAAAACTTCTAAAAATATGACAAAATGCAAATGGTAGTAATACCAGGGTAATGGTTTATTTACATTAGTTTTCTGTTTCTAAATTTCCAACATATAGAATACATTATTTTTAAATTTATTACAAAATGTTTCAAACATACAGAAGAATAGAAAATAAAAGCCATCTAGACTCCCAAATGCAAATATAATACCATATTTACTTTGGATGATTTTACTAAAAAATTTCTTTTTGACATAGTTGAACCTCCCTTCATACCTGTTTCCTCAATATCACTCACCTATACTCTGGAATAACCGCTATTATGAAGTTGGTATATATGATGGATACATGCTGTATTTTTATACTTTCATCATAGATAGGTATAAACAAACAATACACACGGGTTGTACTATTTAAAATTACCATATGTAATTTTACTATATGTAAAATTACTTCAACTTTTATTTTTCCACTTGGCATTATATTGTCAAGATCTATCCATCCATCCATATATATTGTCAAGATATATATTTAACATATAATTTAAATATTATTGAGGGGGAGGGTATAGCTCAGTGGCAGAGTGCCTGCTTAGCATGCACGAGGTCCTGGGTTCAATCCCCAGCACCTCCATCAAAGTAAATAGAGAAATAAATAAACCTAATTACCTCCCCCGTATTTAAAAAAAAAAAAAAGAATAATTTAAAAGATATATTGTGTGTTAGTTAAATGATCTCAAAGATGTTCCAAATCATAAGGTTTTTTCCTCAGCTGTTTGAAAACACTTTTGGGTAAATACAGCAGCATTAGCGGTGCCCTACTGTTTGTCAGCACCTTCATCTCCACGGCTGCTGTTCTTTCTTCTCTCTCAAACTCAAGATCAAGCAACTGTCTATAGGGACTGACTACAACAATTCTTCTCTGGAATTCCTTGACGAAGCATAAACATCCACAAGCTAAGGAGCTTTAAAAGATGTAAAATAATTAAAACATTACTGCAATTCAATTAGCTACCTAAAAATACAGGTAACATGTAAAACAGTGTTCATACATAAAAATTTTGGGCAATTTCCAACATTGAAATAGTATGAGCATAGGCTAAAACAATAAACAAACAAATATATGCAAAGTTTAACTTGAAGACAGTACTAAATAGTACCCTTTTCCCTGTAATAAAACTTCAACTAAGTTTAAATAACCTGGCAATAGAATTCTGGTTTCTGGTTCCACATGTAAGGCACCACTCAGTCTAATAAGCAAAAAGCTGAAGAGACTTGAAAAAGCAGCAACTCTTCCTGGATCTACAAGTGAGGGAATGACACAGGACAATTGCTGCCCTCAACAACGGAGTGACGCGCGCGCAGGAGTCAGTGGTGCAGACAGCTGGGGGCAGGGAGGTGGATAGGAGAACCTGAAGGAATGGCTGGACACTCAGCATGGACACCTAAAAGCTCCAGGATGGGCTGGTCCTGTGGAGGCACCCACAACTATGTTTTATTTGCCTCCAGGATCTTGACCAGATTCTCACAGTAAATACAGGGGGGAAAAAATCCCTTTGTTGCTTCTGGCACAGGGAGGGAACAGGAACCATTCTGAAAATGCCAAAGCATCCTGTTCTCAACGAGGCCCACCCTCAGGAGGAACTATCTACCAGAGCCTAGGCTGCGGGGCTGGGGTGTTAGCAGAGCCCAGGTGACCTGAGGAAGGGAAGTACACAACTCCAGGCAGCTCTAGCCAGCCTCTCCTACCAAAACAGGGAGGGAAAAAAAGAAACACTTGTAAAGTTCACAGTCCAATGTCCTAAAAGGCTCAGACCTAATCACAGGACTATACCTTACCTCCATATTACTAGCAATTACTATCGCTTTTATTTACAGCAATTAATTTTACCTAGTGTATCATGTCTAGCTATGAAGAAAATACTGCGAGGGATACCAAAAGGTGGGGATGCTGAAATGATCAGACCAGGAATTTAAAACTAGGATTAATATGCTAGAGGTTCCAATGGAAAAAGAAGACAGCATGCAAGACAAACGGGCAATGTAAGCAGAGGACTGAAAATCTTACGAAAGCCTCTGATGTGCTGATTAATACTGGCCATGGCTGAGGAAGCATCTCTGAATTACAGGCTGTATCAACAGAAATCTCCAAAAGCAAAGAGAGCAAAGACTGGAAAACATACAATAGAATATCCAAGGACTGTGGAACAACAAAAAAATTGTGACTTACACACAATGGAAATACCAGGAGAGGAGAGAAAGAAACAGAATATTCAAAACAATAATGACTGACAATTCCCCAAATAAAGTCAAACACCACACCAAACTATAGATGCAGAAAGCTCAAACACTAAGCAATAAACACCAAAATAGCCAACTATACCTAGGCATATCTTTTTCAAACTACAGAAAATCAAAGATAAAGAAAAATCCTGAAAGAAGCCAGAGGAGAAGACAGCTTGCCTGTAGAAGGATCAGGGTAAGAATTACAGGACTTCTACTCAGAATCATGCAAGCAGGAGGAGAACAGAGTGAAATATTTAAAGTATTGAGAGAAACAAAACCCCACTAATCTAGAATTTTGTGCTCTGTGAAATTATCCTTCAAAATTAAAGGAGAAATAAAGACATTCTCAAACAAAAACCGAGGGAGTTTGACAGTAGATTTGCCTTGTACTAAGTGCTAAAAGTTCTTTAGCAAAAAGGAAAATAACATAGATCAGAATCTTAGATCTACATAAAGGAAGACCATCGAAGACAGAATAAGTAAAGGTAAATTTAAAACTTTTAGTTTTCTTATTCTTAATTGATCTAACAGGTAAGTCTGTTGAAAATAATAAAACCAACAATGTATTCTGTTACATATGCTTCTATATAAGTGAAATGAAAGAAGTAGTGACACAAGGGATAAGAGGGAAGAATTAGGATTATTTTGTTACTAGAAGGTCCTCACACTATCCTTGAAGTGGTACAGAAATTGTGGGTTTGGTTCCAGATCACTACAATGAAGAGAGTATTACAGTAAAGGAAGTCACACGAGTTTGTTTCCCAGAGTACCTAAAAGCTACGTGTACACTGAACTGTAGTGTATTAAGAGTACATTATGTCTGAAAAAACAACATACTATATCACTAAAAAATGCTAACCATTATCTGAGCCTTTAGGGAGTTGTTATCTTTTTGCAATAGTAACATCAAAGATCATTGATCACAGATCACCACAGCAAATACAATCATTTACAAGTCTGAAATACTGTGATAAATACCAAATGTGACAAAGACATGAAGTGAGCAGATACTACTGGATAAACGGCGCTGATAGACTTGCTTGATGCAGGGAAGCCACAAACCTTTAATTTGTAGAAGTGCAGTTATCTGTGAAGTGCAATACAACGAGGTATGCCTATATAGTATTCTTTGAATGGGGACTTGGGTTAGCTATAAACATACACTGCAAACTATGGCAATGACTAAAAATAGTTTTTTAAAAAAAGCATAATAACTGATACGCCAGAAAAGGCAAGAAGACAATTACATAAAATGCTCAATTAGAACCACAGAAGGCAGAAAGAGAGTAAAGAACAAAAATAAAATAAAGAATTAGGGTGCCAAATAGAAAATAGTAACACACATGATAAATATTAATCCAGCTAATAATCAATAATCACTTTGATCATCAATGGTCTAAATGCACCAATTAAAATACAAATTTTCAGGGTGGATCAAAAACCACGACCCTACTATATGTTGTCTACAAGAAACCCACTTGACATATGAAGATACAAACAGACTGAAACAGATGGCAAAAAAGATATATCATGTTAACACTAATCAAAAAAATGCAAGAGTAGCAATATTAATTTCAGACAGAGCCAACTTCAAAGCAAGGAACATTTTCAGAGATAAAGAAGGGCACTGAATTAATTCTCAAAGACATAACAATCCTTAAATTATATGTGCCTAAGAGACAGCGTCAAACTACATGAGGACATAACTGACGGAACTGCAAGGGTAAATGCATGAATCCACTATCGTAACTGGAGACTTAAAAACCCCTCTCTCAGAAATGGATGGATCCAGCACGTAGAAAATCAGTAAGGACATAGTTGAACTCAACAACACCATCAATCAACTGGATACTGAATGTAACAGACATCTAAAGATGACTTCATTCGAGTAACAGCAGAATACATATTCTTCTTAAGCCTACAGGGAACATTCACCAAGATAAGCCACACTTGGGCCTTAAACACATCTTAACAAATTAAGACAATAAAAATCATATAATGTGTACTCTTAGCCCACAATGGAATTCAAATAAATATCAATTATAGAAAAATAACTAGAAAATCTCAAAATCTCAAAAAATATGGGGGGTATACATTTAAGTAAATACATGGGTCAAATAAAAAAACCTCAAGAGAAATTTTACAATACTGTTAACTTGAAAAATGAAAACACAACTTATCACAATGAGTGGGATGCCCAGAAAGCAGTGCTCACAGGGAAATTTACAGCAATGAATACGTATAATAGAAAAAGACAGATTTAAAACAATGAAGTTTCCACTTTAGGAAAATAGAAAAAGAAGGGCAATTTAAATGCAAAGGGAGCAGGAGAAAAGAAGTAAGAATTAGGGCAGAAATCAATGAAAGTAAAAACAGGAAATTTATACAGAAAAATCAATGAAACCAAAAACTGGTTCTTTGAAAGCTCAATAAAAATCGTTAAGCCTCTAGCCAAGGCTAACCAAGAAAAAAAGACACAAATACTAACACTGGAAATGAAAGAAGGAAATCACTACAGATGTCATGGACATTTATTAAAAGGATAATAAAGGAGTGCAATGAAAAACTCTATCCACAAATTTGATTACCTAAATGAAATGGACCAATTCATAGAAAGATAAAATATAAAATATGCCAACATTCAAACAAGAAGAAACAGACAATCTGAATAAGGCCTCTATCTACTAAAGAAATAGAATCAATCAATAATTAATAATCTTCCAAAACAGAAAGCACCAGACCAAGCTGGATTCACTGATGAATTCCACCAAACAGTAAAAAAGAAAAAAAAAAAAGCAATTCTCTACAATCTCTTTCAGAAAACAGGAGCAGAGGCAGTACTTCCTAACTCATTCTACAAGGCCAGCACTGTCCTAATACCAAAACCAAAGACATCACAAGAGAACTACAGACCACCATCTCTCTAACACAGATGCAAAAATCCTCAATAAGATATCAGGAAATCAAATCCAGCAAAGTGTTGTAATTATATATCACATGACCAAATGAGATTTATCCCAAGTAAGAAACATTGGTCCAACTTTTGAAAATTAATTAATGTAATTAATCACATCCAAAGGTCAAAGGAAAAAGATCATGTAACTACATTTGACCCTTGAACCAGGCAGGGGTTGGGGCACCCCCCCATCAAAAGTCTACATGTAACTTAACAGTAGGCCCTGCATAATGTGCAGTTCTACACCTGTAGATTCGACAAGCCTTGGATCCTATGGACCGTAGTATGTATTTACTGAAAAACATCCATGTGTAAGTGGACCCGCACAGTTCAAACTCATGTTGTTCAAGGGTTAACTGTGTACCAATAAATACAGAAAAAGCATTTGACAAAATCCAACATGCATTCATGATAAAATGCCTCAGCAAACTATATAGGGTGGAACTTTCTCAACTTGATATATATTACCTACCAAAAAAATCTATAGCTAACATCACATTTAATAGTGAGAAACTCAAAGCTTTCCCACTAAGAGAAGAAATAAGGCAAGGATGTCTCCTCTCATCACTCCTTTTCAACATCGTATTGAAAGTACTAATATAGTAAGTCAAGAAAAGGAAATAGAAGGTACAAAAATTGGGAAGGAAGAAATAACCTGGCAACAGCAAAATAATGCAAGATTCATAAGCAGAATTCAAAATCCTAAGCCACTGAACCACATTTCAATTTTCCTAAGTATTTCCGACTCATCTTCCACTCCAAAAAAGAAACAAAATCAATACTTTATTTTCTGACAGCCTCCTTATTGGAGCTATGACTTATGCATTATGAACAGTAACTGATTTCTCTGTATGCAACTATAACTGATAAAAGACGAATGCTGTACAACAGCATTTCAGCAGAAAGTTCATTTGTATTAACGACCGCAAAACGTTAAGTGTTACTTACCCACAGGTAATATGTGAACTGAAGTGCAAAAATAGCAATGCCTTCGTTATCAAAGGATCCAGCTACTGACCGAGAAATGTAGCCTGGTACAATAGCAATAAAACAAGCAGCTAAAAGTCCCGCTCCTTGGTTCCAAAGTTCTCTGGTAAGCAGGAAAGTGGATATAGATGTAAGGCCGCTGAAAGTGGGTGCAAGGAACACACACACATCTCTTATGTGAACTGTTATGTTCAATGTATTTAAAATCCAATGGATAAGGCCGGCTGTTATCATCAGCCCTGGGTAAACCTAAGAAGAAAAAACGGAAAATTTAATTACATATAAAATGAAGTAGCTGAAAAAACGAACATAATTCTTTTCTTTATTATTACATATTGTTTATAGTAAGTTTGAGAATAAGCTCTCAAAACAGTTTGCCTTTTTCGCACACTACAAAGTTAAATGTTCTTTTGGATTGGATACAAATATAAAGCTCTTACGTGTAGAGATACATATTTAAGTAAATGAAGAAAGATGAGAATGAATGACTGATTAAAAGTGAAGAGGTTCAACAATGGAAAGCTAGGTAACTTTCTTACTGATCCCACTACCTTTTCACTATAAAATACGGTCCTAATCTAACATATTCCTAAATTTGGGGTTTTAACATGCTCCAGTTTTGCCCCTACTTGTGTTTAAGGGATTGAGGAAAAGGACAGAAGATAAAAAAAAGTTATGTGCAATATTATCCAAGTGCTATTTATAAATGATTCTTCCCTCCTTTCCAAGCCAAGGTTTGGAAAGTGAACAACTCTAGCTGGGAGAAGAAGCACTTGTTAGCTGGTAAATTCAAACATTTTGAGATTCCTGGAAGGTTAAATGTTTTTATACTTCTTAAAATATTTAGGGTGGAAAGGAAGTAATAAACTAGAATAGGCCAGCGTTCCTCACCCTCCCTCTAAGAGAGCAACATGAAACATTAAGAGGATTCAGAGAACAATACACAGGACATTAGCCGTAGCCATTAATGCTCAGTCAATGATTAAAACGTGTATTTACATTTCCATCCTTATCTAAATCCTAGAAGATTCTGTTCTTTCTCCATCACTGAAACCACAAAGCATGTTATAAATTTCCTTTCCTAGCCACACTACTTAAAACTGCAAACTACCCGTGCTCCTTAACCCGCCCCCTTGCTTCTTCTCCATAGCACTTAACACCATTTCACATTCTATTTATTTTACTCACTTACTTATTGTCTATTAACTAAACACCCTCACAAGATATAAGCTCCAGAACAGTAAGAAACATTTCCCCATATCCAGAGAAGGACAACTGGCACAGAATGGATCTCAGTATCTGCTGAATTCATGGAAGGAGAGCTGGATAAAGAAGGGGGAAAAAAGCGTGGCAATCATCATCATTTTTAAACGTTAAAATTTTATTCTATTTCATATACAGGTCCCACTGTATGACTGTTAGCAATATTCAAAGAAAATGGAAATGAATTTGAAAATATCTCTAAATATGGCAGACTGAACTGGCATACAAAATACAGACAAAATACATAGGATTATAGGATGAAAGGACCAAAAAACCTTAAACAAACAAATAAACAAAACCACCCAGTAACAAAAGGCCTATTTAAAGTCAAAAGGAAGGAAGTCCTCCAGGTTCCAAACACAAAGAAGACATTCAAACTAGGTACTGATACCATGGGAGTGCAAAAACAGAAAACAACAAAAACAAAACACTCGAGGCCTGATACACCCCCCCCCCTTAGGTACTTAAGGTTGTGGGGGGGAGTGGCTATCATTTAACACAGGGGTCAAAGAAAAGGCCTAACTCCTGGCACAAAGCCAGGCCCTGTTTATGAAACTAGACTAGACAAATTCTACCCATCCATCAAGGGAAGCAGTAAGGAACCTTCACCTTACTTTCAAAGCTTTGAATTGAAACAAAACAAGAAATAAACTCATTCATCACATGGGTGAATATGGGTTCCACATTTATAACAACTTCAGGTATAAAAAACCTCAAGCTGAGAAATAACCTCTAAAAAGTGTCCTAGAAGCAATGAAACCTCTAAGGGATCCAGCAAAGGCAAATGAGAAAGATTATTCTAAGGATGGTCCCAGATACCAGGACACCGGAGTCTCAGAAAACAAACTTTCACTGATTATGAATTCAAGATAAAAAGTTGTAAACACACCAGGAAACATACTATACTATCAAAAATTAACACAATTCGGCATCTATGACAGTATTCACACCACAAACAGTGTAGATAAACCCATCTCCCACATCTCTCACCATTCAATACCATTCTAATCCACCCTGGAGACCATCATGACTATTCTCCTGGTATCTTTATCTATTTACACTGAAGATAAGAGGATGCCCCAGATTATAAACACAACATCCTACTACCATGGAAAACATTCCTTCCAAACATAAAGGGAACATTTATAAAATTTGGCTGTATCTTGGGCCACAAATCAAGTCTCAATAAAGTTCAAAGGATTAAAATCACAGAATTTATTTTCTAATCACAATATATTTGAAGTATAAAGCAAAAAAAGATAACCAGGAAAATCTCTTATGTTTAAAAGTTAAACATAATCCTAAGTGACCCACGAATCAGGGGAAACTAAAATACATTTTCACTTGAATGATAATGAAAATATTCTATATCAAAACTTATGCAATATAGCTAAAACAAAGATTATTTGGAAATCTACAGCTTCAAAAGTGAATAGTAACAAAGAAAAGTTGAAAATTATTGAACAACTATCAGGAAGTCAGATAAAAACATCAAAAAAAACTCAAGAAAGGAGGAGGAAATAAACTGAAATTAACACAACAAAAGACCATTATTTAATAGAGATAATCAACAAAGTCAAAGTTTCTTTGGGTTAAGAAATCTAAAATTGATAAATCTCTGCCAAAATTGATCAAGAAAAAAATACTAAACATATTTCCCCAATAGGTATCTCGTCTTTCACTTTCTCTTCAATATTCTTCTTACATCCCAAATCCTGAAAACATCTTCCCTTATGTCATCTTCCGGACATTATAATCCCCCATGAACTGTGATCAACATTCAATTACCTGGAGTAATTTAAAACAGATTTGGGACCTGGAAAATTAGAATTACCTGACTCTTCTACATTTCTATTTCCTTCCCCCAGTTTTTTTTTTCTATAAAGTTACTATAGAACAAAACAGAAACACAAATAACCTGAACTTAATACTGTGACAAGAGATCCTCCTCCTAGCCTCCTTGACAGAAGTAGCGGCTAGTATGAGATAAGCCAAAAACAGGTGGAGGGGTGAGAAGAAGAGTGTCAAGAAAAGAGGTGTAGAAAACTAAATACTAGATAATCAGGCACAGAAAAATGTATTCGGTAACTATACAAAGCTTTCAAGAATCGCCATTACCTTAGTGATTAATGATTTACTCAAATAACTGAAAGATTTTAAGGTTAACATAAGTAGTTGCAAATATACTTACAGTACCACCTACTATTCTTCCTAGTGGATACCATGCTCTTTCATCAAACCAATTTAAAAATTCATAGAACCCATGGGACGCAAGATGATGTGTTGATCTATAGTTAAACCTAGAGAAAACAGGAAAAAGAAGAAATGTTATAAAGCTTTGCTTACTAGGAAGAAATAGCTATATCTTTCTAATATTATAAATACAAATGTCTTTACATTAACTCTATGGCTATGTAAATACATCTTTTATAATAATTTTCCTCAACTCTGAGTAACAGATTATTTTCCAAGAAGTAAGCTTATACCTCTAATATAATTAAAAACAAAAACATGCCCCACAAAACACAAGTCTACAAAACTCAAATTAATAATAATAATAATATCTGGAGAATGTCATTCTAAGTGAAGTAAGCCAGAAAGAGAAAGAAAAATACCATATAAGATCACTCATATGTGTAATCTAAAAAAAAAAAAAATAATAATAATAATAAATTAGTAATGCTCAAATTAACATCTGGCCATTGCTTGGGGCACAGGTGGCAATGATAAATACACAATATAATGTCTCTAAAGTACTCAGAGGCTATTGAATTAATGCCAACCCTTCTCAAACTTTTCCAAAAAATTAAAGAAACAATTCCAAAATCATTTACAAGGCCAGCATTACCTTGATACTCAAGTCAAACAAGGACACAACAAGAAAAGAAAATCACAGACCAGTGTCCCTGATGAACAAAGATGCAAAAATCCTCAAGAAAATACTAGCAAATCTAATTCAACAGCACATTAAAAGGATCATACACCATAATTAACTGAAATTTATCCATGGGAGTCAAGGATGGTTCAAAATACAAAAATTAATAAATTTGGTACATCATTAACAGAATGAAGGATAAAAATCATATGATCATCTCAACAGAAGCAGAAAAGGCATTTGACAAAATTCAACATCCTGTCATAACAAAAACTAAAAAATTAGGTACAGGAGAAATGTACCTCAACATGGTAAAAGCCATATATGACAAGCCCACAGCTAGCATCATACTCAGTGGTGGAAAGTTGAAAGCTTTTTGTCTAAGATTAGAAGCAAAACAAGGATGCCCACTCTCACCCTTCTATTCAAAACAATACTGAGGTCCTAGCCTGAGCAATTAGACAAGAAATAAAAGGCATCCAAATAGGGAAGGAAGAATTAAAACTGTTTGCAGATGACATGATCTTATATACAGTAAACTCCAGACTTCACTAATGCAGTTGAAGGATACAAAAATCAACATTACAAAGTCAGTTGCATTTCTATACACTAACTATGAACTATCTGAAAGAGAAATTAAGAAAGTAATCCAATTTACAACAGTATCAAAATCAATAAAATATTTAGGAATAAATTTAACTAAGGAGGTGAAAGGTCTGTACACTGAAAATTAAGACACCGATGAAAAAAGACACAAACAAATGGGAAGACATTCCATGCTCATGGACTAGAGAAAGTAATATTGTTAAAATGTCCATATCACCCAAAGCAATCTACAGTCAATGCAATCCCTATAAAACTTCCAATGGCATTTTCCACAAAAATAGAAAAATAACCCCAAAATTCATACAGAACCCCCCCAAATCCTGAAGAGGCAAAGTAATCTTGAGAAAGAAGAACAAAACTGAAGGCATCACACTCGCTGATACAAAGCTATAGTATAATACCTGCATAAAAAGACAGATCATGGAACAGAATACAGAGCCTAGAAATAAAACCCCACTTTTACAGTCAACTAACCTTTGACAAAGGCACCAAGAACAAATGAGGAAAGAACAGTCTCTTCAACAAATGGTGTCAGAAAACTGATACTACATAAAAAAGGATGAAACTGGACCCTTATCTTAGACCACACACAAAAATTAACTCAAAATGGATTACTGACTTAAATGTGAGTCTGAAACCATAAAACTCCTAGAGAAAAACAGAAAAATCTCCTTGACCTTGGCCTTGGCAATGATTTTTGGGGATATGACACCAAAAACAAGCAGGAAAAGCAAAGGCAACAAAAATAAAAACAAACAAGTGGGACTATATCAAAACTAAAATGCTTGTGCACAGCAAAGAATAAACAATATGAAAAGGCAACCTATAGAACGAGAGAAAATGCTCGCAAACTATGTATCTAGTAAGAAATTAATATCTAAAACATATAAGGAATTCACACTTAATAGCTAAAACAAAAAATACCCACAAAAATCTGATTAAAAAAGGGTCAAAGAACCTGAAGACATTTTCCTAGAGATATATACATGGCCAACAGGTGCATGAAAAGGTGCTCAACATCACTAATCATTAGAGAAATGCAAATCAAAACCACAATGAGCTACACCTCACACCTGTTAGGATGGCTATTACCAAAAAGACAATAGGTAACAAATCAAGGATGTGGAGAAAAGGGAAGTCCTAGTACAGTGTTGGTGGGAATGTAAATTTACACAGCCATTGTGGAAAACAGTGTGGAGATTCCTTAAAAAATTTAAAAATAGAACTATCGTATGATCCTATTTCTGGGCATACAGGAGGCCCTTGAACAATGTGGGCGTTAGGGGTGTCAGCCCTCTGCACAATCGAAAATCTGCACATGACTCATAGTCAGCCCTCCATATACTTGGTTCCTCCACATCTGCAGTTCCTCTGCATCTGTGGATTCAATCAACTGCGGAATGTATTTATTACTGAAAAAATCCATGTATAAGTAGACCCATGTAGTTCAAACCTGTGATGTTCAAGGGTCAACTGTATATCCAAAGGAGAAAAAGTCATAGAAGAGATACCAGGATTTCCATGTTCACTACAGCATTACTCATAATAGCCAAGAAAACCTAAGTGTCTGCTGATAGAGAAATGGATAAAGAAAATGTAGTTTTATATATATATAATGGAATATTATTCAGCCACAGAACAGAAGGAAATCTTGCCACTTGTGATTTTTAACAACATGTATGAGACTGGAAGGCATTTATGCTAAGTGAAATAAACCAGAAAGAAAAATACTATATGGTATCACTTATATGTGAGCTTTAAAAAAGTTTAACTCAGAAACAGTAGAATGGTGGCTGCCAGGGTATAAGGGACAGGACAAATGGGGAGAGGTAGGTCAAAGGGTACAAACTTCAGTTATAATATGAATCAGTTCTAAGGATCAGCAAGGTGGCTGTAGTTAGTAATACTGTATTGTGTACTTGAAATTTGCTGAGGAGGTGAAATCTTAAGAGTTCTCTCACACATGAAAGGAACTATGTGAGGTGACGGATATGTTAATTAAATTGTGGCAATCATTTCACAATATGTATGTATATCTCAAATCATGCAGCACACATTAAATACATACAACTTTATTCATCAGTTGTATCTAAATAAAGCTGGAAAAAAAGTTATATGAAAAATAAAGAAATCTAAAGGTAAATCCAGTTTTTACATTTATCTTTAAAAAAGAATCACTATGCCCCAGAGACGTTAGGGAAAAACACAGAAAACTTCATACACACCTCAATAAATTTCAAAATGCTAAGGATAAAGTGCAATTTATAATCATTCATAGAAAATAAACAGATTTTCTCCAAAAGAGCATCAATCAGTTGGAATCACTAAATGCTATAAAGACAATGGAAAAATATACCCAAATTTCTGACTTAGGGTAAAGGATTCTAAAATCAGAATTTAAAGTAAAACAAGTTTGTTTTCCAGTAACAGGGAAAAGTAAGCTAATGCTAGAAATCCTAGCACCCTCCAAGAATAATTAAGTATCAGAGCTAATTTTAAAAGGGAAATTCCCAAATGCTAGAAACAAGTATTTATTGTACTTAAAGGTGGGACCTTGGAAAGATTGTCCTTTCAGAGATTAAAAAAAAAAAAAAAAAAAAAAAAAAAAAATACACACCAGCATGGAAGTGGCAAAGTTTCTCTTCCCAAGAGAAGACTCCCATAAAAAAAGGTAAACTCTTAACCTTTGCACCATGCACGATAGTCTAAATTTATGAGGAATCTCCAAGTCAAGAAGTTAACACTGAAACAAAGGTCCAAAACCTTGTATTAACAGTAAAAGCAAAAACCAAAAATAACTCGAGACTCAAATAAGCTCATAAACAAAAATTACAAACTATAAGAGGTAGAGAATCACCCTTCAAAGCACAACAGGAAAAGTAACATCCTTAAAACTCATGAAAATATTTCAATGACAGAAGCCCTTGTATTTTAGCAAGAATCAAAGTTTTACATTTCAAACGTAATTTTTCACTTAAAAAAAAAAAAAGGGACTCCAAGGGATTATTGTTTTGAAAACTAAGAAACATGGGATTCTAACTTCATAATCAAAGTTGTTCTGAGTGATATTTTTTACTTTTAATTTTACATAATTCTTGACCTCTCCCTCTTTGTTGAATCATTCTCCTCCTTTGGCTTTTATAACTACAACAATCTCCTGATTTTTACCCCACATTTCCAGTCCTCTTCTCTGATTTCTGTATAGGCAGCCTCCTCTACCCAGGACCCTCTCGTTAACTCTAACTCATCCTCAAGAGATGTCAGTCATACCCACAATTTGTTAATGTTATCTCCCTGTCTACATGGTGTGGGGTTTTTTTTTTCCCCCTTGAGCATCACAAAGACATCTCAAACTCAAATATTCAACTAAAGTCATGATCAGACACCACCTATCCACCCGTAAAATAAATACACTGTGTCTGCTTTTAGTGTTTTCTAGCAATTGTCCACAGTTTTCCTCCTCTGATACTAGCACTGTGATCCACGCTGTCATTTCCTAACCAGACTACAGTAGTCCCTAATCCTCCCACTACATCCATTTTGCCCACCTAATTCCCCAATCTGTTACCATGTCTCAACAAAGAACATGCTTTCAAAATGCAAATGTGATCATATAGCAACCCTCCGCTCAACTTGTTCAAGGCCTTCATCTCTTAAAATTAAAGGAAAGGAGACTTCATGTAACAAAACCACAGCCACATATGCTCTAGCTCTGACATAACCGAGTCTCATCTCACATCTCTATCTCCCTTCTTTCCACATACCCATCTTTCAGTCCTCCAGGCTCACCTTTCCCCTCCTATCTCAGGATCTTCAGACTGCCAATTCCCTTTCCCTGGATCACTGATATCCCCTCTTAGCCTAAATAACTCATCCTTCAAACTCCAGCATGTTTCTAAGGGATGCTGTTCTAACAGAAAAGGTTCAATGTACTTTTTTCTTCCTAGCACTTGACACAAATGCAATTGCACATTAGTTTACCTGATAAATATTTACCTCACTAGATAAATACTCCCATGAGGGAAGCACCTAGCACAGCACCTGCTACACAGGAGCCCTCGAATATTTGTTGAATGAATAATTGATTTCATAAATGTTTTAAAATGGAAATGAAGTACAATCTAGACAGCTTCCCAATGTCAATTTTAAATGGTACCCCCGAAGTTACAGACTAAAACCAATTTAACTATACTTCCTGAGATCCAAGCCTGAAGGCAGAAAGAGTTAAACAAGCAAGCTCATTAAGAAGATTCTATAGAAAACCTGAAGTGTCTAAAAACTAAACATAAATGGATGTAGAATGTATTTAGTCCTATTTTATCCCCAGGGTCAAGTCAATCCTAGTATGCAAGGCTCCCACAACTCATTCTTATATACCCATTTTCTTTTATTTTCAGTTAATTTCCTCCTGCTTGCCGTTCATTTTTCTATCTTATTTTCTGGCCCAGTTTCCAACCTACCACTAGGAATGGTTTTCCAAATGCCCTTATGGGTTTCCCCTCCTATCTCCTGGAGGTAAAACAACAGGACTGTAAGGAAGGGCGGCACACTCCTACTTCACTGGGCACTTCCAATGTAACAGCGGTCAGTCACTCTTTTCCTTTTAGGCTCATAATACAGTACCCACCCCACCCCTATCCTCTCCCATAAACATACCACTCACTACCACTCTACTAATCAGCCCCGTCTGATAGCTAAATGAACTCTCTGACTACAGTAACTGTGTCGACATCTCCTTATAGTTTTGATTTGCATTTCCATGATGCCTTCTGAGGCTGAACACTTCTCATACATTAACTGTCCATGAAATTTCCTCTTAAGGATGTGCTGAAGTACTTTGCATCTTTTTCTAGTTAATTCAACTCAGTTCTTTATATTATTTTTTGTCGGTTATATGAGTTATAAACTGTTCTCATTATGTATCTTCTCTTCACTCATAATGGTATTTTTTAAAGAACAGAAAATTCTTGACATAAACCTAATTTATCAAGTTTGTGCTATGGGTTATTGCTTTTTTCTGGTTAAAAAAGCTTTTTTTTTTAAACTGCCCCAAGGCCATAAAGATTTTCTTCTTCATGACAATTCACAGTTCAAACTTACTTATTTAGGTGCTTAATACACCTGGAATCAATTATTTCATGTGAGAAATAGGGGTTCAACTTTATTTCCTCTGTATAAGTAACTGTTTCCAAACTGCTGTACAGTTTCACCTCTATCATACACTAGGGTTCATTAATGGGTGGGTCTGTTTCTGGATTCTATTCTGTTCGAGTGGTCTCTACATCTATTCTTGCACCTGATAATATGCAAACTTTTAAATTAGAGCTTTAAATAAAATCCTGATATCTGGCAGAACATTGTAAAACTATGCCTTTGATTTTGTCCTTTTGCATAACCACATACATTTTTAAATAAGCTTGTCAAGTTCACCCCAAAAAAAATCATGCAGGGGTTTTGATTGAAAAGTCCATTTACTCCACATGTTAATTCAGGGAGAATTAACAACTTTACAATACTGACTCATCCAACCCATAAATATAGTTCATCTCCTTCATTTAGGTCTTCTTTAATGTCTCTCCAGAAAATGTATAATTTCACCTTAGCGGTCTTACACATCTTTGCTTAGATTTATTCTCATTTTTAATGTTACCTTCATTTATTTAAAAAAAATTCTGCTTGACACACAGACAGGTATCTCTTGATTTTTTCACACTGACTTTATAACCAGAAAATTGCAAATGCATACTAATTCTAATCGTTTATCACTAGATTCCTTTAGACTTTAAATTTGAAAATCAAACATCCCTGACACTATGTTAAAAACAGAGATGTCTCAAAGACTACAAATTTCAAGTTTTTAAAGCCCTGTTATAAGAGGTAATATTTTGTCCCCACCTCATTCTAACCCATTATCATCCCTTATAAATGCCAATCTTTTCAATTAGTAGAAAATACATTAATTTCATTCAAAGTAAAGAAATTTAATTGTCATAATTAAGATATGCAATATGAAATTTCAAAATGGAATAAACTACTGCACTTCAAACTTTAAAGGCTTGGAAACTTTATTCAAATAAAATCTTCATAAAACATAAAGAGGATAGATAAAAGTATCTTTTAAAAGATACTTAAGCCCAAATTTATAACATTTATTAGTAAGTCAATCAATAAGAACAACTAGGTTCAGTGAACACAGAATCTTAAACTCGAGGTTATATAGTATAGTTGCAAGTGACACTAACCACATCATCAAATTCATTTTGATATTTTGTTTTGGTTAACAAAATTGTAAAAAATTTGACTCAAGATGTAACTGTCAAACACCAGTCATTTTTTTATAACGCTTTCCTTGCTGTTAAAGGTATTGTTCAATTAAATGATATGGAAGTTTGAAGCCTAGCAGAAAATTTTAATTCAAGATTGAATAACTATACATACACACACATACAAAAATTATTTTATATATACATGTGTGTATATACACTGAACCAGAAGCACTACAAATCTAAATTTATAACACTGTGCTACAGATTCAGTTGTTACTATGTGTATACTACAAGTACTGTCTAGTTATTTTCTTTTATATGAATTCCCAGGAAACCTCAGTTGAAGTATTAAAAACCCAATCCAAACTAATTATACATTTTTCCAAAGAAGACATACTAATAGCAACAGGTGCATGAAAAGATGTTCAACACCCTAATCACCTAGGGAAATGCAAATCAAAACCACAATGACATACCACCTCATACCTGTCAGAAAGGCTATTATTAAAAAGACAAGAAGTAAGTGTTGGCAAGAACGTGGAGAAAAGGCAACCCTCGCACACTGTTGGTGGAATGTAAATTGGTGCAGCCACTATAGAAGACAGAAGGGAAGTTCCTCAAAAAATTAAAAATAGTACAACCATATGATCCAGCAATTCCACTTCTGGATACTAATCCAAAAGAAATGAAATCACTATCTCAAAGAATTATCCACATGCCCATGTTTGTTGCAGCATGGCCAAGACATGGGGACAAACTGAGTGTCCACTGACAAATGAATAAAGAAAATGGTGTGTACACACTCACACACATTATTCAGCCCCCAAAAAGGAAGGAATCCTGCCATTTGTGACATCAAGGATGGACCTTGAGAGCATTACAGTAAGTGAAATAAGTCAGAGAGAAAGACAAATACTGTCTGATCTCATTTATATGGACTCTGAAAAACCCCACAAAACTCAGAGAAGGGACGGCTGGTTGTCAGAGAAGGATTGGGGGGGGGATGGGTGGAGGTAGTCAAAAGGTTCAAACTCCCAGTTATAAGATAAATAAATCCTGGGGATGAGTTAACAATACTGTATTATATATTTGAAAGTTGTTTAAATCTTAAAAGTTCTCATCACAAGAAAAAGTAATCTGTAACTAGGTGTGGTAATGAATGTTAATTAATTAAACTTACTGTGGTAATCATTTCATAATATATACACATATGAAATCATTACGTTGTCTATCTAAAACGACATTGTTACATGGTAATTACATCTCGATTAAAAAAAAAGAATGGAAGGGGGAGTTAATAACTAGGGGGGAAAAAGTCCAAAATCAATATAAATTGACCACACAACTACTCTTCTCCACTACAGTAAATAATCAAAAAAAGAATGTATCTAATCAATCTTTTACTTCACTTCTTATGAGAAATGAATTTTAGCCTGGTCTTTCTTAGCAATTTATTCCATCTACATAGAAAGCCACCACAGCCATACATTTTATTCTTTATGCAATCCCCTCAAACCAGTGATTCATTCTTGAAGAAGTCTTCTCTAATGCTCCATCCTCCCTTCCCTGGTCCACTTAAAAAAAAAAAAAAAAAAAAGCCCAGACTTTTTTTTTTTAAATCCTCGTGAATAGCCTTAGTTTAATTCTTCTTCATCCCAGGGAACCCTTCAAAACCTAAGACAAGTTTACGTGCTTGATTTAGGGAGAAGAAACTACCTCCTAAAGCAGTAAGATGAGATTACACGATGGAAGTCCATGTATGGAAAATGGTTCTACTTCTTGGGTTCTAGCAGAGTTATCAGTACAACACTTGTATTCCAAACATTACAGCTTAAATAGCAACTTTACAAACTGGCTTAAATTTATACCATATTGTTTCCTTAGGAAAACAGACACTAAGTACCAACCCATTTGTAAACTAGGGCTGCCCTCGTGAACATGGAGGGAAGGTGCTGCCTCTGCATTTTCCTTCTACAGATCTTGTTGGAGACCTAACCACTTGGTAATGCTTGGTTTTCGGTGTGTTAGTTCATCTTTCTTTATAGTCAAACACCTAATGTACATTCAAAACAACAAAAGCTCATGATTATGTACTGAAACAAAATACCACAATACACCCTTAATCTTAAAGGTTAAAAAAGTTTTATACCTCAGTCTTAAATTTAACCAAAACCTTTTCCATCTTCAAGAGGAAACTTTTGAGGTGGGAACGGGCTTTGTACGTTTCATTAACGTTTCCAGTTCTCTATAAAAAATATGGCATTGTATCAAAAAAATAAAATTGGAAAATATGTAAGAATAAACTAAGGAGAAGAACAGTACATTCTTAGCTTTAAAGCTGTGACCAACCTGAAGGCACCTAAGGCCTCTGTGACTAGCTTTTGAAACATAACATATGGTATGTGTAGAATGTGAGCTAGAGAAGTTGAGAAATAAAGGTCACAATTTATAGCTAAGGAAGTAAAAAAGAAGTTCTAGCCCAAAGACATGGGCTATAGGCAGTGTTAAAGGTAAAACACGAGCAAGTCTCCCAAGGGCCAGTTCTGTCCTCCTTTTCCCTAAACCATTACTTCTCTAAATCTACCAAATGCATATAAATATAATTAAACTGTTAGCCAAAGTTTGCTACTTGACACTTTCCAGGGGCTATGTCACTTTTTCATAACACTGGTATTAAAATGACTGTCTCAAATAAGTGCCTGCTGTAATACCTCCTACCCTTTTCATTTCTATGCTGCATTCTTATACAGATCCAAGGTTAACACACTTTAAGATGAACACAGAGAAAACCTCAAAAATTTAGAAACCAGGCTTTACAGAAATAGATTCAAATTGGGAAGTAACCAAAAAACAACAGAGAAAGAATGCTTTTGGCAATGAAAGAGCAAGATAAACACAGACGGGATGGCAGGCAAACATGTCCCACACCCCACAAATGCACAGTTCACAACCCTAATTTCTGTAAGACAACACGAGTCTAGTTTAGCTTAGCCTTTGCAAATAAAACCTAAGAAACAGAAGAATCAATCAGAAACAGAAAAGAGGAAACAAAGGAGAGGCAAGCAATTTTGGTCAACGATGGTGATAAAGAACAGTCAGTGTAAGCAGCAAAGGGGAGTAGAGGAGAAAGGTGGGGTGAAGGGAGGGAGGTGGGAGAGCGCTGAACCAAGCACCACCACGTCTCAACACTGTCCCCCGAAGGCCGACGCCCTCAGTAACCCCAGTATTCTCATTTGCTTTGCGCTGAAGTACCAGGTTAACTAAACGTAAGTTTCTACCAGAAATAAGGATACATGGACCCCAAGTGAGAGTTCAGAGCTGTCTCCTAAGGATAGAGAACATATGTCAACTTGATAGCACGTCTTTCAAAGCCTCCCAAAAACTCATCTGTCAAGACATTATAATAATATATGCCTCTAAGGATAGCTATTCTACATTGAACACTAGTATGGTTTACATTTTTAAAAGGTAATAATTTTTAATTTAATTTTTTTTTTTTTTTTTTTTTTTAGTTCTAAGCAACTACTGTGTACCAGGTTTCTATTAGGTCTGGGAACAGCAGTGAAAACGACAGGCAGTCTCTGCTTTCCTGGAGCTTAAGTATAGTAAACACAAACCAGGTAATTGTAGGTTGAAACAAAAGCCTTGGAAGATACCAAAAGGATGAAATAAAAGAGTGAAATGGAAAGAAGGCAAGGAAGGAGTAAGAGGTAAAGACTACTTTAAGCGAAGTATACATGAAGCCTTCTAACATCTGTGAGACCTTCCAGGATGGGAGAAGCCAGCCATTCAAAGAGGCAGGAAGAGCTGTCCCTAGGTAAAGAAACCAGCAAGTGCAAAGACCTCGAGATAGGAGAGTTTAGCGTGTATAAGGAAGAGAAAGGTGTCCAAGAAGGGGATGGGTAAACAGGTGCATTGCTCAGCACTATTTATTTACAGTTACTCTTTTTAAAAAATTGCTTTTAACAACTGTCAGGTACTGTGATAAGAATGGTTTTCACTTAATCATCACCAAAAACAAAACAACAACAACAAAAAAACCCACAACCCAAAAAATAACTTTGAGGTAGGATACTACACCCAATACATAGATGACTAGACTAAGGTACAAAAATGTTAAGTCACTTATCCAAAACCATTCAGCCATTAAGTGGTCAAGATGGGATTGAACTAATAAGCAGCTTTGGTTCATGCCCACATTCTTGAGCACGATCACAAGATGATTCCAAACAGCAAGAGAATAATAAATGCCTCTAATAATTTGCATCACCTTCTGGGCACATGAACCTTAAAAGTGGATTTCAAACAGTTCCCCGTACCTCAGAGAGTCCAAAGAACCCCTCTGGGACTACCTTTCTGACAGGAGTCTGGAATACACTTTGAAGAGAGTGGGATATTCACTTTTGAAGGCATTACGGTGCCATCCCACTTAATCCACACTCATCTCTTTATACATTAGGCTCCTGTGTGAACTCTCATTTGAAGAAAGGGTTCAAGAGCTAAAACAAGTGTTTGAAAAACACTGACATATGTTTAAAATTACATAAGCAAAACCAGTAGCACAGTTCTCTTAAGACATGTGAAGATGCAACTTTGAACCTTAAAGCTTTAGCCTTTTCTTAAGTTACTTTGGAAACAAAAGGACAGAAAAGTCCATTTCAGATTTCAACTTTTTGGTACAGATATTACACATTTTAAATAATCATGGCCAGAACAGCCACCACCTTGAATGCTACAATCATTGTGCCAAAGAGAAGAGAACTTTGCAAGACCAAACACAACAAATAATCAGCTGGAAAGAAATACACATCATTTATACTCTCAATTCAGTGGCCCAGTACTAGTCACATGGTCCCACCCATGTCCTGAGAAGAGAAGAAAACAAGATATTGGTGAATAGCACTAACAGGTAACATATATGTCATGCTATTTTGTAAATGAAGAAAAATCATTAGTCTCTATAGTATGATCCTATCTGTGCCAAAAACTGAAAGGTTATGTGTGTGTGCATGTATATTTACAGAAAAAGTTCAAAGACTATGTACCCTCTGAAGAAATCCTAGCAGAATACATAACAAGCTCTTAATAGATCATGCCTCATTCTTTGATTTTTAAAACAATGAGCAAGTTTTAATTAAAAAAGAAAAAAAAAACCTGAAAAGGCTAGGCAAAGAAAGAAAAATCATAGCCAGAAAACCCCATTAATACTACATGACCAATAATAACCATCACTATACCACCTTATAAGCATCACACATAATCTATAAAACGTTTTACCAAATCCTCCGACAAGTATTACTCTCACAAAGGAGATACAAAGCAAGTGGTCCCCATCTCTGCCTCAAATTTCTCCCGTCTTGGCACCTTTCTTATACTTCAAATATTAACCCATTCAATCACCACTGTGAGTCTTGCTACTAAACTATAATTTCTAATCTTCACTTCTTCAAGGTTTATTTCTCATTATATGTAAACCTGGGTAAACCTCCTTTTCAAAAAAGACTTGCAATCCCTTCTTCCACTTCTACCCAATACAGGTCTGTTTTATCCCAACCTGTCTTCCCATCAATCTTGCCACATAAATGTTAAAGAACTACTTTGGCAGAATGCCTCATGATAACATCAAAGTAATGTCTCCTATCATTTGCATATTCAATGTATCAAAAAGAAAGGAGAAAGGATAGGGAAGTGTTTTTTCCTCACACAGAATTTTTCTTTCATGTTTTAAAAACTCTGTTTATGAGATATACAAGAGGGAACTAGGAATTTCTATTTGAACTAAAAATGTCAGTTCACTTTCATAATATACCTGTTATACATGGATCAAAAACGTATCTGATAGAAAGCAGTCTCAGTTCTCATAAAAAGAAGGAATGCAAGACAGGCTTGTTTCTACCGCCCATTACTGCAACATCTTCCAAGAGGTATATACAACCTTCGTTATTAATTATCATGATAATCATCTACCAGTATTTTTATTTGAACAAACTACTTATGATGCTTAAAAGTTCAACAGTTCACTCTAAATCTCTTCCTCTTTCTCCTATTACTGAGTATTTTCTAATGCCACAGGAATTTCAAGTGTGGTTGTTTCTCTTTAACGAATTTAAAAACCACATTTTACTCTTTATCTCATTTTTCCTTAAATCTTTAAATAGTCTGGTTACTGACAAGCGAGAAAAGTATTCATATACCCTTTTCAGAAATGAAGTCTATGTGAGACATTTAGTCTGACTTAAGAAGTCATTCTCCCTCTCTTTTGGAGGAAAAAAAATGCCAAAAATGTGTAGGTGTGGGTAATTTTAGCTCCTTTTGACTTTCACCCTTCAATTATTCAAGCAATGTATTACACCGTCGAAAAATAGTCTCCACCCTACATGAAACAAGGGAAGCTCACCTTCTCCATTTCATATTTCTATTAACTATTCCAATTGGTCTCTTTTCTCTCGCATCAGCCTAGGTCTTCCCTAAGAGAAAGAGACTTCTCCTGTTTCTTCAAATATAGTAGCAAAAACTGTAGTGTGAAAACACAAGAAGCACTGTCCTCTAGAAAAGATACTGGCTTTATGGAAAAGATCTATTTTGCTAATTTCAGAGTTCTACACTGCTTCCTAAAGAATCTTGTTTAACCATGATCAGCCTTACTAGAGTAAGAAAATCTATGCTAAGCTATATAGAGACTTGGCTCTGTTCTAAGGGAAACCATTTGAACATCAACATTCCAAATGGGACACCCCTCACCAAAGACAAGCATCTCAAGGATTGTACTGTAATTTCTGTTCCTGAAACTGACCTCTGTCCATTTTTTTCTCTTCTCACTTAATACTGACTTTTCTGCTCTATTTCATGCTTTAGAATTCACAGGATAGTCTTAATATACTTTTTTAGATCTACCCTCACAAATATCTCAGGATATGTATTAGTCAGTACTTTCGAGATAATTTTGCTAAATCAATCTCTTTAGATTATGATCCAGCAAATCAATTTCTGAAAACTCAGATTCTCACGAAGAATCAGAGTTCTGTAACAGATCTCTAGCTTGCTCTCTTTGAGAGAAAGGTCAGTATTTCCACACCACATTGTGAACTGTGCCTTCATTTGGAACCCTGGAGGTTTTTATACCTCAGGGCAACATACAGGGACAGCTGAACGGTATGGTTTCCCTACACAAAATGGGAGATGGATGGCTGTGCAATGAGAGATGGAGAAAGGGAATCAGTATAATGCCTGGACCTCAATTTTAAGAAAAGAACATAAAGAAAACTAAGACTCAGAAAACTGATTCTCTTTCAAGTGTCCATTCCCCTAAACCCCTTGGGTGAAAGTCTTTGCATACCACACACATAGACTTTCTCAGTCACTACGCTCCAAATACCGATGTCAAGGCTCGGCTTCATTGCTCTTTTATCACTGCTACCTCTCCTCTTTCCCTCGTCCATTCCCTGAACTTTGACTCCCTTGTATGATTCCTAAGTACATAATTCCTTTTTCTAAGTTCTAAATGCTCATATTGAACAGCCAACCAGAAGAGCTACTGAGATGTCCCCAGAGGCACATCATGCTCAACATACCTACAACTGAACTCTTTATTTACTCTGCTCTCCTCTAGTAAAGCTGCCTCTCTTCTTAGTTTAAAAAGTTACCATTATCACAGGGGTATCTGGGAATCATCTCCTCCCTAAATCCAGCTCTTCAATTCCCCCCAAAGTCCTCTTCATATTCTATCTAGACTATTTCACTTGCCTCTTTACCGACTTCCTTCCTCCCAATCCACCCTCCACACAATTCTAAAATCAACTACTAACTATACCAATCCTTCACTGTTTCCCCAAACCTATATGATAAAGTCCTGTTTTTAAGATTCCCCTGCCCCCCATCTCCACCCTACCTCTTTCTCACCTCACAAACATACACTATGCGTGCTTTTCCACACTTCGTAGCTTTGCACTAGCCGTTCTTGCTTCCCGAACAGCAAATCCTCCTCCATATCCCTTCACGCTTACCTTTCAGGACCTAACTCAAAGACACCTCCCTCCTAAGCCTTACCTGTCCTTTCAGCCTCCCTCCTTTATACCTCTGCTGGATCTTGCACTTTGCCTTTTACCTCTTTCAAACCAACATATCAAATAGCATTAATTTAGGCTCCACCATTAAGTAAATAGTAACATCATAAGTGAATACAACCTTCGTTATTAATTATGATGATAATCATCTACCAACATTTTTATTTGAATAACAGCGTTTCTGAACATTTTATATATAACCTAATTTTAAAACTTTTTTTCCATGCATGAATATCCCAAGTAAGTTGATTTAATGTTACTGTGAAGTTACAAATTGTGTAAAATGTTTTAACTCCCACTCTAAGGTAAACTGTTCTTTCTGTAGAAATACGCTACTCAGGTAGAAGGCAATAAAAATAGTGTAACTAGTTTAATTAAATTTTCATTGTGTGAACACTCCCTATAGTCAATGCTAAAAGCCTTTCCTCAGTCCTCTGTATCCCTCACAAAACCATTCAGTACTGCACACGGAAATGAAAACCATCTCCTACAGCCCATCAATTTCTGTCTACTTACTTGTTTCCATTAGTTTGAGTAAGGGTTTAACTTCCAGTTACCAACCTCAGCACTTGATCTGGCCCCATCCTGGCCCCGTCCTAGCCCCACCACCTTTCTCACTAAATCCTGGCCACAGGGGCCTTACTTCCCCTCAGCATGCCAAACCTGTTCCTGCCTGGAAAAATGCTCTTAATTCAGTTCTTCACAGAGCTAGCTTACTCCTTGCCTTTCTGGTCTCAGCTCAAATGTGCCCTCAAAGGGCCTCTGTCATTTCTGTATCTATAGTGGCAGCCCCACAGCCACATCCCAGACACTAGCCAGCGTATTACTTTGTTTTTTCATAGCTTTTATCACTATCTAAAATCATCTAATTTTCTTATTTGTTTACATTTTGCTTGCCAGAAAATAAGCTCTATTACAACAGAGACCCCATATATATATTCCAAACACTTGGTACAGAGCCTGGCACAGTTATCATGCAGTATCTGCTTAGTGACTTGAATGTTGAAGGGACCATTAGTACTAAAAGCATCTGCTCTCCTGTAGTTAGATATGCAATCGAAGCCTATGGGGAGGGGGGCAGGAGAAATCAATGCTTTTACAAATTCTAAGATATAAGATATCTTAATTTATCACCTTCTTTTCCCACAAAATATATAATAAAGATAACACAGATAAAAGGCAAGAGAGGTATAGATCAAAAAATTCAAGGCTAGATAAAAACACACCAAAATGTAGGTCATAAGGCCCTATGAGTTTAAATGACTTCATTTCCCAGCAAAGACAAGTAAGAGAGGCATGAGTAATATCTCTCTAAAGGAAGGATAAAAAATGTCATTTCCACAATCAAATTAAATTTTGATTGAAAGTATAATCAAAATGACAATGATTTTTAAACTTAAATAGAACACATATCAAAATGCAGCAATTCCAAATGAATTTTCTTAATAGATGGTGCTTACTCTAATAATTATTTTTTTTGCAAGAATCATGCCATTTTATCTTTTTATAAATTATTATAGCTAGGTACCACCTCAAGGATAAGAACAACAAAATCAGAAATAGGAGAGTCAGGGCAGAGTAAGTTAACAAGTGACAGAATCTGCATGCAGCCACACAGTTTCAGATTTTGACATTTCTAAATATGTGCCAAGAAGTATGTATTTGCCCCCACAGAACTTGTATTATAATTCAGACCAAGTATTTCTGACCAAAGATTCCATAATAAAAAATCAGGTTTCCTGAAGAAGTATTATTTCTTTTTCATCATTCTTACACCTGTGTCTGGGACGGTCTGGAACTCAGAAGAGGACAGTCTGTTAGAGCCCAGTAATTATGGTTTAGTTGTGTGACCAAAAAGGTCAGAGAAACAATAAAAACAACAACAAAAAAAACCAACAGACATATCAACTATTACACTTTCACAGTGCTCAGTACAGGTAAACACTCAATTTCTTGCCAAATAAGAGCTGGTTATATTTCTAAAAAGCTGGCAAAACCATCAGCTGGCAATGAAAAAAACCCTCCGAGAAAATGGGAGGAGAGGCAGAGTTTTTCATCGTCTGGGTGGTGGTCTCCAAGGATCTGATGAAAACATGGACTCTCTCTCCAGAAGTATGTGCACAAAATTTCTGCAGAATTTTGAATTTCTTTTTAGAAGTCTCCCAACATAGAAGTCACAATAGAAAAGCATTTCTTTCCAGCACTGAAAAACCTACTGTATCTTTAATAGTTCAGAAAAACCACACCTGTGATCTACTGGTTTTGGGAAGTGGAGAATATACTTATTTTTCAAGTTTCTGACTCAACCAGTAAGTCACTTAAAATTTATTATTAATAGTTTCATCACAGAAAAAAGTAACACCACGACCAGAAGGCATAGCACCATATAGGCAAAGTGCTACGTAATCATCAGATTCTTTTTAAAATAACTGTGGTGCTTAAGGGCTTTTTGTATCAAAAAAGTAAAACAACAGTGTCTCCTTTCTTTGCCCCATCTCAAAAAATTAGGGAGAGATGGCAGAAAGAGATTCAGGAGAAAACAGAATAAATATTTAGTTTTCATTTGTTTAAGAGGAATAAAATAAACTCACATTTATAAAAAAAGATCTGATTTAAAATTTTGGTATATAAATATAGCACTGTGCTATCTCAAACTGTGGCTGGCAAAGCTGTAGTTGGAGCGAGATTACTCTACCAACACTTAAACAGATGTCTTTTGTGCATCCTAGAAAGGAAAAAACTAGAAGCTACATAAAGAACACTGAATACAAGATTCTGAAATAATGCAAATATTTTTCTTGAAAATGCAACCATGATATATGGGTATCAACTTATGAATAAATTGTAGCTCACAAGTAATTTTTCACTCGGAGCCAATAAGCCTGGGCATTATGCATACAGGTACACAATTCTAACTAAGAACCAGAGGCACACGTGGTCCCTGACCTCATGAAGCTGACAATGTGACAATCTTGCAGGAGGGATAGTCAACAAGCAAATACAATTAGAGAAGAAAACACATAGGATATCAAAGGACATCTGACTTTTTTTTATTTTTAAAATTGGAAGTATAACATATGCATTAAAATATACTGATGCTATATATTTGATTCAAAGAGCTTTGACAATTTTATACACACCATCAACCGTAACTATTGCCCCAAATCATCACTACAGAAAGTTCCCACATCACCTTTTCAGTCATTTCCCCCTCCCAATTTCTGAGTTCTTTCATCATAGATTAACTTCATTTGTTCTCAGATTTTATATAGATTTTACTTTCTACAGGTGTCTGGCTTCTTCTACTCAACATAATGTTTTGGGGATTTATTTCATGCAGTAGCAGTTTGTTTCTTTTCTCTTCCTAAGCAGTATTCCATTTTATGACTACTACAACTCATTCTCTGAAAACACATACAGGTTGTTTCCAGTTGAGATAATAATTAGTATGGCTGCACATTCTTGTTCTAATGGATAGTTAATAGGAAATAAATGTTAATGTTAATGTTAATAGGAAATAAAACCAGACCAAGTTTTGTGATGGCAAGAATGTGCTAAAAAAAAGAAAAAGAAAAAGAAAAAAAGAACGAGGGTGAGGGAGGGGAGAGAGTGCAACCTAGGAAGAGTATTTGAAAACGCTGAGTAAGCCCTGAAGAGATACCTGCAGTTCATTAAGCCTGTTAGATGCTCGTGCAGTATCACGTGCCTTCACTGCATTTGTTATTCTTAACTGTTTCAAGCCTGTCTCCCCTACTAGACTAGAATCATGCCTATCTGGGTTCATACCGTTATATCCACAGCACCTGGCAAACAGGTAACAGAGATGGGAAAGGTTTATCAAGGATATCTGTATTCATTTTCTATTGCTGTGTAACAAATTACAACAAACTTAATGGCTTAAACAACACACACTCATTACACCACGTTTTCATGGGTCAGGCCTCCAAGACACAGCTTAACTGGATCCCCTGCTGAGGGTCTCACAAGGCTGCAATCAAGGTGTTACCAGGGTTGGGTTCTCATCTGGACTCAAACAGGGAAAGAATTCACTTCCAAGCTCCCTGTGGTTGCTGGCAGAATTCATTTCCTTGAGGACCCTGGTTTCCTGCTGGCTGTTGGTTGCAACCTCATAAAGGCTGAGGCTGCCTGCAGTTCCTTGCCACATGGGCTTCTCCAGCACACCTGCTTCCTACTTCCTAAGGCCACAGGAGAGCCTCTGGTGTGAGTCTGATAGCAGGACAGAATCTTATACAATGTAACATAATCATAGAAGCTACATCTCACCACCCCAGACTGTCCACCACTCTAGCCTTCAAAGGCTGTCAACAGGCAAGCTCTTACAAAAATAATTCATTCTGTGAAAAGACTCACATAGTCAACTGTAGCTCTAACAGTTTGTTTACAAAGTGAAGTGTAAGATTTTACAATGTTGGCTGGGTTAACGTGTATCTCCTGGTAAATGAGAAGGCGCCTAGTGCCACCACCAGAAATGACCAATTATGGCTGGCACTGTAAGCATAAGAAAATCAGGAAATAAAGGAAAGGAACAGAATTCCACATACGTATTAAAAACAGAAGTGAAAACCAAGGTGTTAGAACACTGATGATTACACCCAGGATTAGAGCTCTTCTGCTCCTTCTCTTCTCCTTTACCTCGTCATGAGGAGCTCGCAGGCTACGTAAGGTACCAGATCTACGGAAAACCTCCTAGTTAGGAGACTCTATACACACCTGGAGTTCAGGACTAATGGGAACAGAAAACAATCAAAGCAAAGGAAAAGTACAAAGCAGCTAAGGCCACCACCTAAAGTTGGCATTTCAATGCACCTTTTATTATCCCTGCCATCTAGTGGCAGGATGGAAAACGAGCATGCCAGACTGACATGCTAAGTGCACATGAGAGGGGAAAACTGCCAGTTTACTAAGACTACTAACACTGACAACCTAAATCCATTTCTACCACATGATACATGTGAACACTGTCTACATAATCATACTAATAAACACACAACCAACTTTATAACAAACTATGGAAATTCATATGTGAAGATAGTTTCAAGCCTAATATGATTAGAGATTCCTATCAGTATTTAAGTAACAGCAAAACAATAAAATTTCCAATTTTTACTAGTGGTATTGAATAAAGAAGTCATTTTCCCCCCTATTTTATTACTAGGTCAATTCTAAAGTTTGAAAAGACCAACAAATACAGACTGACCACTACTACCACACCATCAGACCACCACGTACATTCATGTACGAGCAGTTGCAACTGGGTCGTAAGACTTCTCCCACTAACCTCCCTGGCTCTTACAACTGATGGGTGGGTCATTTTGATTCAAGACCTCCCAGAAGCAGAGAGAATGCTGTATTTATCAGGTAGACAAGCTACCTGTTTCTCTACTCCCGAGCAACACTTGGGAAAACCAAGGGTTGTTCAAAAGCTGAACGTGTCTGCAGAGCTTCCCTGTACCTTCCCACTGAAGGTGAGATGCATTACAAATCAAAAAGATATTAGCTCTCATAAGAACATAAGACACTACTTTCAAACACATGTCCATATTTTAGTTCTGTCTCTTAACTTCTGCCTTAACTGTCAGTGACAGCTACCAATTTTCATAAATATCCATTTGAAAAAGGAGTATGTTCTGCTTTATCAAGGGCACTTAATAAACTAACTGGGGAAGAAAAGAAACAATGATGACAGGCTGGCACCAAAAAATCATATCAAAATAAGAAGATGATATAAATGTTTTAATGCCATTCAAGAACAATCTGAAAAAGAATTCTAAAATCACATATAAAATAGTGTATTTGATAAATTAAAACTATCCAGTAATACTTTTTGCTCAGCTAAAGCCAATAGACTCCACACAAAAGAGACAGGTGCACACGACTGCATGTTTTCTTTCTTCCTACAAAGCACACACACGTACACATTTTAGTCAGGCACATGTTCATATACCACAGAATCACAATTGCCAACAAATGTTATCTATATAAACATGTTATATTTATGTTTATTTGTTATTAGATAATTATATAATGTCAATATTAATATTATATAACATACTGTAGTATACTATGAGATTTCCAGCTAATAAGCATTTGCTTTATAAATATGCAGTATAATATATTTAAGCCAAGACATATTCATATATTATGGAAATAAGATTTCCAACTAAGAAGCATTATCTATAGTAATAATATCCCATGACCCCCAATTTGCTGAGATTTAAGAACCAAAAGGGGTTTTGGTCAACTATATGTTCAAAATGAGAGTGAACAACATTCAGGAGAAAGTAACATCAAGAGGTAACATAAAACAATTACTCAAAATAAGCAATGTATACAGGCCTTCTCTGGACATCTTAAATTTTAAGACTTAAGAAGAGGCATACTCATAAACCATCATATAGTGTTAAAATCTGACAAATTATTAAGCTGAAGAGCTGAGTGTCAAAATACTCAGTCACCAAGACAAATTAGGTGGATGGTATGAATGAGCAGATAGATACTCACTTGTTTAGCTATGAAAAAATAGATGTGCTTCCATGATAATGTGGATATACTTGATGTCCACAACACAGTAATTCAAACAAAAGAAGAAAGATGGAACGATTCCAAACCTGGGAGGCTGGCAGTTCTAGCTGTAGCTCTATGACTGAGAAAATCAGTATCATTAGGTCTCAGGTTCCTCATCTACCAAATAAAGCAACTGAATTAGTCTTTTTGAACTGCATTCAAGGGAACAGTAATTAAAAAAAAAAAAAAAACCTACAGTGTTTCCTAAATTATGTAAACACTATGTTAAATTAAATTAGTATTTTGTTCAAGAACTCCTCATTTTTTAGCATACTAGTATGTATTGTAAATAAGTGGATGGGGTATGCAGTTTGGGTAAATTTAAATTATCACAGATTATTTAGCTGTGAACTACAATTCCTGGGATATGTGTTCTGCAGAACACAATTTGGCAAGCACTCCAACAAATAATTTATATGTTCTCTTCTAGGTATAAAGTTCATTCTATAATCCAGAGGGGAAAAAAGGGATCCAATTTACCTAGCTTTAGTCATCTCATTTGCAAACAGAAAGTGTGAGCAAATATACTCAAAGAACTAAGAAAGAATCAAAAGAGAATGATTCAATTTTCTCTTCCCTTTTAATCCACATTTTGGGGTCGAAGAAGAGGTGATAGGAAATAGTGAACAATAAGCAAGCTTTAGTATCCTTCACATATCTAAAGTAGTTTTATTAATTTCTATAAACTAATAGCATGTACTAAACTCCTGAGAGATTAGCATACTCTGTTTTAAAACATGTTTATTCTGAGAATTACAAATGTTACAAATGCATTTACTGAATTTTAAACAGATTTAATCTTTTCCCTCTTTTTGACAAATGGCGTTGTACTATTCTCAACCTGGTGGAATCTAGCTTTGCACTTTTTGCCAAATTACCTGACACCTATACTTTTATCATAGTAACATTACAGCAAATATGTCATACTGCCGTTTACTTCCTGAGAAGAGTAACTAATTCTCACGCAGGACACTGGAAGTGAAAGAATATGGGGCTGGAAAAAATTAAAATGAACAAGAGGCTCAGTCATGCAAAGGCTGGTATCACTGGTGGAAAACGTTTGTGAGTCAAAGTTCAAAGATGCTCTGTATCCCACTGTATGTCAAAGAATCCCTCCAGTAAGCACAAGCACTATTATCATTTTCATTTCTGCCTTTGCATCTTGGACCCAAGAAATCTGAAGTGACATGAAATTAAGCCTGCTGCCCTCAGCACGGCTTTTACACTGGAAACCTGTACTGAGGCGTCTGTCTTCTACATGCAGAATTGTCATGGTCAGAAACTACAGTGTAACAAAGAACAATTTTCCCAACTTGAGGGTTGGTAAAAAGTGTCCATTTATTTCTGTGTATTTTGCATTTGTTCAGGCATGAGAGAAAGCTGCTTCAATTTATGCAAAGTCTTGCATTGTGGAATTCAGAATTGCTCTGTGGCATTTTCAGTTTTCAAGCAACTCAGCACCACTTGATGCCTGCCTACAGTGTTCTTTTTGAAGTACATATGGCAAGTATCTGAATATTACTTGGGACTCTGTAGCTTCTATCATAATTAAAAAAAAAATGCTGACCACAACACTTAATCTTAATTTCCATGACAAAGTTTGGAAGTAGAGTCAGTCAAGAAGAAATTGAGATTTGACGTCTCAAATGTCAGCCAATTTCTTTCTACTGTGTTCCGAGAACCCCAGCATCCCCTCTAAGTAGGAGGACTGGGAGCAGACCTAGTCTGGCTACCAAAAACACAAATGTCTGAAATGTGCTGGCAGATTCTGACTGACGGATCCAACAGAATAATTTAGAGGAAAAAAACTTGAGGACTGGGGGAGCGGGTAAGACTAGCGAGAACCTGGAGCTGAATGCACTGGTTCTAGATCCGTCACTCTGAGGCCTTGGTTTCCTCATAACAAGTCGCACTTTACCTAAAACGTAATTGACCATAAAAGAATAAAAAAATACTTGTAAGGAGCAGACTGCTGGAAGCATCATGCCATTGCATAACTGTACATAAGTGTATATGCTAGTCTCTATACCAAAAATACCCCTGAGGCTGTCTGACTTCAAGGCCCACTCTCTTAATATACTAAGCAGTACAGACCCTTCTCATCTGTAAAATAGGGCTAATGAAATATTTATCTTACAGAATTGCTTAAGGACCAATAAGCCACAAAATGCAGTAAGATTTGCAACAAATCTAACCTAGACTTAGTATCACCTCCCCGCCACAACCAAAATACAAAGCCACTCAATTTAAAACAAACAAACAAACCAAAGACATAAACAGATATTTCACAGGAGATAATAATGATAAATACACCGTGGCCACCAATCTCTAAAGAAGGCTCGAAACAACTGTGTTTGTCTGTGGGTGCATCTTCTCTCTTGACTCAGAAAGAGGCTGGCCTGGAAACGTCCCCTCCCTCAGAAAGCTCTTTCTCAGAACCCAGCTGCCATGCTGTGAGGCAGCCCTAGCAGCCACATACACCAAGTAGCCAAACCCCCCAGCTGAGTCTCCAGATGACTGAAATCATCCCAGCCCCACAGCTCATATCAGGAAGCAGAGGAACCTCCCAGTCAACATTGTGAAATAAGGAAATGCTGCCTTGTCACTAAGTTTGGATGGTATATTTTTATAAATAACTGAAACATTATGACAAAATTCCCAGGTATACACTCTAGCAAACACGTGCACATATGCATCAGAGAGCATAGTTTTTACTGTTCATAGTAGGGTTATTCATAAAAGCAAAAAGTAGAAAACCCAAATGTTCAAATAGAAAATGTATAAATTCAAGGCAGAAAAGCTTATATATATGATGACATTATCTTTTTAAAGCTCCAAACAAAGCAAACTTTGCAAAATATTGTCTTTTTTTTCAAAATATTGTCTAGCAATACATACATGAGCTGTTTTTTTTTTTTAAATATGACAAAGGAAATGCTTAACAAAACTCAGGATAATGGTTTCCTAGAGCTAAGAGGAAAACCAGGAAGATAGGTTAGAGAAAGAACATGGATAAATGTGAAATTGATAATGTTCCAGTTCTGCATTTGGGTAGGGGTATCACAGGGGTTTATCAATATGTTCTTAACTATGTATATGGGTACATACACTATTTTATATGCAAGTTGCATTCTCATAGTTTGATTTACAAAGTTTTATGACATTATGTGGCAATTCACATCCATCAACTACGACATCCACCAACTATGACATCCACTACTTATTACACAAACTTTCAAAAAATCTAAAATGATTATTTCAGAAGGAAAAAACTTTTTTTGCTTTAAATGCTGTTTGTATCGAACACTTCATTTATCATTTTAACAACCCAAATAAAGTATCTTAAACAGGAGAAAGATCCCCCTTTCTAATGAAGTGACTGACTCATTTTAGCAACCTTCAAAAAATATTGTTTAAAAAGATTTTAGTTGCTCCTCAAGTTCATTTTTCTACTTTGAAGAAATGACTGGCCTTTATAGTTTTAAGATTACATTTATTTTATCTGCTGCGGTGTTTCATTATACTGTTCCTTTCAGATGCCAGAAAGCTGCTTAGCATATTAAAATAAACGATTTCTTTAGCTACAGCTAAGTTAAAATATTAGGATTGAAATCAGACTTCCATGAAACAAGTTTATTACATTTTTAAATTTAAGAATGAATGCAACATTTTAATTGTCAATATATTCAACAAACCCTCCTCACTATTACAGGTTTTTTTTTTTAAAGGAACTGATGGATAAAGGTTAAAAAAGCACACATCATTTTTAAGCAAAAACATGTTGTGAGATCATTACAGCACATCAGTTTTAGGACTCACAGGAATACTGCTATTATCACATGGAGTAACAGTATAATTAAAGAGCTAATCAGTCATTTTGTTAGAGTTCAATCCATAGTAAAAGAAGATAAAGACTTTATATATTGGTTTACTTAACTCTTAAGATCTACAGTAGTCAAAGACCCTCCCTGAGATTAGACAAAGACAAAACTACTTCCACTGCAGACACTTTAATGGAGACAAGCAACTTATTTCATCCCTAATGAGTACTTTTATTTAGTATCATTTAACCTCTTATGGTAGAGTTTAAATGAGATCAGTCAGAGCTGTGGCTTCCTAAAGTGTTGCTTCATTTCCATATTAATTATCTATAGTCATAAAGTTAAATTAGGAGCCAAGAAACCAAATGGATCATTAATCTAACCCCACCCAAACTCATCATTTGTATGAACTTAGTATATTCTAACTAATTCCTGTGTATACAATGATCGTTTCTATTCTTCCACATCAAGATACTTCTCAAGTTCAAACAAAATGCCAGCTTATGAATTTTACCTCTATTGCTGATACCTTTCTACATTTATCATCTCAAAAGTTAACAGCATTGAAACTTTTTTCATATTTTTGATATTAACTAGTCTGTCTTTTCTTATTCGATGTTCTTTAACTAGTAAGTTAAAACTTCAGACAGAACTCTCAGAAGAAATATCTGTGTAACTAACATCTCCTTCCCTTTATGTTCTTCCTAAGGTATCCATTCACCCAACTAGTCATCTCTCAATAGTGGATGGCAATCACTGATGCTCACATAAATTACTTCAATAAGCATTAATCATATCCTTTCTTCATCAACTCTTTCCCTCTTCTATAAGATTAAAATGACACCTTTATTTACAGTGAGATTATCACGTTCACTACCAAAAGGTTCACCAGCAATTCTAGGGCATGAGAGAGACCTGGGGGTGTTTTTCCACACCACCTGGGTATCCTACAATTCAACTGACCCTATATACCTGGAGAGAACATCAGATCCCACAGGTTAAGGGCTCAGTATTCTGCAAGACTGGGCACCCCATCAACTTCAGATGCCAATCACAAGTCCAGGTTGTCATGTGATTCTAACCAACTAGCTATACATGAAAGGTGCAATGACTCCCTCCTTGGGTTCCATGAATATACTAGAGTGGCTCACAGAAGTCAGAGAAATTTCTTATTTGCTAGATCACCAGTTTATTGTAAAAGGATAGAACTCACAAACAGCCAGATGGAAGAGATGCATAGCAAAAGCTCTGTGGAAGGGGTGCAGAGCTTTCTACCCTCTCTGAACTCACCACTTTCCCTGAATCTCCACAAGTTACCAACCTAGAAGCTCTCCAAACTGATTGTCAGGTTTTTATGGCAACTCCATTAATACACTCCATGGGCATAACTGAATTACTGGCCACTGGTGGTTCTCTGGTGATTAAATCACCACCCCAACCCCTCCTGCCTCCCCAGAAGTCAGGGGGTGGGACTGAAAGCTCCAAATCTCTAATCACAGGGTTGGCTCCACCTGCAACCATCTCCCATCTTAGGTTACCCAGAGGCTTTCCAAAAGTCACTCATTAACATAACAGAAGACACCTTCAACTCTCAACTTCTAGGAAATTCCAACGGTTTTAGGGAATCAAGATCATATACATATTTATTATAAATCACAATATCTCAACTACATGTGATTCTACTGACATCACAGTGAAATCCAAGGTTTATCAAGGCATCACACAGTAAGCACTTTCTGTATTATTACTATCATCACCAAAACATAGAATTGAACATTATGTTCCTAATACAGTGTAGATATTCTAGGAAGATTAGAAATGATGTTCTTACTCTGAAGAATCTTGTTTGTTTATAATAATAGTAACAATAAGTTGTTGTTGTTATTATTATTAATTAGAGGGGGAAATGAGCACCATGGCACCATAACTGTCTTGCCAATTTAGGCAAAAAGCAACTTAAGTCTCCTTGAGTGTTTTTACATTACAGGTATTAAAATCTTCTTCAAAATGGCTCTGGCCTATTTAGTTAAATGAACAGTCAAACAAAATTTAACTGAAGTATGTCTGCTTTATACTGGGATTAATAAAACTTGTACCTATACCTCTCACATAAAGCGGTAAGCTATATTGGATTGTTATTTCTGAAAGAAGTATGCTGGGCATGTTTCCTAACAGTGAATCCATTTCAGAAAATTATCCCTACTTCCCTGGAGAATTCACATAAGAGGAATACTAGAGGTGTCAAAATAGCTTACGTCATTATGTTGGACCATTATTCAAATAAAGCCTAATTCAAAGTTTCTCTCTGGTATGTATTACATGGGATTTGGGAAAGGAAGAGTAATAAGTATGTCTTCTTTATGATACTTGATTTAAATTTTAAGTTGACTAAATTGAGTTTAAAGAAAGAAAGTCCTAGATTTAAATTCTTTTCTGATTAATAACAAATTAATGATATAGTCCTTTATATGTTCACAAAACAATCAACTGTTATCCATTCAAGTAGCATGGTTCCACACTTATGCACAGCAGAAAAATACCATCAAATTTGATCAAATTCTGATGGATAAATAGAAATGCATTAAAAGCATTCATATTTACTGTTTCACTCAAGAACTGCTTTCTAATTGAAAGTTTGTAAGCTGGAATCACATTTCCAATAGTATCCTTAAATCACTTGCTAACACAATGAGCAATTCTCACACCCCAATAGATACCAAGTTCCTGCATAAATATCCACCACCTTTTCTTTACCATTCTCCAAAAACCTTTTTATCCCCTTTAGAGTTTCTGAAAGGATCCTACTGTTACACCTCTCCTATTCTTCCTGAAGACCAAGACAACTATTAAATCAATAAAAGAAATAAAGATATTGAGACAGGCTGGGACCTGGGACCATTTACTGCAGTGCTTGCACCTGCACACAGGCTCCTTGAGCAACAGGATACAAAGAAACTATAAGGGACTAAAAATAAATGCATACATGCACAGTTGGGGAAAACTATGAGCAACAAGATACAAAAAGGCCAAAACCCAACTGCCACCTCTAAGGTGCTGGGAGCAAAAGCAGGTTACTGCACATGATGCCTGCACACAGCACCATCAAGGAGGTGGAGAGACCACCTAAGTCACCCCTCAGGCTCGACCCACCATATGCTCCCCTACCCTCACCCCACTTAAGGGACCAAGCTCGCTTCCCCAACTCCAGGAGCAAGCAAGGGAACCTGTTACTAGTTTTTGCTCCCTTGTGTTGCAGCAATAAAGCCTTGCCTGAATTCCTCATCTGGCTTCTTATCAATTCTGTTGGTTAAAAAGTCCAAGAACCCAGGTCATAATAATATAAGGAAAGAATATTAAGTGGTAGCAATGGAGGACTGGAAGACGAAAGCAACATGAACAACAACGTTAAGAGAAAAAAAGGCTGTTCAAGAGTCCATGGTATCTACACAGTCCATTCTTAGTGTTTTACTAAATCCCTACAGTTTCAGATCCCCTTTCACCATTCTCTTTCCTTCCTTCTTTCAAGAACTACAGCAACTCCTTTCCTTGTGTAAATTTTAATATGTATACTTTAAAATGAACAACAGTTGGCAAAAGCCATAGTTTAAAATCTAGTAATCTTGGATTTATCTGATTATTTGATGATCATTTGTCTCTTGAAAAACAGTGATATCTCATCCTCTGCCTCTTCTATGTAGTCTCAATAATTTTGTACTCACAATGACCCTTTGATCAATGAAGATGAATCTTAAAAACAATGATGAGGAAAAAAAAGCAAGACACAAAAGTCACAAGTGTACTCTTCTAAAGTTTTAAAAGAGGAAAAACTAAATTTTATTATTTAGGAATGGACACATAATTGAATCACCAATGATAAAATGAAAGGATGTAATTAACTATAAAAGTGTGTGGTGGAGAAGGGACAGACTGAGAAAGTGCACACCAAGACTTCTGAGGCAGTGGCGATGTTCTTGATGATCTGGGTAATGGTCACATGGGTGTTTACTTTATAATTAGTCATTACACTATACACTGGGTTTATATACTTTTCAGAATGTATATTTCACCATAAAAGTTTTTTAAAACACTGAAACTGAACATCTTCTCATTGATTAAAAAAAAGCTTTTGTAGAACACATATCTTTTCTCTTGATTATGTAAATATTTAAGACATTTTCGAATAATATCTCAAAAACTTTAAGAGTGCCGCCTTTCAATGGTTCTGTACTCCATTAGTTTCCCTGTGGATTACAGAAGATGGTATAATTTAGTTTCATAATAAAACTTCCTTAATGAATATATGTATGTACATGCATGACTGGGACATTGTGCTGTACACCAGAGACTGACACATTGTAACTGTACTTCAATAAAAAAATTAAAATTTAAAAATACAATATTAAAAAATAATAAAACTTTCTTAAACAGGGTATAATCTACAGGAGTTACTGGTGTTTTAAGAATAGGTATGAACTGCTAAGAGAATAGATCTAAAAAGTTCTCATCACAAGAAAAAAAATTTTTGCTAACTATGTAAGGAGATGGATGTTAACTACAGACCTTACCCTGGTGATCTTTCAAAATGAGTACTAATATCAAATACGTACATTGGAGGTAAAAATTGTATCTCAATTTTTTAAAAAAATAAGCATGGTGGTCACAAGTGAGTTTCCAGTCATGACTCTTCACTAACGCCATTCATCTGGCCAGCAACAAATAATAATTTAAGCTATGCATACACTGGAACTTTATAAATTCAAGATCAATGGATTTTAATTTTTAAGAGTATAGAGAACAGTATATGCTGTAATATTATCTATCCATCTGTCTATGGAGTGAGAGAGGAGTCCAATAATTTAAGACATCTGTAGGCTGGAGAGATTGCTAGATATCACTAAAGAAAAGAATACCCAGAGTGTGAAGAAAAATCTTTAACTACCCGAGAATAGCTAATAAACCTGCAAGGCATGAAAAAGAAATTAAAAGGAAACCCCAAAAGAAACATTACTGACTTGGTTATCAACAAATCATCACTACTAATGGAAACATAAAATTTCTTTATGTCTTTTTGCAATAATATTTCTCTTGGGATACAAATTAAGACAGAAAGTCAAAAAATAAGTGAAAAGTTAGACTGTGGACACTGTTAACTCCTGGAAATTATAGATAACTGACGCCGGTGTTTTAAGTCACTAGTTCTAAAGAAGTCAAATTTCACACAAAAGCTGTTTCCATAGCTAAACCTGAACTGCCAACATCTCCCATACGGTCAATTTAAGGTGAATGGTATCACTTCTAGGCCTTTTGGCTAAGATCAAGTGTAGTATCTGTTCTCATCAGTTGGAAGTGAATGGTAGAAACTAACTTTCCCTCATCATCTGAAATAATTTTCCAACAACTTCTCAAAAAACTTCCTCTAACGCAAATAGAGGTGGGAAGCAAACAGAAAAGAATCTAGCCAAGCCACAACTGTACCGTCTTAGAGAAGGTACTTCACCCCTCTGGTGGTCAGCTTCCTTGCTCAGAAAACAAGACAAGCCAGCCAACACCTACTCTAAAAGTCCTTTATGCTACAGAATCCGGAGTCTACTCTGAGAGTTTAGCTTCCACCCCATAATTCCCTTAATTGGAATGGCTTAATATTTCTAACCTCATTACTCTGAACTTTTTACAGACAACTCTCAATGAAAACAACATTCACTTGGATTCAATCATCTTTTCCTCTCATTTAGCTCTTCGCTTAAAAGCCCCACTCTGAAAATTCGCTAGTCATCCAGGTTTAAAAACTTTAAGCCATCATCAACTCTTCTCTCTTCCCTACATCAAAAGCAGCAAAGTAATTAGCCATCATCCAACTAGGGAGGGTAATTAGCAAGAGCAGGGACTGTGCTCAGGCATTCTGATAGGCCAACATGTTAAGACTTAAGTCAGGGCAGCTGATTAAAAAACATAAATTAAATGGAGGCCACTTTCATTTAAGCCTGCCTTGGAGGCAGAGGGTGCAATAAAAAGGATATAGATTTCCTCTGAGAGGAATCCTGAATTGAAATACCTTTTATCTACAGAAATAAAAGATGTCACCTTATCTCTTCAATTCTAAAATCTGTTATCAAATTATAAGATAATGTAAAAACTAAGCATCTACTACTTTTTAGAACATATATTAAAATTATCCTGTAATACTAAGTTCTAGAGAAAGAAGTCACGGTCAGCTTAAGTGTACCAGTCACAATTTTCTAGAAAGTTTTTCTAAAAATGGTACAAACCTGACCACCATAAAGACATTCACCAGCTTACATACAGGTTATATCCCAAAATATGTTAAAGTGTCTTTCATTTAAAACTATGAAAGCACTTTTCCAAAGAAATAAAATTCCAAATAGTTAGGCTTCCTGGCAAGTCTACAAATGCCAGCTAACCTCCATTTACCTAAAATACAAGAGCATCTAGCAGCTGCTCCTATTTTTTCCAAGCCTTACCCTCACCTGACACTTAAAAAAAAATCTTAACGGTATTGCCACTTTCTATCAATTTTTAAATCCCTAGAAATTATTCATAGTCAGAAGTAGGTAAAGTAGGGGCACAGAAGCCTTCCCAGAAAAGAGTAGTTTAAAAACAAAAATGTCCACCAGAATAAGGTAAAGCAACTAAAGGAGTGAAGATGGAGGAGCACGTTTACCATTCGTAGTTTTTCCCTTTCAACAGTGTTAATTTGGCTCATATTAGAGCTGTGGGTCCTATATTATTTGAAAATGTTTTCCTTCTTCCCTATTTGTTGTAAGGACTGACAGAAGCCACTTTTGCAAACATACATAAAATTAAGTTAACCATTACATCTGGATAAAACGTGGAAAAGAGCGAGCATGAATAAGACCGGGTAAGCAACAGGCTGACCAATAAAAGGCTTCGGATAACTCAAAAGTTCAGGTGTTCCACATTAAACTAACCCTAATAAAATCAACATCAACACCTTTCCAACAACTTCAGAGTTTCTCCTCCTGAGACATCAGATTCAAAGTCAAGTCATTTACCGGACTTGGGCTAATGCTCTGACTTATGTACTCAGGTGAGTTACTTAAAGAAACCCTAGAATGACTGAATCTGAGTCTAATACGCAGTCCAACTGAGGAGGTCATGTAAGTATCTATAATCATTATGTTCCAGTATTACAGAAAATAAATGCTATCCAGAAATAAGAGATCCTCTTTATCACAGAGTTGAGGAACAAAGACAACATTCTTCACATTACAGTGGACAGTGCACCAGCAGTATCTGCAAGCAGGACTTAACAAGCAGTAACAGACAGAAAGATATGATAAAGCAAATGAAGTAACTATTAACTGTAGAATCTAGATGGTTCAGTGTGAGTGTTCACTATACAATTTTTTCAACTTTTCTGTGTGCTTGAAATTTTTCATAACATACCAATTCAGCAATATACAGATATGCTTTATAATTCAGGTAAATTGCAGGATTATCTCTAATAGCAGTAAGTTTTCAAAGAAAACAAATTGAGGGGAAAAAATATGATTCAATCACTCGAGAACATCATCTTTCCATTATTTCTGAGAGCACATATGCACTGATGCATAATAAAATATTACAATGCAGAGAATTTTTAACATTCTTCTACATCCCAAACCACCCAAAACTTACTGAGAGCAAAAAAATCAGAGACAAATTACAGACTAGTAAATTTCCCCACATTTGTAACAGCTGGGCCAATTCCTTATTCTGAGTTTCTCTACGAGCAATGCTGTTTTTATACAAACTACTTATGGTATAAGGGGTGTGCAGTCTTAACCAAGTTAGCCCTCAGTATGTGAGTACCCAAAAGGAAAAGTTCCAGTCATTGCTGACAGATTCCAACTTCCCAGGGCTTATCGCACGCCTCATGAAACCCATGATTTAACTACCCACAGGTGCCACCACTTACCCAGATGAGGGCAGGTTCAATCCCATCATCCAATCCAGCAGCTCAAAGCACTCCCTGCACCGCCCCCGCCCCTCCGCCCTCAAGTGTTCCCACGACTTAGAATGACCTCAAGAGCTCAAGGCTAGAAAAATTTAAATTACACTGAAATCAGTGACAGTATTCAGTGTTCTGAAGTGCATCTGGATTGCTGTTGCTAATGACTCCACAAAGTGACTTTTTAAGACTTAGGGATGTTTCTGTTCTAAAACTGGTTTTGTTACCCATTTTGCCTTCTTCAGAACTGAGGTCAATAGCCTTTCTGTCATCTGCAAAGTGAAGAAAAACATGGAGACCTCAAAGTACAAGAAGTAGTCCCCAATTTACACTAGCTTATGTTTCAAAGGGTTATCACTCCTCTGAAAACATGTTTGTACTAGTAAACCTGTTTATACCATAGTTTCTGTGACAAACGGCATTCCAAGTTTCAACTCTAAACTGCAGCTTTCTGCCCTGCAAAAAGGGATCTGCTGCCCCTTTACAGCTAACTCGAGGCTCAGAATTCTTCCAGGACCCACTCCAGGCGGAATCCACTACACCTGTGCACGCAGGGAAACGGGCAACTCCTCCTGCCTGCCTCCGTGGGAAAAGCTACCACAATTTAACAAGATGATTATGGAAAAAGCACCTGGTTAATATAAAAGTAGTAACAGTTACAACAAAAATAAGTAGAAACTACACTCTGCTCCAGATAAAAAGACAATAAAATTAGGTGCTGTTAAACTAGTTGGTCAACCAAATGTTTGCCAAGTACAGACAACATATTCTCAAACTGTGTTCCTCTTGTCTGATTCACTCAACTGATAAGGGAGGAAATTACTAAAGTGGTGAGATCATTACCAAAAACACTAAGTTCTAAAAAACTGCAGTGTACTTTAAAATTCAATAAATATTATTCAGCATCATACACCACCCCTTATAACAAGCGGTAAGGTTTATAGAATCACTTGAGTGACAAAGTTAAAAAACAAGTATAACTTTGTGACAATGAGTCACCTTTGGCAGCTGGCTAGAATCTTACATTAGTACTGTTAACGTTTATAGAAATAACTCATAGAGAAAATAAACTTTCCTCTAAAAGACTTCAGAAGTGAAGCCTGTAAGAGATATGAAGAAAAGGCCAGAATAAATTGGTTTGTGGATACAGAACCTGACAGGAACATTTAAATAATATGAAAGGTTCATATCACCACCATAGGTTAAAACAGTGATCTGAGAGACTCTCAAGATGTTGTAACACTAGACTGTTTGTAGGATCAAAGTGTTAGTACGAAAACCACTTTTAAAATCCAAGGTAATGACAGGCAATCTACACTTAACCCCCTTCTAAAATTTTTTCAACAAGAATGGATTGTAAGAATAAGATGCCTAACTACCTGAGATCTTCAAAAGATATGAAAAGAAAAACGTAAGTGAGCAAAGGATTTTTTTTTTGGACTGAAAATTCTCTCATTAAGAACCAGAATTATACTTAGACATTAGATTTATATTGCCAAATCTCCATTCACAATAAGGGATAAGGATAATTCCTTTATTATACAAGGCTATTTACTACTAATCAGAATTATCTAACATTATGAACATAAACACTTAACCCAGAGTATAATAAAACATAAATATTAAAACTATCAGTAAGGAGAACAACTATATTAAGTCTTTAAGACTAAAAAGGTTTATATACCTTTAGACTAGTGTATCTGAATTAAAATTCAAAGTTATGTATTCGATTAAAGGATGTTTCTGAAATGTTTTTATACATAGAAAAAACAAATTTTCATGTGAATAAAAAAGGGTTATGTCTTCAAGCATATTCTTGAAACTAGAGAAGAAATCAACTTTTAATTCTTTGTCATATAAAAAAACCCACTGTGAAGCAACTAGGTAAATCTATAATCTTCAAATTCAGTAATAATCTTTGGCTGACTTGATGCAGATATCTAAACTTCCTTCAAAATAAGGGGAAAATATCAGTCATCTCATTCCATCGTGAATTTTTCTGCAATTCTTAATTTCAGCCTTAATGTTACTACTGAACATTATCCAGCCTTCTCCGGAAATATTATTCACAATTTTTGTTACCCGTAATGTTTGGACAACCATGCACTTCTGCTGTTGTAATCTGAAAAAACAGAACTTTCTCTTTTCGCGTTGTTCAGTAAAAAGCTAGCAGTTTTCGTTTTCTGGTTCCAATTTCATTTTTATTTAATTTGCTTATGTGTTTCAAAGCTAAGACAAAGCATACTCTATCTAGTTCATAAGGCTTCACAATACTTTATTTTCTTAATTCCAAGTAACACAAAAAGTTATTTTTGAAAAAAATCAAACATCTAAAATGGAATTAAAACATTTCATAGAAGAATGTTACAGTTAACTGTCTACCTACACTGGATTCTCCAAGAGTGTGACCCTCTGGTGTTCAAGAGACGACCAATTTTTCTATCCATAACACAACTTCAACTGGTATTTTCATATACAGGTAACTCACTCCCCCAGATATTTATTATCCACATATTTAGTAACTCTTAAGAACATTTTCTCTCTGCATTTCAAACGATAAAACAAATACCCTCAAGTTTAGTTGGGTCTAATTATAAAGGAGGAAGATTAACTCAAGGCAGGTAGGTCAAGATGAATTAAGTTTAAAAAGCACAGACTTGGGTTAAAACCAAAAATACTTAACTCAGGTTGCGCAAGCCGGGGGAATAAAAATTAAAGCGGTCTTCCTATCTAAATAATTCACAGACCAGTCTAGTGTCTCAATTAACTAGTACTCTTCGTGGGGGTAATTTCCTAAAACATCCAGGTCAGTCCCTGATACCACGTGCAACTTCTGTATTATAATCTGGGGCTCCTCGTCACTATGGTATTGCTTGTTCTCATCCACAAACCTTCCTGCAGAGACCAATAAAAGAACTAAAGCAATGCTTTCGGATATTGTGCAGAGCGCACTGAGGGTGACAGTTTGGCTAACAGAGTACTGATCTTGCTCTAAAAAGCAATCCAAGATAATTGCGGACCAGTGAGGTACTGAGTGCTCTTACGGGCCTCGAAAAAAGCCACTCTGAAAATCTCTAACGTTAAATAAACAACAACCCCTAGCTTTCAGGTCACTTTCAGTGATATTATTTCCTTTCTTCCTACACCTCACTCACTGGCTTTTTCCCTTCCCGTCCGAGAGCCGAGAAATGATAAACGCGTGAAACTGCGAGGCTGAGCACACACGGCTCCCGCACATCTGGACTCCCCTCCACTGCAACGGGGCAACCCCAGCGCGATCCCGTCCCAACCGGCCAGAAACGCGCCCGCCAAGATGAAAGGCGAGAGCCGGCGGGCGGGGAGGCGGGGAGTCCGCCGTCTGGCGCCCGGCGTGGCCGGTCCCGACTCCGCGAGACGAGCCGGCCGCGAGGGCTCCGTCCGCCCTCCCGGGAGTCGTCAGGCTCGCCGGGCCAGGGTCAAGGTCCCGCTCGGGCCCCCGACGCCGCGCCCCGGCCGCTCCGGGGAACTTCGCCCACCGGCGGGGGGCGCGGCCGGTGCGGGCGGAGCGGCGGGGGAGGCGCCGGCCCGGGGCCGCGGGCCGCGGCGGGGGAGGGGCGGCGGGCACTCACCACGGGTCGAACTCGTGGATGATGCTTTCGAAGCGGATGACGGCGAAGAGGCGCGAGCTAAAGCCGGCGAGCCAGGCCAGGAAGAGGATGGTGAAGGAGAGCAGCGACTGCCAGCCGGCCGGCTGCGACAGCCCCCCGGACAGCCCCGCGGGGGCCGGCTTCGGAGGCGCCACGCCGCCCGCCGCCTTGTGCGCGCACTGGGCCCCGGGCCCGTGGTGGCCGTGCCGGCTGTTCCCCAGGGCCATGAGGCCGCTCCACGGGGACGAGTTCAGGGACGACTTGTGCTTGCTCTCCGGGGCCGAGGGCTCCGCCATGTTGTGCCCCGGCGGCGGGTCTCGCTCCGCGCCGCCGCCGCCGCCGCCTGGTGCGAGGGGTGCTGGGCGGGGACCCGGAGGAGGAGGAGGAGGAGGAGGAGGAAGAAAGAGGAGGAGGAGGCAAGAGCGCCGCGCGCGCCCGCCCTCAGCGCCGCGAGGCCGGGGGACAGGGGGTGGAGGCGGCGGCGGGGAGTCTCCGCCTCAGCAGCGGCCGCGACCGCGGCTCTCTCAACTCGGATGGCCCCTGCGCCCCTCTAGCCATCCGTATCCCCGGTGCAGCTGCGGCAGCGGCGAGAGCCGACGGGACGAGGGCGCCAGAGAAAGAGGAGCAGACGGAGGCGGCACCACGGCTCGGAGCAGCAATGACATTCCCCTCACACCCGCCGCCCGCCCCGCCGTGAGGAGCGGGAGGAGGAGCCCCCTGGAGCCCGGGCGGAGCGCAGGCTACCCCTGACTCCGCCCCCGACCCAACAGGAACTGGCCCTTCCGCCTGTCACAATGCGACAGGTCCGTTAGGGGGCGTGCCCAGAACCGCGGTGCCGGCCAATAGGGGCGCGAGCTGGGGCGGGGCTTGGCCCAACCGTTCTCCCCTCCCCCTCCCGGCCTCGCGCGCATTCGCCCGGAGCTGCCGTGCTGCGCGGCTACGGCTTCATTGTCAGTTGAAAGACGCGGTTTCGCGCGCCTGTGTTGGCGGCCGGGTAGGGGTGCCGGGCGGCTCTGAGCTTTGCAGGAGCTGAGCCGGGCGGAGAGGTCAGGAATAGCGGGGCGGCCTCCATCAGGGTCGGTCCCGGAAAAGCGGAGAGCGCCGCGCTGACCGGCCGGGCGCTCGCGGCTCTCCACGGTCGTGACTTTTAACCCGTTTTGCGCGGAGCGCCCGCCACGTGACGGGGCGCGCAGGCGCGCTGCCCTAGTTAGTGCTCGACGCGTGGGTCCAGCGGGCGGGGCTGGCCGCCCGGGGCGCCGCGCACCCGGCGCAGCGAGTGAGCCGCCCGCGGCGCCGCCACGATCCGCCCCGCGGGCTGCACCCGGCGTCCTGCCTCCGAGGACGCGAGCGAGGACGAGGTTGCCGGCGCTGAAAACTCGCGGAGGAGCGGCAAACAAGCCCTTAGCTCGGGAAAGACCTAGTGGGAGCCAGCGAAGTGCGGCTGTCGCTTTTTTCACTTCTTATACTTTCCTGATTGCAGAGATCACGTTTGTTCGCTGGAGATGTGGGCACGTGCAGGAACTCGTTAACGGTTGCATACATTCCAACACACAAGTGAAACTATTTAACTTTCTGTGGAGTTTCAGCGGTTACCCAATTCTCTCTTCAGTGATAGCAGACTGCAGATCCCTGTACACAAGTTTTTTACACGTTTAGGTTGTATTTTTATACCTTCCTCCCCCTTCCCCGACGCCCCTGGCCCCGGAAAGAAAGTGCTACCTGGTAGACTAAGCTCAAGGCAAAACGAGTTTAAATAAAAGGGACTCCATTGCTCTGGTATAAGCCCCAGGAGGGGCACGGAGCTGTCAGTGTAATCAACACTCGGTAAATATTTAATTAACTTTTCGTGTAAATTAATTGTCCATGTTACTAGGTAAATGACATCTGAACGTAAAAGCATGTATTCCCCTCATATTGTAAAGGCATCCAATTATTTTCTTAAGTCACTTAAAAATTTAACACATTTCCAAAATGTAAACACGTTCAGAAATTGTGCTTAAATTTCTTTTCAAAATGTCAGATAAATGAACAAGTATACTTAGTTTGAGGTTGCTTTTCGAAACTGGATCCAGCTACTCAACCAGCTAAGTAATTACCAATTACCTTTTTTTTTCTTCGTTTCCTTACAAAAATAAATAAATAGTCTCATTAAGGAAAGGATGAAACGGTTTCCAAAAATAGACCTTCCCACTAACGATTTAATAGCCAACATTTCTTGAACATCTAAATTTTAATGAGAATTATGATAGAATATTAACTGAGCTCTGTTATACCAGAAAGGTGACATGCTCTTTCTCATAGCCCAGGCCTTATGTGCTGAAATGCCAGGACTCAGGAGTATTTGTGCCTGTGTTCCATGAACCCAAGTTCTGCCAGCCTGAAAGAGAATTTATTGTACATTTTAATTTTAATTTATTTGGATATTTCTATTTTATTGTCTTTTGTGTAGACGCTCCCTAGTAATAAGTTGTACATTATCTTCTTTTGCTTCCTTTTTGGTGGTTTAATGGCCAGAATCCTGGTCTGAAAAGTGACAAAGCTTGGTTCTAGCCCCACACTTGCTTATTAGCCATGTAACATTGCACAAGTCACCTGCCTGGGTTGCCCTTTCTACTCTTCATGTCAATTGTTAATATAAAATAAGACCGTATATCTGGAAGTACTTACAAGAATTGTTAAGGAACATATGCAAGTGAAGAGTAGGGTGAAAGCAGCAGGAAAACCTGTTTTTCTTGGTCTCCACTCTCCCACTCAGGGACTCATCCAGTAGGTGTTTATTGAGCTCCTCCATTATGCCAAGCACCATGTGGACCATGGGATGCAGTAGGGAATATGAGGGATGTGGCTCCAGCCCCAGGGAGATGGACATTGACTAACCCATCACATTACTAGGTACCAAAACTGGGAGGTGACCAACACTGTGGAAGAGAGACACAGGAGATCTGATCTCTGCAGGATGAGAATGCTGCCCTCAGGAAGCAGCACTAGGGCTGAGAACCGGGGGTGAGGATGAATGGACCAGGAGAAGAAGAATGGAAAGAATTATCCAGGTAGAGAAGCACATGCAGAGGCCCTGCAGTGGGGCTGGGGAGGCAAGCACCAGGAACCCAGAAAAGAACCAGTAACAGCAGCGGGACAACGTAGGATAGGAGTTGAAGAAATGGCCAGATAGTGAGGCCGTGTTAAGAGGTGGTTTTTGTTTTGTTTTAACCAGAGTCTAATATGGAGGCATAAAGGATTTTAAGCAGGATGTGGTGTGAGTGAGATGGAGTGAGAGAGACGCTCAGCTGTGTCTTTTGAAACGCTTACCGGCATGCAATGTGGAAGGCACATTGGAGAAGGGACTAGTACGAGATCCTCTCAGTCTCCCTGTGCCAACATCTGCGATTTCAGAGGTTACTTCTGTGAGGCACGCATTACAGAGGCACCACTAAGGAACCCATAAAAATAAACCACAACCTGGTTAATTCTCTGTTTCCAGCCCACCAATGTAGAAAAAGGGTTTCCAGTTTGTGCGTGAAGCTTGAGTGTGCTATTTTGCCTCTCCGTACTTAACTTCTTGATCCTGCTAGTTGCTTACCAAGTGCTTCCTGAGTTCAGATCTCTGAGGAGTTAAACAATGAAACACAGCAGTGGAGTATGGTAAGCAGATAGAGATGGGACACTGGGAGCAAATCAGACAGTGGGCCCAGGTGTACCTCCGGGCTTCCAAGGGGAGGGAGGGTTTGAGCTGAAACGGAAACTTGAGGGGTGAGTGGGAATTCACCAGACACACCAGGAAGAGGGATGAGGATTCCAAATGGGAACAAGGAAGTCCTTGGAAGTAATACACAAAGTTCAGTATCAACGAGGGTGCGTTGGAAAGACAAGGCTGAAAGGGAGATAAGAACCATATTATCAAGGATTCGTCTGCCTGGTTAAAGAGTTTAGATGTTAACTTTTAAGCAGCTGGGAGCCACTAAAGCATTTTGAACAACAATAAAATGATCAGACTTGGTTGATGGAAAAAAATACTTGACAGCAGCATGAAGAGTATGCTGGTGAGAGCAGAAGGGAGCTTTTGAGAACTACCTGCTTCAGTCCTTTCGATTAAAGTTTTCAAAGTCTGCTTCCCTGGTCCTGACCTTCAGGCAGCAGCTTTCCTGATCTTTGTTCCCTCTGGTCTTCCAGGCTTCAGGAATAAAAGATTTAATATGAATGTTGGAAGACCAGAGAGGACAAAACCAACACACTACGTTATACCACTTGAACCCAGTAATAAACATTCAGTTCCCTTAGTGTGCTGGTTTTCATTCTTTTGACAGTTTGCCTCACTATTGTAAGATAGCAGCTGAAGCTCCAGACATCATATCAGCATCTGCAGCAGAATGTCAGGAGAAGGGGAAGTGTCAATCACGATATGTTGCCATTTTTTAAGGAAAACAAAAGTTTTGCCAGAAATTACTTTAACCGACTTTCTCTTAGGTCACGGACAAGAACACACTACCCTCCCGCGAGATCACATAGACTTTGTATAGCTCCGGGGTTCCAGCTTCACTTCCTTAGACATGTCTGGTCTTCAGGAAAGCTGCTGCCTGAAGGTCAGGACCAGGGAAGCAGACTTTGAAAACTTTAACTTTCACAAATCCTGAAATTGTGTTTTAGCAGGTCTGATTAGCCTGACTTAGATCGTGTGCCAGTTCCGGACCAAATGCCTTGGCTAAGAGAGTGAGAAACACTATGACAAAAACCAGTGAAGTGGCTGTGCTCCAATAAAACCTCATTTGTCAAAACAGGTGTTAGGTTTGGTCTGCAGGCTGTAGTTTGCCAGCTCCTCAACTAGAGTATTCCTTATCCCTGAAATGAGGCAAACTTCAGTGCTTGATTTATTATTATTACTTTTATTGTTTAATGCTGTACAGAGGTAATACAGTCACGTGTAGACTCTGCCTCCATTTGTCCTGAAGCCAAATTCCTTCCCTCTTCTCCTTCCTGTAGGTAATCACTTTTATTTCCTTTTGTATCCTTTCAACATTCTTTATGAAAATGCAAACACATATCAACACGTTTTCTTATTTTTCCACCCATTTTACATGCTCTGCATACTTCTGTCAATCTTCATTTTTTTTCTGAATATTTATCTTCAAGATCTTTTCACAACAGCTCATAGAGGAAATTTTCACTCACTTTTATGGCTGCATGATAGTCCACAGGATGGATGTACCGTATTAATTTAATCAATAACCCACTGATGGACATTTGAGCTGTTTCCAGTCTTGGGCTACTACAAGGATGAAATGAATCGACTTAAAAAAGAAATAATTTTTCCCAAGTGCCGGTATGGTGGTTGGAGAAATTACCGGAAGTGAAGTTTGGTATATTTGTAATTTCAATAGATCAACTGTCCTTCATATGGGCTTGTATCATTTGCATCCTCACAATGTGTGAGAGACCAGTTTCCCAAGGTTCATCAACAGCACGTGTTAAGAAAACAGTTGGCTTTTTGCCAATAAGTGAGGTACAAACTGGTAGTTTTAATTTTCCTTTCCTTTATGAGTAAGGCTTGATTTTATATTTAAGACAATCTTTTCACATCCTCAATGAGGCAGAACTGCCATCACTGATTTTGGATCTTTAAGCATAATTACTGGAGTCGTATGTTCCAGGATTATGGAAACCATTAACATGCAGAGTTTTATTTACTGGTTGCTCAGAAAACGAGGTCATCTATATTGAATTCATGCGAATCTGTTCCAACGAAAACCAAAACTCTTCCACTGTTCAATTTAGCATATCGCCTAGATGATCAATTCTAGATCGCGTACTTCCTAAAAGTACCTCTGAAGTAAAGGGGTTTTTATGGTGCGTTGAGAAATTCAGGTAGAAATTTTCTGAAGATAAAGTAACTAATCGCAAATGCCTCCCTTTATAGAAAGGTGGTGATTTCACTTTGTTTGAACGTCATGAAGGCTTGTGCCTTTCTGATATGTAACTAAACTGTCCACCTCTACCTGAGAGCCTTAGGAGCAGACGAGTGAATAGGTTACTTTAGTAAATAATATGTTCTTTCTGTGTATTTCAGTTACAATCACGTCATCCAATGTAATGAATGCTATCACCTATCCTGTACATCGGAGGGTTTGGGGGGTATATTAATCCATGTGATCACAGAATCAATAACTGCCTTAAGTTTGTAAAAGAATTTATTAAATTATATTCTTACATAAAAGATGTCAGAGTGAAGTTCAAAGAAGTCTATAAAATATGAAGATGCTATTATTTCACTCCACTCGTGTCAGGAAAATAGGAAACTTGAAATAGGGACTTTCTCTTGCTTCACGGGAGAATTTAATATACATTGAGTCTCAGAATTGATATATTCATTTTTTAAAAATTTCCCCACTTATTTTTTATTATAAACCATTCACAATCTCAAATATTTAATTTTAAAGTCAGGTATAATAAATATTATGCTGAAGAAATGTATTGCACTTAATAACTACATAAAACAAACTCATTTACTAAGGAATTAGAAGAGATTTTTGTTGGTTATTAAATTAGCGACATAATGAAGAATGGAAGGCACATTAGCTGAAAGTTATAAAATTGAAAACTACATTACAATTTTGATAATAAAAAACAAAATTAAAAGGAGCTGAAGGGACATATTAATTGTAAAAATATTCTTAACATTTACTGTGTTGTAAATGCATTTACGACTGGGGTGTTAATTTTGCTTCTGACCATGTGGGTTTCCTAGGCTCTTTCAGTTTTCAAAGGGCAGAGATATATTTGGGTTACTGGGTAATGGGATTCAAGGATGCACAGAGGAATAAAAGAGAGACAGGAAGACATCTCTGCAGCTGCATGGCCAGACCTCACAGAAAACAATAAGTTTTTTTGGGGATGCACAGCAATCCTGGTGTCTCAATGAAACTCTGCTAAGCCGATAGCATGACCTGTCCTCTTCCTTGTGGTCAGCAGCGACCTATACTGCCCTCTGCTACGCATATGCTGACGCCACTGTTCTGTCTTGGTTCCCATTGTGACTGCCTTTCCTGACTTCCCCCTCCAACTCACTCACTGCTCTGGTTCTCAAAGGCTCCTCTTGCTTTGGGGCTTCTGCTTACTGCCCCTTTCTTGAACATTCTTCTGCTTCTCATGAAACCTTTGCACACCTGTCTTAGGTCAGTTTCCCCGGACGCAGTCCCTGAGATGAACTTTTGGATGATTTACTAAGGAACTGCCCTCAGGAGAAATGGGTAAGGGAGTGAGAGGTCAAGGAAAGGGAAGAAGCCCAAGGATACAGCTAGGAAAAAAAAAAAAAAAAAAAAAAAAAAAAGACCTGAGTGCAGAGAGGTGTGATGCTAAAGGTGAAGGCATTGGTAGAAGAATGTCATCGTGAGACTGATGTTCAGCAGTTTTGTTCCCAACACAGTGACACTGCCTGTTTGCCAAGATGCTGAGAAGGTCCAGGGCTCCATCTTTGGTCCATGTGGGAGGGCCAGGAATGCGGTCTGTTATGGATAACCTGAGTGTGTACATGGAATTTTGAAGAAACACCTTTGACCCAAGTGAGCATGCAGGAATTGGATGGGGCCGAAGTGCTGTTGTATCTTATACAGTGTGGACCTTGCCTGTCAGAACTTAGCCTGAAGAAATGGCCCCAGTGCTCCAAGACGGGTGACTTGACACCTTTGGCAAAGTAATAGCGGTTCACCGCCGTTAAAGCCAAGGATTTTTTCTCCTTGTAGAAAGACGGAGCATGGTGGAAAACAAAAGATTTCCTTGGGTTTTATTGCCCCTTAGACATCCTGCTGTGGAAAACAACTTAGAGACACTCCAGAAGGTAGCAGGTTCTAATCCTCAACCTTGCATGTTTAAATGTAGAATCTGTGCTCTTTCTACTAAATTTTCGTTCCACTATATATGTCGGTATGGATTGAATTTTGTCCCTCGCCCCCCAAATTCATATGTTGAAGCCCTAATCCCCCAATGTGTATTTGGAAATAGGACCTTTAAGGAGGTAATTAAAGTTAAATGAGGTCATAAAGGTGGGGCCCTAATCCAATATGAACTAGTGTCCTTATAAAAAGAGGAAGAGACATTAGAAATGTCTCTCTCTCTCTCTCTCTCTCTCCTTTGTGCTCAGAGGGAAGGCCACATGAGGACACACAGAGAAAGCAGCCTTCTGCCACCCATGGCGAGACATCTCACCAGAAACCAACCTATCACCCTGATCTTAGATTTCCAGTCTCCAGAACTGTGAGAAGATAAATTGCTGTTGTTTTAACAACCAAGTTTGTGGGTTTCTGTTATGGAATCCAGAGTTGAGCACAACCTGGGTGATCAATACATTTTTCTTTAAGTGACTTTCCCCGCTCTAGCGTATTTGCAAAAAATTTTGAAATTACAGGATCTTAAGCTTATAAGAGTTGACCAGACTAAATCTAAGCAACTTGCTAACACATATATCCCATTTATTTAAGAAACACAGGAACATTGAAAGTAACCAGAAATTCTCATGCTTTAATTTCTTACTTTACCTGTATTCTAAAATCTATCAGTGTATAACAAAAATATTACATTTAATTTTTGTATAGGTACTTTGAATGAATTTGCAGGCCACAACTAGAACATTTCTGGTTGCAGAGAATCTAGTTCAGGCCTCATTTTATAGATGACCCAGGAGGTCCAGGAAGGCTAAGTGACTTGTGAAAGACACATAACTTCTTAATGGCCAAGCCAGCACTGGAACCCAATTCCAATGATTTCTGGTGTCTTTAGAATGCCTTCCAATTTACCACACTCAGTGTTGTGTTACAAAGGTAATACATTTTTATTATATAATATGTTTTAGATTCCCCAGATAATACAGATGACCAGAAATAATATTGAACACCCTAACACTTGAAGTAAAACATGTTATTTTGAGCATTACTTTTAAATAATCATTTGGGGTTGTACTAGTCAGCTACAGACAACAAGGCTGTATAACAAACAGCTCCATGACTTACCATTACAGGCATTTATTTTCACTCTTGGGCCTGTGAATATTCTGTGCTCTCACTGGGCTCAGCTGAGGATCAGGTGGGCTTAGCTTCAGGTATGGGGAGGGTTGATATCTCCTCCATGGTCTCTTCAGCTTCCTTGGACCCAGCTGCTGTTCGGATCTGCTCTGTTCAGGGCAAATGGCAAAAGCTCAAGAACCAAGCCAAACCATGCAAATACATTTACATCCACTGCTAGTGTAACTCCTGCTAATATTTCAGTAACTAAAATAAGTCCTATGGCCAAGTCCAACATCAGTCGGGTGGGGCTGTATACACATACCACCCCAACTAGCCTGGGAATCATTGCAAAGTCTCACAGCAAAGAACATGGGTGTGTAATCCTATCACAGGAGAGTGACACATTGAAAACAAGAATCCAATCTATAATCCACTCTATCCGGTTATTAGAATATAGTTTGTAAACTGTACTTTAAATAATTCCATGCAACAAATTTATGAACCAAAAGTGAGAATAAATTTCAGTAAGCTGTATGCATTCCTTTAAGATAAGGAAACACAGTACTAATTAAAAAGTTCTGTATTTCTTAAGCATAATATATGTCTCCTGTGAAGAATGTTTGCTTGCCTTATATGCAAGGCTTTGTCTAAACGAGAAAAAAAAATTTATTCTGGTTGTAAACTTGTCATTTGGAAAAATTGTTGTGCGGGGCTGACTACTATGAGTGCACTGGTAGGTGGGGCTGGTCCCTAACCCAGTTGGCTGCCAGGCCCTGCCTGCCTTGTGTAGTGGCTGCCAGCCCTCTGTGGGTATGTCTGGGTCCTAGGGTAGCTTGCTGCTGGGGCAGGGAGGCCCAGGGTTGGTGCCAGCCTGCTGGTGGGCTTGTAAGTGTCTGGTGCTAATAGGCTACAGGGAGGAATCCAAAAATGGTGCTTGCCAGCACCAGTGTCCTCGTGGAATAATGAGCTCCCCCAAATGGCTACCACCAGCATCTGTGTCCCCAGAGGGAGTCCCAGTTGCCTTCGGCCTCTCTGGGAGGCTCTTCAAGATCAGCAAATAGGTCTGACCCAGCTCCATTCAAATTATTGCCTCTGTGCTGGGACTCAGAGCATGTGAGATTTTGTCTGCAACCTTTAAAAGTAGAGTCTGGAAAACAGTATGGAGATTCCTCAAAAAACTAAAAATATTTTCCCTGTGATCCAGCAGTCCCATTCCTGGGCGTATATCCAGAGGGAATTCTAATTTAAAAAGATACATGCACCCTAATGTTCACAGCAGCACTATTTACAATAGCCAAGACATGGAAACAACCTAAAAATCCATCATCAGATGACTGGATAAAGAAGTTGTAGTATATTTATTCAATGGAATACTACTTGGCCATAAAAAAGAATAAAATAATGCCATTTACAGCAACATGGATGGACCTAGAGATCATCATTCTAAGTGAAGTAAGCCAGAAAGAGAAAGAAAAATACCACGTAATATCACTTATATGTGGAATCTAAAAAAAAAGAAAGACAAATAAACTTATTTACAAAACAGAAATAGATTCATAGATATAGAAAACAAACTTACAGTACCAGGGAGGAAGCTGGTGGGAAAGGGTAACTTGGGATTTTGAGATTTGCAGATACTAACCAATATATATATATTTTATATATATATATATAAAAAATAGATAAACAACAAGTTTATACTCTATAGCACAGGCAACTCTATTCAATATCTTTTAACTTATAATAAAAAAGAATATGAAAAGGAATATATATGTATATGTATATGTATGACTGAAATATGATGCTGTACACCAGAAATTGACACAACACTGTAAACTGATTATACTTCAATTAAAAAAAAAAGAGTAGAGTCTTTCCCCCTAGCCCTCCAGCCCTCCCTATGCAAGCCTTCTGGTACTCAAAGCCTGACTTTCTGGGGGGTCATCTTCCTGGTGCAGGACCCTGGGCTGGGGAGCCCAAGCTGGGGCTCAGACCCCTTGCTCGTTGGGGAGGACCTCTGCAGCTGTGATTGTCCGGCTGTCTGTGGGCCACCCACCTGGGGATGTGGGTCTTGACTAGACTACATCTCGGCCCTTCCTACACATCTCCTTGTGGTTCCTTCTTTTTATCTTCAGTTGTGGAAAATCCTTTCTGCTAGCCTTCAGGTCATTCTTGTAGACAGTTGCTCTGTAGATAGCTGTAATTTGGCATGTCCACGCGAGGAGATCGGCTCAGGGGCTCCCCTCCTCCACCATCGTGGCCACACCTCCATCCATCACGTTCTTTATACACTACATCACTTGAGCTTTTCCGTCACTTTTATGCAGCGCGACACTGAACAATTACAATAGCTACTTATTATTGAACATCTCCTACTTGCCAAGCATACCAAGAACCCTCATCTACTTCTCACGTCAACTCTGCCAAGAAAGCATTAGTGTTCGTATTTTAAAAATAAGGAAACGAGGCTCAGAGAAGCCGAACACTTAGAAAACCTGGTAAACCTTGTGGACTGGATCAGTCAGATAATATCAGAAACAAATTAGTCCTAACTCCAGTGGCTTAACACAATTAAGGTTTAAAAAAATTTTTTTTTCAGTGGAGGTACTGGGGATTGAACCCAGGACCTTGTGCATGCTAAGCATGTGCTCTATCACTGAGCTATGCTATACCCTACCCCACCCCACCCCACCCCCACAACTGAGGTTTATTCTCACTCATGGTTCACATCCCAGTGGGCTTGTGAGGAGCTCTTCTCCATATGATTACTCACAGACCTGGCTGACTGGGGCTTTACCACTGTTTAGCTGCAGCATCTGGACCAAATGGCTTTCCCCATCACCATGGAGACGAACAGAGACCTGGATGGTCACACACTGAACTGAAGAATTTAAGTTTTCAATCCAGAAGTAGCCTGCATCCCTTCCACTCACATCCAGTGTCAGAACTAGTCACATGGCTTTCACTATTACCAGGGGGCCTAGGACGTGCAGGGGAATACTTGGTTATCTAGTGAGCGGCAAACATCACAGCTACGTAGACAATCCGAGACCTTCCTGTCTATAAAATAGGTAGTCTGCCCATTAGACCCTAATTCCTTCTGGGTCTGGCGAGAACATTTGTCTTGCAATCTTTTATTTCATTGTTTTAAAGTAACAGTTGTCATTTCTAATTTTTTTTTCCTTTTTAATTCTTTTCTTTCTTTGGACGGGGGGTGTAATTAAGTTTATTTATTTATTTTATTTAAATTTTTTAAATGGAGGCACTGGGGATTGAACCCAGGACCCCATGCATGCTAAGCACGTGCTCTACCACTGAGCTATACCCTCCCCACTAAAGTATCAGCTGTTAAAGGATTCCCTTATAGTAAATGTAGAAAAAACACAGAGGTGGTAGCAGTGTAGAGATAGAGAGCATGGGTCTTAGAACCAGACTTCCTGAGTTTGTATCTTGGCTCTTTTTACATGCTGCGTGCCCTGGGGTGAATTATTCAACCTCTCTGTGTATCAGTTTTGTGCATCTGTTAAAGAGAATAATACTGGTATTAATAATAAAGTCTACGTAATAGGGTTGTCAGGATTAAATGAGTTCATTGAAGCAAAGCATGAGGACAGCGCTTAAGACGGTGAGGGCTCAATAAATCTCGTGCTTATTATCATCGAGCCACTTAGCTTTTCACTGAGAAAAACTGTTTCCCAGCTGTAGGGTCTAACTTCAGCCAGAGATTTTGCAAACGTGTGCCCTGGGTCACAAAGGCAACCACAGGAAAGGGAATAACAGTGCAAACCTCGAACCACTATTGGAAAAACAACTCAAAGGTCACGGTCAGTTGCAAATGGTCGAGCTGCGGGGTCTGCAGTGGCAGACGCAAGGGAGTGTGGGTGCAAAGAACAGAATGTAAAGCAGCCAGATGTTCGCAAGCCACACATGAAATTCAATCTTGATAATCCCTCCTTGTGTATCCTATACACAGTATGATGTATTTAGACAGGGTTTTGGATATTCATGAATCAGGAAGTAAAACTGGGTGGGGAGGGTATAGCTCAGAGCATGTGGTTAGCATGCCACGAGGTCCTGGGTTCAGTCCCCAGTACCTCCATTTAAATAAGTAAATAAATAAACCTAATTACCTCCCCCCTTATAAAAAAGTAAAACTAGACTAAACACTTAGATTTTAATATGTATGTGTATGCATGACTGGGACACTGTGCTGTGTGTCAGCAACTGACACATTGTAACTGACTGTACTTCAATTATAAAAATAATTTTTAAAAAAGAAAAAAGTTTAGATTTTATTTAACTTACTCTCATTTCACACATATACACACACAAGAAATATGTTCAATCTCTCCTTGGCTCCTGGGGCTGGAGAACATTCTTGAAAAGCCCAGGACTGCTTGAACTTTTATTCCTTCTTTTCCAGAGAGTCTCTGTGGGGATTGTGAGTTCTCAGCGGCTCTGCACGGGATGCACGAGCACAACTTCCTCTTCACTCACTCCACCAGGGGTGTGAGACTGAAAACCACCTACCAGGAGTTTGCCCCACCTGCCAGGGCAGCTATCTTCCAGCTGCCAGCATCTCCCGGATGCACCCAACCCGCTTTCATTTCAACCTTGAGAACTCATCCAAACCTCTGTGAGGAGGAAATCTCGTTCAGGTGTATCAACAACTCTGGAGCATTCACCTTCAAAGTAAATGCATTTCTGTTTGAATTCAAGTTTTCTTCTCTAAATCGAGAGCTCTCCTGAAGCCCATGTGTTTGCCAGCTCACTCTGCCATGGAGATAAGAAAAACACTTCCGCCTCTGAATGCGCTTTAAAATTTACTTTTAAAAAGTAAGTTAATTTTGAAATAAGACATTCAAATCTCCTTCCATGTACATGATTTAACAAAAGTAATGAACAGTTAATAGTAATTTCTATGAGTATAAGAGCCTTAATGTAGTTCTCCTCTATTTTCTTCTATTCATCTTTATGTCTGTTAAATAAAAGAGATTTATTTCATACTCTACACATAATTATGGTTTTGTGCCTCTGCGTTAGTACTAGGGAATGCCTTGTTCCTTCTCTGCTTGAAAAGAAGGTTTTATAATTTCAGAGAAGTAAATAAGCATCTGAAAGGCAGAGCCTATAAGCAGAGATTAGACCGTAGACACTGACCCAATATTGTTGACTTTAAGATTTACAGGGGAATTCATAATGCTCAGGGTAGGCAGCAAGAAACAGCCCTGAGAGGGCTCAGTAAGTTTAAGAGGCTTTTGACTCTACAGACCAGGATAAATGTAAGGACTGTAGTCAATGAATATTTATGCCCCTCTCAACCAGTTATAGTACATTTTCACCAAGTCAATGGCACGTTTACTTATTCTAGTTTTGTTTGGGTCCAGGTTGAGCTATTTACTTTCCAGACAATAGCCAATAGCCTATAAATATGAACCCTTTCTCCCTTCCTTCCTTCCTTCCTTCCTTCCTTCTCTTCCTTCTCTTTCTTTTCTTTTTCTTTCTTTCTTTTTCTTCCTTCCTTCTCTTCCTTTTTCTTTCTTCCTTTCACATTGGGCCCCCTTGTTTTTCTTATGCTGGTAGTTCCAGGTTGAGCTCTTTACTTTCCAAACAATAGCCTATAAAAATGAAGTCTGTTTTCTCTGTCTTTGGGTTCTGTGGGTCAGAAGTTCTGGCTCAGCTTCCCTGGATCCTCTGCTCAGGGTCTCATGAGTCTGCGGTCCAGGTGTCAGTGGGCTGCAGTCTCACTTGGAGGCTCAGTGGGGAAGAATCTGCTTCCAAGCTCACTCAGGTGTTGGCAGAATTCATTCCTTTGAGACTGTGGGATTGAGGGCCCTGGCTTCTTGCCGGCTGGAGGCTGGAGACGACTCTCAGCCTGTGGATGGGTTTCCTGAGTGGCAACTTACTTGAACCGTGTCTTGAGCGGGTCTGCTGGCAACACAGAGTCTTATATAACATCACATAATCACAGAAATGACAGCCCATGGCCATTGCAGGTTCTGTTGCTTAAAAACAGTCTGCGGAGGGGGTTACACAGGGCATGACCACCAGGGGTTGGGGACTATGACTGTCCACCTGGACCCTGTCCTCCGCAGTGTTCATGTCCCCGCACTCTCCTCTAATCTGTGACAGTCACTCGGTCCTCTTGGCCTTTGCATCCTTGACACTTTTGAAGACTACTGAGTTGCTCTTTGATTGATTTGCATACTTTTAACTGTTACGTTTTTAAGTTATTAAAATATTTTTCTCAGAAAATTGTGGGCACATCCATCCTGTTTACCCTCCCTGCAAACATTACACTATTGAAGAGTCACGTGTCTCTTGTATCTGTCCCTTTGTTTTCGTTTCCTGAGAGACTGTGGAGAAGAGACATTGCCAGCACAAGAGACCACATCAAGGAGTCATGGGTTAGGTGCCAAAGGTTGTGAGCCTAGAAGAATGATAACATCTTTGGTAGAAATCAGAACATTACGGGGAAAATTCTGCCTTGGGTAGTGTTGTGAGCATTTATGGGTTCCCCTCCGGGAAACCTCGCTGACTCTCAGGGTGTGTGATTCAGGTGGAGAGAACTGCACCCCCAGCTCCAGCTGCTAAACCTGTCAGAGCCCTGGATCACAGTCCCTGGCTCAGGGATTGGCTTGTGACCCAATCAGAGCCACCCAGATACTGAGAGGCAATGCCTCTGAGGGCATTTGAGGAAGAGACAGGCATCCTACGCTATGAGGTGCCTCATGGGATTTATATCCCTGGAACCCTGGCATGCATTCTATGTGTGTTTCTTAATATTAGGTTTTGCTAAGAGACAGAGACCTCAAATTTACAATCATTTAAACAACATAGAAATGCATTTTTTTCCTACATGATTGAAGTCCGAGGTAAGCAAGTCAGGGCTGTGTGGTGGCTCCAAGGTCGTCCGAGAGTGGTTTCTTTGTCTCTTGCTCTGTCGTCCTTGATAACATGGCTTTACTGATGGTCCCAGACGGCTGCCTGAGCTTCCAGGCTGTAGGCAGGAGGAGGGGCTGAAGAGGGATCCTCCAAGGACACTTTCTGGAAATTGCTTATGACACTTCTACTTGTATCTCATTGGCCAGAACTTAAGTCACACTACTATGCTTAACTGCAATAGAGGCATGGAAATTATCTCGGGAGGCTGTGTGCCCAGCTGCAGGTTAGAGGTTTCATTACAAGGGCATAAAGAGAGGACAGCTATGGGAGGACAACGTGCTTTCTCTGCTTTTCTCCCCACCAAAGGAGAGCCTGACTGAGAACAGAGCCTGTCCTGAAGGAGCAGCATTGAAAGATGAAAATAAATCAATCTTGTCCCAATGGTGACATTGAACCTCTGGATCAAGCTGCACCTGAAGCCAAACTACCCCTGCTACTTAAGCTGATAACCAACCTTCCTTCCTCCCTTCCTTCCTTCCTCCCTCCCTTCCTTCTCATTCTTCTTTTTTTTTTTTAAACTGAAAAATGTTTGATTGGTACAGAAAGAAGGATTCTCCCAAAGAGCATATGAGATCATCTCTATTCTTTTGTCCTCTCAAGTTCTCCATTCCCCTCTCAGTTGCTCAGAATGGCAACTGAGCTTTCCCTCGGATCTCCTAATGGCCAAATAATGTATCTCCATGCTCTATTTCCTTTCAGTCTAAAGGAGAGGGAACTGTTCGTGTCTCTTAGAACCTGCCTTTTGGGATTTGATTAAAGATTTAAAAATATGTTGGCTTGTAAATCTCTACTAAAACTCATAAGCTGGAATTCTCAGCTCTACCTATTCTCGGTATATTTATTTATCTGTAGCAAATGCTTCTTGGAATTCTGCTCTTCAGTGAAAACTCCGTCAGATTGCTTGGCTGCACAACCACCTCCTCTTTCTTGGTTATGATTTTTATTAACGTTAACCGTATCTGTGGGAATTAGAGCTTCACGGTTTTCTTTCTTTTGATCCCCGAACCCTACCATAATAGATCTCATTTTAAGAGATTCCAAACAGTTGGTCAGCAGTTCAGCTTTATTTTTATTTTAAGTAACTTTGCTATTTGTATCAATTTGCCCAGCCTGTCCTCTTGGCATCTTCCCCCACCCCCACCCCCGGCCCGGGTCTCTCCTTTGAAGCAAAAGATACAAAGCATTAGATTTGGAGGTTTTCCTGTCAGATTCTGAAAGCATAGCTTGCACTTAAATTATTATGCGTCTCTGTACCTACTTACATCCGCAAAGTGATTAGAAGTGTCTACCAACTGCAATCCTCAGGCTCTGAAATTGGGCTTTTTGAATTTAAATGATACCGCAGCACCATATGGCGGAGGAGAAAGGAGTGCTCAGTTTCTGATCTCACGGAGAGTTGCTCTCAAGCAAGGGAAATTGCCGTCACAGGCCTGGTTTCACCGGCTCTCCGAGGCCTCGCATCACCTGCGCGAGCGCGCAGGACTCTCCGAGGCCACGGCCAGGACGGTTGCTACGGATCACACGGACGAGAGAGCCCGCCCGAGGCCACCCCCGCCCACCTTCCCCCCACCGGCGCTGATGCGGCCCTGAGGCCAGGTTCCAGAAGCGCGAGAACTCTAGGTGCCCTTCACTTACACGTCTTTAAAAAAAGGGTTTAACCTGCGGCAGAGCCACATTCAGAGCATCATTCGTTTCCCCGAGGGCGTGACAGGCGCCGGCTACCCGCCCGGGTGCAATCATACCTGGGAGCACCGTGGAGACCCCTAAAGCTTCAGAAGCACAAGGTCGAATTCTGCAAAGTCCAGGTGTGCAGGGTGGGAAGACGGGGATGCTGCTAATTTATGACCAGGGGGACTCTCCTCTGTGAGTCTGTCACAAATCAATGCGACTCTGGGAGCTACACATCCTCTTTAGGATTATAAACGGGATCCGGACGTTTTCGAGTCTCTGCCACCGTGGTGACTGAGGATCCTCTCCCTCGCGCCCGATGTTGTGGGAACACCTTACTCCTAATGAGACGGCAAACTTCTACTACCTTCCTCTCAAATCGGTGTTAGGACAGTTCAGGCCACGCCAGGGCTGGGGACCTCTCTTGTCTAGCTTGGATATGAATGAAGCAAGGTCCTCTCACCCACTGGTGGCACATATCGCCCCTTGTATTCCAGACCCTCTCTCTACCTGCCCTCTGCTCCTGGTGGCTGGCTGAAGTGACATCCACGGGGTCCCTGCCCTCCAGCTTCTAGTTGGGGTCCAGCGGCGAGCATAGGCAGGGAGGTCGGGGTGTTTTTTTCCCTGGCATCCTGACACTGCTCCTGCCAGGGGGCCCTCTCCTCTCTGATCTCTGTAACTTCCCTTACTCTCTGCCCCTTCAGTCTCTGCACCTCCTCCCTGCTGTCCCAATACTACGCTATCCATTGTGGTTTCCCTAGTCCTGCCCACACTTTTATAAGGAATCCACTTTTTAAGAAAACTGAAGTACCATCAGTTACAGTGTGTCAATTTCTGGTGTTTAGCACAATGTCCCAGTCTTGCATATACATACATACAAGAATCCACCTCTCTAACGCTCCTCAAATTTCTCCATTTCAGCATGGAAGCCTATGTGTTAAAACAGCATTTAATGAAAAAGAATCTGAAAAAAATATATATATATATCTGAGTATGTATGTATCACTTTGCTAACATAACACTGTAAATCAATGGTACTTCAATAAAAAAATTAAAAAGAAAAAAAAAAGCCCAGCATTGTCCCGATTTGCCCATTTTCCCTTCTGCCTCTTTCACATGTCCTGACTCTTAATGGTCTTCCTTTCTTTTCTTTTTCTTTTTTCCAATTTCTCTTATTTAAATTGAGGTATAGTCAGTTTACAATGTTGTGTCAATTTCTGGTGTACAGCACAGTGCTTCAGTCATACATGAATATACATATATTCATTTTCATATTCTTTTCACCATAAGCTACAATATATTGAATATATTTCCCTGTGCTATACAGTATAAACTTGTTTATGTATTTTATATATATTAGTCAGTATCTGCAAATTTCAAACTCCCACTTTATCCCTTCACACCCTCTTCACACCTTACTTCCCTGGTAACCATAAGTTTGTTTTCTATGTCTGTGAGTCTGTTTCTGTTTTGCAAATAAGTTCATTTATCTTTTTTTTTTTTTCAGATTCCACATATAAGTGGTATCACATGGCGTTTTTCTTTCTCTTTCTGGCTTACTTCACTTAGAATGACAGTCTCCAGCTCCATCCATGTTGCTGCAAATGGCATTATTTCATTATTTTTTATTGCTGAGTAGTATTCCACTGTATAAATATACCACAACTTCTTTATCCTGTCATCTGTCGATGGACATTTAGGTTGTTTCCATGTCTTGGCTATTGTAAATAGTGCTGCTATACACACTGGGGTCAGGTGTCTTTTTAACTTAAGGTTTCCTCTGGATATATGCCCAGGAGTGGGGATTGCTGGGTCATATGCTAAGCCTAATTTTAGTTTTTTGAGGAATCTCTGCACTGTTTTCCACAATGGCTACATGAAACTGCATTCCCATCAGCAGTGGAGGAGGGTTCCCTTTTTGCCACACCCACTCCAGCATGTATCATTTGTGGACTTTTGAATGATGGCCGTTCTGTAACAGTCTTTCAGGTGTCTGTAAAAGACCACAATCTTGGCTTGTACTTATGTACTTTGTACGGGTTTGCCCTGCCTCGTTTCCAGAAGTGTGTGACGCTGTGCCTGTTTGCTGGTTTTGCCCCAGTGCCAACTTGTCTCTGCCCTCTGAAAATGCCCTGTACCTTGAGGTCACCCACACAACCTTTTACAAATGGGGGGAATCTTCAAATGTGAAGACCATCTTCAAAAATAGATTTTATTGAAGTCAGTCCTTTAAAATAGAGTTTGATTGAAACATTTTTTGGCATGGATATAACCTCAGAAATATAATACGCAATTGCCTGGTGACATTGAAGTATCTACTATTTTGGTTAGCACAGATTTCACTTGGATTCTTTTGAGATAATTGTCTTCTTATATAAGATGGCAATTTCTTTTCTTAGGTACCCATCGCTGTATTGGAAAAAAAATGCCAGTGAGAAAAAATGCCAATGATCCAAATATGGCTGCTAATTTCTAGGCTATTCAAAATCAGGATTCAAGACCAAAGTAGACACTACTTAATTTTTAGTATAAGAGAAGTACATGGTGCCTTTAAATAGTGGTCAAATTGTTTTGAAACCTAGGTATTCTGATGATGGATTTGGGCAAGGACTTTTACCCAAGTGGAAAAAGGAGATGTAGCAGATGCTCTAAATGCCCCCTCACCTCCCCCTGGCCCCCAACAGATGTCACCTGCTGCTTCTGCAGAGAATGCCTTTTTTTGCAAAGCAGTTTCCCCTCTCCTGCATCTCTCTGCCAGGGTGAAGAGGATGCCCACGTGCTTGAGACGCATGCCTCAGGAGCAACCCTCAACCATGTAGGGACAGGAGTTAGAGGATAAAGAGCCACATTTCTTCATCTTTTGGGAGAAGAGACAATTCTGAGATGCGCTCTAGGCAGCCGATCATGGACCCAGTAGGACTGAGACCCTGCTGCCCTCGGCAGCAACCTGCTAATCAGCACACCCTTCGTTGTATTCCTCCCTTTCCTGTCTTACTTCCCTACTCTCTCTGTGCTTCCTGTGACCGTCTCCCAAATAAGCTACATGTACGCCAATTCTTGTCTCGGGGACTGGCTTTTGGGAGAACACCATTAGGAGACTCCAAAAGGACAGTGAGAGGTGAGAACTACAGGACAGATCAGGCCGTTCCTAGCTTCAAGAGAACAGTGTCTTTCTCGGGGACGTAGAAAACAAACTTATGGTTATGGGGGGTAAACGGGTGGGAAGGGATAAATTGGGAGTTCGAGATTTGCAGATACTAACTACTGTATATAAAATAGATAAAAAAACAAGGTCTTACTGTACAGCACAGGAAATGATACTCAATATCTTGTAGTAACCTATAATGAAAAAGAATATGAAAACAAATATATGTATGTATATATATATATGACTGGGACATTCTGCTGGACACCAGAAATTGACACATTGTAACTGACTGTACTTCAATTAAAAAAAGAGAGACTAGTGTCTTTTATGTTCTTCTCAATCACCCCTGTCTTTAGACTGCAAACGACTGAGAACACTAGCTGTTACTTATCAACTCTATAAATCTCTACAGTCTATGCACGTGATGAAGGAGGACCTGATAAATATTTGATAATAGTGACAACTCTAAGATTATGCCACTTCGGGTAGCCAATACCATACATAGTCAAAGGTATCATTATTGCAAAAGAACAAATATAGCTCTACCTTTTTTTGTTTTTAATTCAAAGGTAAGTGTGGTTAGCTCCCTCTTAGACATTTCTAGAAGCTAAAAGAATACAATGTCTTTCTCAGATGAATCCCATTAGGGGATAAGTTTATACAACTGTGTTCCATGCAAATGGAGTTTCTTCTCAGATAGCTTGTCAGTTTTTCACATTTTTTTGACTCACGTCAAGAGCCTAGGAGGAGTGGTTGCAAGACCTCTGCACGGTTCCTTTGACAGCAGCGCAGTCTCACCAAATGCACGTGGCGGGTATTTACTTACATGCACAGCCTGGTCTTAACATTTAGAACTGGCTGGAGACCTTTATAAACCTTTTTGGAAGGAGCCCAATCCAAACATAATAAATGGCAGAGAATTCAGTGGAGAAAATAACCATCAAACAAGAATTAGGTGCATAATTTAACTAAGCAACTTCCCCAATTGTGACCTTTATTCTTTGACTTATTATCCACCCACCATTCAGTGAGAGGAATAATGTTTTCAGCATATTGCTTTAGGAACTTTTCCCATAAATAACTCACTAGCATTCATCACATAGTAGAACAGTGAAAAGTCACACCAGGGTAATACCAGACAATTTCTTCATCTCGCTAATGTTAATGAAATTGAATAGGCTTGCTCCAAAATTCATTGAGAATCATTATTCACTGTCCTAGAAGGCACTTAATCATAGCCAGTTGCCCAAAGATTACATTACACACCTCGGAGGGAGGAAAGTTATGGTATAAAAAGAATCTTCCAGGCTGTACACAGTAGGACAAAATACGTGATTATGGCTCCTGGAAACCCAAGCAAGTCAGCTTCAGTTTTAAGCGTCAAGCTTCATTTTAAAACATCAAGCTAGAAGGCAGCATATCTTAGTGAAACACGGTGAAGTGCTCTTTCAGATTCTCACACATTTCATCCTTCAAACCGTATCCTTTCTTCATCCCAACCACAGTTAGGCATCCCTTGCAAATAAGCTAATGGTATAGCAGCAGTAAGTGCCGAGACAACCCCAATTATCTCTTAATCACGCACAGCAGGCTTCCCATGTGTGTGCCCCCTTCTGAGGACGCTTTACGAGAAACAAAGAAAGCCAAGCAAAGCAGTTAGAGATCCCACGCAGGCTTCTTGATGGCAGGTTCACTCTGAAACGCTGTGGGGCAAGACACAGACAGCAGTAACCATCACCAGGAAGAGCTTGCCCAGATCAAGAAAATAACCGGACCGGGTCAGATGATTCTATTCGCACGGAAGGACTTGGACTAGGAACCAAAGCGGGTGGAGATGATCGGACGCGCAAATCAATGGTTTACAAGGAGCTCTAGCCCTCGACAGGTGGAGAAGGAGATTTCAGGCACCTCATCTCAGCCTGTGCCCCTCAGGGTGGTTTTGTATCTCTTTGGAGAGAGAATCAACAGCTCCTTGTTATTGTGAGATCATATATTCAGTGGGGGAAATGGTCTTAAGACCAGAAATATGTCAGACAACTCCATTTCATCCTCAGGGAAGATTAATGTGATTGGGAAAAGCCTATCAATTAATTAGTCAATAGAATTTATGGTGGGGGGAGGGTATAGCTCAGTGGTAGAGCATGTACTTGGCATGCATGAGGTCCTGGGTTCAATCCCCGGTACCTCCCCACAAAACGAACAAACAAAAAACCCACAAAGAAGCAAAAAAAAAAAAAAAAAAAAAAAATCCAAACATAGAAGCAAAAAAAAAAAAAGTTTATGGCATGACTCTTAGTTGCCAGCACCATCCAAAGGCAGGTGAATACAAACTTTGCACGAACTCTGTGCTTTTTTCACACGTTCAGTGAGAGAGCTGCTGTAGGGAAGGCAGTCCCAGACTCTGTGGATGCTGTGAACATGAAAATGCACTGACTAAGGGGGATAATAATTACTCTGTGTGTATAAGTCTCTTGCCAGATAATAAAGGATGTTCAAAAGTTTTCTTTCCTTTGATTCATACACCACGACCCGTGAAATGAACAGGGAAGCATATTAACCCCTTTCAACAAAGAAGAAAGTCTCATGCTCAATCGTCGTGAAATTTGCAATGAGCTGTGGGAATTTAAGGACCCAGCACACAGCCGTGATTACACTTACTGCAGGAGGAGGTTGCGAGAGTGGACAGGCAGGGGTTTCTGGAACCAGGCCTTTGAGAAAGTTCCATGAGCCCACTAATTCGCCCCACCCGAACCTTCCAGCCTTGCTCCATCCTCCGTTCCTACGGCACATTTTCAGTCTTTACTTCAGCTGCTCAGACTGCTCCTCTCCCTTTGTTCGTTCTCTCTTCTGCTATGTCAGTGGTCTCAAGCCCGGCTTTACAGCAGGGTCACCTGCTGAGTTTCTTATTAATTCGGTTCCTTGGGCTCCACCACAGACCAGCTGAATCAGAAATCCCTGATGCAGTCCACTACCAGAGCTGCTTTTGCTGTTTGGAAACCAGGGACTGGATTTTGGACTCCTCTGGGGCATTTGCTTTGTCTTTTTTAATTTTTTAACTTTTATTTACTTTTTGGGAGGGGGGTCATTATATATATATCTATATATACATATATATGTGTGTGTATATATATATGTATATATTTATACAGAGGTACTGGGGATTGAACCCAGGACCTCATGAATGCTAAGCACATGCTCTACCACTGACCTATACCCTCCTCCCTCCATCTTTAAAATTTTTATGACCCAGTCTGATACAGTAATATTCCAGTCAAGAATTGGAATATTTGGAATAAAGTTAATTGGTGAACCTAAGGGAAAGTGAACCTAGGTGTGTGTTTGATTATCTTTGCAAATTTTCTGTGAGTTTGGCATTTTTCAATACAAAAAATTGGAGGAAGAAAAGATATAACTAGTTGAATAATCACTAACAAATTTGGAAAGAGTTAAAAAAAAAAGAAACCAAAGTGAATTGTGCTTCAATACTAAACTCACTAATTTTTTATCAAATGAGTGAATGATCTGACCTCCAACCTTTTATTTTTTATTTAGGAGCAACTATCAAAAGCAAGAACTATCAAAGGGAGAATTCGTTACCAGGAAGATCTCAGAAAGGGGAGCACTGGAGACTAAAAAGGAGCTTTTCTTCTCTGTTGCATTGTTGGAACTTGCAACCAATTCTTCTCCAAAAATGTCCCCTATTCTATATCATCCTCTAACTAGAAACCTATTTCTTCTTTTATTTCCAGTTAACCCCCCATTTGTCTGTACAATAGGCCGGGATCAACCAGAGCAGCAACAAGAGGTCAGGCCAAGAAAGATACTGGCTGGTTATGGTGTTCCTTTCTGGTTAGCCTCAGAGCCCACAGTCCCTTTCTGCAGAGTCCTTTCCACATGAGGCATCAGGCTTTGTACCATGCACCACCACCATCCAGGCTCACCTGATTGGAGTAGCAATGGGAGCCAGGTTGAAAGATGGCCAAAGGTCAGCACAGTTCCAGGTGGCCTGGATCTTTCCTGGTTCATGGCTGGCTTCCTTGAGGATGTTGGCGTATGACACACATGCACAGACACACAGCCAGAGGAGGGCTGCGTGGAGGCAGAGAGGTAACAAGAGACGGCTCTCAGTGTGGGAGCCGTCACGGGAAGAGAAGACTCACTTGACAGCGGCCGCAGCAGTAGAAGCAAAAGCGGAAAATTATTTGTCACATTCTTGGTTTCAAGGGACAAAAACCCAACCTGAACTTGTAGGCAAAAGGGGGGAATTGATTGGCTAACACAGCCATGAAGACTGGGGATGTGGTTAGGTAGGATGAGAAGCAAGAACTGATCCCAACCAGAAATTACTGTCTTTGTCTCGTACGCTTGTTTCCCTCTGAGTGTGGGCTTTATTCTTGCTAATTGTCGACAGGCATCTCAATGCAGGGAGAGAGTACATGGCCTCCTGCAACACTGAAATATTTTAGGGAAAGTCTCTGACTGGTCCTGCTTGGGTCACATAACCATCACTGGACAAATCAGAGTCGCCAGGAGGGCTAGGTACTGTGGTTGACAGTCCCCATGGTTTGCACAGGAGAGAAGGAAACAGACCTTCAAGAGAAAGACGGTTAATTTCCCCAAAGAAAAGAGAGAAACTGGGTAAAATAAATCATTGACACCCACTCTAGTAGCCATATGGCAGAATGTTAGAGAAGGAATCAGTGGACAGCCTATTTCTGAGCACATAAGCACTTAAGATTTTGTTGTGTCATCAGAGCAGGTGCTGATCTCCAAGGGCTACACTTTGCACATGTATCAGGCAGCTATTACTGTAATAAACCGTATAACAAACATGCCAAAGATCTCAGCGGCTTATCACAACATCTATTATTCATTCAGGGGTTGGGGGGCAGCAGGGATGACTGTGCCTTGGGCTTAGATTCCGCTCCGCTCTGTGCATCAAATGCTATCTGGGGCATGCTTTTTTCATAATGAAGGGCAAAAGCCCAAGTGATCAAGCCAAACTCTGTAAGTAAGATTTGGAAGTGTCTCTGCCTCTACTTGCATCATCTCCACCAGCATTCCGTTATCCACGCCCATCATCAGTGGGCCAGAGGAGTTCCAGAGAGGTGAGGAAGAGAAAGTGATACTTGCTGCATAGTAAGAAAATCTACCATTATCCCGAAAGACATTGAATGACATTCTAGGAGGTCTGCTGAAATTGTGTCTTATGTTTTCTTGTTTTTCTATGTATTTATTTAGTGAATGTGCATCTCAGTTCAGAAATCCAAGTGTGCATGAACTACAACTTTATTTCCTCCAATGCAACTTCATTGTATTTTGAGCCCCCATTAAGCTGAGTGGCTGAAACTTGACCTCCTTTAATTCAGAACTATCTGTCTCCATCTTTTTTCACGATTGTAGCTAAATCCTGGGGGTTTATGTGTTATCAAAACACATCTGGTGGGGGAGGCTATAGCTCAAGTGGTGGGGCACATGCTTAGCATGCATGAGGTCCCATGTTCAATCCCCAGTACCTCCTCTAAAAATAAATAAACAAATAAATCGAATTACCACCCCCCCCCAAACCACACAAAACCCAAAAACCCACATCTGGAGAGCATCTGGTCTTTGAGTCATTCCTGCACAAACACCCACTGAAATGTTCATCATTCTTCTGTCTCAGAAATGAATCCCTTTTGGAAACTATAGTTTGTTTTCTATGTCTGTGAGTCTGTCTCTGTTTTGTAAATAAGTTCATTGGTGTCATTTTTTAAAGATTCTATGCATAAGTGATATCATTTGATACTTGATTTTCTCTGTCTGACCTAGCTCACTTAGTATGATAATCTCTAGATCCATCCACATTACTGCAAATGGCATTATTTCATTCTTTTTATGGCTGAGTAGTATTCCACGGTGTGTGTGTGTGTGCATGTATACATGTGGTATACATACATATATATATATGTATATCACAATTTATTTATCCAGTCATCTGTCAATGGAAATTTAGGTTGCTTCCACGTCTTGGCTATTATAAGCAGGGCTGCTATGAACATGGAAGTGTATGAATCTTTTCAAATTAGAGTTTTCATCTTTTCCAGATATATGCCCAGAAGTGGGATTTCTGGATCATATGGTAAGTCTATTTTTAGTTTTTTAATGAATCTCCATACTGTTTTCCAGAGTTGCTGCACCAAATTACATTCTCACCAACAGTGGAACAGTGGAGGAGGGTTCTCTTTTCTTCACACTCTCCGAGGGATAAATAAGGAGTTTGGGATTGGCAGATACACACTACTATATACAGAATAGATAAACAACGAAATCCTACTGTGTAGCACAGGGAACTATATTCAATAGCTTGTTATAACCTATAATGAAAAAGAACATTATATGAATAACTGAAACACTTAGCTGCACACCAGAAACTAACACAACATTGTAAATCAACTCTACTTCAAGAAAAATTTTAAAAAAAGACGCCAATCCCTGCAAATGACCGCTGAGATGTGATGCCTGCGGTTTGCTACTCTGTTTTGCTGCGTGAGAATCATTCAGCTGCTTCTGTGCTATGGTGGGCTTTGTGAGGCCAGGAATGACCACAGCTCTGCCTGCCTAGACGCATGTGACTCTCCCAGGTCTCCGCCTGGGGCAGGGCCCGCAGGGATTGCAGCCTGGGTGGCGCTGCTACAACGCCAGGCAGCTCCGTTCACACGGGCAACAGAGATCAGGTATCCATCCCTTGGTCCTGCAAAGCTATCTCAAGTCTGCTGCCTGCTGGGGCCCCTGACTAGGAAAAAGCCACAATCTTGAGGTCTTGGCTGTTTTCTAAATATTTAATTTGTCCCCCCGATTTCTCCCTTTCAGCCAACCGAGAAGAATTGTCCAAGCCTAAGGAAACCCCAATCTACTCAGTGACCTCCTCCCATCTCAACCCTGTTCTCGACCTTGGAGTTCCTCTGTCTCTGCTGAGGATGGTCTGTCCTCTCATCCCTCAAAACAAGGCCCAGGACTTTGGAAACCCACAGCAGGAAAAGGACATTATTTCAGGCTCTCCACAGGGGCGTGTCCCTGCCTTAAGGCTATGAGTTCAAAACCGACTGTTTGGAGAGAAAAGGATGTAAATAAAGAAATGAACCACTGGGGAGAAAAAATCTTAAATACATGACCTTTACTAGACTTACAAACTGAGATACGTTGATCGTGCATCAATCAATTCTTTGAAGTCTGAAGGAGATACAAATCCAACAACGTACTTTCCTAAGTCATATCTGTCTGGCTTTAAATGGATTTTTGGTATTTCTATTCAAATAGGGATTTATGTGACATGGTGGAGAAGCCGCAACATTTCTAGTTAAATAGTAAATCCATTTACATTATGAAAATAAGGTTCAAGAGGAAGTAGAAAGCTGTCTAGAATCCCCACTATTTTCCCTACAGGCTGGCAAGGGTGGCTATTCCTTTGCAGAATGATGCAAAATGCTGACCTAAATCATTCCTCATTTTTCATCCCAATTGCCCAACTTGCTACCACACACCTTCTGTGGGGTCACAGAGTGTTTACATATTTTGGTATTTTTTTTTTTTAAAGATGATATTCCTTGGTGAACTCTTTAGGAGATGTTTGGTCAACCAGTGAGACTGCAACTCCCCGTGTTCCCAGGGATGACCACGAGGTTCTCCGGCCACCAGGGTTACTCCGTGTGAGCCCATGTCTGGCTCTGACCACCTGGACCAGAGCTGGATATCAGCTCTGAACTTGCCAGTCTCCTGGGGCCTTGGGGCTGAGCCGGCAAGGCAGGAGAGACAAAGCTAGTTTGAGGAAAGGATGCAGAAGACGCCTTTGCTGACCATGTCCCGTGAGTTTCATCACTGCCAGGCCCCTTCTCTCCTGAGACCCTGTGTCTTGTTCCTCTGGGCCTTTGAGACTCTGCGTCATCTCATGACAAAGCCCCCTCCTTTGTGAGCTGGAGCTCATCTGATTGTGTTTCTCTTGTTTGCAACTAAAGAACTTTAACTAGCACACTTTTCCTTTTGCTGAGCTCAGTTAAACCGAAACCTTATTTATATCAGCAGAGGACTTAATTAAGCTGAGTGGGTGTGGGCATCAGGAAGAACCTGGACCATCACGGGTAGCTGATCCTAGTTTCTTTAAAGGAAAAGGGAACACAGCAGTGGCTGCACAATGAGTCGCAAAGCCCCAATCTATAACCCTGTGCTCATCAAACTGCCAGGGTGAAGTGCCGGTGGCTCATATGAGAGCAGGATGGGAAACAGTTATGCCCTGAGTTAATGAACACTGTGAACAAAGGACGGGGGCCTTTTACAGCCTGCGCGGAGCAGCTGGGTGTTTAGTGGTGGAGGGAATACACAAGAGCAACGTTTTCACGTCAAACCTAGGAGGTTTTTGTGATGCTTATTGTTTTAGACTACCAGACTGCCTGTTTTCTTGTATTGATGTATTGACTTGGTTAAAAAAAAAAAAATCGTAAGAAAAAAGTTCGATCACACATTTCTAGCCATCTGCTTCTGGTGACTAAGCTGGGGGTTGCAGGATGCCAAGGAAGGATGTACTATCTTTTGTCAACCGAGGCTAAAATAAAAATCACAGATCAAAAATCGGAACTTAGGGGAGGAACATCCGGATTTCTCAGATAAGTCAACGCAAAGGCAAACTGAAGACCTCTCTTAAATTCTGGAGAAATCTAACTTTTGGGAGGGGTGAGTTTTGTCTGCTTGGTAGGAGATGAACTCAGCTTGATGGAGGTGGAAGGAAGTGACTGGGGGGCCCGGATCCAAGCTCTCTCTCACATCATGGGAGAGAATTTCCTCTTCCTCCGGGTCGCCTCTGCTAGAGGATAAAAATAAAAATGAGTCTATGTGAGTCCCCTAGAAATTTTGCCTGATTTAATTTGTCGAGGATTCCATTTCAAGGTCCCAGTTCCCTGGTGTAAGCCCCAGGAATACGCTTACCCTGAAAAGAGCTGTATTCCACGGGCGCATCTCACATCATCGGCCAACAAGAGTGTCTAGCAGTTAGCTTTTTATAGAGCGGGGAAACAATTTCTCTTTTGAACCACATTTCTGGTCCTTTAAATTAATGGAGCTTATTTTTCTTGAGGACGTTCTTGGAGTGTGCCAGCCGAGCATTTATTCTTCATTCTTCAGCTTCAGAATTGATTTAATTTCTAATTCCACTATGTCTGCCCTTGGCCCTTGACCTCCCTTCTTGCTGTTAAATTGAGCTCTCTGTAATTGCTGTGGACACAACATACCCCAGACAAAATTGGAAGAAGGTCGTGTTTGTTGTTGGCTCCTTTTCACCTCCCCCAGCAGCACGACTCCCTTGCCACCTCTGATGCACACAAAGCCACTCATGTGGCCTGGGTCATCCATCCTAGATAGACCCAACTTTCTCCATAGTGGCAGAAATCCCACTTCTGTACTTAACGATGAGCAAAACCACATTCACTTATTTTTGTTAGTTTAAAACATATGATTATTGAACATATGCTGTGTAGGCATGAAGCTACAAAAGCTAATGCCATGTGGTCTCTGTTTTCAAAGAGTTCACAGTCTAGGCAAGATAGATGCAAACAATGGTGCATATAGCAAAGCAAGCAACTATCGGAATAATGCTTAAGTCAAATAAGAGAAATGTGACATAGTAAAAATGGACGAAGGCCCTTTAGAATTAGAAGGGAAAGCAGAATTGGAAGCAAGAGAAGATTCAGGAAGGATTAAGGTTATCTGAATCAAATTTATTCCAGAAAAAGTGTGAGGTAGCAGATTTTCAGACTGAGGGAACCTGTATTTCTTTATCTTAAAGGGGAAAAATAAGAATGCATTCTTGGACACGAGGGTCTACCCTAGACCAGGACCCAAAGATGGTGACTGAAAAACATTTGAAATCTGGTTGACTCAGGAAGATCTGGGGTATCTGGTCACTGTATCCATATTTCTTAAGAGATCGGGAGATTGGATTATAACCTGAAGTGTAAAATGTTGATCATTTCTTCTTATAAAAAGAGTATGCAATGAGATGGATATCGATTTTGAAGTCAGAACCGGAGAAAACTGGAATTGAGGTGAACCACGTGGCGTATGTATTGATCTGCTTTGGCTTAGCAGCTCATCCTTTGCAATATGGGTTTCCATAAAGAAAGATAGTAATATGATAGGTTTCTTCAAAAGTCTATTATGAAAATAGAAAATGTTTTCTTCTTCTTGGGTGGATTTAGCTTGATCCTGCCAAATCTGTCAGGACATTACTTCATATACTGTCCTTACTGAAGTGTCTGATCGATGCATTATGGTGTTAGCGGGTAATGGGACAGGGGTGGGTGGGGGTGGCCTTAGAAAAGCACCGGAGGTCAAAGCGGTGACTGTTCATCTTTTAAATTCACATGCAAATGTGCCGTTAAGGAAGACCCCTCAGAAAAATGTGAAATCTCCTAAATTATGGTATTTAAGTGCTATAGTTACCCGTGTTGTTTGGGACATGGAATCCGGTTAAGATTAGTTTGTAGGTTTCAGCTACTGTCATAGAAAGACCCCAAATAACAGTGGCTTAAATAAGGTGGGCGTTTCAGTGGAAGCAGCACAGGGCTGAGAGGGCAGCTCCCTGGGTCAGGAACCTGGATTTCTTTCCTCTTCCTTCATATTCTGTGAACTCCATGTCTTTATCAACAACTGGGGAGTGAGGACACCTCCTTTTCCTTGTGAGGGAGAGAGGAAGTGATGCATTCAGCCGGGTCACACCGACTTCTGTTGTCAATCCTAGGATCCCTTTAAAATAGTGGATCATATAAACTGCTCAATTCTGTCTTGAAATGTAGAGCCTCTTTCTTTATTTCCCTTTGGCTGGAAGTATTCTTTTTTTCACTGGACATGTCTCGTGTCTGTTTTGACGCAAAAGTGTGATTCTTGAGGGGAAAAGGGTACTGAGAGGGAATTCTGTTGGTGAATGCACGGGAGGGAGCCCTCCATGGATTTTAACCTGGAAGCTTCTCTCCCAAACACTCTGCCTTGCGTGAATATGCAAAAGATGGATTCTGCCTTGAAACTCCAAGGCAGTAGAGGGGTAGACATCTCCAGCCTCCTGTGTCTGGGGGAATGACTCAACGGACAGGCAGTGCTATGGCCCAAGGTCACAAGACCCCTGACCTTCCAGCTCAGCATTTCTAGCCGACTGATTCCAGTCCACACTTTCTAGATGGGCTAATGGCTGTGCCTTCTACTTGAAAGGCTCTCCCTGGACTCCAGCCTGGAAGGAGATCCAAACTTTCTTCCCTTCCAGGCTGCTGGGGGCCCAGCAGGCTGGCATCTAACGTAAGATAGCTGCTGGAGGCTGGGGCTTGTCTGGGTAGTTCTGATGACCCAGTGCACCATCAGAGAGGTATTTGCATTAGGTGATTTGCCTGTAGGGAGAGAGTTTATAACCAGGAAGAGAACAATCCTGTGGAATCAGCTCTGTAGCTCCCTGGATTGGGAGCCCTTGGGAACACGTTTCTCAGTCTGATAAAGATAAAGGTGGCAGCAGTGAGGTGGTTCTCAAAGTGTGGATGCTGAACTAGCTGGGGAAAGTTGTTGAAAACATGCATGCTTGGGTTCCACTTAGACCCTCTGAATCAGAATCTCTGATGGGCAGGCCTAGGAACCTGCACCCCATGTGATGCCGACTGCATCCTCGCTGCTCAAAGTGGAGTCCAGGCCTAGCCTCACCTGGGGGCTGGTAAGAAATGCAGACTCTCAGGCCTCACCCCAGATCTCCTGAATCAGACTCTGCATTTTAACAAGTTCTTTTTGCACAGTAAATTTGAGAAGTGCTGATCTAACGGTTTGAGAACCATTGTGTGCAAAGCATTCTTTTCCTGACAGATCTGAGCTGTCCAGGTGAAGCAGCCGGTGCACGGAGGCCCTCCGATGGGGAGCCTGGTGGTTCTGGTGCTGTGAAGCCTCTAGGGAAGGTGGTATTAGTCTGCCGTCTCCAGGGCTGGCGTCTCTAAGCGCTCCTGCAGGCAGCGTGGACATCCTCACGGACACGGTCAGCGCTGCTGCGGCGGGTGGGGGCACGTCCTCAAATGGCTTACCGGGTGGCAGACACCCGGAAGCGGGGAGAGGAGGGCTGGGGCAGAGGAGGCAAGGATGGCGGGCACCGCGTGGTGATGGAAGTGGAGCCCTCGGTGGGAACGCTCGTGGGGCAGCCGGGCTGATTCCCAGAAGGAACTGGGCGAGACTGTGGGGCTTGGAGAGCTGACAGTCTGCGTGAGATCGCTGTGCGCAGGCCTGCAAGAGCACGCTCAGAGGCTGGCAAGGCTGAGGGAGAGCAGATCGCATTACAGTTTGTTTTACCAAAGAAATGCGATTAGAGGAAGCATTTATGTGCCCCAGTGGTTCTCAGCCAGGGCCTATTTCTAGAGCCCCAGAGGGCATTTGGCAGTGCCTGGAGACACTGACGTCTGGTGGGTGGAGGCCAGGGTAGGCTGTTACTAAACATCACCGATACGTTGGGCAGCCTTGCTAACAAAGGCTCATCTGGACCAAAATGACAGTAGTGCCCAGGCTGAGAAACTCAGAATCGTATCCCAAAGATGGACTGACAAAAAAGCCAGCATTCCCTGTCAACTTTGCATCCATCATTGGTGATATTTAAAGACTCACCATCCAGGGTTAAGCTGGCAAAGCGGAAACCCTTTCGGCTGGCCAGAGGGTTGACTTCTGAGTTGACTACAGCATCACTGCAAATGGACTAACTACTTTTTTCCAGTACCCTGGCAGATATTGACATTAAGCTGATCAATCTCTAATAGCCAGAGGGGTCTTCAGGCCTTTTACAAATACCGAGCCCTGTATTTGTCCTGTTTCCTCACTCTTTTTCTCTTCTGTACTCTCAGGTGCGAAAAGTAATGACAAGTGACTCAGCAATAACGCCACCAGTTCCTGCCGAGCACTGGGGCTGGCGCTATCAGGGCCCCGCACTCGGAATACTCCTGTTTTATTGTGCTCGGGGCCTCCAGGCTAGAGGCAGGGAGGAAGCGATTACTCATCACACACTGGCACTTGCTCCTCATATCTGATCAGTTCTGAGCTTAAAAACAAATTACGTATACATCAAAATGCCATCTTTGGAATAACCAGTTATTAGGTTTTTTTATTCCTGTCATCAGTGGGCCACAATGAGAATACACACACACACACACACACACACACACACACGGAGAAATATGTTTCTAGGAAGTCAAATTTCTGGGCCAGGGAAAGAAGACACTTTCTAGGGAGGGCGAATGACCTCATTAAAAAATCAACCAAGACATGCGAAAGTAAAAATAAAATGTATTTTGTTCGTTTTATGGAAAGAGGACTATAAAGGTTAAAGAAGAGACCTGCATCGGAGTTTAGATCAGACAGACTTTCATGCGCACCCTGGCTCTGCAGCAGACTAGCTGGGTGACTACGGGCTTGTTTCTCATTCTGCTCCCATTTTGGTTAAAGAGGGTCACTGCTGTTTACTAACTCTAGGACAGTGCATTGGTTAGCTATTGCTGTGTGATATGAGCCTCAAAATCTCAGTGGCATAATACAACACATCTTTGTTTAGGTCCTGGGTCCATGGAGCACAGGGGTCAGCTGGGAGTTGGCTACTCTGGGTTGGAGTGGTTTTGTTCTCCGAGAGCTTCATTTTCCTCGGGGGATCAGGGGGCTGCCTGAGAACGTGTTTCCCTGTTTCAAATCTCTGCTTGCATCTCAGCTCCTGACACCTGATTGGCCAAAGCTGGTCACATGACTGAGGCCAACGCCAAGGGGAGGGGAAGGACACCCTGCCCAGTGGGGACCAAAGAAAGTTGTACAGGCAAACTCCACATCTTTGGAGCAGGAAGCCTACACTTCCCAGGAAAGTCAGGGGGAGGGAGTGAACACTTCTGAATAATAATCTAATCTACCGATGTTGTTAAAGTGATTGCGTGAATTTATGTCCTTGGAGCACCTGGCAGAAGGGCTGGCACTGAAGTGTTTAATAAATGTTGGTTCCTTTCTCCTCCTCCAAACTCTGATTTTACCATGAAGCATGGGGAACATAAACTTAATTTCAGAGATACAGTAACTATTTTAAAATACACTTGAATTCTGTATTACGATCAGCTGGGAGAGAAGGAATAAAAGGAAAGCAAAGAGGTATTGAGGAAAATAATGAAACGGGCAGAAGAAGAATGAGGGGAAAAACAATACCTCCTCAAATTTTGAGGCAGGGGATAAAAAATTGCAGAAGTACAGCCACAGAACAGAGGAACTAAAAAGGAGGAGGAGGAGAAAAATGACTGAGCAGGAGAATCACCGTGAAATCTGGGGAGCTTTTCCTTTTTTCTTTTCAGTATGTATTTTTTTTTCTGTTTTCTTTTTTTAAAAATTCTTATGCTTTATTGAAGCACAGTTGATTATAATGTTAGTTTCAGGTGTACAGCAAAGCTATTCAGTTATACGTATACATACATATACATGTATTTGTCAGATTCTGGGGAACTTTTTCAAAATATGTACACCTTTCTTCCCTCCCCTCTCTCCCAAATTCTGAACTGCATATTTTCTACATGGATTGGGCTGGGAACGGAGAGGAACACTCATAGCTTTATCACCTGTCTCAAGGTTTTATGAAAGACTACTTAGCACTTTAACCACTGTTTACAAGGTCTTTGAGCACTCTTTATCCTTGATACTTCAGAAGCTCTAATCTTATGTGGCCATTGTTTCAACCTGTCAAATGAACAGTCATTTTCTGGGACTGTGGTGTGAGGGAGAGAGAAATAATACCATGGGATCAAGTGAAATTGACTTGGGTTTTTCCACTGTCATGACTTGGTCCATACAGAGTAAAGAATATTCTCAGCATAACCCATCCGATCATGAATGATTTCATATCACCCAACTGCTCAGCATTCTGTGGTAGGAAAAAAACTGTGTAGGAATTTATTTTCCAGAGGACAATAGAGCCTTCAATATAATACTCTGCACACAAGTACCTTCTAGAAGAAGAGAAGAAATGCTTCGGTCAAATTTGACTTGATTAACAAGGAACAAAAGGAACCCCCATTAGGATGAAAGGTGCTCATCTTTAACCAGGCTCTCCTTGTAAGGAGCAGTGCTAAATTATTTTTGCTGCATCACATGCTTAGAGAAGCAAAGACAAGCAAATTTCAGCCCACTTTTATTTTCCATGTTGAAACTTGTTTGCCTCTTGCCTAAGCCCTCTTGCTTTATGGTCACCCTGCCAATAGCCAACACACAGAAGGTGCTTAGGAATTGGGGTAAGGTCAGGAAAAGGCCATTTCTGAAATTACAATTAGCAAAAAAATCTGACTTGTCGTGGACAGCAGCAGACACATGGAGAAGTCACCTCCACAAACAGTTCTTTAGAAAAAAAAGAAAGCTTGTACTGCTTGAAGAAATGATAGTGTTTAAAAAAATTATCCAGGGTTTCATATCACGAAGATAGGCTTGGAATATACAAATGTAGAACAAACAAACAAACAAAACCCAATATCTTAAATGGTGATGTAAGCTTGTAGCCAGAGGTAAGGAGTGGCTTTTTAAAAAAACCAAACTGATTGTTAACTGAAGAGCTTCGTGGAGCCTAGAAAGAGGAGGCCAGAATGCAAGGGTTTTGTGGTATTTTTCCTCTGCCATTTCCCGCTCGCTCCTGCTGGCCCTCCAGTTCTACTCCAGGCACATCAAGTTCATCCCCACATTCAGGCCCCTCCGCTGGCTCTGCCGGCCGCCTGCTCAGTGCCCTGGTACCCAGGTCCCAGCACGCGTCACTTCCTCACGGCCTGCGTACGGCCTGCCCTAAAATTGCTCTCCGCTCCCCCTGTGTCCTCTCACTGCCATTTCCTGCTACCTGACATCGGATGATACACTTCCTTGGCTGGTCTGCTTCCTGAGGGCAGTACCTTTGTTTTTTACTCACCACTGTCTCCTCAGCGTCCCGCGTGCCTGGCTCACAACAGGTATTTCAGTCAATTCTGTGCCCTGCAGGGAGTAAAGGACATCAGTTTTCACTATTCATCATAGCTCTAAAGATGAAAATATCCTTAATGTGAAGAAGGGCCATCCTTCGGTGACTACGGCTCTAGGAAGAAATCCCTTGAACATTGGTATTCATTCCTCGAACGGCCAGCTGAACCTACCAAACTTGGAGCCCTTTGCTAGGTGCTACAGGTGTTACAGAAACCTGAATCCCCTCGAGAGACCAAGCGACACTCGGAGGGCTGGAGAACTCAGGTTTATTACGCCGCGGGCCCAGAGGAGTTAACAATCCAAGCTCTGGACCCTGTCTGTAGATTTACTCAGGCTTTTATAGGGTTTTAGGTTTTGACTAAGTTTGTGCCATATGCAAATGAGGTATTAGAAATGGATCAATCAGGAGTGAGCTTTTGGGACCGAGTGGAATTTTAGGGGTAAGTTTTGTTTTCCTAGAAGCAAGCCCTTTTACAGAATCACAAAAGCGGGAAGGCAATGGCCTTGCCTGGAAGGTCTTGCTGGTCCCTTTGTGGGTTTTGCCCCTTCACAGGCAGGACTGAAGCTGGGAAGGCAGGGTCCCCGCCCTCAGGGAATGATAGTCTGGAGATGGGGAGGGGCTTCCTGGGTGGTCTCTGGGGGTGCCATTCACAGACACGTGACATAAATCATGCCTTCCTAAAGCTGTAAAGCACACAACCTGTCCAAATGTACACAACCACCCCGAGAGAGAGCATTTCCATTCCCTTCCGCCAACTGGTGCCTTCTAACCACCCAGAGACCACAGGACTTTCATTCAGTCATTCAGCTAGCGTTTATCGAACGCCTACTACGTATCAGAAAAGTGCTGGAAGCTGGGATACAAAAGTGATCCTGACAGAGCCCCCGACTATAAGCTGCTTACAGTTCAGTGGGCAGACAGACAAGTCAGCAGGCCGATAGATCAATCACACATGCTGAGTATCCAGGAGGTCTGCTGGGAGAGGCTACAGAAGGGCTTCTAACCGGGTCTCGGGAGACGGGGGAGGTGTAAGCAAGTGTTCCGGAAGGCAGTGATCCCCAGGCGGTCTCTGCAGGGATGCTGGGAACCACGAGCACTTCTGAAACTCTGGCGGATTGTGCAGTGGATCTGTCACCTCTGTTTCAAGGCCAGGTTGCCAGCTGTGGGTGGAGTAGAAGCTGTCCAGGCATGAAAAAGGAAGGGTCTGGGGCAGGAGCCAAGGCCCTGAGGCACAAGAGCACAGGGACCAGGTTCAGCCTGGCAGCCGCAGAGGACCTGGGGACAGGTGGGGTCTGGGCCACGCAGACCTGCCTGAGGAGCTGACTGTCAGGATGGCCACGCTGGGGTTTATAAGAGATGCCTGGAGGGAATGTGGAGGGTAAGCTGGAGGGAAAGCCCAGGAAGCTGCTCAGGGGTCTAGCAGAGACAGGTGGGGAGGAAGGGTTCTTGCTCATCTGGTCAGTCTCAAGTTTTCCTTTCTTATTTTCTGAAATTGGGAAAATTCAACAAACAAAATAAAAAAGAAAAACAATAAAACTCCTCAATCAGAGAACTACAAAATAAAGACTTAATTACTGAAGAGAAAGAAAGAGGCTGGAGGAATAACTCTCCCAGACTTCAGACAATACTACAGAGCTACAGTCATCAAGACAGCATGGTATTGGTACCAAAACAGACATACAGACCAATGGAACAGAATAGAGAGCCCAGAAATGAACCCACAAACTTTTGGTCAACTCATCTTTGACAAAGGAGGCAAGAATATACATTGGAACAAAGACAGTCTCTTCAGCAAATGGTGTTGGGAAAACTGGACAGCAGCATGTAAAACAATGAAGCTAGAATACTCCCTTACACCATATACAAAAATCAACTCAAAATGGATCAAAGACTTAAACATAAGACAAGATACAATAAACCTCCTAGAGGAAAACATAGGCAAAACATTATCTGACATACATTTCAAAAATTTTCTCCTAGAAGAACTAAAAGCAAGAATAAACAAATGGGACCTAATGAAACTTACAAGCTTCTGCACAGCAAAGGAAACCAGAAATAAAACAAGAAGAAAACCTACAGGAATGGGAGAAAATTTTTGCAAGTGAAACCTGACAAAGGCTTGATCTCCAGAATATATAAGCAGCTCATACAACTCAATAAGAAAAAAATAAACAACCCAATCCAAAAATGGGCAGAAGACCTAAACAAGCAATTCTCCAAGGAAGACATACAAATGATCAAAAGCACATGAAAAAATGCTCAATATCACTAATTATCAGAGAAATGCAAATCAAAACTACAATGAGGTATCACCTCACACCAGTCAGAATGGCCGTCATTCAAAAATCCACAAATGACAAATGCTGGAGAGGCTGTGGAGAAAGGGGAACCCTCCTACACTGCTGGTGGGAATGCAGTTTGGTGCAGCCACTATGGAAAACAGTGTGGAGATTCCTCAAAAGACTAGGAATAGACTTACCATATGACCCAGGAATCCCACTCCTGGGCTTGTATCCAGAAGGAAATCTACTTCAGGATGACACCTGCACCCCAATGTTCATAGCAGCACTATTTACAATAGCCAAAACATGGAAACAGCCCAAATGTCCATCAACAGGTGACTGGATAAAGAAGAAGTGGTATATTTATACAATAGAATACTAATCAGCCATAAAAACAGACAACATAATGCCATTTGCAGCAACATGGATGCTCCTGGAGAATGTCATTCTAAGTGAAGTAAGCCAGAAAGAGAAAGAAAAATACCATATGAGATCGCTCATATGTCGAATCTAAAAAACAAAAACAAAAACAAACAAACAAACAAAAACAAAGCGTAAATAAAGGACAGAAATAGACTCACAGACAGAGAATACAGACTTGTGGTTACCAGGGGGGTGGAGGGTGGGAAGGGATAGACTGGGATTTCAAAATTGTAGAATAGACTACACTGTATAGCACAGGGAAATATACACAAAATGTTATGATAACTCACAGAGAAAAAAATGTGACAATGAGTGTGTATATGTCCATGAATAACTGAAAAATTGTGCTGAACACTGGAATTTGACACAACATTGTAAAATGATTATAAATCAATAAAAAATGTTAAAAAAAAATAAAGACTTAAAGTGAAGAAAGGACAGGGGACACCATGAAATGGAGTAGTTGTCTCGCAAACAATATCGCAGTGACATCACAGTGACATCGCCCTGGTAAATGTTTAATACAGGGTTTCTGAAAAACAAAACAAAACTCTGTGTGTGTGTGTGTGTGTGTGTGTGTGTATGTGTGTGTACACATACATACATGTTTACTATAGATCTTATTGTGTAGCACACAATTTATAAATAATAAAATATGTAATATTCTTTATTACAAATTTTTGTAAGCAACTGATGCTCACAGAATGCTCCCATTGATTCTTGCTGAACTCATATTCATTGCAATTGATAAATGAATATAGTTCTAATGTAAACGTTGGTTAATATTTTCATTTATGTTAACAAGGTAGATACAGGAAAGTGGAACAATGAAGCATATGTTTAACTTTACACATTCATCAATGATGTGAGTGAGTGCCTTTTTTTTGTGTAATTGGATAATAGTTTTTGAATGTCAAAAGAATATTTTCTTAATTTGGTGGGCTGTTTCCAGCACAAGGCAGGACACAATTTTAAATTGAATCTATATTACTAGCATTTTCTCCGTGACTTGCTCAACTCTTGACAACCCAGAAAACAAAAAACCAAGCTCTGGTTTATAGTATTTGTTGACTTCTATGGTGCAAACACTCCCACCATGGCCAATTTCAAGCAACCTACATGAAGCCACTGAAAACGGAATTGGGAAGAGATGCCCACAGCACCACTGTGTAGTACAGATCCTCCGTTACAGATCCTGAGTGTAAAGAAACCTTAAGAGTTTATAGAATTTGTATCTTTCTTTTTTAGATTCCACATATAAGCAGTATCATATGATCTGTGTCTTTCTCTGTCTGACTTACTTCATTTAGTATGATCATCTCTAGATCCCTCCATGTTGCTGCAAATGGCATCATTTCATTCTTTTTCATGGCTGAGTAGTATTCACTTGTGTGTGTGTATGTATGTATGTGTGTGTGTGTATATATATACCACAACTTTTTTATCCATTCATCTTAAAAAAAATTATACAATTTCTATTTATGAGCCAAAACAGACTCTTGGACATAGAAAACAAACTGTGGTTACTGAAAGGATAAATTAGGACTTTGGGATTAACAGATACACACAGCTATATATAAAACAGATAAACAACGAGGACCTACTGTACAGCACAGGGAACTATATTCAATTTCTTGTTATAACATATAATGGAAAAGAATGCCCCTCCAAGATATACGTACATGTATAACTGAATCACTTTGCTGTACACCTGAAACTAACACTGTAAATCAACTACACTTCAATAAAAATTTTTTTAAAAAGAGTATATAGATAGTAAAAGATTTAGAGAGTGATGGATTTTGAGTGTTCATTTAACAGCTTTCTTGAGGTACAATTGACACACAGGAAATCACACATACTTGAAGTGTACAGTTGGATAAATTTTGACGTTTGTACACACTTATGAAACTCCCACCACAGTCAAGATGATGAGCATTTACATCACTGGTGCCCCTTGGTGACCTCTCTCTTCTACTGCTCCCCAGCCCTGCCCTCAGGTGACCGCTGATTCTGTTTCTCTCACTAGAGATTCATTTTCTGTAACTGGAATCCCACAGTGTGTACCCTCCTTTTCTCTGGCTTCAGCATAACTATTTTGAGGTTCACTCACATGCTGCTGTATGTTCACTCCTTTTGTTTTTCCTCTGAGTGTTGCATATTTATCACTTGTTTATAATTAATTTTGTTGTAAGTTTATATGATTTGATTTTTTAATAATGGCCATGTTTAACAACCAGCTGACAAAATTCCTGAAAATTTAACAATTGGTGCTTTCAAGCTGGACTCTGGGGTACCTCTGGTGGGCTCTGTGTGTGTGTGTGTGTGTGTGTGTGTGTGTGTGTGTGTGTGTCGGTGTGTGTGCACACACGAGTGCATGTCTTGCTTTAGAGAGAAGGCTGAGTCTTTGGGACAGCCACAGGGTTTGGAAATGAATTGGAAATGAATGAAATAGAAGAGAGAATTTCTAACAAGTTCTTCTGTGTTCCCTCTTTGGTGTTCCTTGAGAGAAACTGCAGTAAAATGCTAATTAAAAATTACTTTTTGGTTGCTGGCTTGTGGTTTTAATTAATGCATGACAATATAGCTGGGCTTTGGGTGTTTTACATGAGGGATTTTTATGCCTGAGGGTTCCAAGAGAGAACACCAAAAGCTAGAGTCAACTTGCATATGGTTCCTGGGGGCATACTGGTAGAGAGGGATCCAGAGCTGATGACACGGCACAAGGATGCTGGATCTGGCTGTTCGCACCATGTAACCTCTCCCCGGATGCGCTGGGAGAGGGCTTAGGTCTCCCTCTGTGTCCCAGGTGGACCACCATTAGGGACATGGGACATGGGATGGGATGCTCACTGTGTGTGGCCCTGAATATGTCACTTGAGGTGAGTAGTAGGTTATACCCATTTTACAGGGAGGTCAAGTCCTTTGCCAGAGGTCACACCAGGAAATGGTAGAGACAGTGTTTAAACCCAGCTGTGATTCCTCTGGTCGTAACCCCTCCACTGTCCACCCCTCAGGTTAGCTGAGCTGCAGGAAACTCAGAGCGCTAGGCCTTAAAGTTAGAATTACAGGCCTGATTGCTGGAGGGTCTTTTCCCAACTCAACAACAGCACTCCTGGCTGTGCCTGTAGGTGACACTGGAGCCCAATCATCTGGGGCTTTGTAAACTTTTTTTTGCAAACTTGGATTCTTTCCTAAGGGCAATGGGGAAGGCCATTGATGGAGTGTGGGGTAATGGACTTGAGTACGCACTGGAGGAAAATAGGCCGGAGACTGGTTGTGTAAGTTAAGTCATAAAATACGAGGTGGATGAACCTGTACTCTCACCTTTTGACAAATCCTTCCAACTATTATTTTTTGCAGATTAGGTTCACAGAAGGCAAGGAACTTGCCCAAGGCCACAGTGCTCCCAAGCAGCTGTGTTAGGGTTTCAGGCAGTACTTTGTGCAGTGAAGGAAGGACCTCTCATCCCTGAAACCTGAGGAAGAACAAAGGAAGACTGACAACGGAAGGAGAGGGAGTGGGTGAGGAGAGGAAGGCTGCTGGAACAAAGCTGTGTAACTATACTGGCTTCAGTAAATCAGCGTATTTATCTCCTAAGAAATGGTCTAGAATGAGCTCGCTTGGGCTGGAAGGGTGGCTTTGCTGTAAAGGACATTCAGAGACCCTGGTGCCTTCCTTCTTATTGCCCTGTAATCTTCTCAAATGTCCTTACAGGCTGATGCCGCCTCACTTCCACACTGGCGGTCTAGCCCAGGGCAAGGGGGAAGAGTGTCCAGGTCAATCTTTTAGGAGACGGAAGTTGCCCAGCTCCCACTGGTCTAAGTCAATCACATGGCCACACTTGGCTACAAGGGAGTCTGGGAAATGTAGTTTCTTCTTGGGTGGCTGGATTTCTAGCTAAAACTCAGGGGTTCTACTACTGTGAGGAAGGAGAAAATGGATACTGTGTGACCTTTGAGTCTTTTATTAGAACTAAACAAGCAGTTCTCCAACGAAGGCATATAAATGGCCAATAGGCACATGAAAAAATGCTCAATATCTCTATCAGAGAAATACAAATCAAAACTACAATGAGGTGTCACCTCATACCAGTCAAAATGGCCATCATTCAAAAGTCCACAAATGATAAATGCTGGAGAGGCTGTGGAGAAAAGGGAACCCTCCTACACTGCTGGTGGGGATGCAGTTTGGTGCAGCCACTGTAGAAAACAGTATGGAGATTCCTCAAAAGACTAGGAATAGACTTTCCATATGACCCAGGAATCCTGCTCCTGGGCATATATCCAGAAGGAATCCTAATTCAAAAAGACACTTGCACCCCAGTGTTCATAGCAGCACTATACATCATAGCCAAGACATGGAAACAGCCTAAGTGTCCATTGACAGATGACTGGATAAAGAACCTGGTATATTTATAGCACTGGTATAAGAGACATGGAAGGAAAGAAGGAAGGAAGGAATGGAGGAAGGAAGCAGGGAAAGGTGAGTCGGGGTAAGAGAATTAAATCTAATAGACAGTCTGCATAATTATTTGAAATGCACAAAGTAAGTTCACACACACCGTGTCCCTGGACCCTGACCTCAGTATCCAAGGTCTTCCTTTTGCTCCCCAACACTCTTCCCTTGTTCTCTTCTTCCCCAGGTGCCCTTCCCTCCAGTGGTTCCCTCTCTAGTTATGGTCACAGTCCACACGTGATCTCTGCAGGGAACCTTCTCTGGACACCCAATCTAGAACATTCTCCTCTTCCACCCCACACCATCCCTCTCTGTCTATGACCCTGTTTTTGCTTTTATGGAACTTCAAACTATCTTAGCCACGTACTTGGTGGCTAAGTCTCCGCTCTAGAAGGTGTACTCCTTGAGCACAGAATACTGTCTTGTTCACCCTCAGAACCCCCAAAGCAAGAACAGTGCCCGGCGTAGGAATAACTGAGTGAGTGGATGATTGAACAACTGAATGAATACAGTACGTAGTCTTGTCTCCACTTAAAATGCAAAGACTCTAAGAGTTAAGACTTTGCCCAGAGTTAAGAGTTAGGACATTGCCCAAAAGAAATTGAGGGTCTTGCAAATGGTGAATGAGTACTTCCAAAAAAATTGTCACCCAGCAATTAAACTCCTTTTCAAAAATAGACCAACTTCCATGGGATGGGGAGACCTATTTATCATCCTTATCTTTATTACTATTATTATTGCTAGTAGCCATAATAAGAATGACTGATGTTTCTTGGGCTTTTCCTGCAGACCGTTCACTGGGTAATGCATTACAGGTTTTATCTCAGTGAATCCCCTCAACAGCTCTTGGAATTCAGGGCTACGATTATTCTCATATTTTCAGATGAGGAAACTGAGACTTAGGACTGAGAGCTAACTGGCCCAGCTTTGTTCCTCTGGAAGTAGCACGGCTTGGCTTCTAACCTAGCACTGTGTGGCTCCAAGGTTCAGGATTCTTTGAGGAAATGGAAATTTTGGTGAGTGAGATGGAAAGAAAGATAGACTTAATTATGGAGCTTTAAGCCCTGGAAGAGAGGGACTATCTGAGTCGAGTGCCTTACTGTGGGGCTGCGGGGAGAGGGAGGAGGGAAGCCTGGAGACCCTGGAGGGAGGTGAACAAGCAGTGGGGACTCTGAGGACCCGCTCTGAGTGTTCTGCAATTTCGGCAGTTGTGCTGATATCTCGCGTTCATCCTTTGGTAACCCGACCTGTTTGTTCTGACTGCGATGGCTTTCACCATCCGCGTTGGTGATCACTGTTCTGGAACTCCTGTGCTGTCCTGCTTTCAGTCCCCTACTGCAGTGCCCTCCTAAGTACATTCACACTTGTCAGACTAAGCTTGGGTGTCATGGTCTTGCAGGTATGGGCACGGTTTCCAGAGCCCCTCAGCTTCAGTTCACCGAGTCCAGCTGGCGAGGTGGACCCCCTCTCTGGGTGTAGTCCGCCTCTGTCAGAAGACAAGGACATCCCGTGACAGCTCTGACAACTCCCACTCTCCTGGGGGGAGAGGAAATGTCGTTTAGGGCTCTGTATGGTTGATTCTTTTATCTGAGTGTCAACAGACTTCATTCCTGTTGAAGTAAATAGCCTACAGTCCTTTCATGATAATAATTTAACAGATATCCTCACTTTGCTCATCTTTAAATACAACCGGTAGCTTGGATGAGTTTATCTATAATTACAGAACGTTGTCCTTGACTCTGTTAAGGGGAATTTTTGAGAAAGAAACTACCTCAGTTATGAAGTCGTTGACCTTGAATTGGATACGATACAAACTAGATATATACCCATAAAAATAAGAGACAAAAATATTTTTGTGGCTTAATAGGCTGGGGGGGAAAACCTCCAAAGATTCTTGCCTGAGTGAAAGCAAAATACTGTTTCCATTTTTTCTTGTTGGCTCACCAGCCACATCTTGCTCAGTGGAGCTACAGAAGGAACAGTGGATGCTGGGGCCCCTGGGCTCTGCTTTTATCGTTGTCCTTGTTTGGTCTAGAATTCTTTGGCTTGTACGTTTCACTCAATCACTTGAGTGAAAAGGGAGTTTATTGCTTAAGTAACTTAAATGTTCAGGAGTAAATCTGGCCTTAGATCTCTCTGAGCTGTAAATTATGACATTAAGTCTTAATTTCTTCCCATCCCTCAACTCTACCTTCTGCTTTTTTCTCAGATTCTACATGGTGGCTTCTGTGAGCTGTGGTCTCATCTTCTCCCAGGCATGAAAGCTCTAGAAACTTTGCAGTTGTCCTTATGTTCACTCTGAATGGACAGGCCTAGGAGCCACTGTCGGTGACTGACCAAGTCTGGATGGAGCCTCATGCAGACCCCATAGGACTGGAGGACTAGAATCCCCAGACACGAGTGGGGGCTGCTGCCAGGAGAAGGGGAACTCTACACGGGGGCATGTCAATACCACTCACCAGTTACGTGACCTTAGAAGGATCACTAAACCTCTGTGAAAAGTAGAGTTGATAATGCCTACAAAAAATGGATTAAAACTAGCTTGTAGACTACATATGCCAAGAGCAGTGCTTGGTAACCTAGGAAGTGCTTACAGTTTCAGGTTATTATTTTCAGAAGCTTATCTGAGATCTACACCGAGGAAGTGAAGTCGATGAGTCATACGCTAGACTGTGTACATCTTCAGTCCCACCAGGGAATGCCGACTTGCTTCCTCCTGTTAGCAGTGAATTCTCATTCCTGTTGACCCATATCGTCTCCAACACTTGGTATCAGACTTTTTAGTTATTTTAGGTTTAGCCTTTTAGTTATTTTCCAATCCAACGTGGACCTCGTTGTTATAATGTACGTTTTCCTGATAACTAACAAAGACCATCTTTTTATGTTTATTGACCGTGTCATATTTGTTGGTTATATTTAGAGAGGTACGTGTTCATAATCTTCATCCATTTAACAATTGTGGGGTTTTTGTTTGTTTTGTTTTTGGTTTTGGTTTTTTGGGGGGTTTTTTGTTTTTGTTTTTTGCTTTCTTGACCATTCACAGGGGCTCTTTTCATTTTCCAGATACTAATGCTTTGTTGGTTACCTTATTACAGAAACTTAAGTCTCAATTTGTGGCTTGTCTTTTCTCTTTCTTTAAAGGTGTCATTTGATGAATAAAAGCTCATAATTTTAACAGTCCAGTTTACCAATCAATGTTATCCTGTAAAGTTCGTACTTTTTGTGCCTCTAGAAATCTTTCTGCCCTTCTAATCCCTGGATCATAAAGACACTGTCTTCTACAAGTTTGAGCGTTTTGCCTTTCACATTTGAATTTTTAATCCACTAGGAATTTATCACATGTGTTATAAGGTAGGCGTTCAATTTCAGATTTTCTATATGAACAGCCAACTGTCCCAGCACTGTTTATTCAATGATTGTTTTCTCTACTGCTATGAGGGACCACCTCCGTTACACATTGAGGGTCCCTCTAGACATGTGCCTGTTTTAGGCTCTCTGTCCTATTCCTTTGGCCCACTTATCCCTCCTCTGTTTGTCAAACATAAGACTTACATGTGCTTGTGAATGGAGTGAGCACAGTGTAGTCTAGAGAATGGAGGTCATGCCCTGAAGGCTCTTCCAGTGCCTCCTCAGATAGCCCAACAGTATTTTGCTGATCTGGTTTCAAGAAATTTTATTGAATTCTGCCCAATAAATACCATTGCCAATCCCTGTTCTTGTCCACCCACTTGTCACAATGGCACTGTTGGAGGTTTTTAATCACGTGTGGTGTTGGCATTAAATGAAATTGAGTTTAAAAATCTGAGAGGTTGGGGAAAGGTTATGCATTTCTTTTTACCTGTAGAAAACCTAGAGAGAGAGAAAAATGCTTTTGGTGGGAGGACCTGAGAGGCTAACAGTTTCAAAATGGAGGGTTCCATGATGAGTAAAGCTGGGTGAGAGGGGACGTGAGGCGGGGCTGCTCAGAGCTGGGGTTTCAGGGCCCAAAACCCCAGAGGAAAGGATCCTTATGACTCTTTGAGCCTGTGTTTCACTATTGCTACTTCAAGAAATGTAATGAGGGTTACTGGAGGAAAAGGGGGTGGGAAGGGATTAATTGGGAGTTCGGGATTTGCAGATACTAACTACTACATATGAAAGAGACACACAACAAACTTTTTCTGGGAACTATATTCAATATCTTCTAGTAACTTATAATGAAAAAGAATATGAAAAGGAATATACGTATGTACATGTATGACTGAAACATAATGCCGTAACACCAGAAACTAACGTAATAGTGTAAACTGACTGTACTTCAATTTAAAAAATGTCCTATCTGGCTCTTTATAGAAAAAAGTTGACTAACCTCTGCCAGCCAGGAAATCCAAAACCAGCCCAGGCCATTCAAATGGTAGGGAGGGAGGTGAAGGGGATTCACACAGGGACTTGGTTGTCCAAGAAATTATGAGAGCTCAGGAGGAAAAATGACACAGTGAGGCAACGCAGAGATTACCAGCCCAGGAAGTGGCCACGCCCTGCAGGTGGAGGACCAGGGAGGAAGGGATGAGATTGATCAAAGCCCTGGAGCTGGAGGTGTCCTACAGAGCCGAAGGGGTTACAACCGTGCAAAGAATGCCGCTCGAGGCGGGGCAGAGGGCGAGGGAGAAAACCCAGATTCTCACCCCCAGTTTCACATCAGTGCCTCCTACTGGCTGAAGCCAACGGAGGGTTATTGGCAAGGGAGCCTGGGAAATGTAGTTCGCCGGAATACAAAGCCCAGCAAGAGAAGGGAAGGGCAGGAAATGGGAATTAGAGCTAACGAGCAAAGGACTGGCTCCCTGTAAGGCGGGGACTGTACCCACCTTGCAAATTAGCTGCGAGAGCCAGCGGAAGATGACTGACACAAGGTGTCTGCACCGTTCCTGGAAAGGAGACCTCATACTATATCATTATCATCAATATTACTGTTAACTTTCCCCTGCCCTCGGATTCCTGTTTTGGGTTCTCTGAGCTGAGCATTCAGGTGTAGACAGATGGAACCCTCATTGACTTGACTCACGCAGACACTGTGGGGAACAGGATGAAGTTAGACCACATCCGTGGGTCCCAAACACACCATGGAAGTGGACCCAGGAACTTGCCCCCAACTCTCTTCCCCAAGGTGATGGAATCACTCCACGCCTCCCGACAGTGGTCAGAGGGACGGTGAGATCACGAGTCCACTACTGCAAAATCCCCTCAGAGGCGCCTTGTGTCGCGGGATTTTTCTTTTTCTTCTTTTTTCCCTCAAAGTGTGTATGTCGTTAGTAGCAATGCTTTTCTGTCCATTTGCAGATCTTCCTTCTTGAGAACTGTCTATTGTGCCAACCTCGAAAACCACACGCATAACAGCTTAGTTTAACGAGCTTCCTCTTTCAATGCTAGCCGATGAAACCAAGGATGGGCGTAACAAGATTGAAGAACGTCGCCAGCAGGGAGAGTTTTCCACCTCACGTGTCGTAAGAGGGGATGAAAGAGTGTGCAGACTCAATGTGCATCACTAACTCAGGTGGGTCCTTCAAGCACAACCTCCCAGAACGGGCTGCTGGGAAACTGGCCACTTCTGGCTACCCCTGGCTCACGTCCTTGACAGCTGAGCCCCGAAACGCCAAGCTTACGGTCCAGGAGTTCCGCTTACAGGTTTACAGAGAAACCCGTGCCTTCTGCTGAGGCCACCCTTGGAGGGTGGTGTCCCCAGCAGCCCTCTATCTCCACTTATTTGTCAGGGTTCAGGCTTGGTTTGGGTGATGCCAACAAACAAAAGCTCATCGGTTTCCCAGCACAACCCTTTCCTGGCACCTGCAAGGGCAGACAGGACTTGGGATTGACTTCTGGGGAGATGCAGGTAGAAGGAAGGATGGTTTATATCTTACTGTAGAGTTTCCCAAACTTCAGTTATTCTCATAGTCTTAAAAATTGTTGTTATATCTTGGGGGAGGGAAATAGCTCAGTGGTAAGGTGCATGCTTAGCACACACGAGATCCTGGGTTCAATTCCCAGTACCTCCACTAAGAAAAGAATAAGAAAAGAAATTGTTGTTCTGTCCAGATGCCTCTTTTTTTTTAAACTTTCTCTTTTTTTGGGGGGTGGAAGGGAATGTAATTAGGTTTATTTATTTATTCTTGGAGGAGGTACTGGGGATTGAACCCAGGACCTCATGCACGCTAAGTATGTGCTCTACCACTGAGCTATACTCTCCCTCCCAAATGCTACTTCTATGCCTATTTACTTAACATCTGGGCTTTAACTGACCTGTCATTTTTACTTAAATTCATTTTAAAGGAAATGTTACATTAGTTTCATAAACAGAAAAGTAGTATCACTTTGCATAAACAGAAGATAACCATGAAAACAAAGTGATGTTATAATGTGGCCCATTCAAAGTCCAGAATCTGAGGCCCAGAATCTGAGAAGAGAATTAGCAAACGGCAGGGGAGCTATTAAAGACATCCAGGTGCCAAAATAAAACCTTTTCCCTGAGGTAATCAGAAGGATTGAAAGATAACTGAAAGGGAGACGTTCTCTCTGGGTGTGATTCAGAGTCATCTGTTGCCACGTCCACACACGGCCTCAATCAGCTGCAGAGTCTGGTCTACCTGAACGGCTGCATAAATTCACAGGGCTCAGCGCCAAATGGAAATGTGGGGCTTTGTTCAAAAATTATCAATAACATCAAGACAGTGACAGCAGAGACTCAGACCAAGGACAGGGCCCTTCTGAGATGGCCGCACACTCCCAAAGCCCGTCTTGATGACACACATTCCATACTGTGTACATTGCAGGCAACGCAGGCATCCACAAGAAGGAGTGGGTGTGGACACCAAGGAAGAATCTTGAAGCCTGGAAATTCCAGAGAGCCACTTGCCCGAGGCAGGAAACAAAATCAAGGTAGAGGACAGAATTTCCACATCAGGCTGCTAGAGAGTCAGGTCAGAAGCAGGAGTGAGGACTGTGGCCAGAGACATTGTCTGGAACTGCTGGTGGCCTGCCTTCAGAAAACCAGCATCTTCAATTGTCCAGGTTAGATCTGAGAAATATAAAAGAGACAGCAGTGGCAGGACCAGCAGAAACATCCAGTCTGCTTACGGATAGAGCTGGAGAGGGTTTACTGAAGGGCCCACGCACAGAGGCGTGGGCAGGGTCACACTCACCAAAGGGGACAGTCACGCCCCAGGACTGACCAAAGCAGGAAGCTCCTCCCACCCCAGATTTGAAAGGACAAAAGGAAGCAGTGGTTTTTGGGAACTTAGAAAGAACTGAACCCACGGGGGAGGGCTGGTGAACAACAGGAGACAGCCCGGCAGGGAGGGAGCAGGAGGAATCAACACATCAACTTCTGCCTCCTCTCAGGACCTCCTGTCGGCTGAACCCAACCCACAACCAGAGGTCCTGGGTGATGTGGTTTCAGAAGCCAGCCTGCAAGGGCACTAGGCAGGGAGGACAAGAGGGGAACGGATCTGGAGGAACTTAACCAGCACATCTGGTGACATGTGTTTGTGGAGGTGCAGGGGAGTGTGCGTGTGTGTGTGCACGCATGTGTTTGACCAGCTTTGGGGCTAGGGAAAACTGGGGGAAAGGGGATTCTATTCACCAACTAGGAAATTCAGAAGGAGGGACAGTTTAGGGAACAGAATAATGCACTGTTTCGGCCATGCCTAGTCTGGAGGCAGAGGGAAAAGAAACCAGGACTGGCACTGCAGACCTGGAGGTCACGGATTTGGACGAGGCAGATAAAGTCAGTGAGAAGGAAAGAAGGCCAAGAACAGAGATCCAGAAACAGCAACGTGTCAAAGGGAATCAGAGGAAAATGCACTAAGGGAAGCTGAAGAGTGACTGGACCGTAAGAAGAGAACGAAGAGAGTTTAGTCCCCTGGGAGCTGGGCTGAGGCCAGTGTAGAAAATGTGGGCGGGATTGTCTCTGGAGGGAGTGAGCCTCTGGTCACTGTCCAAAAAACCCACTAAGTGGAATCCTACACTGACTGCATGGGTGTTGGGGTGAGATGACCCGCCAACCCCATCCAGCTCTCTGTTTCCATCACATGCAGAGGTAGCAGTTCTCAGCCGCTCCTCCACCAAAGACCCCAGTCTGCCCCCAAGCTGGAAGGTGGTGCCCCAACCACCACGATCTCCAGCATGGAGAAACCACCTCTGGTTCCATCCCCTACCATCCTCTCTCCTTCTGAAACCACACAGAAGGTGTAACTGGGAGGGGGTTCTGGAGGGGATGGAGGTACAGGAAAGAGTCAGAGGAACTGATCACCCTAGGAACCTAGGAGGCAAATCAGGGCAGACCCTCTGGCCACAAGCTCTGGCCAGTCTGGGCTGCCGGTCAGCCCTCAGGGGCAGGGAGGGAAGAAGCCAGCTCCCCTCGCCAGCCCTGAGGAGATGCCTGAGCTCTTCTCCAGAGAGCCCTCTGCTCTCTGTCCTCCCCCTTCCCTGTAGGGCACAGTGTCCCTTCCTGCTTGATGCTGAGGATGCAGTCACACAGGGAACTTGAGGGAAAGAAGGTCAAGGAGAGCTTCCCAGACCCTTGACCCCTCACTCACAGCCCCGGGGCCCCACGCCCAGCAGCCAGGGAGGCCCCCATCCTGCCCCCCAGGATACCCTGAATCTTTTTCAGGGAAAGCCATGGCCAGGCTGACAGTCCCACCAATGAAAAGTGCCTCCTGGAAAGAGGATCTGCCTTTCACCAAAACCACTGGATAAAGAGCCCCCTTCCACAATTTAACCCCGTGGCTCTCCCCGCGAAAGGCTGCTTCACTGAGGTCCCTCTCCCTGCTTCTCGTGAGCCTTCCTCCTGCTCGGTCAGGGGAACATCACTCACCAGTGAACTGTCTTCAGTTAACGTCTACTGAGCCCGGGAACCACAGCCTCCCCAGCACTGAGGAAGCTGCACTAGGTCACTTCCAGAAAGTCTTCTGACTCTAATATGATCCTCTCAGATCACCTTGCCTGCGTGTGAAGGTTCACTAGCAGATGATTCAGGGGGAATGACTCCTTACGAGTGTCCCTTAAGAAGGATGTAGCCTTGGGAGGGAGGCCAGGGACATGCACAGACCTCCCGTTAGAGGGTGCACATGGAGGTGTCGAAAGAATTCAAGGGGGACGTCATTACATCCAGCTGGGGACCAGGAGGGGTCAGCAACACGGCTGTATTGTACTGAGCATCCACTATCATACACTGGGCTACGAGTTAGTTCCTCCCACAGTTATTAATTAACTCTTACCGCTCCAGGAGGTGGGCAGTCTCTTTAGTCTGCTATACATAAGGAAACCGAGGTTGACAAAGTACAGAAATTTGCTAAAGGTCACTGGACATCAAGTGAATGAGTCTGGATGATAACAGATCTCTCCTACTTCCAAAGCTGTGTTTGTAACCACCACTGTAAGTCACTGGACCAACAACAGACAACTATTGGGCACTTACTGAATACCAGACACTGCTTCATGCATTTAATACACACAGAAATTTACCCTGTCAGGGAGGTATGATTTCAATTCTCCTTTCACAAGTGGAAAAAAAAAAAAAAAGGAAGCTCAGTGAAGTCAGACAGCTTGCCCACAGTCACACAGGAGTCAGAATTCAAATCTAGAACCTAATTACCACATGATTTTTCCACCCAGCTTAGAAGAAAATGTATGTGAATAATGCCCTGAAGGCTTTTCCTAGTTTGGGTTCTCCCCAAAAGTATAACCTGAGATGAGAATTTGGGTGCAGGCAGTTATTTTTAAGGTGATCCCGGGAAGCAGAGGAGGCTGGTGCAGGAAAAGAGAAAAAAAGGCAAAACAAGGCCTGTGGTTGACTGTGGGCAGCAAGGGCTCACGGACACAGATTTCTGGAGAATACCCCCTCCCCCAGAGTGAGCTTCCACGGAAAGGGAGGGTGCAACCTGCCCACCCCTGACCCAAGAGGCATGAGCCTGCTGAGCACCCAGCACCCCAGCCTCAGAGGAGCCCTGGGCCAGAAAGCACGGACTTAAGACATAGGATGTGTGCGAAGCCAGATGCTGTTGGAAGGAGTGGAACAGAAATCAGGTTCTGAGCAGCCCACCCAGCCACATTTGGAACCACAGGTGACAATTTGAGGAGGCGAGGCCAGCTCCCAGGTGTGCCTGCCTCCCAGGGGACGTGAGGTGGGAGGGGACACTTCAGGCGGCAAGGAGTAGGACCAAGGCGGGAGCCTGAGTGCCTATACCCCGCGTGTCCCACTGGACACCTGTAAACCCCTCCATCACCCCAGGCTGCCTCCACCCCTGGAGCCTACAGCTCTCCTATTCAAATGATAGAAACAGACTCTTGGTTGATGGATGAGGTAAACTGGAGTGGAACAGCCCATGATGCTGGAGGCCAGAGGCACCTTCCGCTTTTCTCTATTCAGCTGTGAAAAGCTGGTCCCCTGCCCTGTGCAGGGCTCTCACTGGCTCTCAGCACCTGGCGTCTTTGCAGTTGGCAGTATTGAACTGCAGTAGAATGCTTGGACCGTCTCTGTGTCCTTGGGCAAGTTATTAACTTCTCTGAGCCTTGGTTTAGCTCACTTCTCTTAAGTGGGACAAAGACACCTACCCAGCAGAGTGGGGATTAGATGCCCTTCTGCCCGTCATGCGTTGAGCACAGTACGTGGTATATGAGAGAGCACGTAATCACGGAGGGATTGCATATGATGACAGTTTTGAGTGGATTTCATTCAGTCTCAAAGGCGAGCACTAGAGATGGTTACTTATCACTTAAAGAAAGAGAGTGTTAAAATACAGAGAGTGCTAGGCTGGTCAAGCTAAAGGTTTCATTTTCCGGCTGTATAATCTTAGGTCTGGGCCCTTCTCCAGATGCGGGTTGTTGTATATCACTAAGTAGAAAGGATCACCTTTGCCTGTCTCGAAGTATTACTGAGGCTCCGTGGAGATCACAGATGTGAAGATGCTTTGTAAACTTTAATGCAATATGAAAATATTCTTGTTATAATTATAAAGACGATAAGGGTCTAACTTTCTCCCTCCCCATCACGTGCACAGATGCACTCTGTGGGGCTGACTTCTCCTGAGCGGCTAGACGGGAGCAGGAATTCCACCTTAAGTGCGATGCCAGGGAAGGAGCGTGTGATTAATCAGAGACGGTCTGTAACAGCTGCTCATGGCGAGCCATTCATACCATCAGTGTCAAGGACTGGGCGGCTAATTTATTTATGTACGAAGGTGACAACCAGGGAAAGCAATTAGGACTTGGGCATCTGTGCTTTCGTGATCCTGATCGCTAGAGCCGAGGCAGTGGTGTCACGGAAACCTTCACAGTGGTTGCTAACTGCCAACGACCTTCCCTCCACGTTGGCGCGGGCTCGCTGTCTCTTAATATGCCAAAGAAGTCATGTCTGTGCCCCAATCCCTCATCTGTTCCCAAATTACACCACACGTGGCAGGAGTGCTGGAGGGGAAACAGATCTGGAGACAAAGGTGTGTGTTGGGAGGGGGGCGTCTAAAGTATTTTCAGAATTCTTTACCCAGCAATTAATGAACCCCTGCACCAACCTGGAAGGTAGGTCAATATTATTATCCCGGCTTCGGGGATGAGCCAGCAGGCTTAAGAAGAGTGGCTCTTCTGAGGCGGAGTCGCCAATCAGGAGAGCTGATATGGAAAGAGATGGAAGAGTTCCTGGCTCCAAATCCTTGGCCAAGTACATGCTATTCTTTAGTATGTGTGTCCTAAAGTATGTGTGTCCTAAAATGATGCATTAACCCCTCTTGGATGCAGTGCGGATGCTCGGTCCAACTCAGATCCTAAAGCTGAAGAGCTTTGAAACACAGATCCTAAAACCTGAATAATCCAAGCAGATACCTTTGGATGCACCCTGATTGTCAGGAAGATGAAGAGGTGGGTCAGTCTTCATGGTGGACATTGTTTTGGCCGCCTGATATCTGAATACCCTTCTTACAGAGAGAGATTTGCAGACCTCCCCACCCTCCTTCCCAACCCATTAAAGCCCTATGGGAGCTGAATTAGGGCCAGTGTGCAGGACAGGGAGGGGAGAGCTGGGGGTGGGGGTCCCTGGGGGCCGCAGCTCTCCTGAGGCTGCTCCCAAGGCAAGACCTTGCTGTCCTTCCTCCCCGGTGTCCTCAAAGCCTGTGCTCCAGTTTTCCAACCAATTCCAATAAACTCTTCCTGCCTTAAGTTAACTGCGCTCTGTTTTTTGCAACCCTGACTAGAGTTTCTCACCTAGAAATGTAAGTACTTGCCAAGGGGGATTAAAACTGCTAGCTGCAGATCCCAGATGTTGCCGGGGGAGGGCAAATGGGCAAAACACTAGGGAGGGCAATTTGGCAAAGCTGTCATGTACCCTTTGATCCAGCTCTCCAGCACACACACCACCACAATAGCAAAGCATTTTACACACAAAGTTATTTTGCATTCTTACACCTGCGTGCAGGATTAGTCACCGCAGTGGCGTTTGTAATAGCAAAATATCTGAAAGGATCCAAATGTCCATTAACAGGGCGCTGATTAGATAAATTACAGTGTATACACATGATGGAAAGCTGTCCAGCTCTTTTTTTAAAATGAGATATTTCCTATGTGTCCATGTGAAAAACCTTCCTAATAACCTGCTAAGTTGAAAAAAATAAAAAATAAAATAAAAAGATTCAGAACAGTGTCTATAACATGCTACCTTTCATGAAAATAGGAAAAAAAATAAGAATTTGTATTTGTAAGTGCTTAGATACACATAAGTAAACTCTAGCACGATCCAACAGAAACTAAAAATGATAGTTTCCTATTAGGAGGGGAGGGAGGGAGACAGATAAGAAAACAAAATGAGGGGATGAACATTTTTCACGGGGTGCCTTTTGATAATTTTAGATTTCTGAATCATGTCAATAGGCATCTATTTGAAAAGTTCCAATTTAAAAACGCCACCTCATATCACCTCACACCAGTCAGAATGACCATCATGCAGAAGTCCACAAATGACAAATGCTGGGGAAGGTATGGAGAAAAGGGAGCCCTCCCACACTGCTGGTGGGAATGCAGTTTGGTGCAGCCATTATGGAAAACAGTACGGAGATTCCTCAAAAGACTAAAAACAGACTTACCATATGATCTAGCAATCTCAATTCTGGATATATATTTGGAGGGAACTCTAATTTGAAAATATACATGCACCCCAATGTTCACAGCAGCACTATTTACAAAAGCCAAGACATGGAAGCAACCTAAATGTCCATCAACAGATGACTGGACAAAGAAGCCATGGTATATTTATATAATGGAATAGTACTCAGCCATAAAAAAGAATAAAATAATGCCATTTGTAGCAACATGGATAGACCTAGAGATTATCATTCTAAGTGAAGAAGCCAGAAAGAGAAAGAAAAATACCATATGATATCACTCATATGTGGAATCTAAAAAAAAAGAAAGAATAAGGACACTATGAACTCATCTACAAAACAGAAACAGACTCGCAGACATAGTAAACAATCTTATAGTTACCGGGGAAAGGGGGTGGGAAGGGATAAATTTGGGAGTTTGAGATTTACAAATGTTAGCCACTGTATATAAAAATAGATTAGAAAAAGAATATGAAAACGAATCTGTGTATGAATATGCATGATTGCAACATTGTGCTGTATACCAGAAATTGACACATCATAACTGACTATACTTCAATTTAAAAAAAAATGCCACCTCAGAGAGTGAAAATCAGCAGAAATGTAATTCATCTGAACATCACTGCCCTCACATCAATTCACCCATCACCATCAGCATGTGGACAGGACACAATGGTTAACAGTGCCTTTTGGCTTGTGGGAGTCCAGCCTGTGCAGAAGGCTGTGTCTGAGACCTTTCATCGGAGGATTGCTTCCACACCATGAGAACAGACTCTGGTCCAGACTGTTGAAGGGAAAAGACAGAGTAGGTTGCTGAAAACGTAGCAAGATAGTGTCTAGTGCAAAAGAAGAAGAAGTTTCCTAGCATCTTTTGATTTGTGGAATACAAAGAAATTACATTTCAGAGACATATACTTTTTTTTTTTTTGAGGCAGGAGGTAATTAGGTTTATTTATTTACTTAATGGAGGTGCTGGGAATTGAACCCAGGACTTCGTGAATGCTAAGCATGCACTCTACCAACTGAGCTATACCCGCCCCCCAATGTGCACGTTCTTAAGAAGGGTGTCTCCAAGTTCTACAACTCACTGTACCCCTGCTTTCAAGAGACCCTCCTCAGAAACAGGAAAATAGTCCATCCTGCATGAGCTATTAGGAAATTCAGGGTCCTGGCAAATTACTTGCATCACTGGAGTATACCTGGTGCGGTTATTTTGCAAACGCTGCCTAATGAAGAGATCTGAGCCTTCTTGCCTGCAGGTCCACTGATCAAACTCAAACCAAGATCCCCAAGATAAGATGTATTTATTTATCCTCTAAGCCGTCTACTTGAAAATCAATAATATTTCAAATTTAATGAGTTGTAAGACAAGTAAATTAGAGTTTGGAATAAGCAATATTGATTAGATTCTTCTGTCAGCTAAAACCCGTAACTTTCCTCTGTAATTAAGTATTCCACGTAGGGTCCAATGCACTCAACGCTGGCTGCTTTTGTGAGGAAGTCAGAAGTCTGCCCATTCCTGCAATGAAAGTGCTTCAGGGGCGAGGTGGCAGTCCAAGCCCTGCCCATCCTGCCCAGTGTGGCCCTGCCCTTCTCCCCAGCAGATGCAGGCTTCAGTGATAAGTGGTTTTCCCAAGCGCTAATCAGACACAGAGCTTCAGTGTGTTCGAACATCAAAATGCAGAACCACTACTGAGAAAAATTTAAAGAAAAATAAAAATCACTGTGGAAGAAACTGCCTTCAGTAAAAGAGCTTCTGTGGAAAGATATGCAACTGTAAGAAGCTCTTTAAAGTGCCCCTCGCAGTTCGCATTTCACAGAAGCTTGGGGATGGCCAACGTGGATTTCTCACCAAATGGACCACGTAAGGCACAAAAGGGCAGAACTTTAAACATCTGCTGTCACCATTCAACATCAAACGTCCTGCCTTTCAGCATTAAACCACCCACATCCATCTCTTCTACCCCTTCTGAAGGGAACCGTGTTTTTTAGATCTGAGTCATGATTGCTTTTTCGTTGGTTAATTGCATTAACGTTAGATGGTATCTCTGACCTTGTAGGAGTCCTGGCCCTTTGGGCGAGAGTGCCCCCTCCCAAGCCCATTTTGCTCAGGAAGAAAAAGTTCAGAGATCACATGAGAAATTGAGCCGCGTTGCAAAGCCCCAGCTGGTTTAAACAGGAGAAACAGAAAAGTTGGCGGTGCTCTCTAGGTCCTGTTACTGAGAGTAGGACTACGGAGCAGTGTGGGCACCACCCGGGAGCTTGTTAGAGATGCAGGCTTTCAGGCCCCACCCCTCGAGCCTTAGAATCTGAATCTGCATTGTAATAAGATGCCCAGGTGATTCTGGTACACATTTGAGTCTGCATCCTACACCTAGATTCTCATGGTGGCTCGGCTCTTACTAACTGCATGACCTTAGCCAAGTTACAGAGCCTCTGTGTATTTCAGCATGCCTGGCTCATAATAAGCAATAGATTATTGCATATATATAATCTTGGGTGGCAAAAGCAGGTGAGCAGAAGAGAAAGAAAAGGGGTCTGGAGACCAATGAAAGAGAAAGGTGCACCTTATGCTGTGGTGGGGTGTCTGGAACTCCAGCAGCAGAAATGGCTAAGGCTCTCATTCAAGAACAGAGAAATCCAATATTATTGATACTGGCTCTCCCATGACAACTCTCCACTTAAAGCAAACCACACAGTTAATAGGTGGGGATCTGGGGAAATATGGAGAGAAAGATACTCAAGGAGAAAGAGCCATTGACTTTCACTTGGGTGGACACTGATGAAGAATATAAGCAGAAAATAAGGAGTCAGCCAAAGCCAGAAATAGGAATCAGAGATGACCAGGAGAGACGTGAAGCCATAGGAAGGGGTAGAACCTGGGGGAGAGCATGGACTTCCTAAACCATGAGAAATAAAGATGGGGGTCCAGTTTCTCTGGAGCCTTGGGGGAAAGATGAACTCAGCAGATTTCAGGGCACACATGACACGGCACACCCCAGGCAGATTCTCAGTACGTGGTGGAGGTATAATTAGGCCTGACATGTGGGCATCTCACCTCCCTCCACACACTTGCTCCCTCTCCCCCGACATTGGAGCCATTGGTACAGAAACCCTACTAACCGATGGAGAAATTTCAGAGAAGCCGGGTGGCAGTCTGATACGTGTCAGGTCTGCAAACAGGCCTTTTGCCTTTGAAGTTTTCCAGCTTTTCTATTAGCAAATAAGCCTCAGCACATGGGTCTTGAGGACCATTTCTAAAATGTAGAGGGAGAAACGTGGCCTCTCTCTAACATGCTGCTATTAAGACCCCCAATTTTCCAAATCCTAATATTTGTGACCCAAGAGTCAAGGGAACTGAGGGATGCAGGCTGAGGGGAAGCTTTGCGGGGTGGGGGGGCGGCATTCGAGGCTCACACATTTACCCTCCCGTGCCTGCCTCCAGCCCCTTTCAGGACTCCACTGTGCTGTTGGTCAGGAGAAACATCGGAGAAGTGAAATTAAATCAAGTGACTGCACCCCAGAAGATTCTGCAGTGTGCGGATTTCCTTCTTTGTAGATGGCCTCATAGAGGTATGACTGCTGTTCCACACGCAGAGTGAAATCATTACAAAGAACCAACACCATCCAGGCTATGGCTTTCTGGTCCCACAGGAAAACCTTTTAAGCTTTCAAGGCTTAAAATGAAGGCAAACATCTCCTTGAGAGGGGCCATAAAAGTCCATTTGTCCCATTAAATACCCTGGGTTCTCTTGGTGTGATGACTTTCTATAAATGCTTATGATTTCTGACTTGGCCTCTTTTTCCATGAAACAGAGGGAAATTATTTAAGGGCAGAGAACTTGTTCATCTGGCTGACTTCTTTCTTCCAGTCTCAGCTCAAGATGCTTCTTCTGACCCCGCTGGCCAGGGGATGCTGGGCTCCCTCTGAGTGTCTTCAGTGTGCTCTTGACATCACTCCCTCACAGCTTCTTGTCTCACGCCGAGGTTCTCGTCCATGTCTACACCCCCTGCAGGGCTGCGTACTGTTCATCACTGCACTCCTCCCACCTAACACCGTGCCTGGCACAAGACAGACGCTCAGTCTTCGTTCAGCTGCTGAAACCAGCAGGGAGCTAATGGGAGAGGCTTCGATGCAGCCCAGAATCTGTGTTACTATAAACAGGGACACTGGCTGCCTTCTTCCTCTCCTGAATAATAACTAAGAACTTCAGTCTCTTCTCCCACCTTTGTGGTAAGGCAATCTATCTAAAGATGATTTTTTTTTTTTTGAAATGTAGAGACAACTGAAAATTCTCAAAAGCAGCCCCGGCTGGAAGCTGCATGGGACAAGGGAACTTGTCCTCTATGTTCGGCACAGCGACCCCACATCTGGGGATGGATCTGCCCACAGCAGCCACTGACGGTGGACGTGAAGACAAGCCACCCAGATGCCCTTCAAGGAGGGACCTGCTTCCCTCAGCAGGGACTGTCAGCGGCACAGCCTTCAGCCACCAGGATCCTTAGAAGCTGCTTCAACTGTACCTTCCGTCACCTAAGGACATGCTCTTCCCCAGCAGCCTTTGTCCCATGAATGAGCAGGCAGGGGTAGCAAGGCGCAGCCATTTGGGCCACACATACCTGTGGGAAAACTCCAGAGGTGACATCTGCTCTGGCTTCCCGCAGCAGCTTCCTGTTTGTCCACATCATGGTGGATCCTCTTTCCCTGCCCAGCCCTGCTTCCTCCACCGATGTGGGTCCCTAGCAAATACTTGGCTCCTTGGACTCCAACTCGGTGTCTGCTCCAGGGAAACCTGACCAACAATGAATGCATGTTTGTTGAATGAATGAATGAGTGGAAAAAAGAATGTATGAATAATGTTCAAACAAACAAGTAAAAGGTGCAACTAGAAAGTATTTCAGCTGCTCTGAATGACTCTCTCTGTCAACTAAAGACAGAATTGGAGCAGTGGAGGTCTCCCATAAACAGCCCCACCTGGACACAGGGGAACCTAGTGCCCGCTCCTGAGCGCATCTCCGGCCAGCTGCCTTGTTCTCTTGCATCGTCCTTCCAGCTACCTGGTTGGGTGGAAGTTCATTGGCCTCCCTTTTAGTAAGGAAAGGAGGCTCTCTGAGGAGAAAGAACTTGCTCAGTATTACCCAGCTACTGAGTTGCAAAGCTGGGATACAAATCCTTTCTGCCTGGTTCCAAGGAAAACTATTCCACGGTTCACATCATCCTCCACAATCGACAGCAAATGTTTTAGCTGGTAACCCCTCCTCAATATGGTCAAACAGACTGGCTGAAAGCAAACATTTGGCCTGAACATTTCCTTCTAGCCAGCTGGCTGCTCCAATAAGAAACTCTTACCCTTGTTCCAAAGGCACCAGCTCATCCCTGCATGGGCAAATAGATGCTACCTGAACAATTCCAGTTTCCTTTTTGGCCACAGTGACACATGAAATGCTGCTTTTCTACAAGATGAATAATAATAATAAAATTTAATGATAATAATGATGATAAAATAATAGTAAAAAAATCTTTACTAGCTTAACAATCACAAGGAAATTTCTTGCAACATTTATCTAAAATGAGAATGGAATATTATTAATTATTAATTATGTAATAACTACAGTAATTATTATTATTACTGTCTATTAATTATGTAAAGATATAGCTTGCTCCAAAATCAGTTTAAGGGGGACCTAAAAATGTACTTCTGTATAAACCCAGCGACGGACTTTTAAGTCACGACAGCACCCCCCCTGCCTTCCCACTGAGGCCAGACTGAAAGGTCACTGGAAACTAGCCAAATCAGTACTTCTCCAAACTTGTGGAGGAATTCCCTCTAACCACAATGGGAAATTAGCCCCTGTTCCTCATCTCTTTCTGAATCCAGTCTCTTTGCCTTATAATTTCGTAGAGTCCCTGCCCTCGGAGTCAGGGCTTGCTGTGTGACTTGCTTTGGCCAATGGGATGTCAGCACGTGTGATATAAGCAGAACCTTGGACAGTGCCTGTAAGAAGGGGCCTGCTCTCACTTCGTGCTCCTCTACCACTGCCATGAGATCACATCCAGGCTGGCCAGCTAGAGGACGTGAGATGCGGAACTGAGGCCCCAGCTAAGGTGCCCCATCCACATCCAGCCTAGACCAGAGCCGCAAGCTAATCTTCTGTCGTATGAGAAATAAACGCTTGTGGTCAGACGTTAGTTACTAAGTTTCCCAGGAGTTTGCTACACAGCAACATTTAAAAGATACAACAGGTTTAGGTAAAAGTCTATTGGTAGCCTTCACTTGCTTTGATCTTTGGGAAAAAATGGAAAAGATACCATCCTTCTACCCCTGAGATAGATCCCACTTGATCATAGTGTGGGATCCTTTTAATGTATTGTTGAAGTCTGCCTGCTAATACTTTATTGAGGGTTTTTGCATCTATATTCATCAGGGATATTGGCCTGTAATTTTATTTTCTTGTAGTGTCTTTGTCTGGATTTGGCATCAGGGTGATGTTGGCCCCGTGAAATGAGTTTTGATGTGTTCCCTCCTTTTCTGTTTTTTGGAATAGTTTGTGAAGGATTCATATTAATTCTTCCTTAAATGTTTGGTAGAATTCGCCAGTGGAGCTGTCTGGTCTTGGACTTTTTGTTCGTTGGGAGGTTTTTGATGACTAGTTCAATCTCCTTCCTACTATCAATTTGTTCAGATTTTCCATTTCTTCATGATTCAGTCTTGATAGGTTGTCTATTTCTAGGAATCTATCCATTTTTTTGTAGGTTGTCCAATTTGTTGGTGTATAATTGTTCACAGTAGTTTCTTATGATCCTTGGCATTTCTGTGGCATCATCTATAATGCAAAGTGGCAACAGTAGACAGGAAAAAGGTGAGCAGAGGTTTCTACAAACCTCCCCTGTGCATTCTCCTGCCAGAGACACAGAGTGAGTGCTTATCAGAAAACGGCTTTCTGAAATAACCATGGATTTTTACGCCATTGTCTATTAGAAATATGATGCCTACCATGTAAATAATTTAAAACTTTCTAGTAGTCACACTTAAAATGCAAAGGAAACCATTGGAATTAATTATATTAGAATATTTTAATATATCCAAAATATTATCATTTCAACATGTAATTAATGTTTTTAAATATTAATGAGATACTTTTGCATTCCTTTTTTGGTACTATGGCTTTGAAATCGTGTATATTTTATACTTATAGCACATTTAAACTTGAGCTAGATATATTTCACGTGTTCAATAACCACAGGAAGCTGGTGGTTACTGTATCAGACAGGACAACTCTGTATCCTTTGTTCATCATATGTGGAAGATAATGGATGAGGAAGAACTCATGTGCCCATTTGCTTGAAAATTCCAGGAATAATATACACACTCACAATTTAAAAGTTCTGCATCACTGGAAAAGGAACGTGTTTCCCTGAAAATAGCATATGTTTGAAAAAGAGTTATTACACATAATATAATGTAAGATGTCACAGAACCTATAAAACAAGAGTTGAAAGAAGATGTAAAAGATGTTGAATTTTGTCCTCAAATGAAAACGCGGAGCTGATGGAAAAAAGGAAAGAGTTCAAGAAAATGAAAAATGCAATGAAAGATTAAAAAGATGAAGAAGAAATTGATAAACAGAATGGAGATGCACAATCCAGCTTACCAATAATTGGTGATAACAAGAAAAAATATCACAACAACATAACCACAAAGAAAAATCAAACCTTAACAATAAAAGCCAATGAAGACAATCTATAAAGTTTTGAAGCAAAATATATGACCCAATAATTCTTTACCAACCAGACTGTCAGCAGAAATACAGTCTTAGATGGTCAACTGTACCTGTTATCTGTTGCTACAATGATGCTGTGAAACAGACAAGCACAAAACCTCAATGAAATATAACAACAAACATTTATTTTTGTTCACAAGATTATGGATTGGCTGGGGAGTTCTGCTGATCTGAACTAGGCTCCCTCCCATGTCTGCAGCGTTGGCCAGACAGCTGGGTACACCTGACTGATCTCCACATTTCTCATCCTCCATCTCATGGGGGTAGTGGGGTTGAAAGAGAGAGCAGATACACGTGTGCTTCCCAGCCTCTGCTGGCATCAAGTTTGCTACCGTGGTATGAGTCAAAGCAAGTCACGTGACTGAGCCAGATAGGAGAGAACTGCAAAATGACTGGACTGAAGGAGGTACAAAGGAGGCGGACGCAAGGAGGCCAGTTAGTGGGGCCATCAATGCAGTCACTCTATACTCAATGCCTTCCCACCAAAGACCACCAGGAATACATCTGAGCAAGCTGGATTTATTACCCATTTCAGTGAAAGTGAACCCAGCATTGAAAACCCTGAGGTGTCTCAGTAAGGGGGTATCGGAAAGGACTTGTGATAGGGTTTGGCTTGTGTTAAGTGATTTGGGGATGCTGGGCTTTGCTCTGGATCGAAGCTCTCAGGAGCGGCAGTTGGGCATCTTAGTAAGTCTTATCTAGAAGGAGACAAGACTAGACCAAGGCTAATGCTGTAATTGGCTAGGAAGCAGCAGTCAGTTGTATTAGCCAGTCTGTGGAGATATTTGGTCATTTTGTGGCTTGGACGATGGTCATGTCTGGTCTGTGTTCAGACGAGATCGTGAAGTGGTCTTGTCTTTGTCTTGATCTGCCACAGTCACAGAGTAGCTGGGTCTGATACTGATGCTCTGTGAAACCGTTTACATCCACCAGGAGAGCAGTGAAGTCCTGCTGTGGTGCCAGCTGGCTCCAGGAGGTCAGGGGCTGCTTTTCTTTGTATATCACACACACTATGAGTTATTGCTGAAATTTTACTTAATGCTTTCATCAGTCATCCCAAGAGGTGATTCAAAATAAAAAACTTGATAAAGGAAAAAAGCTTTGACAGAAAAGCACCAATAGTAAACACCGATCTCAGTAACCCACAGAGCTCTGTCCAAGTAAGTGTTCTAGATACGGTTACAAACTATCAAAAGTAATCATCAAGTGAAATGTATAAGCCACAAAATAAGAGTCTATAAATAATAAAAATCTCGGTATAAACCTCATAGTAGCCAAAGTCAAAAAGTGAAAAATAGAGGGTGGGAGGAAGTTAAAATGTCTAAACGTTCTCATTTTAAAGAAGAAGGAGTCAAAACACAGTGGTTCATTTTTTTTTTTCCTTTGATGTTTGGAGAAATATATGTGCCCAATATTGTTGATACACTTAATGAAAACCACGTGCAGTGCTAAAAAAACAGAATATTTACCTTCCAAATGGTTGGGGAAAATAAAAGCAGAAGAAAAACTGTAGCACATAATAGAAAACAAACAAAAAATAACTGAATAGCACTTTTTTTCTTTTCTTTTCTTTTTTTTTTAATAGAGGTACTGGGGATTGAACCCAGGACCTCCTGCATGCTAAGTACGTGCTCTGCCATTGACTATCCCCTCCCCGACCCCAATAGTGTTTTCTAATCATAAAACAAAACTGAAGCAAGACCGAACACCCCTCCTTTTCACAGCCCTGCCCCTGCCTGCAGGGCGCCCTCAAGTTCTGTCTCCAGCAGTATCTGCTGTACCGCCAGCAGCCTGCTCCTTGGTCTTGGCCCCTCTGATGGGTTCGCTGTGGACCTGTCCCTCCTGGAGACCAGCATCCGTGCACTGTTGTTTACAGGTCAGTGACGAGGTAAGACCAGAAATCGAGAGAGGCATTTGAAACTTTTAGCAACTGGCAGAGCTATTTCATCTCTGTTGAAACTTCTATTTAAAAACTTGTGTTTGAATTTTATTCAGTTTTCATTTGCTTTTTTGAGTAACTCATTTTAATTATATTTTCTAAAATATTGGTCTGTAATACGCTAGGAAAAAAGAAAAAAAAAGGTGTTCCCTCACCCCAGCTGGTTGGAGAAGCCCTGTGTAGATGACACTGGAATGAGCGCTGGGGGCACCCAGTCAGCGTCTGTCCCTTGTCCGCCTGCGAACATTCAGTGGCTGCCTCCCGCCTCTGACAAGGACTACTGGGCAGCAGGGCCAATTAGTCACGCCTCTAGTTACACAGGGATTCTCAAAGGAGTTGGGGGATGAGGGAAAGTCCTGTCTACCCAAGGGAGAGGGAAGGGGTTGAACCTCAGCCTGCGAGGGAGGAACAGGGGGTGTGCACTTGGAAACAAAAGCCCTGGACCCTCAGATATGCCCGGAGTACGCATGCCCCTTCCCGGAAGGGTGATGTGCTGCCTCGCCTGCACCCCTCGCCTCGGACCTCTCCACCAGCCCCGAGCATCCCTGAGGTCCAGCACTGCGGCACTGCTCCCTGAACCTGCCCTTCCCCACCCCACTCCCTCTGCACCCAGTGCCCTGCCTTACCCTGCCCGCTCCTCCCTGAAGCCCCAAGTCCAACGTCATGCCTCTCCTCTTCCCTCCATTCTCCCCAAGGCTCCTGGGAGGCAAAACCTCTAGACACGCCCCCTCATTTTGACCCTGATACTGCAATTTTGTTTTTTTTTTTCCCTAAGAATAAAATTATGGCTTCAGGCACAGGTTTATCTATAAAATTATGAAGTTCAGAGTAATGAGAGACCTGTTAAATACTGAACTCCATCCATACAATAGAATAATATATAGCTATTAAAAATTATGAATTATACTAAACAACATTGAAATAGGTTTACAACACACTGTCAGATGAACACATAGATCATAAAACAAGATGCATGTGCACGTTAGGGGATGGTCTTGTTGTGAAAATATGGATGGATAAAAGCATGACGTGAATCCAGGTTCAGATAAAGGTGCAGAAACAGGCGAAGTCAGAGGTACAAAGATACACAGAGATGTGGACAAAGACCAAACGTTAAAAAAGGTTACTTCTGGTTGTGGTATGTTTATGCAGTGGAATACTACTCAGTGATTAAAAAAAAGAATAAAATAATACCATTTGCAGCAACATGGATGGACCTGGAGATTGTCATTCTAAGTAAAGTAAGCCAGAAGGAGAAAGAAAAATACTATATGATATCACTCATATGTGAACTCTAAAAAAAGAGGACACTAATGAATTCATCTACAAAACAGAAATAGACTTGCAGACATAGTAAATAATCTTATGGTTACTAGGGGAAAGGGAGTGGGAAGAAATAAATTTGGGAGTTTGAGATTTGTAGAAGTTAACCACTATGTATAAAAATAGATAAAAAACATTTTTTTCTGTATAGCACAGGGAACTATATTCAATATTTTGTAATAAACTAATGAAAAAGAATATGAAAACGAATATATGTATGTATATGCAAGACTGGGACATTGAGCTGTACACCAGAAACTGATACATTGTAAATGAATATATACTTCAATTAAAAAAAAAGAGGTTACTTCTGTGCTGTGGGATTATACACCATCTTTATTTTTCTTTTTCCTACCTATATATATGTATTTTTTTTTACCAGAAACATTCATAATTTTTTCAATAAGGAATGATTAATTGCTGTCCTGGTGCATTGCCGTGGAGCTGTGCGTCTCTGTGGGTGGACGCCCTGCTCACCTCTGAGTACCTGCTGGGTGGGATCCTGCTTGGACCGTGGTCCCGGGAGGAAGGACCCCCCGACTGCTCAGTGCAGACACAGGGCTCCACGCTGAGCTGTTAGGGAGAACACGTTCACAGAGCTAAACTGAGTGCACTGAAATGTCAAAAGACAAATGCTCGACAGACATCTATGCCACTTTCTGGGAAATGGAAAATTAAATTGATCCTATTGACTAAGTTGTGGCCAGCTGATGGAGCTGAGACTTCAGGGCTCACCTGTCCAAAGAAGTGAGAGATGAACTTGGCCAAGGGAAAGGTGAACAAACCCATGAGAGGTCCTCATTAGGCTGGACGGCCACGTCACTGGGCAGCCCTCCCAGCCCCGTCGGAGCAGGCGCAGTGGTGGTGATTTATCCGGTGATATTGATTCTTTTCAGGCAATCCAGAGGGAGAGTTTCTCATGAAACTGTCTGGGAAATGGAGCAAGTGCCCAGGATGGGCACATTAGCAGTGAAGAATTTTCACTTAGTTGCTATGGATTCTTATCTTTCTATACTACTACTACTCTCTGAAAGGTGCACGCTGGCTCTCCCTTGAAGAGACGCAGCTCCTTCACACTTACTGAGCCCAGTCTTCCCATTTTGCGAGTTTCTCGCCAAGGATGTGAGTGCTTCAAAAGACACATGAGTTCTGTAAAGCATCTCGACTTTTATTTACTGACAGACGGCTACTGCTGAAGGAATCAGAGCAGCTTAACGCCATCTGAATGTTTGGGCTTCCAGAAGCACACAGCCTCCCCGAGTCTCTCATCCATCCTTATAAATTGTGTGTGGAAGAGCGAAGAGCAGGTGTGACATCACACAGTTGTAGAAACCGAGGAGGTGAGCTGTGACACTTGCCTCGTGCCATTAGCCTGCCATAATGAGTTGAATGGGGGCCTCCAAAATGTACACCCCCCGGAACCTAAGCTGTGTCCTTATTTGGAATAAGGATCTTTGCAGACATAATAAAGGTAAGAATTTCAAGACGAGATTGTCCAGGGGCTACAGGGGGCACTAAATCCAATGACAAGTCCTTATAAGAGAAGAAAAGGGGAACTGATGCTGAAACATACAAGGAAGAAGGCCATGTGAAGATAGAAGCAGAGACTGGAGATTTGCTGCTGTAAGCCAAGGAATACAGGAGACACCAATAGCTGGTTGAGGCCAGGAAGGAGTCTCCCTTAGAGCCCCTGGATGGAGCAGTCCCCCTCCCTGCCACTGACAACTTGATTCTGGCTTCCAAAACTGTGAGAGAATAAATTCTTTTATTTTAAGCTATCAAGTTTACAGTAATTTGCTGTAGCAGCCCTGGGAAATTAATGCGTTCCTAAAATCACGATTCTAGCACACACCAAACAGACTGGAACCAGTCACAGGAGCTGATGGGACTGTGTGATCACAAGCGTGTGTGTGCTTACTTTGTCAGCCCTGACTTTTCTAGATGTATCCCCCCAAATGTGTGACATGGGCAAGATAGGGCTGCAAAATGTGAACTTGAAAATGGGTACCTGTTTGAAGCAGGGTTTATGGTTTGAGACATCAGGCTGCAGGATACTTTCTCTTCTAGCCCACTGTACCCCTCACTCACCCGAGACACCACCAAATATTTAGCTACATCACCAATCTTGGAAGGTAGGGACGTGTAGGAGTTAAGAGCATGGACCATGAACTTGACCAAGCTTGCCACTCCCCCAACTGCGTAACTTTGGCCAAGTTGCTTAACCTTTCTGAGCAGTCAGTGTCTGTGTCTATGAAATTAGATAACGCATGTAATAAGCTTCGCTCAGAACCAGACACACTGGCACTCTATGTTGAAAGTGCTCAGTCAATGTTGGGATAAGTAAAATTAAGGAATTGATAGACCAAGAGGTAGAGACAGAGATGGGCAGCCACAAGTAGCAGATGGAAGTACAATATAACTCTGGCCACCACCACTCTCCTTTTCCTGCTTCACTCATTCTTTGAGATTTGGAGGTAATGTAATTAAATTCAGGAAGATAAAAATCAGAGGGGCTGGAGGAGTGGAGAAAGTTGACAGGAAAAGTAGGAAGAACCCCTACCCAGTGGAGACCTCCAAGGATGGGCACTGGAATTGCTGTGGGAGGAGACACAGAAAGCCAGGACAAGCTGCTGCCCTTGGTTCAGCGTTCAGTTTCACCGGGGGGAGTCACATGTGCCCCCTGGAAGAACCCTGGGGTGAGTAGATGTCTGATGTCACCAGAGAGAGAGTGACCAGGGTGTCTTAGATCCCACCCCCTGCGGCTACCTGGGAGGCACAGGGACACTGCAGGAAGAAGCTGGAGTTTACCCCTTGATGCCCTTCAACTGAAGGAGAAATCTCGGGACCACCTGGTATAGAAGTGCAACTAATCAGACTCAAGGGACCCCCAGAAGACAATTACCTCCCCCCCAAACCCTACAGAGCCCACAAAAAGAGGTCCCCATGAGAGAAAGCAAACTTCATGAATCTGTCATGATGGAATGAGAACTAGCTCACTGCTCTGCGTCTTCTCCCCACACCCACGTCACTGGGACCGAAGGGGGGCGGGGAGGGCGAACAGGCAGAGAGAAGCAAGCTGGGAGCACCTACCCCCCCCCCAACCCGCAGGCTTCTATCCTGAAGCAGCTTGATCGTAGGGAGGAAAAAGAGATAGACTGCCAAGCCAAGTTGGGATTTGTTTATTTCACGAGGAGGGGCATTGTAATCTTTGGATGCAAAGTGTCTGCAGGATTTGAAATGACTATCTGTCTATTCTCTGAAAGATAAAGCTACAGCTTTAATACATTGCTAGTCATAGTTTTTCAACACATCCTTCCCTTTTCTTTAAAATATAAACAGCTCAGAAAATAATGGGAAAGGCCACCCTCACACACCACTCAGATTGAACAGATGTTGACATTTGTTACAATTCACTTCTCTCTCTTCCTTTTAAGCAGATAGGTCTTAACCCAGCTAAGCCCACTCCTGCCTTGCTTCTCATCCCTGAGACAACAATCTCTGCCCTGAAGTTGGTGAATGTAGCTTCTGTGCATGTTTTCATGAATTAACTGTGTCTGCGTGTCCTCTGTGCAGAGAGTGGATGGGAGAAGGCGGGCGGGGAGAAGAGGGAGACTGGATGGGAGGTGAGCGCGGTGTCTGGGGAGGTGATGGCCGTGGCGCCGGGCAGTGGGCACAGGCCCCCGGGAGGAGCGTGGAGAAGGGAGGAGGAGCGGGCTCAGAATGAAATGAGCCGTCTGCCCCTAGGAAGGGGTGTCCGGGGAGGTTATCATCGACACGGAGGAGGAGAGGTCTTCAGAGACTCCCGATTCTAGGTGCTTGTCCTGTGCGCCCGTGGGACTTGCTGCCGTTCCTAGTGGTTCTCACCTGGGGGTGATTTTACCTCCCCTGGAGTCACGAGGCAATGCCTGGAGACATTTTTGATGGTCATAAGTGGGGATGAGACTGGCATCTCTCAGGTGGAATCCTGGGCTGCTGCTACACAGCCTACAATGCACAGGGTAGTCCCCAAACAACGCGTCACTTGGCCCCAGCTGTCAGTAGAGGTGCAGCTGAGGAACCCTGCTGTATGATAATGTTCACCAAAATAAGGCAAGCTTGTTGTTGTTGTTGTTGTTGTTTTTGCAGGGAGAGATAATTAGGTTTATTTATTTATTTATATTTTTAGAGGAGGTGCTGGGGATTGAACCCAGGACCTTGCATATGCTAAGCATGCTCTCTAGCACTGAGCTACCCCCTCCCCCCTTGTTGATTTTTGAAGGCTTCTGGGAATCATTTTATCCACATGGTGAGTGGGACAGAAATCATGAAAAGGAAAAGGAAAAAGAAAAGTTTCACTGAGAGATTAAAGCTGTGATTGTTACATAAATTGCTATAATTCACTGTATATAATTGGAAAGGTCGGATGGCAGAATTTGCATTTTCTCATTCCCAATTACTGTACAGGATGTTATCAGCTGGGCGTTGGAGTTGGTGGGTTCAAGTCCCACCTCCGTCTTTTATCAGCCAAGTGCACCAGCCAGGGTTCCGTCTAGGAGCTAGAACCACTCTGGGCATCACGGGCATTGCGAATGGAAGGACTGGTGAGCACCAGGAACTTGTACAACTGCGGGAAGAGCCGGAGAGCTGTAAGGTCGATGAAGGGGAGTCGGGGAGCAGAGAAAAGTCACGAAGCAGCCGTCCTGAAGCACTGGCCTGGAGCCGCCAGAGCCTGCGGGGAATCAGAAGCCCGGCAGTTCCCTCTAGTGGAGTGGGAAGGTCAGTGAAGGCTCTTCCTGCATCTGGGCATGGTATTTGGGCCGCTGTTGGTCAGCTGGGGCCACAGGAAGGAACTGGACACGGAGAAGGGAGGTGAGAGGAAGAGCTTACGTCTGCTGGCGGCATCTCTGCATCTACCTCCCCCCGCCGCCTTCAAAGAATCAAGGCTGCAGTGTCACTTCCGTCTTGCAAATCCCAAGCAAATTTCTCTTTGGGTCAACTCTAGACCAGGGTCGTGGAAAGAACGGGGATCGGGGAACACGGCTCCTGTTTAGCCTATACCATACTTGGACCACTGTGGATGTGACCTTGGGTAGGTTACTCGACCTCTCGGTTCTCGGTTTCCTCATCTGCACGACAGTAGTAATGCTAGCACCTGCCTCGTAGGGTGTCTGTGAGGATTACTGGCCCATGGGAAAGGCTGGGCGGTCCTTAGTTATCATCAGTGCTGCTGAGCTAAGACACATTCTGGAGCTGGTGTTCCATCAGAGGGATCACCTTGCAGTTTGGCGGGCTGACCTTGACCTCAATAAAGACGCTCTAGCACAACCAACAAGCAGCCAGTCCACCGGCAGAGCTGTTAAAAAGGAGCAAAATGGAGACCAAGCAAGGCTCACGCTAAACACAGTATTTTAGAAGTGATGACAAAAAGGACTAGGTTCGCAGACCCAGTCTCAGTGCTGGTTAGCAGTATGACCTTGGGCAAAGTCGTGGTCCCCACTGTTTTCGTCCTCCCGTCCACGAAATAAGAGATGCACCCTGTTTTTCCTTCTCCTCCCACGAGGAATGGGAGCAGACCCAGGATGGGACGTTGTGAGGCCTGAGAGCTCCCTGCGAGGAAAGCGTTCTCACAAGGGTGGGTCATCTGCACCGATAGAGAAGCAAGTCTTCTCCACAATGGGAAATGCTCCCTTTGCAGTGCTGCCAGCTGTAGATGATCACAGAGCCGGGGCTTTCAGGTCATTTCTCCCTCCTGGTATCAGGCGCTGATCAGCAAATAGGTTTATGAAGAGAGACTGCCTGCCTGCTACTGTTCATAATTTCCCAGGCAGGAACAACAGCCAGAAGTGACAGCCAAGCTTCCCAGGAGAGTTGCTGAATTTGCCAAGGAGCTAAAATGCACTGCGTAGTTGGCGTATTAAACTGTTAGGCTTACTGCCGTCACCGGATCCATTTACAGACCCTCAGAGCAGGTGAATGGTCAGACGGTCTCCGGTCTGCAGGACCCTCCGCCGCAGCACCCCCGTCTCCTCCCCGCCCCCTCTGCCCACGGGGTCACCCCCCAACACATGCTGTCAGATCAAGGGTCACGGACACTTAACAGTGGAGCCATCATTCTCGCCCCTTCATCTCCCAAATGTGGACACTGGGGTCCTCTGTCAATCTCACGGGGCAGGTTAAAGGCAAGGACAGCAGTTGGTCCTAGGATCCCTCAGCCAGTGCTCTCCCTGGGACACCAACAGAAAAATCACCCGTGTTACTGAGTCTGGGCGCCCATTCCACCCCCTTTATGCTCACAACCTGAGGCAGCTCAGGAAACTCAGCTCCACGGAAGACCACGCCTTCAAAGGCAGCGGGTGATTCCCAGAGAAAGGCTGCCCTTTAGTGACTGATTATGTAGTCCTGGCTTCCTGTTGCCTAGCAAACCCCATCAAAACTGGGTTCTCTGAAGCCTCATTTTCCCCTGGAGTCAAGGTGAAGGTATAGATCTTCTGTATACATTCACTTCTGGGGGGGTGTGTGTACGTACCAGTCTGTAATGCCCTGTTTATACACCAAAGGCAGGTCTGTGCTGACAGAACGGACAGACGTTTGGGGTTGCTGTGCAACAGCAGTGGTGCTTTGGGAAGAGGGAAATGACGGGGTGGAGGTGGGAGGGGCGGACGGGGGGCTTTCACGTGCCGGTCCTTAAATACTAGACAGCAAGGAACAGTTTGGTCTCAGTCCCTTAGTGAAGAAATTGGATGCTGGTTTTCTGGTCTCCATCCATCTTCTCCCAAACCTTAACAAATTCTGTGAAAGACGGAGGCTGTCCCCACCCCGATCAGCCTCCTGGGTGGTCTGTCTGTGATGCTGCTCAGCTGCTCGCCTGAGACCGTCACTGCCGCCGTCACGCACAGCCCCAGGCACAGCTCATCCCCGGAGAGCTGGTCATCTTGATCCAGGTCATACAGTGGAAAAGCCAAGTGCAGTTTGTGGCTTCGGCTGTTGAGTGGTTCTGGTCCATTCACATCTTTGTTCTTTTTCTCTTTTTGTTATCCTCAATGGGTCGGAAATGAACCAAGGTTCTCAAGAATTCATGGAAGCTTACCTGGTCCTCTCCCTCTGGAAAGAAAGCATTGGTGACATGTCTTTCCTTGTGACATGTGCCCTTGGGCTGCAAGATTCCAATTCTATGCTTTGGGGAAGTGTTATTTCGTAGACAAAGATTAAAATGAACTGGAAGAAATGAGGGCTGATTGTGACCCCAGAACATTTTTCCCCAGGTGCCCTGTTCCATGAGGGTGGGGTTGCTGGCAGCCACCTGGGGCTTACTTTCCTGGAATCTTACCAGTCACCACCAGTGACCCTCTCCTCTAACATCTGTCATGCATTCAGTGGAGACCCTGAAACTCACAGAGCGGAAGGGTACAGCGTGGTGGTAGAATGTGTGCTTAGCCTGCACGAGGTCCTGGGTTCCATACCCAGCACCTCCATTAAACAAATGCATAAATAAATAAGCCTAATTACCTCCTCCTCCCCCCCCCAAAATTCACAAGCCCATCACCACGCTCAAAGCTAATGAAAGGTATGTGCCTTTTCTTGTGTTATTCACGGCTCTTTCGTCCTGTTCTTCCCAATCTGTCTCTCACCCTCCCCCTGCTCCCACACCTCCTCCCTGTCTGGCACAAATGCCTAGTGCTCTGATTCACCTCAAACATCTTTTATTCAAGTAACAGAGAAATAGTGATCATTTGCTCTGTTATGGGCTAGACTCGTGGGTCTTCAAGGGCAAACAGAAGAGGTGTGGCCCCCATGACCTCTCTCTGTGCCTGTTTCCTCCTCTATGAAACAGGGGTAGGTGACAGCAGTGTCAAGCTCTCCCCGGCACTGTGAAGATCAAACGAGTTAATTTGGCCTTAAAAGAGGGCCCAGCACAAAGGAAGCATCTAACACGTTAGCACATTTTTCCAAGAACCACAGAGGCAAATGTACAATCCTGAGCGGTTCTATGAAGGGGAGGTACGCGGTGCCAGGAGGGTGCCTGCCGGGGGTGCAGCCTGCTCAGGGAGCTCTGAGAGGACTGTCTCGAGGAAGTGAGCCTTGAGCTAAGATCTGAAGGAAGAGTAGAAAGTGGTGGGTGAGGAGAGGAGAGGTGAGGCATCTAGACCAAGGAAACAGACAATGCGAAAGTCCTGAGGCGGGACAGTACACGATGCGTTCAAAGGACTCCAAGAAGGCACGTGGGGCTATCACAGAGACAACGTGATGCAAAATGAGAGCAGGGAGTCAGGTAGGGGCAGAGCCAGCACAGTCTCTTGGGGCATTTGAAGGGGTTTTCTTCATCTCAGTAATACTGGGGAGCACTGGGAGATGTAAGGGGCAGAGGTGACCCAATCAGATTGGCATGGTGGACAAAAAACATCTGTTCCTAATCTTTTCCAGTATTGATCTCAGAAGCCCTCCTCAGCTACTACTTCTGTTTGCCCAAGGTTGTTATGGACGGTTGTGCAAGTTGGGCACTGCACCATTTCAGAGATGGGTGGGGAGACACAACTCTCAGAGACATTCACGGAGACCTAGACTTGGGCAGTGTCCATCCCACGTCACAGGCATAGGCCTTCCTTTTGCTCCCCTGGATTGAATTCTTCCCAGAGCTCCAGGTGACACCTTGGAGCCATCTGGGCCATAGCAGGAAACACTGTTCAACACCTGGGTGAATAAATTTTAATGAAGGAGCTGCTTACAGAGGTGTGAGCAGGCTTGTGGTACCCAGAGATCGGCAGCAGTGGGTGTATATCACACCCACCTCGCTCTCAGGGCTCCCACCCCCCGCCAGAAACACTGTCTTCAACCTACCTCTTCCTCACCTTCCTCCTCCCTACCACATCCTAGCATCTGGACCTCTTTTCAGGAGGGAAAGATTCTCTGAATCCCCTACCCCGTATCCTTTCATACTCCAGTGTAAATTCTCAGATCTGAGTCCTCCAGCTCAAACCAAACTTATTTCAAGCTGTGCCTCCTTGGAGACTCAGCATGAAAGTCCCTTCATCTCAAGTGCCTAGTTCCCACAAATCAAAAATCAACTTGGCTTTCAGACTATTTTTACAGCCACAGACTCTCGAAACCCTCAAAGTCCAAGATAACTATGATATCTTTGTTCTACGCTGTATCCAGCTTCCTCTGGCAGCAAAGGATGCTATTGATTTGGGTGTATTGGGGGAGGCTAACGAGAAGCACCTGGGGATTCCTGAAGTGCAAATACACCCATTGCAAAAACGCCATCCTGCTCTGTCTATAAGACTGGAGGGTTCTACTCCACAAGAAAACAGGAGGAGCTGTGGAGCTCACACCAACCCCGAGAGCATGCCTGCTTCTCAAGAAGGACAGTAGAAACGATGATGTTTAAGCTTTTCTAGTTACAGTCCCTCCCTAGTCATGCTTCCTACAGACGGGCTGTCAACTGTCGCCTTGGTTCAGTTGGAATGTTTCTGCATCTTCTCAGCAAAAAGTTTGACGAGCAGTGTCTTAAATTACTTTCAGAGCTGGTGGACTCCTCTGAGATGTTTAGATGTTCCTTATGGATTTCGTAGAGTCCCTTCTCCTGGCATGCGGGGATGTGTGATTCAGGTCACCTCAGAGTTGGCCAGAGACGCTCAGGGCCCGGGAAACAGCATCCCTGGTTCCCCTGAGCCCTGCCATGGGGGACGCAATGGTCACCTTCTGGACGCCAGCCCTTTAGGAAGGGAAATGAGTCCTACTCACTGGATGTAGAGACCAAGTAAGGAAGAACTAAAGGTGCTCCCCGCTCTCCATCTGTAATTTCCACCCCCAGACACAAGGGAGGGAGTCTCACAGTTTGGGTTGGAGGGAGTGGACCTTGGAGACAAACTTAATGACGCTTCTTGGCATGTGGCCGGGTGCTGTCCTGCTAAGGAGGTTATTCTGGCAACCCATCACTCACACAGGCAGCACTCCTGTGCACTGCCCCCACGGCTCCTATGCCCAAGCGAGACTTGTTTCTCAAGGACTCGTCAGCCCCTAAGACCCACTCCTTACACGTAGATGCCTAATTATTATTGGCTCAACCGCCTTATCTTATTCAGGGAGACAAAGCGTAATAACTCCAGGAATTGAAAGTGTATCAGGCTCTCTCTTTCACGGCCATGGGGCTTTTGTGTGTGGGAAGGAGCACGCACCAGTGTTTGCGCTCTGTTTACTGCTCAGTTCCTATGACTCACAGACTACATAGAGGACGTTTTGAAAGCCTTTCATTCTGAAGCATTTAGTCATTGATTACAAGTTTGATTAATTCAATTCCCACAGAAGAGTTATACTGCAATTACCAATGGAATGTGGCTGATTCTTCTGAAAGCTTTCAATGCCTTAAAGACCAGACAAAACAAACAGAAGAACAATGATTTCAAAACTAATTAAAACTATTTCACCAAAAAAAAAAAAAAAAAAGCTCTAAAAGGGCTAAAATCATGGATTTAGTCTTTTTTTTTTTTTTTAACCAAATGCTTATCCTTTTCAGGGATTCCAAATTCCACTGCTTCCTAGGGTCTCATTAATACATGCATTTACAGGTGCATACATCCTCCCCGTCTCAACCACACTTACAGATGCACAGACATACAGACACACACACACACACACACACACACACTTCACTTACTCTCCCTTTCCCTTTAAAGGTTTTGAGTCAAATGTTCTACAGAACATGCGTGTGTTTAGTCCTCCCCAATTTATAGGGGGAAGCAAAGAACCCAGCTGGACTCTGATTCACTACTGAAAGCTTAGTGCAAGCCAGTTCCTTGGTACCCAAGCCACTGGTGCAGTCTGAAGCTCCCCCTGAAAAGAGGAGCAGACAGAGCAGGTTCCCGATGAACAGCGGTGTTCTTCTAGGCAGCACGTTACCAGTTGAAGTGTGAAGTCTGTGTTTTTTCACTTCCCTCCGATTTTCATTTTCTCATCAGAAAACTGAAACGAATCAGGTTTCAGCTGCATCCTCACACCAGAGATGGAGAGAAAACAACAGCCCTAGATGAACATGATCAGGCAACCTGCCTGCAGTAGAGAAACACGACATTCAGTGTTAACCTCCAACTCCAGGACCAGGATGACTCTTAAAAATTATAGCCACAGAATTGTTAAAAAAAAAAAAAAATTAAGGGCAGGACACAAATCGAAGCGACTCTTTGTCAGTTACATATCATGCCGGTCTGTACTCAGTAATGGCTGTTCGTACAGCAAACAAACCTCAATTCAAAGTGTGAGTTAGGTGTTAGCTAATTAGGGTGAGAGGAATGAATTTCTGAAGGTCATCAACTCCAGCTTGAGAGGGGAGTGAAACCATTTATAAAGTAATTACACAGGTGCCCTGGAGGACCGTGTCAAACTATTTGATGGAGAGAGAGAGAGAGAGAGAATCTCACTGGATCCCTACTACAACTGTTTAAGGTAAGTTCTAGTATCCAGATTTTAAAGATGGGAAAAATGGAGACTAAGAGAGTTAGAATAACTTGGCTCAGAGCTTAACTTCAAACCTATCACTCTGACTCTAAAGCCCTGGTCCTCTTTCTCTGTCACGGGTTCCACAGTGGAACTCTCAATTGAGAAATCAGGATGAGGGGAAATATATGTTCCGGAACAAGTGTGTGTCCACTGACATGGATTTAAACATGTGAAACAGGCATTAAGAGCTTGTGCTAATAAGAGAATACTTCTAAATGGAAACGAGATTGGAAAATACCACCTCACTTTATTTACATAATTGAATTTTGAATATTAGATTTAATCGAAATGAATAGAGGGGGTAAAATAATAGGTTTCATATGGAATTGATGCTAGACTTTAAGTTGTAGAGACAATATAATTGGATCTAAATTGGACTAGTTCATAATTTTAATTGAATGGGTTTCATAAAAGCTCTAGAAATCCAAGTACAATAGTGACGTTTGTGGGGAAAAAAGTCTTCTTCGTGTTAAATTTAAGTCACTGACAGCATGTGTCTATGCCAACACTTTCCACATTGTACTCCCTGGCCCATTACTCTTGAAACAAAATAGGACTCCAGGATTCAAATCATTTGGAGAAAGACCAGTTGAGCAACACAGAGAATTTCTTTATTGCATGGGTGTACATGTCGGCCTCTAAGAAGGATGCCCAAACGCCCTTGCCCATGGGATGCTGGCTTGTTTTATAGAGCACATAGCAGATCACATCTTCTGTAGGGAGGAATTTGGGGAATGTTTGTGTATATGCAATTATTGGCTAAGAAAAAAGTTTGGCAGGAGTTACGAATATAAAAGCTGAGAAGAGTGTCACATTGCTCAACCACCTTCACAAGCTGTCATGTTTTCTTTTTTCCTTTCACCTTTGGGCCCAGGAGGACCTGGGTTATCCTCCACAGCCATGAACATGAGATTCTCATTTTCTTCTGTCTCCGTAACTCAACTTCTTTGACCTTCGTTAGAAGGAAAGCGTCCAAACTCAGGACGATTGACCTCATTATCACCTACGGCTCAATGTTTCCTTTTCCCCTCGAATTAAAGGAATAGACCATTTCTTCTACCTGATTTCATTTGAACAACCTCCTATGGATATTTGGGGAGGTCGGAGGAAGTCATGGGGAAAGAATTTTGAAGTTCAGTTGGCATAAGTGTAGATTTAAATCTTTTCATCATGATGGATTTGGGGCACATTCTGTGTCTTTGATTTTAGTCCACAGACTGCTCCCCAAAGTGTCCAATAAATGATTTGGGGTAACTTACAAAGTGGACAGACAGAAAAGTCCTGAGGGCATGTGTGTAGAGTTAGGGAGAGGCAGGTTTACCTTCAGATCTCCTTACCCTCATCATAACCTTGAAGGGGTTCTTTCTCCTCCGTTATGGGTTTTGCTAATTCTCAGACAGCATTTGGGAGCTGTTTTCTCTGTTACACAGGCAAGATAATGAGTCCAAGTTCACAGTGGGAGAGTCTGAACTTTGGGGAGACAATTGGGAGGTGAACAGTGAGACAGCAAAGAAGCACCACTTCCCGGAAATTCAGTCATGCCGTCTAGCACACGGGTGCTGACTACGGACAAGAAGACAACAGGAGAGAGAATTCACATTGGTTGGGCACCTACAGGTACTAGGCGCTTGGCCAACTGCCTTCCTAAAATTAGAATTTTCATCCATGTCACGAGCCTACAAAGTAAATATCATTGACCTCATTCTAGACCGAAAAGCAAGATACTGACCTGAGCTACAAAGCTGGGAGGGGCAGAGCTAGGAGGAGTCTGCCCCTAATTTGTTTGATTCTAAAGTCTACGTTTCTAATATAAAACATCGCCTTCAGTGGAAGGGTGGTCGTAACCCTTGATCTTATTTTATATATTATTTATAAGACCAAGAACTCATTGAGTTGCTCTACCCTTCTCTGGAGGCCCTTAGAAGGAACACACCTTGAGAAATAAAGCGACTTATTTTCTAAAAGGAAGGCACATGTCAAAATAGACGTAGAAAACAATCTATGGTTACCAAAGGGGAAAGGGCGGTCGAGGGATAAATTAGGACTTTGGGATTAACAGATACACACTACTATACATAAAGTAGATAAACAACAAGGACCTCCTGTAGGGCACAGGGAACTATATTCAATATCTTGTAATAACAGAATGGAAAAGAATCTGAAAAGAAAATACATATGTGTATGTACATGCATAACTGAATTGCTTTGTTGTACACCTGAAACCAACACTGTAAATCAACCACACTTCAATAAAAAATAAAATAAAATGAAAGTCATTAATTTCACCTCAGCCTGGGTGACCATTAAAAGCAGACTCCAGGGCCGAAATACTTAGGAAGGTTATTCAGTGAGCATGTCACATGCCAAGACACCGTGGATTTGGAGGTGAAACTAAATAGTTCCCCAGCGTCCAATGCTCACGGTATAAAGGGACCATACGGGCAAGGCTCCTTTTCCCAGAAAACATCAGTAGGGTCTAAGCTGCAGCAATTTAAAGCCAAATGGGTTTGACTCCCGCCCCCACTTTTGATTGACATAGTAAAGAGCACAAACGTCAGGTGTAAAACCTGATAAACCTTTACGTAGGTGTACACCTGAGTAACCACCACTTGCATGGAGACACAGGTCATTTCCAACACTCCAGAAGGTCCCTCGTGCCCCTGCCGACCAGCACCATTCCCAAAAGTAACCACTGGTCTTATTCCTAATCGCCATAGGTTAACTTTGTTTATTTTTGAACTTCAGATACTGGAATCACACAATAAATGCTCTTCTGAATCTGGCTTAATTTTCTCAACATTCTACTGGCTGCTGCACACAGCAGTAGTTTGTCCTTTCCCATGTCTGCGTAGTGTGTAAATGCACCACGATTTATTTCTCTGTTATGCTGTGAATGGGCGTTTGGGCTGCTTCCCGTCTGGGCTGTTAAGAATAAAGATGATATGAACAGTTTTATACGCCTTTTAGTGGAATTGCTTAGGTTATAGGAAAAGCCTACGCTCAGCTTTACTATACCTCCGGGCGCTGTTCCAAGACTGTCTGTACAAAGTCGCTTTACCAGTGTGCACTCCTACCGCATGGATGAGAGTTCCAGGAGCTCCACGTCCTCCCCGACACTTGGTGTGGTCAGTCCTTTTAATCTGAGCCACTCTGATGCGTGTGCAGGAGCAGCTTTTGTGGTTTAAGTTTCCCTATCCCAGGGGTCTAATTATGTTATGCGCCATTTCGTAAGCTTATGGGCTTTTTGGAGTTCCTTTTTTGTGGAGTGCTTGCAGAAGTCCCTTGAAACAAGTTTGATGTGGCTTAAGATGAGCCAGCTTTATTTCCAACTTCACGCTGCACAAGATTTACTAAAACGCACCATTCTCCCCAATCCTCCCGACGCTCATTCCTCCCCCGCCTCTCCCCCCACCTCCCCACGCCTGTTCCCCCTCCCCACCCACCAGAAGGGCTCCTATCAGCTAGAGACGGGAAACTGCATCTCAGGCTCAACGGGAAAACGCAGTTTCATTTAGAAGACTGAAATAGGTTATGACACTTCAGAAGGGTTCCTCTCTGCCTGCTTGTTTTTTTTGCTTAATGCCCGCTTCGCATCTCTGTTACTGCTCTGTGATTTAGCATTCTGGCATCAAAGAACCGAGTGGATTCTGTATCTCCCAGTGCGCTAGAAATACGGCACTACATATATTTAAAAAACCTAAATCACTCTGAGCCCTGCAAAAAAATACCCCAAGTATTGATTTAAACGTGTCTTTTTGCAACATGACCCCCCTTCCTCCTTGTGCGTTCTGGGGAACATAAGGTGACCCATAAATATTCTGGAAGGGCCACTCGTTTTCTTTTCTGCTGTCATCCTGAGCCACAGAGCCATTCCTTCCTGGGAGCTCTCAAGATGTGAAACCAACAGGCAGGCTAGCTGAGAGAAGAAAGCTCCGGTTTCAGCAGATCGCTGCAGGCCTTCGGCTGACAGTGCAATCTGATCTCCCTTTAAGCTACTTCTAAAAATAATAATAAGCAACGGTTTCTCTTGGTATCACCCTTCTCCCACAATGGAGAGTTCAAAGAGCTTCCGGCGTTCATTCATTCATTCCATGCAGACTTTGGAGGCAAGGAAGAGTTAACCATCCCAGTTTCTGAGACGGATTTTAGAGCCTGGGGTGAATGTTAAGTTCCAGCTCTAAGAAAAACAAAAACCGGACTGGGAGTGGCTTCGTGAAGCCCATGACATCACCCACCCGCAGAGCCAGAGGACTCTGGAGCAGGAAGGAGCCATCTAGTACAAGCCACTATTTTCAGATTAAGAAGCTCAGACCCAGGGGGCTGGGGGGCTGCTCGAGGTCACACAGAGAGGGGGTTGGGGGTTGGGGGAGTCCCATGGGGCGGGGGTCCCACCCAAGATCACATAAAAAGACTTAGTGACTGAAAAGGACAAGACCCAAGTTTTCTGACTTTCGATCCAATGATTCAAGAGATTAAACAACAGCAAGACCAAGAAAAAAGGGCCTGGGGAAGGGAAGGTCAACTATCATCACTCCCAAGGCTCCAAGGCAGAGAAATCGAAGTTTAGCTCACGAGTCTGGAGGAACTTTGCCTCTGGTGGGTCAAACAGGGAAGAAGTAGTGGATTAGAACCCAGATCTGCCTGATGCCAAAGCGCTCTCTGAAACACCCTCCTTACTGCGGGGTAGCTGTTTGAAGTGCTTTATAATTCTCTAAGAAAGGACCTGGGAATTTCCTTTAAAAGATTCTAGAAAACTAGACAAGTGGTTGAAGGGTGAAGTGGGAAAGAAACCCTTTTTCTTTTCCTTGCACACCCTTTCTACTGCTTGAACACTTGTTAACCATTATGCACATATTACAGTAATTGTTTTTAAAAAAAAGTGGTTGACATATTTTAAAGATTATCCTGAACTATAAAATGTCATTTAAATAAAGCACGAAATGATTCTCTCTACTTAAGACTTGTGCTCTTAGAGCATTATTTTATCTCCTTTGGTGTCTACACAGAGTCCCCTCAGCCCATTTTCTCTGATTGTAGTTTTCACACATCCTGGGGTTTGTTACATGACAACTGCAGCTAAAAATATGCTTGCTTCTGCCCACTCCCAATTTATTATTTTTGTGAGCTCTCGCTCCATACAGTCTCTTTATTACGGACAATTTGCACAGGGCTTTATAGTCTCTGTTCATTCGAGAGCCATTAACTGATCACCCCTTGTATGCCCAGCACCGTGTGAGCCTGCCAACCAAGAAGTCCCACCCTGGAGCGAAGCGCTGCCACGTCGTCAGGGGCCTTCGTAACGAAGCCATCTAAGATATGCTCTGAGGACACAGAAGAAAGTTAAATGAGTCTGTGGAGGGAGTTCGGGAAGCGTTCACTGAAGTGACCTTCAATCTAGGTCTTGAAGGCTGGAAGGCGTTTTCCAGAGTCAAAGAGGAAACAAGTTACTCTAAATGAGTGCAGAGGCAGGAGGCATGAAGAATGGGACGGAGAGCTACTCTCACCAGGATTTTCAAGGGCTGCTCCCAAGAAGGAACAAGGCAGCCAAAAGGGGAAACCAGAGAACCCCAGGCAGGCGGCTGTGGGAGGAGAGGAGCTGACAGACAGCACGTGGGATGCAAGCAGAATTAGGAAAGGGGGACGCCAAAGGTGAGGGGCGAGAAGGAAGGAGAGAGGGGCTGGAGGACCCTCGTTTCACCCTCCGGGCTCTGGATTAACACCTGGTGCACAGCTGTACCTCCCTCCAAAAGGAAAACCTGCCAGCGGTCCAGGGGTGACCCCTTTTGTGATACAATTACATAAAGTCATCTGATCACCGTACAACGGGGAAATGAGACAGTTCTGGGGGCACGAGGTCGGGGTGGTGATGGGCCAGGGCATGTGGGAGCCTCTGGGGTGATCAGATGGGCTTTATTTCTTAACCGCGGCAGTGGCTACAAAAGTGTTAGCCGTGTAACTAACTCATTAAGGTGTTTGTTTGTTTTGGTAGTTTCAGTACCTGTATGTTTGTTTTGACTCAGGTCTGGATTAATGATGCATCTCATTCTCAAGGCTTCCGGAGGGGCGGTGGCAGTGAGGGGGTTGGGGACAAGCCACCAAGGACTGAGCTGCAGCCCCGCCAGCCCTGAGCACAGTGTACTCGGGGAACAGTCAGAAGGTCACCGTGGTGGACAGGGGGTAGGTGGTGGTAAAGAGGTCCCGACTGGAGACAGAGGAGGGAGGGAGGCGAGTGGGGCATCTCAGAAAACCTCTGGGAGTGGTCGCACCCTGGAGTCAGTATCACAGCCCTCCGAGGCTTGGGTGACAATGACAGGACCCTCTGCTGGGAGGACAGGGAATGAGGGCACACCTTTCTGGGCTAAAGGAGAACCCAAGTTGTCCCCCCTCCAGTGGGGAGTGACGCAATGACAGCCCCTCAACCAAGGACTGATCCTCTTTCACAAAAGAAGCAGGAGAACCGAGCACCCTTTTCTGATCTTCCTTGTGGCCAGAACAGGGTGTCCGTTCCAGCTCTCTGGCTCAGAACCCTTGAAGTGCTTGTCCCTGGGGAGCAAAGGATGGTCTCTAATGGCTTGGGGGAGGGAAGTACACACAGCACCCTGTGGTGAGACGAAGAGAACATTCGAATTCCCCCAACCCCACTTGTCCTGGGAATGGACCACACAAGCAGCTGCAAGGGCACAGCTGGGTCCAGAGGGTCCTTCCCGCCCTGCTGAGGCTTACATTTTCCTCCTTCATCTTGACCTCCGTGGTGTCAGCAAAGAAATCAAAAGAGCACACTTGCATCCCAGGTGGACCCAAGGAGTCCAGGGCATCACCCCTTAGAATCTCTGCAGCCTCCATTAAGTTCCTTAGTTTCTCTGGTCCTCACATGTGCAGGGTTCATGCATGGATGGAAAACAAAGTCGTCTCTACGAAGCCCCTGGCTCGGGGTCTGGAACTTACTAGACAGTCTGTGCTTGTTGTTTTTATAGTTAGGTAGACTCCATAAGCAATTTTTTAAAAACCCGGAACGAGGTAACCTTCAGAATAGCTCCAATCAAAAAGATCAGCAACGCCTAACGGTGGCGAGGATGGGGAGGAACCAGAATCCCCAGACGTCCTGGCGGGAGGGCAAGTGGTCCAGACACCTTGGGAAGCTGCTCGCAGGACCTACTGAAGGTGGACATTGGCACCCCTAGAACTCGGCAGGTCCGCCTTCGGGTATGTACGCACCAACACAACACATGCCACACATCCCAAAAGGTTAGATGGACACAGCAGTGTTTTTCATAAAAGCCAGGAATTGGAAGTTACCCAAATATCCATCAGTAGCAGAACAGATAAATAAATGGTGGTGTATTCACACAATGGAACAGTAGACAGCAGCAGATTAAATAGATTCTGACCTGATTCGGCAACATGCATGAACCACCTTAACCAGGAGTTGAGCTAAAGAATCCAGACACAAAGGCACACATCTCATAACGTCCATTTGTGCCTATTTCAAAACCAGAAAAAACTCATCTGCGAGCTAGGAGTCAGGAACGCAGTCACCCCTGGGGCAGACACAGTGGATTGGTGAGTGGGAAGGGGGTGTGCCAGGGGCTCGGAAATTCTGCGAGATTTGGTTTCTCGATCTGGGTGGTGATTCCTGGGTGGACACTGGGCGTGTTCACTTTGCAGTAATTCAGTGAGCTATGCACTGGTTGTGTGTACACTTTTCTAAGGACCCTTCAATTTTTTTTCAAGATTAGAAAGAAAGAAGTATAAAAAACCTCAAGCAATTAAATCCTGGTGCACCCCAAGGTACAAATTTGGTCCCAGAGAACCAACTGTCCACCTGTTCCCAGTCTCCAGAAGACTGTATTGCTCCTTAACAGTAATAGCTAGATGTTATTGAGCTCTAACTGTGTGCGGACACGCCTCTCGCTGAGTTACATGTATTAATTTAATCCTTTAAACACTTTATGGGTAGAATGACCACATCTCTGTAGGTGATGGGTGGAGTCCCAGTTTATTTCTGTTATCCCAGCGAAATTACTAACAGAACTTCCCCTCTTGACTCTCAAAAGTGCCTGGGTTTAAGGAATAAATTACCTATTCACCCTGCCTATGAGGTGGGCCAACATTATTTCCATCTTTTTTTTTTTTTTCAGCAACACACAGAGAAGTTAGGTAATTTGCCCAAGGACACAGAGCTAGTAAGTAGTAAAGCCAGAATTTGAACCCAGGTCTGGCCCCTCACCACGAGGATCTCTTGCCCTTTTTGTTCAAATTTCATTATCCCTGAGATTCAGAAATTTCTTTATGTCTAAATTTTCTTCATCTTCTGCCATTTTAACGTATTTTCTGTCACTGGGCTTTCCCTGAAAATAAGAGAGCTGCTATTTCCCACGGTGAGCCCCACGACTGGTCTGGCTCACGTACAACGGCCTCTCCACGTGTTCAGGAAATGAGTAGAACTCATCTTCTCCCTTCTCTCTCTTTTCTTTTAATTGAAGTCTAGTTGATCTAAAGTGTTCTGTTAGTTTCTGGTGTACAGCATAGTGAGTCAGTTACACATACACATATATCTGTTCTTTTTCATATTCTTTTCCATTATAGGTCACTGCAAGCTATTGAATATAGTTCCCTGTGCTCTACAGTAGGACCCTGTTGTTTATCTGTTTTATATACAGCTGTGAGTATCTGTTAATATAAAACTCCCAATTTATCCCTTCCCACCCTCTTTCCCCCTGGTAACTGTAAGTTTGTTTTCTACCTCTGTGAGTCTATTTCTGTGCTGTGAATAAGTTCACTTGTATACTTTTTTTTTAGATTCCACACGTAAGTGATATTATATGCTATTTGTGTTTCTCTATCTGACTTCACTTAATATGATAATCTCTAGGTCCAACCATGTTGCTGCAAATGGCCTTATTTTATTCTTTGTTACAGCTGAGTAGTATTCCATTGTATATATACACCATAACTTCTTTATCCATTCATCTGTCAATGGACATTTAGGTTGCTTCCATGTCTTGACTATCGTGAACGGTGCTGCTATGAACATTGAGGTGCATAAATCTTTTCAAATTGAAGTTTCCTCCAGGTATACGCCCAGGAGTGGGATTGCTGGATCATATGGTAAGTCTGTTTTTCATTTTTAAAGGTACTGTTTTCCATAGTGACTGCACCAATTTGCATTCCCACCAGCAGTGTAGGAGGGTTCCCTTTTCTCCACACCCTCTCCAGCATTTATTATTTGTTGACTTTTTAATGATGGCCATTCTGACTGGTGTGAGGTGATATCTCATTGTAGTTTTGATTTGCATTTCTCTGATAATTAGTGATAGTTAGCATTTTTTTCACGTGCCTGTTGGCCATCTGTGTGTCTTCATTGAAGAAATGTCTGTTTAGGTATTCTGCCCATTTTCGGATTGAGTTGTTTGTTTTTTTGTTATTGAGTTATGTGAGCTGTCCCTTCGCTTTTTAAAATGCTGTAAATATACTCCCTTTCACATTTACATTTTCCCCATTCAGTATACTTTCCAATGCTTCGGTCATCTCTGTGGATCTGTTTCTCATTTGTCCACTGACTCATCCAGCGAATTATTCAATGACCTCTGCTCTGGGCCAGGCGTGGCTGGCCTGGCAGGCCACAAAGTTGTGGTAAACAAGACAAGGGCAGCCCGTGTCCTCAGGAGCTGGTAGTCCGTAGGGAAAACAACACTAAAGAAATGATGAGTTATTCACTAAAACCACAGTAAGGGCTGTGAAGGGTGTTCCAGGGGCCTTGACCGGATGGGATGAGAGTCAGCACAGGCTTCTCAGAGAGGATGACAACTGAGTCAAGTTCTGAAGGATAATGTGGGCCCTGGCCTGGTAAAGGAACACCGCTGGGAAGGGTGTTCCAGGCAAAGGGGAAAGGATACGCAGAGACCCTGAGGATGGAAGGCGTTTGGACTATTCGAGGAATCAAAGACCAGCCCGTGTGGCTGGAGCCTAGGGACAGTGGGGAGCATTGGGTGGAAGGCAGGTAAAGCTGGCTCTTACGGGGCCTGAGGGCCAGAGAGAGATCCCTGGTGTGGCAGGAAGCATCTGGACCCATTCAGCAGAAGGGCCCAGCCCCAGGCGCATGCAATGCTTCAGTCCCTGGCTTTCAAATCACGGGGCGCTCCAGCTAAGTGAACAGGGAGGCCACCTCCATTCATCCACATATCCGAAGAGTATAGAACATTTTTAGAACATTTTAAGGAGTTTTACAAATGAACAGCCTACCCCAGATGCCCTTGGTTACCGGAAACTTCATCTTTTTCAGTAACACATTACCAAGTAGTCCAGAGAGACTAAATTTGCTGAGAGTCCTGGATTACAACCCCCGGTTGCCTGACTCCATTCTTGCTTTGTGGTCTATTTTTGTGCCCACAAATCACAATGTGCACAAACAACGAGACTGGGATCCCCTGCGGTTGAGGGGTGAGATGGCCCTGCGTGGGCTCAGCCTCTGTCTCGAAGACTTGGATCTTCACTTCTCTCCATATTTGCATCTTTATTTATACATCTGTGCCCTATCTTATTCTAGAAGTGATTTAAAGAGGCTTACAAGGATAGAGAAAATGGAACAAGGAAACAGAACAAAAAAGAGAACGTAAATTCAAAGGAAGAGGAAAATAAAAGGGAAAAACAAGAGGAGAGCCAGAGAAATGATTCAGGAACGAAATGATTACAAAAACGCCTTCTTACGGTTTTGCACATTTGCCTCTGAGTTTTCTAACAGCCAGTTTTGCTGGAGTTTGAGGGGACTAATCAATCAGATCCTTCTTTTGAAGGTTCTGAACTGATTAAGAAATAGCACTGAGAAGAAAATTAAAATCCTGTTTCTGTTCCGGGAAAGCCAGATGGGAGAACCGGACCTGGGTCTGTGGTTCAAGATATTCTTTCCCTTGAGGGTACTGCTGTGACCCACAGGTAGAACTGGGGACAACTGCTGACTTCCCCTCTCCAAGGGGGAGGAGCTTTCAGTCCTCCCATGACCCGGAGGGGGCATGTATAGAGGATAAGAACCGCCTTCCCCAAGGGCTGGTCAGAAGGGAGCCCATAGAAGCTCCATTCGCCAGCAGTGGCCATTGTCCCAATGTCACCAATCAGTTAAATCATCCTCTGTCCTAGGAAAGTGGCTATAAAAGGTAGAGAGGAGGATGAAAACCAATCTGCATTCAGACTTTTTCAGTCCTGTCTCAGGGCACAGCTCTTTGCTGCTCTGACCTCAGCACACATATATTTTGCGCTGCTTCTCAAATTTCTGCGTGCACGTAGATTCCTCAAAGATTTCACTGAAATGCAGATTCTGACACATGGGCCTGGGGTAGGCGTTGAGATTCTGCACTTCAGGAAGCTTCCAGAAGATGCCAAAGCTGGTGGTCCACACTTAGAGCTTTTAGAACAGGGATCCTTGACCTGGGTCCACATGGAATTCTTGAATTCAGGGGGCCCATGGGCTGGGATGATGAAAACAATATACATCTTTGTTTTCACCTACTTCTAACCGAAAAGTTTCATTCCCTCCTATCATGAATGCAAACAACAAACCACGGCAGTAGGGGTAGTATCTAAATTTTTGTCCCCAGTAGAAATCTCAGATCTCTTTAACAACACTTTATTGCTATTGCATATCTTTGAATTTCACTTTATGATCTCTCCAAGTATCACTGATGACTGGGAATTACAACAGGTGTCAGGCCCACTGCTAGCTCTCATCATTTCATGTGTCAATAAGGAGGCATATACTTTATCATGACACAATTAACACATTAGGATAGTTTTAATATTTTAATAGCTGCATTTCATTATAATCTGTTTATTTTGTAATCCTATGCATTTTATTTTTTATGCATTTAAAAGTATTCTTCAGAGAAAAAGTTCATAGGCATCACGAGGATGCAGGAGGTACACAGAAGTTTAACAATCCTTGATTTGGAAGGAAGGGTCTACCAAAAGGGGTCACTACTCCTATAGTGGTGAGAGCATGTTCTTTGGCTGGATTCTGAGCCAGGCAGCCTGGGTCTGAATCTTCCTTCTTACGAGGTGTAAGGCCCTTGGCAAGTGCTTACCCTCTCCGTGTAATTCAAAGGGGACGGTTAAAGAACTAAGTGAGGTGAGTTACTGTTTTGAAGGTGCAAGAATATGCCTGGCTTGGAATGGATGCCTTACAAGTGCTGGCCAAGCAGAGCGAACGAGTGCCATGTTCAGAGCCTCAACTCGCCCAGAATCCACTCAGCACTCACCAAAGAGACAGAGATGGATATCACAAAATCCCTGTTCTTACAGGTTCAGTAAGCGAGACGGTGAACCAGCAACTGAACACAGTGAGCTGAGTCTCCGTGGTGGACACCGTAGGAGCCCAGTGGACAGATGGGAAGAGGAAAAGAAAGCTTCGCGAAACGCCCATGGACCCCTCCCCAGAGCGATCTGAGGTCACAAACACGTCCCATTCCTCCCCCTGCTGCTTCTGCTGGTTTGCCACCTCAGTTCCCCCAGAAGCTGTGTGTGCCTTTTAGAAGCTCAACACCCAGGCTCCTGATTGGCGTGCTTCTATTTTGTGAAAGCTCTTCCCATACAGTCACCGCTCCCCTGGACGCTAGCCTTCCATGGTGCCACAACCACATGACAGGTTCATGCACCATGTGACACCTGCCAGGACAAACTGAGCAGCCTCACCTGTGCAACCCAGGGGACAGGTGCCAAAGCCAGCACCACACGCCCTGCCAGCCACACAGCCGCTCCAGCCTGCAGGGCGCAGTCGGAAAAGGCTTTCTGCAGGAAAGCAGCCCTGCGCCAGCCAGGACGACCTGTCGCCCCAGTGCCAAGTGTTTGTGGAGTCCTGGATATTTTTGCCAGACGATCGGCACTGACAGCAGTGACAGCTCCTGTTCGCTGGGCTTGAGCGTGTGCTGCGTACCACACACAGTGCTTCTCCCTGTTTGCATTAATTTGCCAGGGCTGCTGTAATGGAATCCACAGACTGTGGCTTAAACCAAAAAAATTCGCTTTTCTCAATTCTGGAGGGGAGACATCTAAGATCAAGACGCCGGCACGGTTGGTGTCTTCTGAGGCCTCTCTCCTTGGTTTGGAAATGGCCACCTGCTCGCTGTGGCCCCCGGCGGCCCTTCCTCTGGGCGTGCACAAGTCTATCCTAGTCTCCTCTTCCTATAAGGACACCACTCATATTGGATTAGGACCTCCCCTTCATTTGACCTGATTTTAACTTAATTACCTCTTTAAAGATTTTATCTCCGAAAATGGTTACCTTCTGACGGACTAGGGGTTAGGGCTTCAAAATATGAATGATGGGGGCTCACAATTCAGCCCATAACACCATCCAACCCAGAGCGATCTACTGTAGATGAGGTTCTCAGGGCTCCGAATAAGTAACTTGCCTGAGGTCACCCAGCCAGGGAGCTGGCACTGGAAGCTGGGGACTTTGAATTCACAGCCTGCTCACTCCACCAGCTTTCTCCTGACATCGCCCCTGGGCTCAGCCAGGGGCCTGGAGAGCCCCAGAATCAGAGTCCCAGGGAGGGGGCTGGGAGTCTGCATTTTCCCACATCCCCGGATGCACTGCAATAGAAGAAACTCTTGGTTACATCATGTGACTCCTACTGCGGCTCTGTCTGTGTCCCTGTTGTTATAAGGTTTGCTGTCAAGGAGAGTGTGGACCGTGGTGTTCAGGGTCTCCCTCTTCCACTCCCTAGAGGAGTTCGTCTGTGGTAGGACGTGATGCTGACAGGTGGTTCCCGGGCAGGTTGGAGAGCACCCCCAGCCATGCCCCTCCTGTGCCCTCCCCTACTCCCTGCAGCTGCCCTTCCCACAGCCTGGGCCCGGCCTCTGGAGCCCACTGCTCCGGGGGAATTGCCCCGGACATCGAGGTCAGCCGACACCTCATCTGGTGGAACCGGAGTTGGAGGCAGAGTTCCACCAAACTGCACCCCCTTCCCCTCCCCTCAGCCTTCAGCTCCAGAAGCCCTGGGAACTCCAGGGCTCCCCTCAAAACCCTGTTTGAAAACCAGTGTTGGAAGCCATGACTAAACTGGGTTTATCCTGGACTGGTCTGTTTTGTTGTTTAACAGCCTGACTGAAATACGATTGACACACAGCAAACTGCACAGGAAGTGGACAACTGGAAACGCACACCCCAACGGAGCCAGCAGCACGTCTGGGGACGGAGCGCACCCCTCACACCCAAGCTCTCCTCATCCCTCGTGACCGTCTCCTGTCCCATCTGCTCCTCCACCCCCACCCCCAGCCCAGGGAACTGGCGCTGGCTATTGAAATTTAAATGAATTACAATTAAATAAAATTAAAAATCAGTGCTTCTGGAGCGCTAGTCACGTGTCAGGCATTCAGTCTCCGTGCGCAGTCACCGTATTGTACGGTGCAGATACAGAACTTCCCCGTTATCACAGTGCACCGTTAAACAGCGATGCTCTAAATAGATTTTCCTTTTCCCTTCTACAGTGCTGCACAAAAGTGGTCCAGATTTCTTCCCAGGCTCACATTATTTTAGACGCTTACAGCCATTGGAGGCTTTCCAGATGCCCATGCTACTAAGCATTTAGCATTAGCGTTTATTTCATTAAATAATCACAATGGCCCCATGACACAGGAACAGTTCATGTCCTTGTCCTGTAAATGGGAAAACCAAGGCTCAGCGAGGTTAAGTGGATGGGAGAGCTGGTCTGGCCTCTGAGCCTTGCCCTTGCCATTGACCTTGCCTTATTTCTGAGGAAGCGTGGCTCAGGGGTTAGGCGTGCAGACTCAGGAGCCTGCCCACGGGGGATCAGCCTGGCTCCAGCCCCGGCTGGGTCTTCCTGGGCAAGTCACCAATTATCTACGCTTCCACGTCCTCATCTGTAAACGAGGATAATAATAAACGCTGCCTCCTATGGCTGTTGTGAAGATTGAATGAGTCCAAACACACAAAACATTTAGGAGGCTGCCTGGCACACAGTAGGGTCTGTGTATGTGTTTCCGATCTTATGCCCTTTCCCTCGCTCCCATCCTGAACTCCTTTGTGCAGTGCACCAGGTTCTCTGAAGTAGAAGCACACATCCTGAATAACTGGCCATTCACTCATTCCTCTATTCCCTCTCTCAACACCTCCCGAGTCCCCATGCGGCACGAGGCTCTCTGTGCTCCACGCCACGTCACGTACAGTGATGATGAGGTCCCTGTGGTTTCAGACTTGATACTCCTGCTCAGACTTCTCCCCCCGTGACCTGTAAGTCACTTCCTTTTCTTTTTAAAGGAAAGATGAAAGTATCTGAGGAAATAGGAGCGCAGAAGCATTTCCCCACTCCACTGGCTTTTTGAAAGAGTTAAATGGTGTTAGGTTTCTAATTTGTACCTCATCTTTTTTATTTTACTTTTTTATCTGCCTCTGAATGCTTCATGTCCCAGTCAGAGCAAGAAAGCAGGTGCTTTCTCAAGGAAACTCGAATAACATATTACCACCATAGGATCAGCGTGACAGATTATCATTGCAAGAATCATTAAGTCTGAGCATAAAACTCTATTAAGGGAAACTTAGTTTGGGAAGAATAGACTTACACAGAAATGCAGATTTTGCCAGACATGAGACCGCCTTTTCTAATAGACAAGAAGGTAAGACCGAATCTCAGGGTTTTGTTTTTGTTTTTGTTTTTGTCCTTTAAGGAACAATTTCTTCTTTTAATCTCCATTCTCAGCCCCCTGCCCATGCTCAACATTTGACTCCCAAGAAAAGACGTTTATTTCTTTGATGAAGACAGAGGAGGGTGGTCTGCCCAACGCCAGTCTCCATCGGAGCCAGCGTCCCCACTGCTAATGCCCAGCGGTTACAGAACTGGGCCAGGAGTCCTTCTGGTCCCCGATCAGTGTCATCCTGAGCCAGACCACACTCCGTGACCAGAAAAAGCTCTAACAGCACACATGCACATGCACAGCCGCACACATGCACACACACGTTTTCACACAAACACTTCTTCAACTTACTTTCAAATGATGTAATTTCCATTCTAAAGTGACAAGAGTTTTTATCCAACCTGAACGTGTTAAGGATCCCTTCCTGATTACCCAAACCAAAGTTTTTTAAATGGATAGAGTTTAGATTAGTAAAACCAGAGAATCCGTCCCATGGAAAAGTTCTCCTTAGATACAAATTGAGCCTTAGAAACACAATTTTATTTTCTTGGACAATTAAAGGGAGATAATGCCACTGGGCCAAAGAACATGGTACCCCTTCTTATCTCCTGGCATCCAGCAGATAGCTATCATAATTTAAAAAACCCTAAAGGCCAATGCTTATTGAGTTTCTTGCAATAATCTGTTTTGCCATAATTTTGCTTTTCTCTTTAATTCCCTTATCTAGAATGGCATTTTCCAATTTGTGTTTTGCAGAACAACAGATCCAGGAGGTGTTAATAAACATCCCCAGAGTGGTGAAAGATAAGTGATTCTATAAGCACATAAGTTTGGGAAAGGCTGGGTTAAAGACACGTGAACCGGTTTCTTTGGTACAGGATTTCTCAGAGCCTTTAGTACCGTAACGTGTGTTACAACTTGGTGGGGGTGAACAGAATGAAAGAGCGACACTTGTCATATGTGTGGCACAGAGGCTGATACAGTAACAACGGATCAGTGTTAGCTTTTGTAATTATTAGCTACTGTGATTTGAGGCTTTCTAAACTGACATGTTAAGAGTACCCTTCAACCACAGAACAACTCTCTGGATTTAATGTTCCATGAAACACACTTTGGGAAAGGCTAACCCAGCTCACTCCCTACGAATATTTAACAAGTATCTTACTCATTTCTGTGAGCAAAGAATTAAGGCAAAATATAGTGCAATGCAGAAAAGCACAACGTGAGAAAGAAACTTACTCCTGAGATTTACAGTCGTCAAACAAAAGTAGATCCTTTTTGGACAGGACTTCATTTATTCTGTCTCCCTCACCAGAAGTGATGGTTCTAATAGTTTTCCATGGTCCTAACTGCTTTACAGCGACCCCAAAATGGGTATATCTGTGCATGTGGATCATTTATGAAGACATGAACTTTGGAAACACAGGGAAAATCCACAAGTTAGTCATTCAGTCACCCGTTCATTCATCCACTGAAATACAAACACATATGGATCTGTTATGTACCAAATATCGTTCAAGGCCCTGGGGACAAAATATTGAATCAAGGAGACTGCATCCCTGCCCTCATGGCGTTTTGCATTCTAGTGGGGAAGAGAGATAATACACAGATATATAAGGAAAAATGTATAGTATATAGTATGTTAGTCTAAGTGCTCTGGAGAAAGATAAACCAGAGTGGCAGGTGGAGGGAGGGACAGATACAGGAGTTAGGAAGCTTCCCTGATAAGGTGATACTGGAGCAGAGACCTGACAGTAGCCAAGGACAAGCAGTGCAGAGGGTGGAAGGGACTTGACTGAAGAGTCTGTGTACCATGGGGAAGAGGCGATGGTGGAGCTGGGGCAAGGGGAACAGCAGAAGACGAGGCTGGACGAGGAAGGGGAGGGAGCGGGGCTCCGACCATCTGGAGCCTTGCAGGCATTTGTCAAAACCTTGGCTTCTGCTCTGGGAAGCCACCACAGGATCCTGGGCAGAGATCAAGATCTATTTTGTTTTAGAAGGATTGCCCTCTCTGATGGACTGAGATTAAATATCATGCCCATGGCAGGCAGAGGTGGGAGTAGGGGGAGCCGTCCAGGTACACAGGACCTAGTGGCTAGGTCCCTCGAGCTAGCCTAGCGATGGAAGGGAGGAAATTCACCGTGGAAGAAGGAGCGCCTGTCGGGAGGCTCAGCATTCAGCATGCCCACCGGGAGCACAGCTGACGTGTGGAGGAAGGCTATCTGTCTTTCTAGGCTTGAGATGTCCAGCAGCCACGGTTCATCTTGTTCAGCGAGTAAATCAGCTTGTTAGCAACCTGCCTGCTTCTTCCTCTCCAAGAGATTCATACAATCAAGATCTGAATTGAGACGCCTGGTGGATTACCATAGTTACAGGTGCCTGGCAACCAGGATTAGACTGATGGCCATTGATCTGGGGTCCCCAGATGCTCCCCTGGGGTGGGATGCACTGAAAAGGGCATCCAAGTTCCTGCCATCGTCCAAAGCAGACAGAAGGCTATCCAAGTCATCCTCTCCTGTCTGATTGGCCTGTGTCTCCCCCAGACCAGGGGCCAGCTCACAGCCCAGCACTCCTCAGATCGGTGACCGTCCAAACTAACCATCAGCGGAAGAGGTGGAGGTTCTAAAGACAGTGACAAGGAAACTAGTCATGAGGACAAAGGCAATGAAGGCGATCAGAAAGATATGTCATGGGTCAGTGCTGGAAAAGAGAAGGGGGAAAAGAGTAAGCAGGAAAGAGAGTGAGAGGGATTCAGGGGCCAGACTGGCCGATGGCCTGTTTTTCGTAAATAATGTTTTGTTGGAAAACAGCCACACCTCACTCATTTGTGTGTTGTCTGTGGCTGCTTTCCTGGTGTGATGGCAGAGTTGCTGTTTGGTTATGACAGAGACCATGTGGCCCACAAAACCGTGACTATGTATCACTTGACCACTTGCCAAAAAAAAAAAAAAGTTTGTCCACTCCTGGTCCAGTGGTTCCCAGGCAGGCTGGGGGATTTTTCCTTCTTGCTCACCAGAGTGCTCCACCTGGTTCAAGGCCGCAAGGAACCCTAAAGAAATACTAACAAGTCACAGAGACACAGCCAGCATCACTGTCACAACGAGGAAAGTTCGGAAGTCCCGTAAAAACAGCTGCAGCGCCTCATCTCAGCTGGCAAGGTGCCAGGGAGTGTCTGCCCTGAGAGACGTCCTGCACCACACACAGAGGCACCAGAGGATGGCGGGAAACAGGGAAAAGACAGGAGGAGGAGGAGGCCCTCAGAGGAGACCTACGCCAGGACCTCCATGCTGTTTCCATCAGCTTCACTGCTGTGGACTGAACTGTATCCGCCTCTCCCCCTAAAGTTCATGCTGAATTCATAATGAAGCCCTAACCCCCAGTGTATTGGTGTTTGGAGATGGGATCTTAGGAGGGTAATCAGGTTTTGATGAGGTCATGAGGGTGGGGCCCCAGGATGGGATTAGAGACCTTGTAAGGGGAGACACTCGCGATCTCTCTCTCTCTCTCTCTCTCTCTCTCTCTCTCTCTCCCTCTCTCTCTCTCTCTCTCTCTCTCTCTCTCTCTCTCTCTCTCTCTCTCTCTGCCAATGAGGACACAGTGAGAAGACAGACATCTACCAACCAAGAAGAGGGCTCTTGCAGGAACCCAGCCACGCCGGCACCCGGATCTCGGACTTCCAGCTTCCAAAACAGTGAGAAAATGCATTTCTGTTGTTTAAGCCCCCTAGTCTAGGACATGTGTTATGAAAGCCTGATCCACCAAAGACATTCACCAGACTGTCTGACCTGCTAGAGTGTGGCCCTGGGGGCATCTGAGAGTGCATGGCTGTGGTGAGATCACAGAACTCTCCTACTGCCCCCTCCATCATATACTGGACAGGACTCTCCTTTTCCTACCTGCAGGAGAGCCAAATTCCCATTTTATCCCTTCCAAGCACCCAACCAGGAGCCAACCAGGAACATGGAACTGGTACAAGATGCTGGCTCCAGTGAATGGTCTGTGGAAATGGTCCAGTGTCCCCCAGGCTTTCTTGCAGCGTTTCCATTTGCTGCTAATTATTTTCTGGAAACAGAGCTTGCAGAAACAGGCTCCAAAAAGCTTTTAAAATAGCCAAGGCACAAAACACCAAGGATTCTGGTTTCTTTCTTTCTTGCAGTCTTAGCTTATTAGAGAGTACTGGTGACACCGAAGTTGTCATCTATGTTGGGCTGGGAGAATTTTGAGAGATTTGGCACCTTCAATAACTCAAAGAGCTGCTCAAGACTTTGAGGGGACAAAGGTAAAACAAGAAGCAAATTGTGGCTTCACCCAACCCACCCCCTCATACTGTGTGGACTGTACCAAGGGAAGACAGTGAGGTACTTTTTATCTTCCTGACCTTCCATTACATAAGCCTCAGAAATACTCTGAAGGTAAGAAATGGTGAGAGGAACCGACATTTTGTTTTACAAGATTCTGTAAACCCTGGGTCTCTTCTGAAAAGCTCTGTGGCCACATAGATTTTTTAATCCTCTGCTGAGAGACAGAACTGGGCTTGATTTGATGACAAAATAATTTAAGACCTTTCTCTAAAAATGTTGGGCCAGGACCTGAAAATGCTGTTGACAATGCTAGAATTGTTTCTTGGTGCCTCGGGGTGATAAAAATAACTCACTCCTAAAAGGCAGGAGCCACTGTCCCTGGGGTCCTGCCCTGGCTGCAGAATGACCACCTGCCCTCTTTTTGCTCCTGGGACCACCTTGCAATAAGGCAAGCCCATCCTGCACGCAGCTCAGTTTTCTTTTTAGAAGACCTGTGGGTAAAAGTGGCATTTTTCCCTTACGGGTTCTGCTTTTTTTCTTGAGAGACTTCTGTCCTTGACTATTTATTTCTTAGACCTACCATTGTTTTGTTCAACCTGAAAAGGGTCCAGTGGGAGAGGAATGTGCAGAGATGCTGATTCCCCTGTGGGAAAAGTAAGTGCAGACTTCCCCAGGCTGTCCTTTCCCTGAGCTGGAAATCTGTGCGATTTGGAATGTTGCCTCTCCTGTTGAAGACTGGTGCAGGTTAAAACACAGAGTTAAATTTAACTGATCTGAGGGAGGAGGCTAAGAGAAAAATTGAAAACCATGAAGAGGTCAAGAGCCAAGGGAGAAATACAAATGGTCCATAAACATGCTAGTAAATGTTAAATTGCACAAGAATCAAAACTGCTCATGCCAATTCAAACAATGCGATTTCATTTTTTACCCATCACATCAGCAAACTCTATTCTTAAAAATATAATACCTAATGTTCATAAAGATAATATCGGGGGCGAGGGATAGCTCAGTGGTAGATAGAACAAGTACGTGGCATGCACGAGGACCTGGGTTCGATCCCCAGTGCCTTTGTTAAAGGCGAAAAAAGTCACTTTTCTCCTGGAGTTTATATTCTGCTAATGTTGCACTAGAATAACAACAACAATAAAATGATTTTTTAAAAAGATAATATCTAAAAGGTCACTAGAGTATGGAGAATTATAAAAGCATGCATTCTCAAGCAGTACAGTAAAATTAAAAATTGTTTGGAAACAACTTCTGGAAGGTCATTTGGCAATTTATTTTATTTTTAATTTTTATTTATTTATTTAATTATTTTTTTAGCTGTTATTTTTATTTTATGGCAATTTATTTTAAAATCATATCATTTCATGCAAACATATTCTAGTATGTATCTTATGGGATTTCATGTCCATAAATGTAGCCTAAGGAAATAGTATGGACATACAAGACTCAGAGTGGGTGTGATGGTTAATTTTACAGGGCCACGGCACCCAGCGATCTGGTAAAACAATATTCTGGATGTGTTCCCTAAGGGTGTTTTAGGATGAGATTAACCTTTAAATTGGTGGAATTTGAGTAAAGCAAATTTCCCTTCATAATGTGGGTGGGCCGCATCTAATCAGTTGAAGGTTTGCCTAGAACAAAAGACGGGCCTCTCCAGAGCAAGAGGCAATTCTGCCAGCAGACTTCCTTCAGACTTGAACTGTGACATTAGCTCTTCCCTGGGTCTCCAGCCTGCCTGCCCACTCTGGATATTTTGGACTTGGCAGCCTCCACAATCATAAGCATGTAAGCCAATTTATTCTAAAATCTCTCTTTCTAGATAGATAGATAGAGATACAGAGATAGATAGATAGATAGATACATACATACATCCTATCAGTTCTGTTTTTCTAGCAACCCTGACTCTTCCAAGTCTTTCACCTTCGAGCCACTCTTTGGGGCTGACCCATCCTGTCCCTTGAAGGAAACTTACTCCATGATATTTGTGGCCATTTTCACATAGTAAAAAGTCCTTCATCACTTTCGGCCACAAAACAGACTAACTTCCATCCTGTGTGGCCTCTCAGGTAATAATGATAAAAGTTTCAAGGTCATCTCAGAGCCAAATCCCTCTCCCTGTCCCGCCAGGCTGCTGCAGGCCCAAGGCTCTCCATGCAGGGGCTGCGGTCAGGGGCTGCGGCCGCCTTTCTCCCGGTTCTCCCAGCCCTGCTCTTCCAGCCTTCTCACTCCGGGTGGCCTCCTGCTGCTCTGCAGTTGGTGTGGGAGGGAGAGGAAGGAGAGGTCAGGTCCAGGAAAAATCTTAACCTGGCAGGCAGCGACCCGATGGTGCGTCAGTTTCCACACCATGGAAGATGTTTAAGACTGTTTTCATCGATGGGTAGGGTACAGCTCAGTGGTAGTGTGTGCTCAGCATGCATGAGGTCGTGGGTTCAATCCCCAGCACCTCCATTAAATAAATAAAAGACTGTTTCTCTCCTGGGGGAAAGTTCCTGGGTTCCTCAGAGATGCCACTTGCCCTCCGTCCCACCCCAGCCCATCAGCAGATTCTTCACCTGTTTTTCCCTTACCTGAGCTGTGCCTCCTCCCACTGGCTCCTGCACGTCCCCCAAGGCTTTCAGCAGCCACTCCACACAGACCCTCTCTTTCTCTCCCCACTGCCCCTCCCCAGGTGGCCTTCAGTCTGCTCCTTCTTCCCATGTGGCCTGAATCGCCCACAGGAGGCAGACATCAGCCATCTGCTCAGAGCTGTTGGCCAGCCTTCTCCACCATGCTCCACACACCTAAGCGCTCCCTCCCGGCAGGTACTCGGGTAGGGCTTGCACCACCTCACCCGTCCTGCTTAGGTGGCCTGGCTGCCACGTCACTCTGGGATGCCGGAGTAGGTGGCACTGACCTCAGCCCAAACACAGACAAGCCTCTCCTTTCAGCTTTCTATATACAGTTTCCATCGCAAGAAGGTCATCTCTGGTTTACGGGTGTCAAAATTAAGTGTCACACACTACTATATATAAAATAGATGTACAACCAGGACCTGCTGTACAGCACAGGGAACTCCATTCAATTTCTTATATAATGGAAAAGAATCTGAAAAGAAAATATATATATATATATATATATATATATATATATATATATATATATATTTATATGTATAATTGAATCATTTTGCTGTACACTGTAAACTAACATTGTAAATCAACTACAGTTCAATGAAAAAAAAAATAAAAAAAGAGTGAAAAGGGCTTTACAGAGATGCCCCTGGAGAGCCTCATCTGGGTCTTCTGACATGGGGAGGCACTTAGGCCGGTACCACCCATGTCTGGAAAACCCTGAAGGCAAAAGAGTATGGCCTGATGCTATGTTGATAGCATTCATTGTTTCGACAAATATTTACTGAACACCTACTATGTGCCAAGAAGAGTTGCAGATATTTAGAATTCATCCAAGAACAAAACAGATACAATTTCTGCCTTTGAGGTGCTCACCTTCTCGTGGTCAGGGAGACACACAATAAACATATAAGTGAGTTAAATAAAAAAGTTAAGTCTTGGGAAACTCACTAAATTTTCTAAGATCACACAAGCAGTCTAAGGCAGAGTGTGGATCTGAACCAACACACGTTCGACTCCAGCTCAAGCTCTTGGCCCCACAGCCCTGCTGTCTTAATAAAAGGGCTTTCAAGAGGGCTGGCCTTAATATGAGCACCCAACCCCTCCCAAGGTGCTCCCTTAGCTAACTGATCCGAAGTAGGGGCGCCGGGATGGATTCCCTCCCTCCCCACACAGTCCACCCTCCCTGGGGCCGTCTGGGCTGAGGCTGGGAGGAGGGGCTGTGTGCTCTGCAGGGGCTCAGGACCAGCATATCTCCAGTGCAGCCCAGAACTCTGCGCCTTAGGGACCCCACACCATCTCAGAGTGGGGAACGGCAGGTCCACCCGCCCTGCTCTCCTGATAGATGTGAGGGAAGCACAGTGTAAGCACCGAACATCAGTATGTGTCTATAAAAGTCATTATGAACATCACTGGGGAATGAGAGAAAAACAAAGCATTTCTATTCACAGTGTGGGAAAGAGGGAAAAAAAAGCAAAATCACACCTCTGTACTGGGAGGGGAAAATTACCCGTAAATCTTTCCTCTGCAGTTGATGCAAAGCTGATGGACGGTCCCTTTGGGGACGGATGTTTCTAACTCCCAAGGGCCTGCAGGAGAAAGCAGGGCTGTGCGGTCTGTCCCAGCCCACCGGGAAGCACATCAAAGTCACTTTGTTTAAACTGGGACACGCCCGCCCCACCAACAACCCTATCCCACGCCCTTTGGCCTCCTCTTTCTGTCTTTGTGGAATCCAGTAATCTCCGCAGCTGACCTCGGAGGTCACCCACAAGCACTTTCCTGTTTGAAACTTGTTCCGCAGGCCACATTTCCACTGGCTCTGAGTCACGATCCTCCAGCCCTGACGTCGACGCCCTCATCAGATGAAAGGTGTCTCCTACCTCCGCCATCCTGAACACCAAGGCGGCCGGGTTTTTTGTTGTTGTTGTTTAGATTTACTCTCGGTTTTAAAAAATAAAAACCTAGGTGGCACTTTTTTCTCATGACAAAAGTAATACCCGTTTATCATACAAATATTCCAACAGTGCAGACACGCAGAATGGAGAAATAAAAACCACCCGTTATTGCATCAAACGAAAAACAAGCACAGCGAGCGTGTTGGAATACATCTTTTCAGACCTTTTTTCTCTGCAGAGATCTACCTACATAGTGTTGCAAAAGGAATCACGCTGAGCGTCCTGGTAATGAATTTACTTTTCTGTTGGGTACACATTGGGAACATTTTTTCCATGTCATTAAATATTCTGCAAATGTGGTTTTTTTTTTCCAGTATGAACAATGTTTGGTAGTTTTTGTCTGAATATAAAAGTGATTCACACTTAAAATTTCATATCCTTTGCCGCGGCCATTGCTCTCCTGGGGGTGTTGCGGAAACACTATGGGTCAATCAGAAGAATGCACGCTTGATTTTCTCCTTTTGAAAACCAAGGATGTTGCCAATGTCTCTCTTAAGTGACTCCTAGGAGCTATGAATAACTGGTTTGGGGAGTGTCACAACACTCAAGGACAAAGACGTTCCCATCTTTCTTATGTCTTCCAGTCGAATTAAAAGAGGCCCCAGCTTTTGCTGCCCTGCCCCGTCCCCACGGCCATCTTGGAAGTGATGCTGATTGTCTTGCCTCGGGGAAACTTGCCTCCTCTGGAACTATTCAATGAAACTCAAACCTTGAAATCACAAACCTTGCAAGAAAAGGGTCAGCCCAGCTTCCCCACTGACTGGGAGAGCACAGGGGTCTGCCTGGCCATCTACTGGTCCTGTTGTCTTTGCTTCTCACCATGGCCTCTTGATGCTCCAGGGCCAACAGGTGCTTCCGGACCACTGGTGATGGTGCCAACCCCAGGCTCAGTCCAGCTCCGAGCCCAGCAGCCAGGGTCTCGTGAGGGAAGATGCCGCCACTCTCTCTACCGCAGGTCCAGCTCCTTTCACGTAGTGCTCAGGTCTTTGACCCTTTCCCTCCTGTCCGGGCCATTCCTACCATGGCTCCTGCCAGGAGAACCAAGTCAGAAATGGGTTCAGGAGCCCAAGGCTTGCTAATCAGAAGCACTGTTTATTCCATTTTCTTCCCTTAAGGATCCTTTGCCACACACCTGGCATCCTTGCCTCCCTTTCCAAAACTGCACCTGTGAAAGGCTGAGTCCACTCCCCTTCTGTTTGGTAGGACATGGGGCTGGTGATTGAAGGAGTCAGACCCTCCAAGCAAAGAATCCCGTGGGCAGCTTCACCTCTTTGACCTTGGAATGTGAGCATGGCTGGCTTTCTGTTTTCAAAACAATAGGGAACCTACCATATGAGGAGGGACCAGACCTCCTTTGAGAGTCCAGGGGAGACAGACGCCTCTTCATTCACGATGGGGGAAGGACTAACTTCCTTTCCGCATGCTTCAATCTCTAACCCAAACACAAGCAAGGGAACCTTTTAGTGTTTCTTGCTAGAGCCGTGAAAAACAAAATCCCCGCTCAGGTTTAAGTGGGTCACCCTGCTACACAGCAAATTAATCTTCAGTGGCTCACTCCCTCTGCCTTTCAATGAACAATGACTGGTTTTAGAGAAACAGCCTGGTGCCGTGCAGAATCCCTGGGGCTGGAGTCAGAAAACCCAGGTTGCTCTTTCGCTGCCTCTTGCCACCATGTGCCTCTGAGCCAAGTATTCAACTCCCTGAAGCCTAGTTTCTCTCTCTCTGGACTTGACAGTGGACCCTTAAGACCCCACGTCCATTAGCCAAGAGCCTATTCCTCCCTGGACAGGACAGCGCTTAACGGCTCATCACCAACATCTGCCAAGGCAGCAGCTCATTTTTCTGTGCAACTTCATTTTCTAATTTTCAGGGAAAACAAACAAACAAACCTGAAAATCCAAACACTTGCTCAATATGTAGGACTCTTTAGTACCCCAGCTAGGTAACACAGTTGACTGACTATAATTTACTAACTGTATGACCCTAAGCAAGCTCTTAGCCTCTCCGAAATTCAGTTTCTTCAACTATAATACCAGACACAAATTCTGTAGGCTGAGCATTAGTCTAAACGTGTAGGTATATTTTAACTCATTAACATGTCACAACTGCAACTCTGTGAGGTAGGTCCTATTACTAAGATCATCCTTACCGGTGAGGAAACTGAGAAGTTGAGTGATTTTCCCAAGGTCACACAGCTAAGAAGTGGCAGAGCTAGGATTCAAACCCAGGCAGTCTGGCTCCAGAGTCCCTGTTCTTCAACATATATCACACCATGTCTAGCTTTGAGATGCTGGATGGGCTCACCTCCTTAGAATGGTTGAAAGGATTAAATGTACACAAGACACCATCCCTGACACATGTGAATTCTCCAACATTACTATTTTATTTCTTTCCTAGACAAATTTGATAAAGTGTTATGCTGCTGGTTGAAAATTATTGAAACTCTATGGTAACTTAAGACAGATCATGAGGAGAAAGTCCTGAGAGATTTCCGGTCAAGATCACGCAGTGCTGGGACCACGAGCTCGCCTCTCCTTGCAACTACAGCTAAACTACCACCGACTGCGAAACAACCATCAAAAAAAAAAAAAAAATTGCTGGAACATAGCAAAGAAGATCTTCTGCAACTGGAAACATAAAGAGGGAACCACAGTGGGACAGTAGGAGGGGCGTGCTCACAATATAATGGGGCCCCATACCCCCCGGGTGGGCGACCCTCAAACTGAAGGATAATTAAGTCACAGAGGCCCTCCCACAGGAGTGAGAGCGCTAAGCCCCACGTCAGGCTCCCCAGCCCGGGGTCCCAGCATTGGGAGGAGGAGGAGACCCCAGGACATCTGGTTTTGAAGGCCAGGGGGGCTTGGCTCCAGCAGCCCCAAGGGACTGGGGAGAACAGAGATTCCATTCTCTTGGGAAGCGTACACAGAATCTCATGTGCACCAGGTCTAAGGGCAGAGGCAGTGAATTCATAGGAACGTGGGCCAGGACTGCCTGCTGGTTTTGGAAGGTCTCCTGGGGATGTAGGGGACAGCTGCAGCTCACCCAGGGGACATAAAAGCTGGTGGCAGGCATTCTGGGAGTGTTAATCTACATGAGCTTTCCTGGAAGCTGACATCTTTACTGGATCATTAGCACTAAGAACTAGCCCCACCCAACAGCCTGCAGGGAAGCCTCAGGCCAAACAACATACTGGGTGGGAGCACAGCCCCACCCATCAGCAGACTTCCTGAGCCACAAATGCCTCTAGACACAGCCCTACCCACCAGAGGTCCAGGACCAAGCTTCACCCAGCAGTGGGCAGGCATCAGCTCCTCCTGCCAGGAAACCTGCATAAGCCTCTAGTCCAGCCCCATCCACCAGGGGGCAGATACCAGAAATAAGAAAAAAGCAATCCCGAAGCCTGTGGAAATAATCCACAAACACAGGCCAGACTCTACCCTGGGACCAGCCCTACCCTGGCCCTTGGGTGACGAGAGAGGAGTGTACTGCTGGGACACACAGGATGTCTCCCACTGAAGGCCACCTCTCCAAGGTCGAGAAACATAACTAACCTACCTAAAAATACAAAGAGAAAGACAGACAAGATGAGGCGGCAGAGGAATATATTCCAGGACAAGGCACAAGATAAAATCCCAGAAGAAATAAGTGATGAGGAGGCAGGCAATTTATCAGAGAAAAAGTTAAGAGTAACGATGGCAAAGATGTTCAGAGAACTCAAGAGGAACATAGATGCACAGAGCGAAGTCTTTAGCAAAGAGTTGGAAAATATAAAGAATACCCAGAGCTGAAGAATAAAATCACTGAAATAAATAACATACTAGAAGGAACCAAGAATAGACTAAATGAGGCAGAAGAACGGATCAATGAGCTAGAAGGCAGATTAGTGGAAATCACTACTGCAGAACAGGAAAAAGAATGAAAAGAAACAGGGATAGTTTAAGAGAACTCTGGGACAACGTGGAGCGCTCTAATATTCACATTATAGGGGTCCCAGAAAGAGCAGAGAGAAAGGATCTGAGGAAATTTTTGTAGAGATAATAATTGGAAATTTCCCCATCTTGGGAAAGGAAACAGTCACCCAAGTCCAGGAAGCTCAGAGAGTTCCACACAGGATCAACCCAAAGAGGAACACACCAAGGCAGATAGTAATCAAATTGACAACAATTAAGGATAAGGAGAAAATATTAAAATTATCAAGAGAAAAGCAACAAATAACATACAAAGGAACTCCCATAAGGTTATCAGCTGATTTTTTGGCAGAAACTCTACAGGCCAGAAGGGAGTGGCCTGATATATTTAAAGTGATGAAAGGGGAAAACTTACCACCAAGAATACTCTCTCCAGCAAGGCTCTCATTCAGATTTGATGGAGAAATCAAAAGCTTCACAGATAAACAAAAGCTAAAAGAAGCACCACCAAACCAGCTTTACAACAAATGTTAAAGGAACTTCTCTAGTCATCAAACCACAAGAAAAGAGAACAAAAAGAAGAAAGAGAGAGAGAGAGAAAAAAAATAGACCTACAGAAGATTGCTTTGGCAATTCAGGGTCTTCTATGGTTCCATATAAATTTTGGAATTGCTTGTTCTAGTTCTGTGAGAAATGTCATGAATATTTTGGCAGGGGTTGTGTTGGATCTGTAGATTGCTTTGGGTAGTGTGGCCATTTTGGTAATGTTGATTCTTCCAATCCAAGAGCACACGATATCTTTCCATTTCTTTGTATCATCTTCAATTTCCTTCATCAGTGTATTACAGTTTTCAGAGAATAGGTAATCTCCATAGTTAAGTTTATTTTGAGGTATTTTGTTGTTTTTGATGCAGTGGAAATGTTTATGCCAGTTATAAAATTCTGGTTTTTGAAGTGAAAAAAAAAAGTGAATGAAGGCCGCAAATGACAAAATATCTTCTTTCTTATGGGTGAGTTGTATTCCATTACATACATATGCTGCATCTTCTTCTTCCATTCATCTATTGATGTGCATGTAGGATGTTTCCACATCTTAGCGATTATAAATAGTGTTGCTGTTAATATTGGGTATGTGTATCTTTTTGAATTAACTTTTTTTTTCCCTCTGACGTATGCCCAGGAGTCGAGCTGCTGGGTCATATGGTGGTTTTAGTTTTAGGTTTTTGAGAAACATCTATACTGTTTTCCATAGTGACTGTACCAATTTGCATTTCCACCAATAGTGTACAAAGGTTCCCTTTTCTCCACATCCTTGTCAGCATTTATTATTTGTGTTTTTTTTGATGATGGCCATTCTGACAGCTGTGAGATGATGTCTCATTGTGATTCTGATTTGCATTTCCCTGATATTAGTGATGCTGAGCAATTTTTCGTGTTCCTGTGGGCCATCTGCGTTTCCTCTTTTGGAGAAATGTCTGTTCAGTTCTTCTGCCCATATTTTAAATGGATTGGTTGTTTGTTTGCTTTTTACTTGAAGTACAGTTGATTCAAAACGTTGTATTAGTTTCTGGTGTACAGTGTGGATGGACTTGGAGGGCATTATGCTAAGTGAAAGAAGTCACAGAAAGACAAATTCTGTAAGACATCACTTACATGTGGAATCTAAAAAAATAGAACAAACTAGTGAATATAATGGAAAAGAAACAGACTCACAGATATAGAGAAAGAACTAGTGGTTACCAGTGGAGAGAGGGAAGATGGAGGGGGGCAAGACGGAGGTGGAGGATTAAGAGGTACAAACTATCAGGTATAAAATGAGCTACAAGGATGTGCTGTACAACATGGGGAATACAGCCAGTATTTTATAATAACTATTAATGGAGTATAACCTTAAAAAATTTGTGAATCACTATATTGTATATCTGTAACATATAATATTGTACATCAACTGTACTTCAATTTAAAAAATACACTGTAAAATAAATACATAAATAAATTAGAAAAAACTGTATGGCAACTGACAGAAACCCAGATATTGTATGCTACATAATGAATAAAGTAAAATACAAAATGTATTATGTTCCAGGTGTTCCTGGGTATAAGTTATGGTCATGTTTTCTAAGTGTATCAGTCAGTTAGTGCTGCGTAACAAACAACAACTGGGCTTGCATCCCTGATGCAGAATGGATGTGGATCTGCTCCACACATACTCATCCTGGGGCCCAGGCTGAAGGGCAATGTCAGCTGAGCAAAGCTCTTCTTGTGACAATGACAGTGGTACAGGAGGGCAAGTACCAGTTGCACACATACATTTGAAGCCTCTGCTCACATTAAACATCCTACTGTCAAAGTAAATCATATGGCTCAGCAAAATAAAGGGCTAAGAAAGCACACTTCACACCCCACGGTACCAAAGCAAGTCACAGGGCCAAGTCCAACATCACTTGAACAGGAAAGTACACGTCTCCCCACGGAAGTGGAGGCTAGAGAGTAAATATTTTTGAAGGATAATCTACTATAAGAAAGGCCAGATAGAAATAGAAAAAACTTGAGAAAGATGATTAGTTTGGCGAGATTGTGCGTATTTTATCTTACTTTCTTTCCAAAATTACACTTATTACTTTATTATCTTTAAGACTGGAAGAAAATAAAAATGAAAGGAAACCTCAAGAACTAGTCCTAAAAGAAGAGGCTGAAAGGAAAGGCCGACACCAAGTAACCTCTGTTTGCTCATTCAGCAAACACTTGCTGAGTCCTCTGATGCTCAGGCAACCCTGGTCCCTGTCCTCGGGCAGCTCACCGCCCAGAGAGTGAGACATAATGCTGATGAGGATAATGACAATAATAGCCAACATTAATTAAGTGTCCCATATCCCAGGCGCTGTGTTAAGTCATGCACGTGGTGTAATCTATAGCCCGATTACAAAACTCGAAGAAGGAGGTTCTGTTACAATCCTGCTTTATAGAAAAGGCCTTACTCAAGGTCCCCCAGCTAGCACGTGGCGGAGCTGGAATTCCCACCAGGCAGCCCACCTTCAGACCCTGCGCTCTCAAACCCTCCCTCCCCTCTCATTCACTTGTATCCCCTAACCTGTGCCATCCCCATTCCTTCAGAGCAGATCTGCTCCCGACCCCTGAATTAAAGGATTACTAACACAACTTGCTCCTCCTCGGGGAGGCTTGGCAAACACAAGCCGGAGTATTTAACTGATTAGATCTCACAGGCAGGTGTGGGCAAAGGGTGCCAATCTGCAGTAAAGAAACTGGCCTTTTGGTAAGCTTGGAGAAGACACGAAGAAAGGGAAACACAACAGTGTTCACTGTCTAAGGGGATGGGGGCTGAGTAAATCCACTGAGGGTGATGGCTGGCTTTTCTCCACCTCGGATGGAGACAGGAAGAATAAGGGCTGGACCACTGCATCGAGGAGCTAAGTGAGGCAAAAGGGAATGTTTCCGGGTAATGAGGGCTTCTTTATGGAGAGAGACAACCAAGGGGAAGGGAGACCGAAGCATTCCTTTCCCAGAGGGGAAGTGGGGAAGCGGGTTGAGCAGGGAGCATGGTGCAGATGGTCGAGATGGCCTTGCAGGACACCCTAGAAGTCAGCAACTATTCTGTCAAGTTCTTTGACTATTTTATTTATTTATTTTTCTTTTTTGCGGGGGGACACAACTCTGTGGCTCATTGATGACATGGTGATGTGTAGGTTGGTAAAAGAATTTATCAGAGATCAAGTATGGGACTACAAAGGAGTATATTAGGGTGCACTGTCATAGACCACAGCAAGCCACATAGACAGGGGATGCCTGTGTGAGCCCCGAGGGCCAGTTGTTGGGGTGTCTAATAAGGTCGGGTCACAAGGTGCCTGATCGGCTTGTGCACGAATCTATAGGCTGTAGGTGAGGTAAGAGGTTTAGGGTCCATGAAGGGCAGTGGGGTTTATGACTCTGCTGTCTGTTGAGCTGAAATAAGCCAGCCTGAGCTATTGTGAGATTAGGCATTACCTAGGGCTATTAGTTTGTCAGGGGAAACATGACCGGTAAAGAATGTATTCTATCTGTTGAGGGATCACAGGCAGACATCTGAGAGCCCAGGAGTGGGGGTCGTTAGACTTTGAAGGATGTCAGTTGGCCCAACAGGAGGTAATTTGGTTTGTTTGTTTGTTTGTTTATTGGAAGTTCTGTTCTGGTGCAGCCTTTATCTGGGAGGAAAGGTATGGAAAAACCGGCCTCCCATCCACTGCCCACCGCGGACACACACACACCCTAAAACACAAGGAGAACAGGGACGCCCTATAAACACTGGCATCAAACTCAGCTACTTCGACTACAATCAGTATTTCATTACCTGGTAGCTAAGACTGAGAATGCAAATAAAAAAACCAACTGCCTGCAAGAGACTGTGGGGTGAATCACGGAGGAAGGAACCTAGGTGTCTGTACGTGTCCGATTAACCCATCACAAGTGAGCTGGTGAGTGACCTGGTGAAAGGAAGGACGGAATGTTAGCGGCAGACAGACCAGCCAAAGTAATCCCACACGGAGGCCGCCCGCAGCTCCCTTTGCTTAGAAATAATGGCCAATCACGCTAAGTACAATAGCAGCGAAGTCAGAGTCTGACTCTCCCATGAAAACTGGGTCATTGCTAACCGGAGCCGGCTCTGGATCACAGTATCTCCCAGTCCGCGCAGCTGATTAACACCGGTGGGGACTGGCGAAAATTCCGTTTAGCTTCCACCCACGGGTTTCCAGACATGTCAGGAAGAAAATGAAGAGATTAAAGAGCTACTCATTTTAATAGGGTTTTTTAGTGCGCCCCCTTCTGGGGGAACAAGGCCGGCTTCTGCGGCTCCCAATCCCTCTTGCTGTTTTCACAGATAGATTCAGGAAGCACTTGTGTTTGCGAGGCCCTGCCGCCCCACCGCTCCGGCTCTGCTGTTCCATATGCAGGAACCCTGGACAGTCCCCAAAGGAGGGACGGGAACCGCCTGGGGGAGGGGAGCACCCCACCCCCACCCCCGGAAAGGCTGCGCGGCATGGGGGCTTCCAAGGGCACCAGGTTTCTGTTAAGTCAGGAGGCGGCCCATTGAGTCCCTTCCTCTCTCTTCGCCTAGACTCTTGGTCTTACTGCTTCTTCTCTTCTTTCTTGATAATCTTATCAGAGCTCCTATCAGGATGCAACCTTAAAATCAATGCTTGCACAGGTACCATTTCTATTTTACTTATATATTTTTTTGAAGTATTGTTGATTTACAATGTTGTGTTAGTTTCAGGTGTACAGCACAGTGATTCAGTTATATTATATATACATATATTCTTTTTCAGATTCTTTTCCACTATAGGTTATTACAAGATAGTGAATACAGTTCCCTGTGCTATATAGTAGGTCTTTGTTGTTTATCTATTTTATATATAGTAGTGTGTATCGTTAATCCCAAACTCCTAATTTATCCCTCCCCACTTTGGTAACCATAGTTTGTTTTCTATGACTGTGAGTCTCTTTTTGTTTTGTTTATACAAATAAATCCATTTGTGTCATTTTTTTTAGATTCCACATATAAGTGATATCACATGGTATTTGTCTTTCTCTGCCTGCTGACTTCACTTAGTGTGATCATCTCTAGGTCCATCCATGTTGCTGCAAATAGCATTATTTTATTCTTTTTAATGGCTGAGTAGTATTCCATTGTATAAATATACATCTTCTTTAGTTGTCTGTCAATGGACATTTAGGTTGTTTCCATGACTTGGCTATTGTAAACAGTGCTGCTATGAACACCGGGGTGCATGTATCTTTTCCAATTAAGGTGCCCTCCAGATATATGCCCAGGAGTAGGACTGCTGGATCATATGGTAAGTCTATTTTTAGTTTCTTAAGAAATCTCCATACTGTTCTCTATAGTGGCTGCACCAAACTGCATTCCCACCAGCAGTGGAGGAGGGTTCCCTTTTCTCCAGAGCAAAGGTACCATTTTTAAAGACTGATCTGGGGGCCCCACTCAGGCTGAAGTGTCTGGCAGAAGATGGAGGCCACATTCTGTGACTAGTTTAAGGATCCGAATGAGAGTCCCAGCGAGTACAGGGGCCAAGGGGTGGAGGGGTGAGGGAGTAGGGAAACTGGGGGAGGGGAGGGGAGAGCACAGAGCCTGCGGGGGATGTGCGGGAACAAAAACGACAGAGCGGGTGGAGGTGGGACAGGTGACCGCAAGGATGAACCTTGCAAACATCGTGCTAAGTGAAGTGAGCCAGTTACAAAAGGATAATATCGTATTATCCCACTCATGTAAGGCACCCAGAGTCGTCCAATTCACAGAAGAAAGTAGAAAGGTGGTTGCCGGGGCTGAGGGGAGGGGCAGGGAGTTAGTGTTTAAAGGACACGGAATCTCAGTTTGGGAAGGTGAAGAGTTCTGGATGGTGGTGGCGGCTGCACAGTAACATGCGTGTAGGTGATGGACTGCACACTTAAAAATGGTTAAAAGGTTACTTTCATGTTGTATACATCTTACCACAATTTAAAAAATGTTTAGGGTGTGGGGTGGAGGTCAATGTACTTAGTCCTGTGGAAGACGTAGTCCGGCAAGAAGCAGATTCACTGTCACCCTGAAATTCAGGGACAGGGCCAGAGGCAGGGCTTGGGTGCAGCTGGACCACCAGGCCTCTCTAGGAAATGCCCTTCTCGATGGCATCGGAACTTGGGAAGCTGGAATCTTTACATCTGACTGAGGCAAGGACGAGTCCCTCATTGGGAACCATCCCAAGTGTACAGCAGATACTCCTGACTCCTGCTGACCCTGGAGGTGGCCTAGGGACCTGGAAACAAAGGGGGCCACCCTTCCCTGGAGGAGCGGCCCCACCACGGCCTTTCCCGGAAAGCTGAGGAGCTAAAATGGGAAAGTGTTAAGGTCGACTTGTGCATAAACTCAGCCTTTCAGATTGGGAGGGAGAACCCCAGCAAACCCACTGCACAGAAGTCACCAAAACTGTGTGCAAGAGAGTGGAAGTGACTGTGGTACCCAGAAGTCCAGCTGCAGCTGCATTCTGGTGCATCTGGCTGGGGTGTGCTCTGCGGGTCGACTGGGCCTCTCCCAGGTCTGGTCCTGCTCAAGAGGGGTGTCTCCCCAGACTTAGCTTGGGAACCTCCGCTGGGGGAGGCCCAGTCTCCCACAGGAGCCTGGGCTGGCGCCTCACCCTGGCATCCTGTTTGCCGCAGGCAAGCATCTTTTCTGTGGGTTATTTTTGTCTCTGGACTTGGTTTGTTTTTCCCAGTGCCGCTCCTTGGCTCATCACATTTCTTCCCTGGGTTATTAAAAACCGAGATAAATCACCTAATAAATCTTTGCTAAGTTTTTTTTTTTTTTTTCATTCTGAGCTCTTTGACAGTTGCCAGAGTCACAAAGTTGCCTGTTTTCCACAGCAGGAGGCTAACAAAATAGCTGGTGTGCTCACAGAAAGGTATAGATCAAGAAAACAAAGGGAAAATCTTTAATTATTCAGAAGCCTCCCACTTGTGGTGCTAAATTTACTTGCCTCCGTGTGACTTAAAGAGGCAGGGCGGTACCTGAGCAGCTAGCAGGCTGCACCACACCCACTGGCAAAGGGAAGCAGGCCTGCCTCCCTTGGCACCACGAAGACATGCAGAAATTAACCATCTTTCACTGTGGACCAGACAGTTACTGGGCACACTCCTTGCACTTAATTTTTAAAGGTTTCCCTCTTCATGCAAATATACACAAACCTCTGCTCCTTCAATTTCTTAAAAACCATTGAATCACAGAACTCAATTTGAAAGGCATTCAAGCATCCTCTCATGTCACCTGTCATTGTCAGAGAAGCACGGGATTCTAAGGAATTAGAAGTTACTAGTCTGACACCAGTTGTCCCCATCAGATGTCTTATAATGTGCAGATCTACCTGGCATCCTGATAGTATGTTCCACATATCTCCATTGGTACTTAAAACTTTTTAAAAAGTTTAAATTTTTCTTTATTTCTTGAAAAGCAATATGCTCACACAATTGGTAATGTGTCAGGTAAAGGAATATATAACCCTATCCTGTAGACACCTAGTTCTCCGCCCCCCGCAGGCGACTCACAGCAATTTCATAAGGTTCCTTCCTGGGGCAGTCTCTGTGTATGTACCCAAGCGTGTTCTTTTCTTTCCTCCTTTTTACACAGAAGCTTTGACACGGGTCTGCATGTGCACTTTCAAATATTTTGGAGATCTTTCTGTGTCAGGCTCCATTCTTTGAGACAGCTCCATGGCACTGCATCATGTGGGTGCCCCATAACTTAGGGAGGCTATGGTGGGTCTCCAGGGAGCAGCCTCTGCCGTGGAGAGCCCGTGGGATGTTCACCAAGGTGCGCACGCGGTGGCACCCAAGGAAGGGAAAGGAATGAAACAGAAGTGTGCAGGGGGAGAGGTGGGGCTGCAATGAAAATGAAACTTTAAACGAAAGTCTCGCCCACCTCCACGGAGAGTTCCAGGGCTGGGCTGGCCCTGCAGAGCCACGGCAGATAGAGAAGAAGGGGCCAGGCTTTCAGACCTCGTGTTGATCAGTCGTTAGATGCGGGCTACCCCGAGAATGCCCTTGGCAAGGTGGCCCTCTTCCACAGAGGCAATGTCAGAGGAGGCTGCCTGCCAACTGCACCCCCTGCTGCTGCAGGACTAAACCCTTCATTTCTGCAGGAGGAGCCTGGTCATCTAAGGGGTCTTGCCAGAAATGACAGGCTGGTTTTCTCCCCAGACTCTGCCGGATGCTAACCCCAAACCTTTTCTATTAGGGACAGACCATGACTTTACAATGTCAACCCTGAAGTGGCAGGGCTGCACACCCCCTTCTCCCACCCTCTAGGCTCCGGGGGGAACACTCTCTCTGCTTCCCCTGCACAACTGGCCAGCAGGGAGATTAGTCATCGGAAGCGGTGGAAAAGCACTAAGAAGTCAGGTCTGGAGATCAGGTCCCAGTCACAGCTGCAGTTGTAAGTATCACACCCAAAGCGGAAGAATCAACTGGCCACACGGAGAAAGGGCCCACGCAGACATTCACTCGCCCTAAAAAACTGAACCTAGGGTCAAGAGAGCCCGACAGGCCGCATCCATCATTGTCCCTTGCTCTCTCACAGGTGTGTACAGTTTACACAGCATGCTTGTGAGCAGTGTTTCTTCCGATTGTCCCAACAACTCTGACCAATGAACAAGGACAGTATTGGTGTGTGTCCCCATTTTGGAGCTCAAGGAACTAGAACTTGGAGAGGCTACATAATCTTCCCAGGGCACAGAGCCGGGATGCAAATGCAGCCCTTCGGCGCCAAGGTCCTCACACTTTTCAATATGTCAGTGGTTCTGAAACATTTCTCAGATTCGAATGACACGGCTCAGTTCAGGCAGTCTCCTCGGAAGCAAATTCGATTGGCCACCAACTGCCTGTCTCTGTCCAGTATCTGAATTACACCTTGTCATCAAACGTGGATCTATTCACCTGAACCAAGTGCACGTCTACGTGATACAAAAAAAATCAGTTAGATCAACACCATGTGTCTACCGCACATGCACTCTCTGTAACAGACGTGAACAAACACTGCTCATTCTGCAAATATCCAACAGCTGAGTCAGCTGGGGGAGAGCAGTGGCTGGAGCTTCGCCATTGCCCTGAGCAGGGTGGAAGACAGGGACGAGGGAGGCCGGGAGGATGCTGGCACAGGAAGAAGAGAGGATACAAGGAGGAACTCCACTTCCCAATTAGTCAGGAAGACAGAGCGTCAGACGCTGTTTAATTCAGGAATGAAACGCGTTCAGGAAGAGAAGGGCCTGTTCAAAGGGAGGCAGAAATGGGAGGATAGTGGGAGGAGGTGTAGCTCAGGGGTAGAACGCATGCTCAGCATGCACGAGGTCCTGGGTTCAATCCCCAGTACCTCTACTAAAAAAAAAAAAAAAAGAAGGAGAATAGGAGTAAGAGCTAGCGCTATCCCAGCACACGGTACCAGACAGAGTTCCTAATTGTGGGAAACAGACACTGGCCCTGGCTTGAAGTAAGTGCAAAGGGCATTTGCTGGCAAGACACTGGGTAACTTGCATAATTGCCAAGACTTCTGGAGGACCCAGCTCTGAGAGATGCCGGGCAGCCTGGCCCCCTCGAAGTCCCACTACGCCGTCTAGCAGTGGGCACGTGTGTCCTTAGCTGTTTCTACAATAATGCTGTCCAACCAGCAATCAGAGACACACGGTGAGGGATAATGACAAGTGTGCGTCCCTCGCGTGTCTGGGGTCACTCAGGCTGGTGGGCAGCTCTGGGATCCTGACTGGACCACTCCTGAGACTCCAACTCCAAATGGATAGATAGTAGTTTTTCTAGGCTGGCCTCGCCCGGGGTGACTGGGAGGACTCTGCTTGCTCCACGTGTCCAGACCGGGCATCTTCTCCTGGTGACAGCAGAGGAGCAGGGAATTGCAAAGGCACGTGATGTCTCTTGAGGTCTAGGCTCAGAGCTGGCCACATATCGCCGGATGGGTCAAGCAAGTCACAAGACAAGCCTCGCTGTATGGAGTAGGGACAGAGACGCTGCCTCGTTAGTGAGGGCACTGCGAGACCACATGATCAAGGGCCTGAGACCAGGGGGGGACACACTGATGCAATTGCAGTGCCACTCACAGGAAACCACCACTAGCACCTCTGCCGCTTGTGCCCTAAAGCTGTGCAAGGTCTCCGTCCCTCCCACTGCCCCCTGAGTGGAATCTCCAGGTGTCTTTGCGTCCTGGCTCCAGATTCAGGGTCCAGGCAAGTCTATCAGGAGAGTTGGGACTAGATGGTGGGTTTGTACACTGAAAGCACTGAAGTACTGGGAAAGCAGGCAGCTCAGGTAGTTTTTTCTGCCTCCTTGGGAGGAGATGGGGCCTGCCTCTCACCAAGACCAAGGTGGGGGATATCGCAACCGTGGGAAAGACGTTAAGATGCTGGACAGCCCAAAATCTGAGTTGCTCCTTACACCACTCAGTGCCTACTAGGGGTGTATCACAAAACGTCCCAGGTCTCCCCTCCTCCTCGTATCCAAGCCTTTCCCCATCTGGCTGTGCCCTCCCCACACTGGCAGGTGACCCGTCTTACTCTTTGAGGCCAGACTCAGTCGTGTGCCCCCTTTGTCAGCCTGTGGGATGTTAGCAGATGCATCACACACCGAGACGTGCAGTGGGCATGCTCAGGGGGCTTGTTCTCTCGTACCTCTGCCACCACCGTGGGAATGTGCCCGGCGGGCCTGACAGAGAACTCGGGAGGTGCATGGTCTGTCTCAGCCTAGATCAGCCGGCTGGCAGCTAGACCAGCCACGGACACATGAGCAAGCCCAGCCTAGATCAGCAGAACCATCTAGCAGAACCAAACCCAAGAGCAATAAACACGTATTGTTACGTGGCCCTGAGGGTTCGTGTCATTTGTCCCAAAGCATTACCAGGGCAACGGATAACTGATACAGTCTGCCAGCCATTTGCTTGTACAGAAGCTCCTTTCATTCTCAGCCTATGAGTCAGATATGAGAATTTACATTTGCATAGAGATCAGGTAAGCTGTCTAAGGTTACTTGGGCTGGATTTGACAGTAGTTTTTTTTTAACAACAGAAGGCAATCTCTGGATAATTTTACCCTGGAACATAATTAGAAAGAAGTGGGTTCATGACCCTGACCTGAACTTCTGGGACGGAGCTTTTCCTCACTGTGCCGGGGCCAAAAGTGACTCTGAAGTTAGCCAGGAGGACTTGGACCGAAACCAAGAAACTATTCCAAGGCTAATCCCATTAGAACAATGCAAGGTCATTCTCTGTCCTGGAAAGTTCTTGAAATAAAGCAACCACTAACACGGACCTGGAAATACTTTGTGGTTTCCCCTTGTAACAGGCTTAGTGGTGACAGGATCTGGTCTGTCCTCTATTTTTTTTTTTCTAAATTTTATTTTTTTAAATTATTATTATTATTATTTTATTTATTTATTTATTTTTTTTTAGTGGAAATACTGGGGATTGAACCCAGGACCTTGTGCATGCTAAGCATGTGTTCTACCACTGAGCTGTGCCCTCCCCATCCCTGGCCTCTATTCTTAAAGGGAAAAGGGAGTTTAGTCTACACAGATAACACCATAGAGTCTAAGCTAATACCACAGATACAGTGTGATGTGACAACAACTATCAGAACGTCCAGCACATAGTAGGTGCTCACTAGACATCGGCCCCTCCCTTCCCCTCTTACATGGATTTAAGGAATCAGATCACCAAGCCTTCTTATTTTGGCAAATTACACTTCTTGGGGCCTGACAAACCCAAAGTTATGTGTTGGTGTAACATATATACTATAGACCTACTATGTACTAGTTGTCAAGAATTACAGAAACTTAGAGAACTTAGACCTTGAGAACTTAGAATCTAAGTGGGAAAGGAGAGTTCTCACAACCACATTCAATCACTAACCAAAAGTAACTTCACTGTAGTGCCAAGTGAGCGATCACAAGCACCACATTTGGGGGCAAATAATGAAAATTTCTGTTATGTTAAAAGGTGATTTTATTCATTTTGTCTCTACTAAAAAGTAAAACGACTGTCCATTTTTATAAGGAAAAAGACACCATTTTAATTTCCTGCCTTGATGAATAGATTACAAATTTTCTATTTTTAATACATAAAACTGAAATCTGTATTAGCTTTGATACACATCTTCTTTTACCTAAGTCCACAAAACTATAAAAATCCTACTTTACAGCCCAAAATATAAACTTCCTAAGAACAGAAAAGCTAAATTTGTTTATTCATTCATTTAAACTCTGTTAAAGACATCACAAATTATTATCTTAGTGCCTTTGAAAGGAAATAGTCTGAAAAGGTAAAGGATCTTTTTCCAGGTGAACCCTGTCTGAGATGCCACATGTTGAGGGAGAATCAGCAGGAAGCTGAAGGAAAATGGGAGAAAGCCAAATCTACTGGAAGAGCTGCTATTAAAACCAAGCTGAGTTGCCAAGAGGACCTAAGCTTCATTGCATACGTGCACCAACCAGCTGCCCGCAGTAAGACCCGGCTGTGTGACCCCTGTCATCTCATTGCAGGGCAATTCTGAAACCATTTCAAGAGCTGTCCAGCTTCATTCTTGCTCTCAGAGTCTTTTCTTTGAAGAGGGAGTCCTGTTCGTCCACACGTGTGCTGTCACCACTAGCCCCACCCCAGAGACACATGGATTAGCAACTGGGGGACCAATTCTTCATCAAAAGAGCCAGTGGCGGTGCAGCAGGAAGGTAGCAGGGTTCAGACGGAAAGAGGCAGGAGAGGCTAAGTCTGAGTTAAGGAAAAGGCCTGAGGAAGAAGATGATGAGCACAGGGATAACTGAGCAGCCAAGGCAGGCCCGAGTGCAGTACCATCCACCAGCTGGTGATGTGCCCGCAGGCAGCAGGAAGGTCCTGCGCGTCTGCGAAGTGGGAGTTGGCGGAGGTAGGAGACTGCGTCCAGCACATCACAGGGGTTCAATAAATGGCTGTGCAATGAATGGCCCATTTTACTACATTGGACTAACAGCTTTGCTGCAGTTTATCCTGTCCCTAAGGTGAAACTCACAAAGTCATTATTACCCTGAAAATCTATCAAATTGCCTGTAAAGTATGGGATTCTTTCTCTCTTGCATCTTTAAAAATAAATTAAATAAATAAATAAACAAACAAACTTATTTTTAATAGAGGTACTGGGGACTGAACCTAGGACCTCGTGCATGTTAAGCATGCACTGTACCCCTGAGCTATACCCTCCCCCTTCTCCCTTGCATCTTGATGGCTAGATTTGCTGCAGCCATATTGATATGCTCCATATTGGAAACCAACACACTGGTACCTCTCCCTGAGCCCATCACAGGCAGGTTTTCCTCCAGCAATGGGACCCATGACTATTTCTTCACATAAGCGCCAATGAAGCAGCTGGCTTGTGTTAGAGGTTCTACTGTAAGAAACAATGTGTACCTTCCAACACCAGAAACACACTCAGTGTAGCGAGAGGTGCATGTTATAAGACGCAGGTGGGGACTCAGGCCAGGTAGGAGAGAGCAGGTTGGCCTCTGTGATGGTACACTGAGTCCAAGATAGAAATTCACAGAACAGAGTGCAGACTGAATAGTTCACACTACATACAGGACTTTTCCCCTTTTCTTGGGGGATGGGGGAGAAGTTCATGCATTTGAATTTGCAGGAGTTAAATTGGCGTATGATGCCATGGAGACATGCTTTTTAATTTGCTTGGCCCTGTACTGTTCAATACAGTAGCCACTAGAAATTTGGATATGCTGTGGGTATAAAATACACACTGGATTTCAAAGACTTCATGTACAAATTGTAAAATACCTCATCAACAACTTATTTTATTGTTGACCTTTTTGAAATTACAATATTTGAGGTATACTGGTTTAAAGTAAATCTTACTAAAATTAATTTCCCCTGTTTCTTCTTACTTTGTTTAAACATGACCACTAGAAAATTTTAAATTACATGTGGCTCCTTTTATATTCCTGTGGGATAGCATTGGCCTTGACAAAGGGCCTAGATTTAGTTTGGAGTTATCCTAGACTGAAACTTTGAATTGCTAACACATATTAAACTTGATAAAATTATTTGAAATATTTCCCTTTAGCGATCCGTCCAGATTTAAGTTTGGCTCAAACTGTCTATATTTAAGATGATAATCCAGAATTTTAAATCAGTTTTTAAAATTAAATCAGTTAATTAATCAATTAACTTTTTTTTGGTGGGGGAAGTAATTAGGTTTATTTATTTGATTATGTTTAGAGGGAGTCCTGGGGGTTGAACCCAGGACCTTGTCCATGCTAAGCACACGCTCTACCACTTGAGCTACATCCTCCCCACCTCCAATCAGTTTTGTCTTAGCAGAACTGGGTCAAGTCCCAGCAGCACCTGTAAACCTAGAGTATTTATGCATCACATCATCTTTTCTTGATGTTCAAGTCTAAACTCTGATTCAATAGAACTACATCTAATTTTTAACATTTTAATTCCTTTTTTTGTTTTGCTAGATGTCACATATTTTATTCACCTATGTAGAAATTACTTTTGTTCCAACATTTTATTATTTAAAAAATCAGAAACACACAACTAGCTTATGGACAATAAGAAGAGGAAAGACTTAGACACTAGGCTCCAACAGATGGACTGTGTCATTCGAGATGAGGGCTGAGTCCTCTCCCCTAAAGAAAGCACTTTGCATCTTTATGATTCTACTTTTCAACAAGCAAAGAAAGGGCTCCTGGCTGATAATGTGAACCAAGTTTATCCCCTGGAAACAAATAATAAATTGAAAAAAAAATTAAATAGATGAAACAAGCAGTTGGGAAGACAACCTTAACCCTGCGTTGTGGAACCACCTCTACGATTGTCCTGTTCTTCACACTTTTCATCGAGTTTTTGGTAAGTGACACAATAACAGATTTTTTCTTTTTTTGGTCTATCAACTGTCTTGCAGGAATTCATTTAAATTCATAAAAAGTTTTCAGCCTCTTAAATACAAAGTAGAGAATATTTTAGTGAGAGGGAGGACACAATCGAAGGCCATTGGTGCAAAAGTATAGGTTCTACTCCAAAAAAGGGTTACAGGTGGCAGGTGGGTGAGCTCTAGCAGATGGATAAAATCGTGTCAAAGTCCCCTTGCCCTTGACGTGGCTTTTCCAGAAACACACCTTTTCATTTCAAACTCCCTCATTCTAGCAGAAAACTCCAGTGTCCTCCTACCCATCCACGTCCCTTCAGATCAGATCCATTTGGACCACTTTATGCTCCTGCCTTCAGCAATCTCCCCCCCCAGAAGGTAGCACCAGAAGGTCTGTTTTAACAGACTGCCCTCAGTCTACTGGGGTCCACTTTGCTCACATGCACAGAAAGTTGAAAGTGCCCGAGAATCTGTGTGCCCCTACCGTTGGCCTTTAACCCAGGACTGCTGGGTGTGGGGCCGTGCTCAGGACAGCTGGGGGCAGAGCGCCCTCGCCCCTGGAGCTTGCTGCAGGGCCGGCCTGAGCTCCGCTCTGCCTGAGATCACACAGTTGCCTGGCCTCTTATCCCTCCCCGCCCTCCATCCTCCCCTCCTCGCTGGTGCCTCCTTGGCACATTTGCTCAAAACACCATTGGGCATCCAGACCCACAGCTCAGGGTCTGCTTCTAAAAAACCTGACCAAGACACTTAGCAACCCGAGTCCTTTTACCACACGGGCCTTCAAAGTTTAAACTCATTTTCCACTCATTCTAGTACTTGTCCTAAACTCCAGCTACACACTGAACTGCTTGTACCATTTCCCAAACTCAATCCACATTATCCCATCTCCCTGCCTCCACATCTATTGTCCTTGCTTCATAGCATCCTCTGAGCGCTCCCCTCCCCAAACAGACCTTCTGTGACTCTCCCAGGCTGTCACTCCGTCTGCTGTCCTCTCAAGTTCCTGTGTACACAGCGCTACCAGGGCTCTGAAGCCACACGGCCTGGGTTCAGATCCTGGCTCTGCCACTGTCCACTGGGCAACTACCCACAGACAAGTTACCTGATCTTTCTTTTACTCTTTCCCCATCTGTAAAATGGATATAAAAAGTCAGATCTACCTTTGAACATTCTCGTGAAAATGAACAATTTACATGCAACGTGCTCAGGGATGACTAGTTCCCAGTAAATGTTAGCTGGTATTTTTGTTTTGTGATTATATGTTTATGAATCTGTTTTTGTTGTTAGCCCCTCAAGGGCAAAAGCCATGCCATATTCTTCTTAATAAATGTGTGTTAAATAAATAAACCCGCTCCATCAAAGAGTGGTTCTCTTGAGAAGGGTTTCACTTTTAAGTGTTAAGTGTTGAATTCCTTAGCGCTTTCATAATTTGCACGTCACCTTCATAATTCCTCCTTCACAGTCTGTACTATTATTTGCTTATTATGAGTCTTTAAGATGACTTTATAGCAATCATTTTCGTAACCTGGCCATATGCTGAGACAAAGAATCTCTGAAATCATAGGTTTCACAGGTTAGTTGTGGTTTTGCCTGAATTCATGAAAATAAACATGGAACCCCTAAAATCAAATCTATTCATCTATATACCTTCCCAAATAATCAAATACATGTCTATGAGTATCCCCACCTCACTTTGCAAAGCTGCCTCGGGAAATTGACAGCCAGTCAACAGATGCCCAAGAACGCATATGGCGTTTGGATAAATATCAGAACAGTGATAAATCCATGAACAAGACCAGGGAAAGCTCTCTGTTCTGAGCTTAACTTGCTCTGTGATGTCTGACAATGGGTTTCTTTCAGCCCAGTTTTTGGGCACAAAAGACATGTTATACATTCCACCTCATTGAGCAAAGGAGGGCCTCTGCACCCCAAAACCCAGGACCCCAGACAATTCAAAGTAAACCAAAGCAAAGGAAGATGAGTGTCATGAGAGACACATTAGAACACAAGCCCACACCACCCGCCTTGTCTGAACATGTTTCCTGCAGGAGGTGAGCTGGAAACTGAAGCAAGAAAGACTAACAGATAGGGAAAGGAAACTCAGCCATTTCCGTAGTTCAGGGGCCAGGCCTGCTAAAGGCTGAATGTGGAGGGACACAGGCCCCCCTCCTCCCTTCATTTAGGGAACGTTCATCCTGGGCACGCTGTGAACCAGACTGTCCATTGCTCTAAGATGACCTCGCATCCTAATATTTACTCGAGGTAGGGCAAGACAAAACACAGGAGTCCCCACTTACAGAGGTCCTTAGGAAAGCAGCACAGGGAGAGCCTACTGGTTCTCATCACAGCTGTGCAACCCTCCCAAGTCTGGCTGTGAAGATCCACCCGTCAGTGAGGACTGCCAGAGGAACACTACAAGGAACCATCCATGGAAGAATCGCCAGCCACCACCACTATGAAAAAGCAGGAAAAATTCCAGGCAACGTCCCCGGGGTCTTTGTACCATCACCACCTCTACAAAGCTCTGCTATCTGCGCTGTAGAGTGTGCAGTTTAATTACCACAGCTAAAATTAGCTAAAGTGTTACAAAAGAAATTTTAGAACTTTGGTCACCAATTGGACTTGGAGCTGGAGACGAGTAAGATTAGGATAAATAAGATGATATTTGAACATGAAAAGATTCAGTCATTTCTCAGAAGGGTGGGATAGCTAAATGGTTTCTCTCCTGGACGACCTGGGGCGTGCACTGGGCACCCAGGCGTTGGGAGAGAAGAGAGAACTGAAGGCGTGGTCCTGAGGGAGGTCGTTCATGCCCTTACGTCTCACTTTTTAGTCCTGGGATCAGCAGCACTGGCATTGCCAGGGAGTTTAGCACAATTTCAGTCCCAAGTTCAACCCCAGACCAACAGCATCAGAATCTCATGTGTACACACCATGAATTTTGACTGTGGCCTCGCCAGCCTGTCTGCCATTCTGTGCAATTGCAAACATATGGTCAACAGCATCTTGGCTCCCCCTTCTTTCAGGCAGCCCTCTCTGCTTTCATCCACTACAATTTGGAAAAGCCTGGTTAACCCCTCAACCCTCTGTTCTCCCCCACTCCCATCAGCCTTTCCACAGTACCTCTGTTGTCTGCGTTGTTCACGTTGCCAACATCTTTCCTGCTTCTTGGCCCTTTACATGTGCTTTTCTTCCCCCTGCCTAACACTCTTCAACTGGCCAGTCCCAACTCTTTCATTAAGTCTCAGCTGAAATGTCCTTTTCTCGAAGACGCTTTTCCTGTCGCTCACGCTAATGGAGACTCCCCCCTATTCTCTTTTGTGGCCAAAAATTCCTTCTCCTCCTAGCAGTCATTACAATGTATAATTATACATTAGCTGCCTACCAGCTTTTTCAGGGGAGGGTGACCCTATACATCCAGCGCCTGCACAACAAAGCCTGGATCCGAATAGGTGCTCAATTAATACTGTTTGAATGAACAAATGATTGAATCCAGTTTCTTCATGGCAAGATGCTTAGATGTGAATGAACGTCACCCATTTCTAAGAGAATGATAATGGATGTTGTGTTTCTCAAACTAATTTGCCTCTCTTTGGAAAACCTGTTAAAGCTCTAGGGAACAGGGTTCTGCAGAGCATGGTTTGGGAAATCCTGGAGTAAGGAAAGATGAGAGGAGAGTTCCTAGAAGTCAGTGCTACACAGAAATCTAGGGAAGATAAAAGTGAGGAGTCCTCACTTTCAGAGGTCCTTAGAAAAGAAGCGTCGTGAAAGAGGCCACTGGTCCTCACTGTAAATGTGTAGCTCTCCCATGTCTTGCTGTGAAGATTCACCCGTCAGTGACAATGACCAGAGGAACATTACAAACTCCAGAACCATCCATGGAAGAATCCGCAGCCACCACCACTATGAAAAAGCAGTGTTTTTGGAGAGTCTACATCACAATCCTTTAGAAATTGATTTGCGAGTCATCTTTCTCTGAGCTCACTGCCCAGTATAACAGAGTAGGACTACCAGCCCATCGGTCACGACAGAGGCAGAAATAAGCTATCTTCGAGGAGGCCATAAAGTGAAGCTGTTCTGGTTATGACTCGGTAGCAAACCATCCTTAAACATGGCTCCAAACAGCAACAATCACTTATTTTGCTCACATCTCCGATCTGTGCAGCGTGCACTGAGGAGAGCGTATCTGTCTCCTGTGGCCGCAGCCTGAGCAGTCTGACTGCGGCCAGAAGGGTTCTGTGGGAGATAGCTCACTGCTCGGACTGGCAGGCTGGGGCGGAACTGCGGGCTGTGGGCCAAGACCCCAGTGCCCCCCCATGGGAGCCTCTCTAGAGGACGCTGGGCTCCCCCACAGCAAGGGGGCTGGCTTCCAGGTATGAGCACCCCAACAGCACCACGAAGCCACACAGGCTTACCTCATAGCCTCAGAAGTCACCGAGCTTCCTTTCTGCGGCCTTCCATGGAGGAAAGAAGCTACAAGCCCCCCAGATTCAAAGGGATGGGAATTAAGCTCTGTTCTTGGGGGGAGAGGGGTGAGATTCTTGAAGAGTGTGGAGAATGGGAGAGATTGCTGTAGCTGTCTTTGGAAAAAATGCCACAGAAGAAAAGATGCAGAGAAGAAATAATTTTTTTTTTTAAAGATGAAACTTGTTAAAAAGAAACTCCACTCTGAATCTTCCTTTACTACAGGGGAAGGAAAGAGATGTCAGTACATGTCAAGATCAAATAGGGAATTTCTTTTTAAACATGTGGAGCCCTGACCCAGGAAAATCACAGAGGGTTCATGGGAGCATGAAACTAGGACCTGATGGAGGTTATTGCAGTCATTGTGTCCAGGAACATAAACCAGATGAATGTCAATCCAAACCGGTTCTTCTAGCTAGAGAAAAGCCACAAGGCTGGCCAGCATTGGTGACTTGAAGGTACAGGCTTTCAAATAAATCCCTGATTTTCTGGGAGAGTCCCAATTCAAATATTTTGTCACCATGATAATCCTGATCTGGCGCCTTGAAAGATACGTAGGACTTAAATATTCTGCCAAGCAGGACAACCAAACAAAAGACAACCAGAAGTGGGGAAGAGAGCAACAAAAAAATCATCTCTTTTGCCTTTTTCGTCTTTTTTCCTCTTTTGTCCAATGTGTTAGAAGACGGGTGCTTTGTGAATACACCCAGCACAAAGTCAGTCCCAAATAAACATTTATAAACACTGAAGAGTTCCCCTCACCACAGGCCTTAAAATTTCGGTATTACACAGTCTTTCCTTTGGTCACGTCAGTTTAGCAGACACAGAGATGCACCACTCAGATCCCTCTCTAGGAAAGAGTGTGGGCCACTGACAGCCTCAGGTCTTAAGGTTTTTAAAGTCTGCCTCCACTTTCAAGCCAAGGTCACGCTCTTCTTAGGGTGGTCCCAGCCAAAGACCGAGCAGGACAGTGGAATAGGATCCACTTCGCCCAGCATGGGACCCTATAAAGGGTGTGAATGAAAAGTATTGCCAGCCATATCAGTAATCAAAGGGTGCTGTGGCCATTGTGTTATCAGCTGATACTGCCATCTCCGAGGTGAGCAGAGGGAACTCAGGATGTGGAAGAACAGGACACTGGCCCTAGACAGCCAGGTGCACACCAAAGGAATGATGTCAATGAGCTCAGACCTTTGCACCTTCCCACACATAGAAAAGTGCTAAATTCCTTAACTTGAGATATCTGGTTTTCCTTATTTTATTTAAAAAAAAAATCTTATTTATTATTTTAATTATTATTATTTTTTGGAGGGGAGGAGGAGGTAATTAGGTTTATTTTTAGTGGAAGTACTGGAGATTGAGCCCAGGACCTCATGCATGCTAACTAAGCATGCGCTCTACCACTTGAGCTATACCCTCCCCCCTGGTTTTCTTTAATTAACAGTCATCTTTTGATGTTCCCACTACCTGGTCTTCGTTGCAAAAACTCCTGTATATCCTGGCCCCTCCCTTGCCTTGGCCGAACAGTCTCTTAGAGGGATCTGAGAGGCTGCCTCCTGGGCTCGAGTCCTCAGAATGCCCGCCGAGTAAAACATAACTCTCAACTTACAGGCTGTGCAATTTATTTCAGTTGACAGGGCCATATTTGCTCTGGAGTTCTCCACGGAGCTGGCAGAGGCTTTACCAGTCTACACCATGGTCTGACAGCTCCCGCTGTGCAATCCTGCTTCGTACTCTTTTGTTTTCACAGCTGTTACTCCTGCATACATTTTTTTTGCTTCCAAAATTCATCTCAGCATCTGCTTCCCCAAGAACGCAACCTGCAATAGGCAGTAGCCTCAAAGGTTCTGCATGCAAAGGCCAGTCTCTCAGCATCGTAAGCCCCACCCAGCCTCGCGCACCTTAGATCACATGGGAGTAGAACACTGCACAGGTGCATTCTGACGTAGGAAGAGAAGAGACAGGAGAAGGCTGGAATGTTTTCATGGTGTCATGGTGCACTAGTAGCCAAGAAAGGATGGGATGGGAGATAAAGCTTGTAAGATGTTATCATTGTATTCATCTTCAGGGGGTCCTGAGCAACTCCTACCCCTGCCAAACAAATACCACTTTGGAACAAGACTTTCTTTAGTCCCCTAAATTTCCCTTAAAGTCACTGAGGTTTAAAGACCTTAAATATAAAGCTGACTATCGCGTGTTGACAATAATGTAACTATTCACATTTAGGGACTGATTTTACATTTAAAATATAGGAACATGGCTGGATTTTAGCTTAGCATTTTAAAAGGATCAGTGGCTTACATGGGCACAGGATGTTTGGGTCCTGAGTGCCAGCCATCCTTGATAAGAGTGAGACCTACCCGCACCTGGTCCCAGAGATAGGAAGGACCCGACAGCCAACTCTCAGGGCAGCCAAAGAAGTAGGACACCCAGGGACACAGTGCTGCCTCTGCACCTGCTGAGACGCACTGAGGAAGGGCCGCTTCCCCCTCTTCACAAAGGGAGGACCCCAGGCCGTGGAGGACCCCCAGCCTGTGTACCAGTGAGCCTCACGCTGCGGCACCAGAGCAGGCCTGTGGGGAAACCATAACCTTGAACCCCCTTTTTGAGCAAGGGGCCTTCTTCTTCCTTCCCCATCCTGTCTCAGAAGCCCAGAAGGTAGCCTTAATGCTTCCTTGTGTTTCACCTGTTTGACCTGAGACTCTCCATGAAAATCCATTCATTTAGAGGAGAGACCCACTGCTAATTCTATCTCACCCCTGGAACCAGGGACTTTAATCTCTAGTCAGTGTAATGCAAGGGCCACAGGGAGACTTTATCTACTAAAAAGCACTGACCTTGCCTTGCAAGGTAGGAGATGTAGAAGAAAATCAGGGTCAGTGTCCCCAGCAGAGGCCACTCCTCCCTCGCTGCCGTGCAGCTGGCTTCCTGCAATCAACCAGGGACCTGACCAGCCACCCGGTGTGGATGCTTCCTCTCCTTGTGTCTTCTTCCACCTCACAGCTCCTTCTTGCTCGTGCTGTCAGCTTCTTGGCATTTTCTGCTTCATGTTCTTCTGCGTCTTTTCAATTCTGCTCCTGTTTCTGGAGGGGTTTCCAGCAGGCGGAGAGCTGCCCGGTTCAAGCATCTTCTGACTTGAACTTGAACCGTGAGCGCCTCTTCAGCTGTGGCAGGTTCAACCCAGAAGCGTAAAGGAGTTAATGTCCTGGAAGTAATAACAGTAATAACTCTCAACGGATGGAGTTATTGTGACTCATTGTGATGGGCTGATGACTTATTGTGACAGGCGCTCCCTGAATGAGTAGGTGTCCTGCTTTCATGGCCTCCAGGGGGAAAACATCCATGAGTCCTCCATGGTTTCTCAAAGGATCCCCAGTAGGGGTGACGTCCAGCTGCCCACGGTGGTAACCACTCTAAGTCTAGTCATTTTTTCCTCCTACATGTCCCGTTTTCCCATCATGGTCTTGACGTGTGATTCCTGGAATCACCTCTGGTATTAGCTGGGGTTCTCTAGAGAGTCAGAACCTATAGGATAGATAGATATATAGACAGACAGACAGACAGAAAGACAGATAGGAGATTTATTACAGGAATTGGTTCACTCAGCTATGGAGGCTGAGAAATTCCACAATCTGCCATCTGTAAACTGGACAACCAAGAAAGCCTGTGGTATAATGACAAAGGCTTGAGAACCAGGGGACTGCAGGTTTAAGTCCCAGAGTCCAAAAACCTGAGAACTAGGCACGCTGATGTCTAACGGCAGGAGAAAATGGACATCCTAACTCAAGCAGAGAGAGAGAGAGTTGGCCCTTCCTCTGCCTTTCTGTTCCTGCAGGCCGCTGGACGAGGCCCACTCCCACAAGTGAGGGTGGCTCTCTGGACTGAGTCTCCGGAATCAGATGCTAATTTGATCAGGATGTTTGATCCAGAAATACTCTCACAGACATGCTCAGCAATAACGTTTTACCAGCCACCCGGGCATCTGTCAGGCCAGCCAAGTTGACACCTCAGATTAACCGTCGCACCTCCTGAATAAACCTCCGACACCTATGTTCCCCTCTCAGAGTCTAAAACAGGTCCCAGTTCACATCCCAGGAGAACTGATTGACCCCTCAGTCACCATTGCCTGCATTGGCAGAGCTCTCCCACACCCCCACACAGACTGCTGACCGCCCGCTGCTGCCCGCTCTGGAGTCTGGGCCTCGGGCCTCGGCGTCTTCAGGCAGAGATGGGAGGACGAGCTGCAGCACGCGGCTGTGAGAGCTGCCTCCCTAGTTGGGGGTGGGGTGGGGGGGCATGTCCCTGAGAAGGACTCCAAGCAGGACAGGCACTCTGGCCTACCGATTCAGCATGGAATCCGAGCATCTGTGTCTACAATTAGACGTGTCCTGACAGTGCATACAGCCTGTTGCCCCTCACAAGAGAGACGTGATTCCAGGCGCCCACCGGTATTTGTAAGTGCAAGTGATTCACACAACTCCAGAGACTCATCAGCCCCTCGACTTTGTTTCTTCTTCCTCCGGGGGAATATTCTGTGACGGACTCTGCCCAGAAGGCAGTGAACATACAAGGACTTGACAGGCAAACGTGTGTGTGAAAGGAAATCAGGAGTGAGCCAGAGACGGCAGGGAGAGGATCAGATCATGGAGCCAGTGTGACCCCGTGTAAGGGAGCGGGAGAGGAGTTTGAATGGAAGCATCCGAGGCCACTGGGCTTGGCAAGGCTGCCTGGGAATCCTTGAGCCTCATCTGCCAACAGAGGAGTCCTCTGCCTCCCGGGGTAGGTCAGCCTTAGTATCCCTGCCAGACAAGTCCTTGGTGGGGAGCAGCCCATTCGAGCACAATCTTGGCACAAACACAGACCAGGCTTCAAAGTGCAACAGCCAGAGTCGAGGATACTCCCCACTCTTCAGGTCCTGGGAGGTCACTCTCAAGGTCACTCATGGACTATCGAATTGTTCCCCCTTTCCAGACACTCTCTGCTGAAGAGTGTGCGTCCTGTTATCTTGGGGATGGCCAAATGATTTGCTTTGACCAATGGAATGTGAACAGAAGTGAAAGGTGTCACTTCTGGACAAAAGTTTTAAGCCCCAGTATGAAGTTCACCATATCCTTTTTCTCTTCTTCCTCCACAACCAGCAACGTCCCAGAGAGAAGTGACCTCATCAACCTGAGTCCTGAGATGAGGATGGTATGGCACAGAGCCATGGTCACCCCACGGTCCTGCAGTACAGACAAGAGAGACAGCTCAGTTGTTCAGCCACTGAGATGACGGGTCCTTTGTTACCCTAGCGTAACCCAGCCCGGACTGCCCCATACACAGCTTCTGCCATCTCTCCTTGTCCTCTTCTCCATCAATATAAAAAAGCCAGAGCATCCGACACAGGACTTGAGAAAATACTTGTTTTCTCCACCTGCCTTCCTCCTCACTCTCACTGCCACAGGCAGTAAGTTAGACTTTAAAAAGATTGTTTGTTAAGTTTTCTCATCAGCTAGCGCTATTAAGACAAATGCTTATGATTTTATATCCTGAATAGAGTATTTTTTAAAGGAGGAAAAAATAGGCATCTTGATTTTACAGCCTAGAACTTCTATGACGGCGTATCCACTTTACCACACCGCCATGATAGACTCCTCTTCAGAAAATTCTTCTTAAAATATATGTCCTGCCTAGCTCCATGTCTCCATCAGTGTGTTGTTTCCCGTTACGTGCCATAATTCTTTTTCCCCTCTTTTGTAAATCCTTTACAGTGGATTCAAGGGAATAAAACTACCTCTAAGAGCTTAACTTTCCGGATGAATTTATACAACTTCAGATGAACAGGAACAGAATCCTGACAACTGACAAAAGATTCATAAATACAAATCCACTTTGGCATCTGTTTTCTCTGCTATAAAATAAAAAGGGGGGAAAGGAAACAGCCAGCAGATGCTGGCTTAGAGCAGCTCAGTTGGTCACCCACGATCCCGCTGAGCGATGCCAGAAGCCTGGTGCCAAGGGACCGTCTGCATTTGGTGCATGACCTTTGCCTGCCAGGGATGCGGGGAGCCTGGGAACAGTGTGGGAGATCCCTTTTGATTTAGTCGTGGATTAAAATAGATTTTGCAAACGTTGGGCAAGAAAGAGCACACGGAAATTTGTGGAAGAGATGTTTGGAAGGATGCTGATCTTCAACTAAAAACAGGAACACGGCTGAATCCTGACTAACCTACCTACTTATAGGGATTTCTTACAGACAAATGTTCCTGTCAGCTTTTTTCTCGTCATAATGGTCATTGCTGATTTCCCGTTGGAAGAAATTAAAAAATTATGCATGGGAAGGCTGCAAGTCACAGAGAAAAGTTACGAACACCCCAGGAGATTTCTTGTGCCAGGTAACGGGCCGTGCAATGTCAGGTCACTCTTCACCCACCCTGCCCCCGGCTCTCCTCAAACCTGGAGACAAAGCCCTTGGTCACTCTGGATACCAAATACATTTGGTTTCTAATAGCAAACTAGAGTGAGTTTCATTTTGGGCCCTCAGCTGTAGTAAGATGTTCCAACTGGTGGAAATCAATCCAACTGAAGTACCCTTGAGCACAAATCACAGGAGACTAGACTGCAATTGAGGGAAATTATTGTCATAACTTTGCTTTAGAAGCTAAGTCGGCCTTCTCGCTGCGTGATCACTGACACGGCCCGGATGCTCTCAGCTATCCGTGATGACGCGGGTGCCAGCATGCGTCTGTGCTAGAGGGAGTTATTACAGTGTCTTTAATCTACCTGGGGTGTGTTATCATGATTAAAAACAAAAGCGGAGAGGAAAATAATAGAGTTGAATCATATCCACGGGGTTCCAGGCCTGACATGTGCTAGCAATACTATTTTTTAATTTATTTTTTATTTTTTCCAAAATACTTATTTATTACATTATTTAATTATTTTATTTTGGCAGGGGGTAGGTAATTAGGTTTATTTATTTATTTTTTTCAGAGGAGGTACTAGGGATTGAACCCAGGACCTTGTACATGCTAAGCACATGCTATACCACTGAGCTATACCCTCCTCCCTGCTAGCAATACTCTTAATGCCAGCATTTAGTGGGTTCCTGAAGATTCTGTCAATCAGTACAAACACGCCACAATGCAGAATAGCTAAAAAGTTTCCTTTTCATACATAAGCAAGCTCTCCTACTGTGTTTTCACAGTCCTTTTCTGTCGTTTACTCTCTGGTAATTATGCAGCTCAAACAAGGTTTCTGACCCAACTGGACTCACAGAATCGTAGACTGTGGTTCTAGACAGAAACCTCCCTCCACCCCAGCACACTGAGCACTCCATCCCTCAGGGGAGAAAAACCGAAGCCCGAGAAGGTCAAATGAGTTGCTCAAGGTCACACAGTGAGTTAGAAGCACCTGGAATTAAAATCCAGGACCAGAACTGTTTTCCTGGCGAGTATGTCTCATTGTTCAGCAGCAGCTTTAAGTTTTTTTTTTCTTTTTTCTTTTCAGAAGTGAGTAGGCTATGAATTATAAATAAATCAATAGTACTCCACACCAGATCCCCCAAAGGTAACTCAGTACAGGACGCCTCCGCTTTTACGATGCAATTAAAATGCAGAACATTCCCAGAAACAGATGTTACAGAGCTGGGCCTCCTTACACAGATCCCGGCAAGGCTCCGCCAACTGTGGGTACAAACCATCACACAGACCAAAGACTGCAGAACAAAGGGACCAAGAAGGCAAGAAGTAACGCCGAGGGGTCCATTAGGAAATAGCAAAGAAAGAGAGAAGAAAAATGTGTCAGGTTGAAAAGCAGGCGTTGCCTCTGCATGTAAAGGGAGCCCATTAATCTTGGAGAAAAGGCAGAGCAGAAATCCTGGGTGCTGCCAGTTTGCTTCTTGTTATTTGAATTCAGCTTACTGAGCATTTAATGAAATGTCTGCTACGTGCTGGGCATGAGGTTAAGCATGGGGACACATACAGTGATGGGTCAAACAGCCTTGGCCTCTGCCCTCAATGAGCTTCTAGTCTTATAGGAAAGATGGACCAGAAAGGTTTTTCAGTAAATGTCTTAAGTACTGTGGTTTGGATGCTCCAGAAACACCAAGGAGGACCTGCAAACCCCTCTTCCACATTCAGTTCATGCTGCCTCTAGGAACTCATAGCCCAGCCGTTCAGGTGGGAATGATCCCACCCCCAGATGGGGGGTGAGCCAATCAGCCTGTGACATTTCTGCAGCCCCCACAGTGATTGGATCCCGTGGGTACATGACCTGAGTGTGTCTACACAGAGTGAAGCCTGCTTTTCTTCAGTGGTTGGTGAAAGAGGTGCCCTACAATGAACAATGTGGACTTTGAATAAGGCAACCACAGCTGTCTTGTGACCATGACCGGGTGCTGAGTGGGAAGCTTCCTACTGTCCCAGAGTTGAGATCCAGGAGAAGGCTAGAGAGAGAGGGAATAAGAACTCCATGGGAAAATTCTAAAGAGAGCAGGGAAGTTGTTGGGATTCACTACAAGGCCACTGAACTGACTCCCCTTCCACCCAAGTCAAGTGAGGACCCCTGAGGACCCCGCAGTGGGAAGTGGGGCAGCAGGTGCACCCCTCACTCCATGGCTGGACGCCCACTTTGCTGCAGAAACCCACACGCCAAGCCTGGGGGCCCTCCTGGCCAGGGTACGGGGAGGGAGCGGCTCCTGGGTGACACGGGCAGTCTGCCCCGGAGATGAGCACAGTGACCGGAGCCTTCTTGCCCGGAGTGTTCTTAGGTTGGCAACCAGTGTAAAAAGTAGGGAGTTGGTATGGTGGGTCTGGAAACAACGTGGGAGCGATGTCCATCCCATCCCAGTTCCTCAAGACCATGGGAGGGCATGGAAGGGGCTGCGGGAGTTTCTGTGACTTCACACACACGTGACAGAGGTGAGAAAAGGAGACAGAAGCCAGGAGGCTGTGTGGCAGCTTGCAGCCAGCCAAGACCACAACCCCTCTGGAGAGGATTAGGGTACAAACTTCTGGAGGTATTGAAAAAAGAAGACACAGCCGCTCTCTCTGAGGACTCCTTGTCAGGAGCCGGGACAGAGGTGACCAGCGTCCCAGGAGAATCTGCTCACTGTCTACCTACATCACCTGGGACCAGAGGACGATGGGGGGCACCTCCCACCATCGTGGCAGCCAGCGAATAAAGCACCCGCGGCCACTTCCCCGGCCCCTCTGCCTAGGGGCAAACACAGAGGCTCCCAGAACTGAAAGGGGAGAGAGGAGGGGGGACGGAGCGCCCCATGCCCCGGTCTACTGCTTTAGCTGGGCTGGGGGTGAAGGCAGACAAGGGGACGTCTTAACAGTGGATATGAGGTTGGGGTTTCAAACACAAAGAAGACCGGGTGGTCACTGCTGAAACAGACGGTTTCACTAACCATTGCTGGCTGTAAAGTTCTGGAATCTGTTCAAGATGTTAGTGGGAAAGGGAGCAGCGAGATTTGAACTAGAATATTGGGAGCAATGATTGGAGACAAGTAAAACTCTTTAAAACCCCTGTTCTGCCACTTCCTAACTCTCTAAATGGGGATGACGACGCTGAATGCGCAGGGTTGTTACAACGGCTTCGCGCGCTGCCTCAGTCCATTCCGACTGGCATAAACCCAACCCCACAGCCTGAGTAGATTCAAAGTCATGGGATTTTCTTTCTCACAGCTCTAGATGCTGGGAAGTCTGAGAGCCAGGTGCCAGCTTGTGTGAGTGAGGGCCCTCTTCTGAGTCACAAACTTCTCCTTGGATCCTCATTCGAAGGGTGAGGGATTTCTCTGGGGTCTCTTTTATAAGGCCACAAATCCCACTCATGAGGGCTCTGCCTCCCAGAGGCCCCACTGCCAGACCATCACATTGGGTGTTAGGTTTTCAGCACGTGAACTGGGGGGGAGGGTGGAGAGGGGACACAAACACTCAGACCACCTCGCCTGTCCCTTCAAAAACCATTTAACATCATACAAAGAACGTCACACATGGAATCTATTGAGCTGGTGGGACACTGTTGAAGATGAGTGAAGCAGTCTATTTTTCAAAAATGACCACAGTAATATTTTCAATCCCATATGCTTTCTTTTTTGGAACCTTGTCACACACCATCAAGATATGGGGCTACGCCACCTGGGACCTGGGCAAGCCCCTGTGACTACCTAACACAGTGTAGTGGATGTGAGTGTGTCTTATTTCCAAAGCTGAGTTGGAAAAGGCAGTATGACATCTACTTGACTCTCTCTCTCCGGACATTGGCTCTTGGATCCAGCTGCCACGTAGTCAGAGAGCTCAGGCAACATGCGGAGGCCAACTGCACCAGCTAAGGTGTCAGCTGTCAGTTGTCATCGACTGCCAGGCATGAGACTGGACAGGACTTGAGGTGATTCCAGCCCCCGGCCTGCAACTTAATGCCAAGCTAATGCCAAGAAAAGCAGAAATGGGCTATGTCCACCAAGCCCTGCTCAAATTGCATATTTGTGAGCAAAATAATTACTGTCATTGCCTTAAGCTTCTACGTTTAAGGGTAATTTGTTCCATAGCCTTAGTTACCAAAGAAATAGTGAAATTGGCAAATCAGCAGGAGCTAGAAAGCACGGAGCCTTGTAAGCCGAGGAAGTGTTTGGATTTAGTCCCAAGTATGTTGAGGGGCCTTTGATGTGATATAATCCAGTTAGGTTTTGAGAAGGTCATTCTTTGCACCATGAGCACAGTACAGGTGGGGAGACTGATTGGAAGGTGACTGTGGTGGTTCATGACGGTGGCTTAGAATTGGGTCGCAGCGGCAGAGGCGGCAAGAAGGTGACAGATTTGCAATGTTCCCCATTTAGCAGCTGGGAACATTCCAAAACCCAAGTGTGATATCGTCATTGTCAAAGAGCTCTTCCACTGATCATAGATAGTGGCTGCAAGGCGCTCGGCACCAAGAAGGCTAATAAATGCAGGTTCTAAGAAAGACGGGGTGGGAGGCACGTTCCAGGTAGAGGGTACCACATGAACAAAGGCACAGTAGCCTGAGGTGCTGGAGGAACTGGATACAAGCTGAGGACAAGCAGCGCCCATCCCTGTGAATGTGCGGTGAACGCAGGCGATCCACTGGCTCCTACACTGGGCCTCACTCCTAAAAGCCCCAGTGATGGAGCTGTAGGCGCCTCAGGGATCCTGGCGGGGAGGCGCCATCTCAGCCCCTGTGCTTCTAGGACGGGTATTTAACGTCATTCCCACGGCAGACACTAGCAGTGTTTTCCCTTCTGCGGCTGGGAACTTCCACTTGCTTTTGTCTTTGCCTTCTGTCTGCAGTGAGAATCTGCAGGAGAGACAGGAACGTGGTCGGGAAAGAAGGAATTAGCAGTCGGTGAAGGAGGAGAGAATCAGTGGAGACCCAAGGAGAGAAGGGTGGGGGTCCTTTCAAGGTTTTGTATTTGGCAAAAACACAGACAAGGCTGGGAATCTGGGACCAGTTCAGAAAATACTTAATTAAATACTATTAAGAGATGCAAAGGGTCAAGATCGGTTCCATATAGAGATTTAGCCCCTAGAAAGATCCTTTGTCCCATTTTCTGACTTTGCCATCTACGTCTCTATCTGAATCTTCTTAGGACTGTGTTTCGGGGAAAAACAATCCATTCAAAAATTCTTCTTAAATTCTAATTTGAATAGGATGGACTAAAGTCCACGGGACAGTACAGAATACTGCCTGAGAGCAGGGTCGTGGATAAATACCTTAGTTTCCTCAAATAAAGATAAAGCAGTTCCAGCCTCCTAGTAGGGGTATTTCGAGTATTGAATGAGATGATGTGTTTCACCCTTAATATAGTAACTGACTTATAATGAATTCTCCATAAATGTTAGCTTGCCATCACTTTCGTGTGACTCCTGCTAAATGAATACAGTGTCATTGTTTTACATCAAATTTTGGGTATTAATATAATGTACATGGACCTGCAGAGAGAGGGGAAAGTCACCCCTGGAAGGCACAGTTCTTTGTGGTGCCCAGCTGCAGTGGCAGGCAGGTAACTCACCAGGGGTGGTCCTGTGTGCCACATCCCAAAGTGGGGACGGTGCTCAGGTGGTGCCGGGGTGGAGAGACGTCAGACTGAGAACATCAGGGAAGTTCCCCCACAAGGGGGTCTTGGGCTGAACTTAAAAGACAATTAGCATGGTCACAGCCTCGCAGATGACCCCACCTTGTATTTACGAGCTTGTTTAGGCTCCTCAGAGTTGGCTTGTTGACCAACAATATAGCTTCCACCTCTGGCTCCCACCCCCAGGCTCTCACTCAGCCACTCTCTCATCTTCTGGGCTCTCTCACTCTGGGGGAGCCAGATGCCATGTCCTGAGGACAGTGAAGCAGCCCAGGTGGAAGGAATTCAGGCCTCAGGTCAACAGCCAGCAAGGGATGGAGCCCTTGTGGCCACTACGTGAGTGAGCTCAGAAGCAATCTTCTGGTTTCAGTTGAGCCTTGAGAACACTTAGCCGACAACTTGACTGCAACCTTGGAGAACCTGAGCTGGAGTTCCTCAGCTGGGCTGCTTCCAGATCCCAGACCCTCAGAAACTATTCATAATAAATGTTTATTATTTTATGTTTTTATTATTTTATGTTTATTATTTATGTTTAAATTGTTACACAGCAGTAGAAATAACTGATACAAATGGGAATAAGCTGTACGAAGAAGTAGGGGAGGATATTCCAGGCAGGAGGAGCAGAGTGTGCAAGGGGTCCCAGTTCAAGCCTTCTGGTGAGCGGGAGCTGGAGACTAAGCTCACGGCTGAGCCAGGGCCAGATCAGGGCAACCCGGGAAACCTGACAGTGTGTGAGCTGAAACCTGAGAGCCAGGAAGAGCCTCCAAGGGATTTCACCCTGGGAAGGGGTATCTCCACATCCAAACTTCTCACAAGGGATGTCGTGGCAGCCCTGGGAGGGGCAGACTGGGCGGTGTTCTCTTTCCCCATCTCTGCTGGGTTCTTGTTGGGGTGGGGTGGAACTAGGGAAAACTGGTCAAATAACTACTCATCACAAAAACACCAAGTCCAGATGGTTTTACAGGGAAAACTTACAAAACCTTTAAGGGATAGGAAAGCCAATGTTATGGACATTGTTGCAGAATACAGAAAAAGAAATAAAGATTCCAGATTCTCTTTGTGAAGTCACCACAACATTGATACCTAAATCCAGCAAAGATAATCTAAGAAAGATAACCGCAGACTGATCTCACTTATGACTTGACAAAAATACCTAACTTAAGTTATTAGCAAAAATACCAGCAAATAGAATGCAGCCATCAGCTGGAGAACTAATATAATATGATTAATTGGAGTTCATGCCAATGGGGAAAAGACAGCTTTATATTATAAAACATATAAACAATTAATCATGTCAATCACTCAACTCAAAAAATTGTGAGATGTCCACATAGATGCTGACAAATGATAAGATTCACATCCATTCTTGATTTTAGCTCAAGTGACCAATCACTGTGATTTGTCTGGAAACAAGGAGTTTTCGAGGATGCTCCACTTTCAGTGCTAAAACCAAGGAAAAACCCAGGCAAGAGGGACAAGTTGATTATGCTAATTTCCACAGAAACAGAGGACTATTTCCTTAGCAGTGGAGATAGAGATAAACATAGCTACTGACAGATGTACATCTCAATCCAACAGGCAGCATGAGAGAAACACTACAAATATTGTCAATAAAGTTGGGAACAGGTTGATGACATCCACTGACACCACATTATTTAACATCATTACAGAGGGACTAGCCAAAGCAATTCCCCAAGAGAACAAAATTAAAAGTAAAAGAAATTAGAAAGGAGGAAATAAAATTACCATTATCTGCAGATAATATGATTGGATACCTAAAAAGCCTAAGAGAATCAACCAAATAATGATTTCAATAATGGTGGTTGAGTGTCTAACATAAAACATAGACAGCATTCCTGTATAAAGACAGCAAGCTGTTAGAAAATATCATAGAAGAAAATAAACACCCTTTACAAGAGCAACAACAACAACAAAAATATCTAGAAATAAATACGGACGGAATTGATTCAAATCAACAAAAAAATAGGCAAACTGTGCCGAAGGAAGCTTAAACTTAGGTAAGTAAGAAGAAAAGTTGAAGGCATGAATATGCACACTCTGTTTTTGTATGGGAAGACTGTCAATTCTCCTAAAACTAATCTATATATGTAATGGAATGGGATAAGAATAAAAATACCAACAGCACATTTTTTTTTTTTTTTTTAGAACTAGACACACTGAATTTTGAAACATCTCTTGAGAAGCTGGAGACTAGGGATTTACACAGCACAACACAGAAGAACTTCCAAAAAATGTTATTCATTTCCCTCCATCACGGCCCCTATTTCCCTTCCCTGTTTCCTTTTCCCCCTCTCTCTCTTCCTCTCTCCACTCCTCCAGCTCCTGCTGGTTCCCTCATCTTCTCAGGCTGCCCCTGCCAGTCTTACCCTTTTCCACTTAAAGGAATTTGACCTGCTTTCAAATTCCATGCCTCTTTTCCAGCACTAATCCTGCTCATAATAGAAGGCACAGAACCAGGATTCTTAGAAGACAGCAAGGAGGAAATAAAGGAGTAGGAAAGAGGGAGAAGGAAGAGAAAAAGCAGAATCGCAGATATTCTCCACCAGACCTCTACCGTTAACCACGGCAAAGAGCATTTTGCTGTGACAATTTAACAAATAATGGCTGTTAATTAGCTTTGAAAGAGCAAGTGCTATAGAAATGGTAATAGTGGAGGTAACTTACCACCCAGTTCACAGAAAATAATAATCGTGCGTGTAGAATTTACCATTTATAATGACTATCACCAAAATTGTAATGTGGTGGGACAGGTAGTATGATTCTCATTTCGCTTACCTGCGAACTGGAGCCTTAAAAGTTAAGCGACTTACTAAGGAGAAAAATCACAGCGTCTACAGAAGTCTACAGTGTCTAGAAGGTGCTCTGCAAAGGAGGCTAGGTTTCGAAAATTGTTGACCCCAAATATTTAAGACTAAATCAGCCCTTTTATATAAGAGTGAGCATTGGGTGACATTAACCTAGTATTTGTGTATGTGAAGTACGTATATTTAGCATTAAAGTTTCCCATGAGGGAAAAGAAATGCCAGAAATAAAAATAGGAATCTTCTAAGAGAAATTAAAGGGAACAGGTGCCAAGATCTTGTCTTCACATGTCGGTTTGCTGTGGCCACAGAGGACTCAGAGCACCTGCCTGAGTCTAATTAGAAATTTTCACCTGCAGATGCTGTAGGTGCAACTTCAAAACCCATGGACCAAGATGTACACCAGCTGTAACTTAACTTCTCCTATGACTGAACTATGTTCCCGCTCAGTCAGTCTTTCAGGTTTTTCCCTCGGGGCTAACATCTGTTTCACATCTTTTCTTTTATCTTTCCTTTCAAAACTGTAGACAATCTCTAAAACACTGGCCATATTTACAGTATGTGCCTCCTGTAAGTCATTTCCAGAGAGTGGTGATAGCCACGTTGCATAACTGCACACCTTCTGCCTGTCCCGGTATCAGTCAGGATTTGCTAGGTTTGCTGCAGTTAACAGGTAATGTCAGAATCCCCATGGCTTAAAACAATGAAGACCTTTTCTACTCAGACAGCCTGTTAAATGTGGGCTGGCCCACAGCCTTCACTCAGGAACCCAAGCGTTGAGACCCCATCTCAATTTCCATTTCCATGATCTTGGAGGCAAGGGAACATAAACGTGGGAACTCCCATGTCGGCCCTCAAAGCTTCCGTCTGGAAGTGACCACATCATTCCACTCACATTCTCCTGACCAAAGCAAATCACCTGGGCATGCCGGAGGCCCGCAGACTAGGAACGTTGCTCCTCCCCGAGGGAGGGGCGCTGATGGTTCTGAACTCGAATATGGTCTACACCGTCCTCTTTGTTCCTCAGGCCATGATTTCAAGAACGTGAAAAGCCAGACTGAGCTATGGGCGAGCACATGGCTAAGTGGCCCACCAAAGAGTCAGCCCAGCGTCCTGAGCTCACGTGCGCCTGGATTCCTAATCCGGTGGAAGTGAGCAGGGATGCTTGTTCCAGTGGGAAACTCCTAACCTTTTGGGAAGGAAGTGAGAGGGGGCACAATATGTGAGAAGAATTCAATATTCTACGCAGAACTGAAACAAAGACTTCATTTTGGTTTAAAAAGGCCATATTTGGGGAAGGAGGAAGAAGCCAATTAGTGTATCATGTCTCTACATTTCTCAGACTTCTACATATAAACCAGTGGGCCAAGTCTAAATCTCTCAAAACTGTCTTGCCTGCAGATGCACAAAGCTCCACCCTCTGGTAATTCACTTACTCAAGTCAAATTATAAAAATGACTATGACCCTAGAAGCTTAGCTTTTTAATGTGAAACTCTAGTCTGTTAATACTGATTCACTCCCACTCTCAAGACTGTGTTCAAAATTAATATCTAAGAACCATCACCAACAACCTTCCGCTCTGGAACTTCATCTACTGTGCCCACTGCCCTCTGAGTTTATACATATCTTATTCTGTATCTATACACTGTGTTCTTAATTTATCAAATTCTTTGTTATAAGCTTATATAAAATACTTTTCTTTTCTCCTCCTCGAGTTCATTGAGTTTGAGATGTGTATTACACACAGAGATTTAGAGAGCAGAGTCAGAGAGGGAGATAGGATAACTCCAAGTTAAATGTTTACATCCTTCCAGCAGCAAGTAGAAATGTGGACTTAAACTGAAATAAGTAGTGAGGAAATTTATTATAAGTATGTACTTATTAAAACTATACAACTATATAGAGCTTTGATACAACTAGAGAGTCTAGAGGAAAGATGAGCTTCACATGTAGTTGAATCAGAGGTCCGACCAGGTCATTGAGAATACAGGTACTTCCCACTGCTTCATTCCATCCTCCTTGGGTTGGCATCCTTCTTGGGCTAATGAGGAGACAGCTATGTTCTCTCCCTGTTCTTGAAGGATGGGTGGAATTGTTCCTCAAATCCCTGTGGCACACTTAAACCCTCACACTTCACTGGCCATAATCATCCTTCCTTGAATCAATAATGGGTGAGGAGGAAGGCATTACCAACACTGACCTGGAGTGGATGGTGACCACCCCATCGCAACGGCCACCACAATGTGCAACCCACAATAAGATTCTGCTTCAAGACCTTCCCCCTGTCCATGCTTCAGTTTCCTCACCGGTAAACCAGGCTGGTTTCTGAGTTGCATTTTGTTTCTAACGTTCAAAGACTCATGAGTCTTTGAGAGATATAATATGCTATGAAAGTAACAATCTCTCTGATCTTCAGATTTATTATCTGTAAGATGGAGTAATAATACTTGTTTCTTGGGTTGTGGATAGGATCAGGGCGGGTATGCAATTAAAGAGTCTAGCACAGTGCCCATCCCACAGCAGTTAACTCAACAAATGACAAAATGGTGAGGATGATGATTTTATTTATTGTGCAGAGAAAAAGCTGATATTCCTAAGGAAACATAGGAGCCGACAGAGACGGAACAAGGAGTTGCTTTTTCAAAGAAAACATATTAATTCTCTTTGAGTTTGTTTTGCTTTGTTTTTGGTAGCCCTTTAACTTAATTCTTTTAAGTCATCTTTGGAACTGAAAATAGCTTCATCATTTTCAAGGCATCTTTCCAGAGGGGAAATTACATTAGGATTGCTATGCCCTTGTCACCATTAACTGTTATTTGCATCCAAAGAGGAAAGCATATCATTTAAATTCCAGATGCTGACTGTATAATTTATCTTACTACAGGCACAGGAATGTTTTCTTATTGTTCAGTTCAATTCTCCCGGCATTTCACAAATCACTAGTGCATAAAATTATTAACCTTTAAACAAATAATTTCAAGCTTCGTTTTTATGCCATCTTTGGGCTAGGATGCAATGGCCTAATGGGTCAAATAAGCAAAATACTCCACTATAGTCACTGTGCTCTCTAGGATAAAGGTCTTTTGCTCCTTTACATGTGAGGAGCAGGAAATCGTGTGTGTGTGTGTGTGTGTGTTTTAGTCAGTTTACAATGTTGTGTCAATTTATGGTGTACAGCAATCATGCTTCAGTCATACATATACATACATATATTCCTTTTCATATTCTTTTTCATTACAGGTTACTATAAGATATTGAACGTAGTTGCCTATGCTATACGATGTAAACGTGCTGTTTACCAGTTTTGCGAGGATTTCCTTGTATTTCCGACATAAGAGATATTTAGCTAAAGTTCAGTAGGTATCCTGTGTGATTTGTTCCGTATGCAGGTGTAGCTTTTGCTGCATTCGTGGCAGAGGGTGAGCTAGGCGTCCTACAGCCCCACCAGTCTTGGCTAGTCCCACGAGCAGGAATTCTTTACTCCACACTGGGGAGCAATCCAAACCAGAATGGGACACACCACCATTCTGGTAAGAACCATTTAGATAACAATGTAGGGTCGACCCATTTTAAAAAGGAACTACCACAAATGCAAGTGTCAAATTATTTCTGATTGACCAGAAACAAAAAAGACTACCTTGTCCATTGAAAGATGCTGGCTTCATTTACACCGTGAAAACTCCAGTAATTGTGAAAAGCAGAAAACTAAGTCTTCTCTGCCAGAGGATTCTATCATTACCTTCGCTCAACCCCAGTGGATTTACATAATTCAGGTCAGACTCTCATGATCAGCACCATGTGGATGGTGCAAATCCTCACTGTGAGACGGTTTAGTGAAAAGACATTAGCCATTTGCTAATGGCTGGGATTACAGACGCTCCCAAAGACCTGCCAGGTTCTCTGTCTATCCTGACAACTGAAACCAATAAACCGTCCCGGCTTTGTGCTAAATAGTTCCGGGACTGAGTGTTCCATCTTTTCCCTTATCAACTTCACTGAGGAATATTTATACACAAACATAATTTTTTCCCTCAGTGCTTAATAATTCTGGAACCAGGCAAAAAAATTTAGCTTCTTGATCTAGGAAATACTTTCACCTAAGAGATAAGACTGTGAAACAGTGGAAGAGATTAATTCTATTTTAAACCAATATGCACACCTCAAAACCTTTACCTCTATAATACATAAAATAATATGTCATAACCTCCAATACCAATTAGTTCTCTGCCTTGTAAGACTCTCCTTAAAATCATCCAGCCCTGGTCCTAAGCCCAATAAAGGCCCTCCCTGACTTCCCCTTCTGAGATATGACTATGACTATGACTCTGTCAAGGCAGTGTTCTCCTTAACTGCAGTTCGTTGAATACACTTAGCTTTCTTTGAGCAATGGGCTTTTCTAGTTGCTTTCTAGGGTGGTGATGGCTGACAATTCTTTGCTACAGAAAATGCTCTCAGAGGACATCACAGAGGTGGATACAGCATTTCCAATCCTCCTTTGCAACAAAGCCCCACTTCCTGATCAGCCATAATTAATAAACTGTCATCATTTTCTACATACGGGGCTCTACCCCAGAGAGCGTATCAAAGTGTCAAATATAGAATGTGTCCATGTGGAGCTATGAGTAACTTGGAGGCAGATAAAGGACCGAGAGGGGAGCGGGTGTGAGCAGTCACTACGTCCTTTGATACAGGATGACTTGGACAGACCTCAGTGCCAGGAGGGCTCAGGGAAGGGGTATCCTGACGCCTGGGAGATGCACAAGCTGCTGGAACCAACTGCTCACACTGCCTTCCTCCTCAGAGCCTCCCCAGATGCTTTTCCTCAGCCAGACTCCAAACCCTCTACTGAAGCCACAATTCATGAATATACTTGATGAGTTTGCCTCCCATTCAAGCTGCAGGAGACAATAAAAGATGCTTAAAGGAAAATCCAATTAAATATTCAAAGGATTACAAGGGCCAGGAGAGACCTGAATACACTATTCCTGGTGCCTCCTTGTTGCCATTTAAATTCTGCCCTGTCACATGCAATAGCTATTTATTCATTTGGAAGCTTATTTCCTCCAATGCCAGGACATCATCAAAGACTTTCCATGTGGCTTGCAGAAATCCCTTGGAGTATAACTTCTTTATTTATTCTGAAAAAGCAACCAACAATTCGAAATCTCCACAATTTCACGGGCATAAAATACAATATGTCAAAAGCAGATTTAGGGACACTTCCAGACTCTCTCCTCTTCTAAGCTTGTAACGGAAAGGACAAAGCAATGAAATAAAACCAAACACGGCAGCAGAGTGTAAAAAGCCACCCCACACTGAGCTGGTCCTCAAGGTTCCACCCACCATCACCGCCAAGTCCTAGGTGCCTTCATCCCACTGCCCCATCTTGTTGACATGGACTGTTGAACAGTTAGATTTGGAGACTGCTCCCTGGATGGGAATGCTTGACTCAGCTCCTCCACTTACCAATGATGTGACCTTGGAAAAGTCACCTAACCCCTCTGTGCCACAGTCTTCTCATCTACCATAACAAGGCTACTAATGATGACTCATAGATGGTAGGAAGTATGAAATTATAATAGTATTTAATAATGTATGGACAATGTTTATGCGAGTCAGGGTGTGACTGGTTACACTGGGTAACAAACAATCCCACAATCTTAACCCAGCAGAAGTTTATTTCTTATTCATGCCATATATATATATGTATAATATATAAAGGCTATATATATGCTATATATAATGTATAAATAGGTATATATAAAGCTTTGTATGTATATATAAAGCATCTGGGTTGCTATATATATATGTATACATATAACACTGCCGTGTGTTACATATACACATTGTTAAAGAGAGTAAACCCTAAGCATTCTCATCACAAAGAAAAATTATTTTTTCCTATTTAATTGTGTATCTATGACATGACGGATGTTCACTAAACTTACTGTGGCGATCATTTCATGATGTATGTAAGTCCAATCATGATGCTGGACACCTTAAACACTGATACAGTGCTGTATGTCAATTATACCTCAATAAAACTAGAAGGAAAAAAAAGAGTGATCACTTCTTACCACGATGTCTATGAGAGATGAGGGCCACTATAGTATGAGAATATCTATATCCTCCTAGCTTTGAGTTGCACTGTAAAAATCCCCTTCTGTTAACTTAATCTGGTATATGTCAAATCCCCAAAGGGTGTGGCCATGTCATATGACTGACAGGAGATGGATGGGGAGGAAAGGAAAATGGTGTCCTGGTAAATTCCCCATAATAATAAGGCAAATAAAGAGACCATGGGCAAAGGCTTTTATTACAAAACAAACTTATCCTGGATAAAGGTACTGCATCCTTGTCCATCCTGAAATACCTTCTCTGTAACTAAAGAGCACATTTGAAAAAGAAAAGAAAAGGTCTTACTGCATGTAGTAGCTTCTACACACATGAAGAAAAAAAAATTCACTAGCTGAATACTAGTGCTGTTACCATAGGTCTCTTAGGAAAAGGCCACGTAGCCAAAGGGGTGTACTTATGGCATATAGTTATAACAAGATTTTTATTCCATCTTATTGTTGCAGAAAGTTGTACAGAAAAATTAAAAATTGTGTCTATGTGTTTCCTAGAGAGGTTGATTTTACCATATCATTTTTAACAGATGGTTCAATTCTGACAAGTTGGATTTGCGGAGTCAACAGGAACACCAACAAGGCCAATAATTCCTAGTTGCTTCTCCAAAGTTGAGAACACTTACTTGAAGAGATAAGGTTTGGTGTTTAAGTAGATGCCAGCCTGTGACAGGTCATAAATTCAGGGCCACATTGCTTCATGATCTTATGCTTAATGAAAGCCATATGATCTTCACTACAGATGCCCCAAGTCCTCACCTCTCTGGGCCATGTAAAGATGAGAATGTAATCTTAGCAAAGCTACCATTGGTGCTTCTCTTTCCTTGCTCCTTTTGACCAATTTGGGATTATATGTTCTGCATGTGTGTGTGTATGTGTGTATGTATGAATATGCCTGTATTGGGAGTTTAAGATCATTATACATAAGATGTCATGTATCTATTCATCCTAAGGTATTACCTTTTCTATATATTACATATGTAATAAATATATGACTTATTCTATGCCATTAAATATTCTTCAGAAGCAAAATTTTTGATAGAAAAAAATTGGATCATTCTCCCATCCTATTATATATTATAATTTCTTGAGCCATAGCTATTATTGGACAGTTAGCTTGTTTTCAGTTCTTTCACACTCATAAATAATGCAGCAACAGACATCTCTGAACATAAATCTTTGTCCAAGCCTTTGATTATTTTCTTAGGATAAATCACAAGAGAATAAATAATTGGGTCAAAGGGAAGAAACATTTTTTAAGCCTTTGGTACTTAGTGCCAAAATGCTTTCCAGAAATATTAATTTTTCCTCCCACAAGGGGTAAGACTATCACTCTCTGACACAAGAAAATCTGGCCTAAAAACAATGAATTTAACACTGACACATTAGAGCAGTGCTTCTTCAGTCTGGGCGATTTTGTCTCCAGGGGACCCTTGGCGACGCCTAGAGACATTTTTGGTTGTCACAGCTGGTAGGATGTTACTAATATCTGGTAGGTAGAGGGCAGGGACACTGCTACCCATCCCACAATGCACCAGGCATCCTCAGAAGTAAGGATTATCCATCCCCAAATGTCAACAGTGTCACGGTGGAGAAATCCTGCACGAGAGGCACCTTCCTGGAAGTTGGGACCGAAGCAGGATGTTCTCCATCACCAATGTCATGCTCATTCTCAGGACAAAGTACGAGATCAAAATATGAGTAAGATATACGATTGATGTCAAGGAGGAGGCAAAGTATCAGTAGATCAGAAGACACAACTGCACATTTAAAAATAAAACAGAATCAATTGGAAAAAAAGGATAGCATGAAAAGAGAACGCTACTTTGCTCTTTGTCTTCCCACTGAAGAATTAGTTGCCTGCCAGGAAAACCTGAATGTATATTACTCACATGTTTCTGGTATTTTTTTTTTTTTTGAGTCAAATATTAGGTCCCTGCCATTGTTCTAGGCACTTAGAGATACAACAAACTAGACACAATATCTCTGAGCTCATGGAGCTTCCATGTAAGTATGAGAAGATAGCAAAAAAAAGCATATAAACAATTAAGTATACAGTGTATTTGTTGGTGATAAATTCCACACGCACACAAAAAAACCAACAAAGCAGGGTACGGAAGAGAAAATTCTTAGATGGGTGGAAGAGTGAGATCTCATAGATGTTTGTCTGATAAAGATTCCAGCCAGTGGAGGATGTTAAATAGAGGAGGGACATGTTTCAACAACATGTCTTCTTGGGACAACCTTGGCTAAGCGTTGAGGATAGACCGTCAGGGAAGCTGGTAACTGTGGACAGGAGAGGCAAAAAGCAACCAGAGACAAGGTGAGGTCAGGAGCTGAGGAGGTTGTCAGGACTGTGGATTTTACTCCAAGGGAGACAGAGAACCTCCAGAGGGTTCTGAGCAGAGGTGGAGCCTGATCGGACTCCAGTTTTAAACGGTGCATTCTGGCCGCTGTGTGGAAAACACCACGTGGGGATGACAGCGAATGCAGACACCAGAGGAAAAGGTCCTTTCATGTTAGCAGGAAAACACTAACTCCTCCACCACCTGTATTTGTCCAGCTCACTCTTAGATGGTTCAGATGGACAAGTAAGGAAACAACATAGTTTTTCTTCTTCTTGGTAAGCAAACATCAGTAAAAAGGCTTGCAAAAAAATTAAATTGAAAAGCTTCCTGTTTGTTTCATCCGGGCTGCGTTGGACCACCTGGAAGTTTCTTTTCCACAAGGGAGGATAGAGGTGCTTGACGCTGGGACTTTAGGGAAGAGTTTAATCTCGTAGTCAGAGTCAGCGGTCAGATTCTAAAGTCTCCCCTAACCATCCCTGGGGATGATTTGTTAGCCTTGCTGACTGGAGCGATCTATACCGGTGGCTCTTTAAGAAGCAAAAGCTTGGAAGTCCTCCCAGCTATCATTGCTTCCTTTTTCGTGAATCTTTTTCAACAGCGTCAGGCTCTGTTCATGAATGTCTGATCCTGACAGGTCACCCCAAGAAAGGAATTATAGTCCCTTCCAGGCAGTCTCCTTGAGGTAATTCAAAGGTTTGAGGTTTCTAAAATAAGGAAGGAGCCAAACCACGAAAGACGTCATCAATTTTGATTCAGAGAATGGGTACCTATAACAAGGCTGAGAATGATATTCCTTAATGATGCCTTTCAAGGACTTGAATTTTCTTTGGCTTGACAGCCCACTTTGAGAAATGGAGTGCAAGTTTATCCATTTACTACATTACACATTTTTATTTCATGGTTCTCACTTTATGAGGGCCGTTTTGCTTAACAGAGCTTGGTGATAGATTGTGGACAGGAAAGTGGTTGTCACAACTTAGGAGCAAGGCACAGTGAGAACATCCGGGGAGCACAGAGCCAGTGAGGGAAGGACCTGGCTCTTGAACTCCAAACCAGGGCAAGGCAGGTACTGGGGAAAGTGCCCTGAGCTCAGGACAAGCTCCAGTCTTGGACGGAGATGGTGAGTCTGGGGAGGGAAGCTGGAGGCAGTGGGCGCCCGGGTAGACACTCTGTCTTATGTACTAGTTAACACAGAAACTGGATGGGAAAACTGGGTCTTAAGGCAACATGTCATCCCTGTCTCATCCGTAAGGGGCTCAGATCCTAGATCTGGTTGTTGACAATGCATCTCAAAGGCAGCCGAGTCTGAGAACTAGACTGTATGGTCCTTAAGAGTGCTTCTGAGATACTGAAGTTTCCCAATGACTTTCCATTGAACCAAAGAACGCTTGCATGAATGGATGGATGGATGGATGAATGGATGGATGAGTGATGGTGGGTAAATGCCTTCATTTTAAGCAACCAGATGGAAGAGCAGAAGCTACTGGTATATTTCCTTGATTGATTTATCTCTAAACCTGTGTACAGAATCATCAGCCTACTTGATTTTGACTTATGGGGAAAGGCCAAGGGAACTGATCTGATTCAGAGTCTAGTCTTATTGCTCCATTCAGTATGATCCCATCAAAGAAAGCCAGCCTTGCCATGGATTCAGATGCTTCTACCACTCTTATCACAGTGTGGTGTGATTTTCTTCTAATGTATTGAGAATCACTAACAGAGTTTTACAACAAAAGAAGCAGAGAGAATTCTAAAACCACGAGGAAGATGCCGAACCAAAAGAAATCCTGGTCAGGGGCAGGGGATGCTAGAGTGAAAACAGAAAGGAAAAGAGAATTGGAGAGCCAGGATGGGGTGATGGCTCTTCATGTTCATTACAAAACAGAGCTAGATCTTTCCCCACCAACCACTTCTGCCTGCCCTTCTTTCTTAACCTACATCCCTGGCCCAAGGCGAGAGGCTTGCCACCTGCCCAAAGATAGCTCAGCCAGAGCTACTGGACTGTAACTTTGAAAGGTGTGATGATAGTCATTGCTAGTTCCTGTCGTTAATTTTTTCCCACATTTTCACTGAACTGTGAGCCAACCGGGCGACACGCTGTGCCCCGAACAAGCCCTTTAACTTCACGCCAATGTGATTATCCTGACACGACAAGACCTTCTTCCCACCTTCCCCTTTTGAAACCTTGGCTGTTCCTTAAAGTTTGCCTCCAACACACCTCTCTCTCTGTGGCATCTTTCGGGTATCTCTGGATCTTCCCTTGGACCACACTTGGTCCTTGCCTGAGTGTCTGATCTTAAAAAGCTGCATAGTCTTCACCAGTTACTAGGAATTCATCTCATCTAAGACTCAGCTCTATTATCTGCGACATAGAGATGCCACCTGCGTTTCTCACAAAACTGTACTGAAATGAGGGATGTATATGGAAACACTATGCAAACTGTAAGGGGCTTTGCAATTCAGATGACGATGACACAAAACCCAGTGCCTTACAACTATGGCCAGAAAAGGACTTTTAAATGTCCTAAACTTGGAAAAGGAGTGATGTTCCCCAAGTGTAAACAAAAAACCGATAAAAATATATGAGTTAAGCATCACATAAGTTTAAGTGTGAATGAAGTTGGAGGATCACTATTTCACTGCTTTATCTTTCGGAAAAATCAAATTCTGTTTTTTTCTTTGCCTCTTCATTTTGTTCTCTAGCTTGGCTTTGCTACCTTCCTAAGTTGAATGAGTATTGGGTGCTGCGTTTTATCCCCTGCTACTAGATTCAGGGTTCCTTGAAGCCTCGTCTTAGCTTGCACAATATTTGCTAAATTAAACCCTCCTCTTGACACTTTCTAGAAATGCATGTTCTGTGTTAGCAGGAAAGCTCTACAAATAGTAGAAAAAAGAATGGCTCTGAGCAGTCACAATCGAGTAAGAGAAAATTATTAAAAGCTAAATATGTGTCTAATTCAGAACCTGAAACAATGGGAAATATAAACAAAATGAAATCAGCAGTCCATACCCTCAAAAAGTGTATACTTTTGGTTTGGAGAGGGAGCTAGAAAAAAGGGTTGGGGGGAGGGGTCATTGAAACACAACTGGGGAAGGGGCGGTGGTGGAGATTAAAGGAACTCTTATGCAAATTCTTGAAAATGTCAAGTTGTCAGGAATCATAGCTGGAATTAAAGTTGAAACAGACCTTCAGTGATATTTAACCTAACACCCCACCCAAATTTAAGCTTTTCTCCACGTCCTCCAAGGAGCATATGGCCAGCACGTGATGTATCACAGTCTCCTCGGTCACCCTCTCTTCAGGGCCACCCTCGCCTTCTGTCCACATGGATGCTCATCCCTAGAAAGAAGGCTATGACTCAGCACTTTTTGTGGTTAGATTCCGTCCTAGAAACTTGCGGCATTTTGCTTTCCGTGGGGACACACATGGATATTCTCAGTGCCCTAATTTCTCTCTCTCATTTCCTTCTCTCGCTTTCCTTCAATTTCCTTTGGCCTCTGGTCCTCTGTCTGTCATCAGCATTTTCTCTGCCCAAGTTCTTGTCACCATTCTTTCTCTGCACTGTACAAGCTTTTAGCAAAATGCATTCTCCTAGGGAGGTTACATGTCCCAGAAGCTCATTCTCTGCAGTTATGAGCATCCCGGAGCCACTGTGGAAAGGATAAATGCATTTGTTCTTAAAAAATAAAATGAGAATCAAATTCCAACCAAAGCATTAGATTAGGAAAAAAACCAAAATAAGGGCAACAGAGTTTTCTTATTTGCATATTCTTGCTTATTTTCTATTCGGTGCAGAACTTAGTAAGTGCAGTAGTTACAGAATGACCTCTGCCACCAGAAAAGACTCTACATGGCCATCGTTCAAAAGTCCACAAATGATTAACTGCTGGAGAGGGTGTGGAGTAAAGGGAACCTTCCTACACTGCTGGTGAGAACGTAAAATGGTGCAGCCACTATGGAGGACAGTATGGAGATTCTTTAAAAAACTAAAAATAGAAGTTACCCCATGGTCCAGCCATCCCACTCCTGGGCATATATCCGGAGCAAATTCTAATTTGAAAAGACACATGGACCCCAATGTTCATAGCAGCACTATTTACAACAGCCAAAACGTGGAAGGAAGAAACCTGTGTCCATTGACAGACGGCTGGATAAAGAAGATGTAGCGTATGTATGCGCTGCTGGTGAGGACTCCAGCTGGCCCTGTGCTGACACAGGGGAGCATCCCTGTTCAGGTGCCTCCACGGAGACCTCCTGACCGAGGGGCTCTTGACCGAGGGCTTTATCAGGCACCCCTGCTGGGCCTTGAAGACTCTTTTCTGACTCAATATTCATGTATGTGTGTATTCAGTTTTCCACTCTCGGTGTGTATGTGTGTGGTGTGTGTGTATGTGGTGTGTGTGTGTGTGGTGTGTGTGTAGTATGTATAAATATGTGTGTGGTGTGTGTGTATATATAAGTGTGGTGTGTGTGTGAGTGGTATGTGTATATAAGTCTATGATGTGTCTGTATGTGGTATGTATGTGTAGTGTATGTGTGTATATATATGTGTGTGGTGTGTGTGGTGTGTCTATACATGTGTACAGTGTGTGTGTGGTGTGTGCGTATATGTGTATGGTGGGTGTGTGGTGTATGTAGGTGATGTGTGTGTGTGTGTGTGAACAGGCACATGTACGTAACTGTGTCTGTGTGGGTCTCCTGTCTGTTTTCAGAACCAAAGCATGAGTGACAGGATGAGCTTGCTGACTCTACAGGCAGTTTCCTCTCCATTCTCTGCGCTGTTCTCCAGGAAAAGGCCACACTGGTTCCTGAGTTTTAGGACATAGCTGGGTTTGGCCCAGTTAACTAAATATAAGCCAAAGATTCTGGGCTTTTGTTCTTGATTATATTATTTATTTAACTTTTTCCTTAGCATGAAAGTAACATATCTTCACCATACAGATTCATGAAAAGCACGAAGAATGTAACACAAGTCTCTGATAATCACACTATGCACAGACAGCCACTGTTACCATTTTTTAAATATTTTCAGGTTTTTTTTTTTTTTTTTTTTGGTAAAATTAGGATCACAGAATCTGTCTGTCTATCTGTACACAGGGTATTGGAATCTGTGCCAGAGTTCCAGCAGGAGCAGAAGTTATCCTTGAATTCAGAGAAATGAAGGAGAGTTCAATAAAGGGCTATTGACATAAATATAGGACAAGGGTCAGGGAACCACGAGGGACAGGGCAGGGCCCCGGGGCTAGTGACCGCAGGGGGTGTGTCATCCTGGGTCCTGAAGGTGTAGGATGGGGTGACAACCAGAACCCAGAGGCAGGGGCGGCTGATTAGAGAGGGGCCCTGCGAGGACCTGAGACTTTCAGCCCCAAAACAGAGGCAACGAAGGAGGTGACTAAAGGATCGAAGTCCCTTCCCCTCACCTGTCCTCCTCCCCTTCGGCCTCCTGCCCTGCTCTCTAGGATGGAGCCCAGCTGGAACCAAGAAGGCAAAGGAAACAGTGGTGCAGACCCCTGGGGGTGGCAAACATTTCCTGTAAAGAGCCAGATGGTCTCTGTCACAAACACTCAGACCTACAGGTGTAGCATAAAAATAGCCAGAGACAAGACGTAAACAAATGGACCTGACCAGGTTTGGCCCACAGGCCATTGTTTGCCAACCCTGGTGTAGACCATGTGGGTCGGCCTCCCAGACCACAGGGTAAGGCAGAACAGGTGGAGGACAGAGCTACAGGGTGAATGAAAGACACCTCTAGCTACTTCTTCAATTGTTTAACGTGCTGCAAACATGTTACCAGGTTACTTTTCTTTGTGAACCTTGTGGTAAGGTAACTTTATTGGAAACAGGCACAAATATAGTTCAGCAGATATTACAGAAGTAATATCTAAGCATATATACATATGTAATTAGGAACGTCACTGATCTTATTCTTTTCATTTATTTTACTTATTTATTCGTACCTCTTAATGTTACAAAAAAGATTTTAATGAGGTTTGAATATGCAATGTGAGCTGAAATTACATTTGGAATAAATCAGTGAACTTGCAGGAATTCACCCTGTAGATATAATCCTTTATGTGCACAGGATTTTACATATTCAGTAAGAGTCAAACTAAACTAAAAATAAATGAACTTGCAGGAATTTACCCTGTAGATATAAGCATATATATGTACAAACCCATATACAAAGGATATTCATTTCAGCATTGCTCTTAATAGCAAAGAAATAAGTAATCTAAATCAATCAGGAGATGGTTAAGTAAAGTAAAGCATATCCACAGAATAGATACTTTTCATCCATTATTTTAAAAAACTCTACAAGATCTGATGTAGAATGATCTCCAAAATGTGTTTTTTTGTTTAATTGAAGTATAGTTGATTTACAATGTTGTGTTAGTTTCTGGTGTTCAGCACAGTGATTCAGTTACACATACATATATATTCCTTGTCATATTCTTTTTCAATATAGGCTATTACAAGATACTGACTATAGTTCCCTGTGCTGTACAGTAGGTCCTTGTTGTTTAACTATTTTAAACATGGTAGTTAGTATCTGCAAATCTGAAACTCTCAATTTATTCCTCCCTACCCTCATTCCTCCCTGGTAACCATAGTTTTTTTTTTTTTTTAAATGTCTGTGAGACTGTTTCTGTTTTGTAAATAAGATTATTTGTGTCCTTTTTTAAAGATATCACATATAAGTGGTATCATATGGTATTTTTCTTTCTCTTTCTGGCTTACTTCACTCAGTATGATAATCTCAGTATGATTTCTCTAGGTCCATCCATGTTGCTGCAAATGGCATTATTTTATTCTTTTTATAGCTGAGTAGTATCCCACTGTGTATACACCACAGCTTCTTTATCCAGTCATCTATCGATGGACATTTAGGTTGCTTCCATGTCTGAGCTATCGTATATAGTGCTGCAGGATGTGGTGTTAAATGAAAAACAAAGTGCAGAACGTTAAAATGCTATTATTTGTATTACAAAGATACATATGTATGTATACTGGTGTATGTATATATATAGAAACTATGCAAACATATAATGACATATAAACATATACTTACATATGTGTGTGTATTTTTATTCCTTAAGACATTGTTAATAGGCAGACAAGAATTGGAAATAGTGGTTGTCCCTAGAGAGGAGAATTAAGTGATGAGGGCATGGCGTAAGAAGGAAATGCACTTTTGCCTGTAAATACTATTGTACATTTTAAATTCTGTGCTATTCACCTATGTGACTTACTCAAAAAAATTTATCCATCCATATAAAATTTACACGTGGGTGAGAAAAGCGCAGGAGCTGGTACATGTGTATGGCAGTGTATGTTTTCTGGTTTATATTAACTCTCTGCTCATTGTGTAGTTTGAGGGAACTTGACCACCCAGACATCCCAGGCTAACATGCTGGTCTCCTACACGGTGCTGTCTCACCAGTTGAATCTAGAACGTAACACTAAATTTGATTCAGGAAGAGCCTTAGTAAGACACAAGCATGCCAGAGGGTGAAAGATAAACCCCACTGAGCCAGGGGCCTGCCTCTTAAGTGACGTTCCTAGGGGTGCAGTGGCCTGGAGCAGGGTGACGCGTTCCCTTTAAAGTGAGAGACAAACTGCGGTACTTTGTATAACCCACCACTAAGAGAAGGCACAGTAAATGTTTGGATTTTGGAGGCAATCTACACCATTTATCAAATCACAAACTAAGTTGCCAGTAATGACTGGGGCTCAGAGTAAGAGAAGGCTGTACAACAAATCCAGGCTGCAATGCAAACCGTATGTCCGCTTGGAGCTCACAGTCCAGCAGTGACAACAGTACCCAGGATGCTGTGGCAGAGATGCTTAATGGACCTTCTGGTAAACCCCAACAGGTGAATTAGAGGGCAGACCTATAGAATTTAGAGTAACGCCATGTCTTCTTCTGTTGATAATTATTCTAATTTGGAGTATTTTTTTGGCCCACTACTGTGCCCTAGTAGAGGCTGAACATCTAACCGGCGGAAATCAAGTGACCAGGTTGTCTGACTTTCCCATCATTATCTGACCCACCAACCATGAAGGTGCGTATGCACAGCAGAAATCCATCATCAAATGGAAGTGGTTTATCCATGATCGGGCTTAACCAGGTCATGAAAGCACAAGCACGTTGCACTGGCTTGGGCTCCCAAAGCAGTCAGTCTTGCTGCACTGTCATTTATCCCTCAGACTGTGCCTGCAGCCTCATAGAACTTTCCTGCGACCATCTGACTGAGGAAGATGAAACTTGGATCTGGTTTATTGATTGCCTATACAATAACTTTGGCATAAGCCAAAAGGAAATATTACTATTCACTCTGAAGTACCTGTGAAAAAAATACTGAGGAATCGTTTCCTGGGCAAAACTTCGAGTAGTACCTCTGATTACACACTTTGTCTGGATAAAGAGATGGTGAGAGGGATGGATCTACCCTGATTCGTGGGCAATGACAAATGGTTTACCCACATAGATCGGAAATCAGAAAAAAAGTGCCTGGGACACTGGTGACAAAAAGTTTGAGGAAGAGTTACTAGCATTACATTCCAGCAACTGTTCCAGAAGCAGAATCAAAGATACCGCACATAAGAGGGATGTCAGCAGGAACCGTGGGTGAAGGACCCCTGAAGATCTGCGACTCCAGGAAAGCAATGAGAATATCAGCAAAATTGTAAAAATCAACTTTTCTAAAACTCTGGAAATTAACAAAAGGCTTGCAACAATCCAAGGAGTGTTAACTAGAGGAAGAGAACTGAATCCTGGTAAGAACAGCCAGGTTTGTGTCTTTTTAACTTGCTCTATTCTGATCCTCTCCTCTCCCCAGCTTCATAGTAGCCTTGAAAACCACAGTTCCACAGTCAAAGTGAAAACCAGCAGCCTAGCAGCCACTGGAGGAAACAGACAGGCTTAACCTTCCCCAAACCACTCCAGAGAATTGTTATTATTCGACCTCTCTGGCAGTTCCCTGGACACTCTCACGAGCAGGTCTTTATGTGACTTGCCTTAGCGCTTACTCAGAGTGGACAGCCTTTTCTTCCAGGGTATTTATCATAAACAATCAGCAGCAATTGTTTAATATTGCACTTGCCTGACATGGCAGTAACAGTTGGGACAAACAAAAAGCTGAAAAGAAACTTAAAAGGAAAAGCAAAGTCCATGAAGATCTTTGAAGATCTCTGACACATCCCTGGGAGTCTGGAAGGCCACACATATGCACAGGGCTCTGTGCATGCCCAGGGATGTGCACAAGGCCAGAGAAATGCGGAGGAGGCCCTAAGCTCCCAGCTCTGGCTCACCTTGGGGCTCTGCCCAAGCAGGAAAAGAAGGTTAAAGCAAAGCTGCACACTGATGGGGTGCTCCACCATGCACACAGAGTTCCTCTGCAGAGGCTGGAGGCTTGTTGGTTCAAAGCTGTGAGGGAAGTCTCTGAGCAATCATGAACTGACCTCTAAGCCAACAAAGAAGAGCTTTCAGAGGCCACATGTGGCAGAGAATACAGATTTTACCAAATTAGTTCAGGAAAGTCACTAAACAAACAAATAGCATCTGCAACAATGGCAACAAGGACAAACAGCAACAAGCATAAACCCTGGGGGAGAGGAAACTTGGGTGTCCAGAGTTGCCACAGACTATTTTAAATGTCTAGTTTCAACAACAGATCAAAATTACAAGACATGCAAAGAGACAAGTAATGGCCCTACAAAGGAGGGGAAAAACCCAGTCCCTAAAAATGGCCCTTGTGGGACCCTGGCGTTGGGCTTACTAAACAAGACTTTAGCTCAGCTTTTAAAAGTATGTTCAAAGAATGAAAGGAAATTTTGTGTAAAGACCTAAAGGAAAGCATGAGAAGAACATCTCCAAACAGAGAGTACTAATAAACAAATAAAAATTATTAAAAAAAAATAGAAATCTAAAATTAAGTTCAATAATTGAAAACAAAAACACTAATTCAAAAAGATACATGCACCTCTATGTTTATTGAGGCATTATTTACAATAGCCAAGATATGGAAGCAACATAAGTGCCCATGAATAGATGAATGCATAAAGGGGAGGTGTCTATATATATATATATATATACATACACACACACACATGCAAATGTACATACAATGGAATGTTACTCAGCCATATAAAAGAATGAAATCTAGCCATTTGTGACAATGTGGTTGGACCTAGAGGGTATTATGCTAAGTGAAATAAGTCAGATAGAGAGAGATAAATATTGTTTGATTTCACTTATATGTGAAATCTAAAAAACAAAACAAATTACAAACATAGCAAAACAGAAACAGAGTCAGAGACACAGAGAACAGGTGGTTGCCAGAGGAGAGGGGGGCAGGGGGAGGAGGGAAATAGGTGGGGGAGATTAAGAGGTACAAACTTCCAGTGGCAAAATAAGGTCATGGGTATAAAATGTACAATGTGGGGAATATAGTCAATAATTATGTAACATCTTTGTATGATGACAGGTAGTAACTAGACTTATTGTATTGTTTGGAAATGTATAGAAAGATTGAATCACTATATCGTGGACCAGGAACTAACATGGTGTTGCAGGACAATTATACTTCAAAAACAAACAAACTCATATAAAAAAGATCAGATTTGTGGTTATCAATTGGGGGTGGGGGTGGGAGAAGGGGGAATAGGATGAAGGCAGTCAACAGGTACAAACTTTTAGTTATAAGATAAATAAGTACTAGCATGTAATGTATAACATGATAAATATAATTAACCCTGCTGCATGTTATATATGAAAATTATTAACAAAATAAATCCTAAGAGTTCTCATCACAAGAGTTCTCATCTAAGAGTTCTCATCACAAGGAAAAAAATTTTCTAGTTCTTTATTTTGCATCTGTATGAGATGATGGATGTTCGCTAAACTTATTGTGGTGATCATTTCATGATGCATGTAAGTCATATCATTATGCTTTACACCTTGAAATTATACAGTGCTGTATGTCAATTATGCCTCAATAAAACTGGAAGGAAAAAAAGTTCAACAACTGAAATAAACATGTCACTAGAGGATCTCAAAGGCAAATTTGAGCTAGCTGAAAAAATACTAAGTGAACGTGAGGATAAGTCCATTGATATGATCCAGTTTGAGAAAGAGAAAGAAAAAAAATGAAGAAAAGTGAACAGAGCCTCAGAGATCTGTGAGACATCATTAAACATACCAAGAGATGCATAATGGGATCCCATTCCATAAGGAGAAAAGAAAGACAAGGGGCAGAAAAAAATTGAAGAAATGACGGCTAAAAACTTCCCAAATTTGATGAAAAGCATACATCTATCTACACATTCAAGAAGACTAATGAAGTCCTGGTTGGATAAATTCAGAGAGATCCACACCTAGATACATTATGATCTATGAAAAGAGAAAGACTGCAGCAAGAGGGAAAACATTCCGTTACATCCAGTGGCACCTAGTCCCTAGAGGAACCAGCCAGGAACCTGACAGTAGGCTAGTTTCATTGGACTGTCTCCATCAGTGGAGGGAAGACCAACGTGTCCACTGTCACAGACATTTATCATCAAAATGGACTCACCTTCCATGCTCTCAAAACTTGTGCCAGCAACAACATCCATGGCCTTACAAAGAATACCTTATCCATCAATAAACACACGATGCAATGCATGATGACTGTATCCCAGAAAAAAACTCTAAATGCACACACACACAAACATGTCTTTTTTGTTGTCAATTTTTTCTAGGCTTACAACAGACTGAAGACCAGCATTAGGAGTCATTGAGTTACCAGATTTCCTGAGCCTGTAATTTCTTAGTGGCTTAGGAGAAGCACAACTATTCCTGAAAAAATATTAAAGACAAAATTTCTCCCTCAAGTTCTTATAAAAGGGAAGCTAATGCAATCAACATCTTCAGCCACATTCTTACTATAAATACAGCAATAAGCTTTTCAAATCTGTGCATTTATCTTGACTGTCAGCATAAATAGATCATTATCTCCTACCTTATCTGGCTTGCAGGCTTTGTGCCACCATCTGTCTGCATCTTACTTGGTAGTTCTTTTTAGTGCACATCTTGGTTTCCTGATTAAACTGTAAGCTGCAACTGGACAAGGAGTGTTTCTAGTATTTATTTCCACCCTTTTCCTCTCCCCACAATACCACACACAGGACTTCTGCTCCTATCACGTAGAAATGTGATAAATTATATTGATCATTATCAACTTCCCTTTTGTCAAAACTGTTATCAAGCACTCAGGGCAATGCCCAAATTGATGATAAGTGGTACCTGGTTACATGTAAGACAATATTGAATGAATGGACATATTTGAAATCATTACAGCAAAGTTCTCCAAACAAGGACCTCACTGTTGGAAGAGTATGAAATGCTTCGTTTTTGTCTTTGGCGGAGCAGTGACCTAAGAGGGAAAGAGAACTAATGTTTATTGAGCAGCTATAATGTGCCAAAAGTTTGGGGTGCTTTACGTGATTTTTCTCATTTAATTCTCAACAACCCTGTGAGTGAGGTAGGTGATACTTCCCTATCATGCAAATAAGAAAGCAGCCCCAGAGAGCTTCGGTAGTCATTGAAAAGCACAGAAATAATTAAATGGCAAAAATGGAATCTGAATCCAGGTCTATGTGACTCTCCACATATCAAGTATAAATACCTTCAAAATAAATATGGCAATATTTTTAACTCTAAAACAAAATATTTGAAATGATTAATTTAATTACTCAAGTAGTACACGTGTCAACTTTCACTGTAAAGAATTCATCCCATTTAGAGTAATCTCTTTTCCCTCGCTACCCACGTTTTGGTGACTATAACTGAATATTTTCCATGTGTTGATGTACATATTATGAATATATAGAAAATATATGCCCTGGGAGTGAATATTAAACGTATTATTCTACCACTTGCTCTTTCACTAAGCTTTAGTCAGTTCTTACAGATTTACCACATTCATTTTAACTTCTAAGTAGCATGCAGTTAAAATGAATACATATATATACATATGTACACACAGAGATGTTGCTATTTATAAGCCATTCTACAGGAATGGGTGTTTCTAGATTGTTTCCAGTTTTCATTGTTATTAGCAATGCTCCAATAAGCAATCTCATGCATTATGTCCCTTTGTGCGCAGAAGTCAGATTTTTCACCAGGATAAATGTCCAGAAATGGAATTGCTAGTCAAATGGTATGTGAAATTATTGAAGTAGCAGATACTGCCTTATTGCTTTACAAAAAAAAAGTTTTCCCTTAATTATATGTGCACCAACGTGCAAAGAAAATATCTTTTCTCTCAGCTTCACAACACTTGCAATAATTAAACTGATTGATAACAACCAATTAAATAAGAGAAATGAAGGAAGGGCTCCCTCTCTCTCCCTTTCTTTCCCTGCATTTTCCTGACTCCTAGCACAGTGGAGCATGCTTATTGGGCACTTGTATTTCTTAACCTTGTGAGTTGCCTGTTCTTTTGAGTTGCTTGTCTTTTTTTCTTACCAAGGTAAAATTCTTTATCTATCCCAGATATTAATTCTTCTTTTTCTATTTTCCATTTCAAGTATTTCTTCCCTATATATGACTCACTTTTTAAAACTTCACTGTGTCTTTTTATGTAAAGAAGTTTTTGTGTTTAATTTTGTCCAATTTACCAATCTTTCCCTTTGACACTTTCAGGTTTATATTGGATGTTTGGTTGGTTACTTACTTATATTTGGCTTTTTAATTCACCTGGAACTATTTTGGTTATGGTGTGAACTATGAATGTAGCTTACTTTTTCCCCAGGTGGACGGTAAGTTGTGCCAATATCACGTATTAAATAGGCCATTTCCCCCGTAGATTCGAAATGATCATATAGTAAATGCTGTTACATAGACTAATCTGTTTCTAGGTTTCCTTTACTGTGTTCCATTGAGCAGTTTTCTATTTCCTACCAAAATTCCACTGCTCTACCTGGTACAGCTTCATAATATGGTTTTATATTTGGTGGACAGGCCACCTTCATTGTTTTGTGTTTTGAAAGTTTCTTGTCTTTTCTACTGCATTTTTTTCCTTCCAAACGAATGTCTGAATCAGCCTGTTGAATTATAGAAAAGACTATTAGATTTGGGGGGAAGGGTTGGACTTGCATGGATTCCGTAGGCGTCCTCCCCTATCCCTTTGGCCCACCCTGGAGACCCCACCAACTCAAGAGGAGAGTTCCCATTCACAGTGATGGCTTTCCGTCTCAGACCCCTGTGTTTCTCTGGCCACAGAAGCATAGTTGGCCAGTATGCCAAGAAGATGACGACCAGGAGCAACTCCCCACAACTGAGGAAGAGAGGTTGGTGGGTGGGTCCCTGGGTCCTCACCTGTCAGTGGGACAGTCAGGAGGTGCACTCTGTCTCTATTTCAGAGCCTCGCCTGCAGACCGAGCCCCTCCTGCCCACAGTAGCCCCGACTCTGAACGCTCCCTTTGTTAGATTTTCTGCTTTCCCATCTCACTGCCCCACTCCCTTATGTGATTCCCCCAAAAAACCACATGCACCCAAACCCATGTCTCAAGGCCTGCTTTTGGAGGATCCCAACCTAAGACCACTGACTGATTAACTGGGGGAGGACTGACAACCTGGTCAACCCTGAGTATTCCCAAAACAAAACTGCCAAGAAAGCCTTCTTGCTTCTTATTTGTTCCAAGCTAACATTTCCAGACGCAGCACACTTAGTTCAATCCCTCGGGCAGTCTCTCCTGCAGTGATGTCAGGAGACCTCAGGTGCGTTCTCTTGTCACCTGCATGAAAATACTCCTCTGCCCAGACACCTCTCCCTTGTATAATATTCTAGGACCACTGGGACACAGTTTAGCTTTTACCCTGAAAAAGCTTTGCAACAGAAAATGACAGTAAGTTAAATAAAATAACCATTCCAAATTCCTGATGTTCTAGGCTGAAAGTTCCCTCCAAAAAAACAAAGAACAAAAACCTTCCCATTTATTTTATGCTCAGCCATGCTGCCCAGTAGAAATCGCCAGAAAATATAAGATTGAATGACAGTATAATAACTCTACTAGGAGATCAACAATATAATGCTGCTCCAAATTTGGACACGACCACCCTCCTACTATTAAATTCTCAAAATAACATTAAAGGCCAAAAGACTTAAACACAAAGTTCTCTGGTAAGAGTTCAAAGGGATTGAAGTCCCCAAATCAAAATTCCCTGAGCTTATTTCTCTGCTGAGTCTCAGTCAGAGGACTCTGCTCCACTCAAGTCAGAGCTCGGTCAGCAGACTCAGCCGGGGTTGTTGTCCACAGCGATGGGAGCAGCTCCTTCCAGACCCCAAAGCTGCATTAATGGAACCCTCCTCCTCTACACATTCCCTACGTCAAGAATCTCGAGGGTTAATCATATCACAGTATCAGTGGCACATCCCAAGATTTAGGAAATACAAGCAAACCCTCTACCCTGAATAAGTTACCCCCTCCATACTGACATGCTCAGAAACCAAGAGTTAGTCTAATGCTTTACTATTTTAATAAAAGTACATAGGACAGCCCCAGGGTCATCTGAGGATCAAGTAGCTTGAAAAAAAATCCTCTTGGTCTCAGCCTTGCTTGAATGCCAGTCACGCTACACCAGTTGTCCAGACCTCATGACCTGTGGCCCTACGATCAAGTGGGCACTAGCACACATCAAGAGGTGAATTAGGACCCTGTCTTTTTCTGGAGGGGATGGAATCCAGCTATTCTCACTGTCTTCTTGGAAAGTGGCAAACCAGAAATTTGCCCTGGTGACACTGCCAATCACCAGGTCTTATTTTTCCCTTCTTGCATATTCCAGACCTCATCTTTTCCTTTCCCCTCTGAATCTTTTGTCCCTGGTACGGCGGTGATGCACGGAGGAGTTCCTGGTGAGCACACCACTTCTACATTTTTTTGTGGCCGGCCAGTTACAGCCCAAGCCACGGGTTTCCTGCTGTGGAGACGTGCAGCTCCATGAACCCTGCTCTCTGCAGCAGTTTCACTCTTGAGGGACCAAATATACAAACAGACAACGGCCAGACAATAGATGAAAATAGAACCCTGACCCATAACTTATGCAAACAACGAGTCCAGGAAGCCAAACCACAGCCTCCGCAGCAGTCAGCTCAGACAGTCACGGCGTGGTCCACACCTGCCAGCTTCTTACATTTTTCCTCCCAGTTCTACCTCAGGGCCAACCAGAGAAAGCCCACTATGACCCCCACATCAGGCATGTAAGACGCCCCACTTCTGGTTAGCCTACTTCCAGATTGCCTGTGCCGTCAACCTGCAGGCTGCATGCTTGAAGCCAATAACCTCCAATCAGGGCACACTTGAAGCCTTCCCTATGCTTCACTATAAAACTCCCCCAGCCCCTGCTTGCCTGTCAACTTCTGGCAAACACAAGGGATGACGGTGGACCCCCTGCTATAGCACACTCTGGAAATAGCCTCTGTTCTTCCTCATTTGGGTGGTCTCTGTTTATTCCCACAACCTCAGTGAGTTCTGCCAGCTTCACTCTCAGCATCTCCAGAATGTTCCTCGGGGACGGCTCTGCAGGCTGTGCCCAGGGGCCTGGTAAGTACATCCTCTGTTGTACGTTCCTTGAGACCCTGCCTTTCTTCTGCTTTTCAAAGTTCTGGGCCTTTCACATTTCCTTCTGCTGCATCTGCTTTCTGCTTGAGTGTGGTGCCTCTGGTGTTCCGAGCCCTCTATTCCCATCAGAAGCCACAGCGGAGATGTCCTCAGTTTAACCTGCTTCTTAAAGGACCCCAGGCTCCCGCCTGGAGAACCGGACGACACCTGCCTGCTGGCCTGACGCTTTCTTTCTGTTTGCTTTCGTCTTGCTTCGCTGGCCCAGACATTCGTCTTTCTAATTCACTCCTCTAGAGTTTGTCTTTCAGGGTTCCCCAGAGTATCTGATACCAAGTCAGGGAGTAAAGAGATTTCCAGGCGTACAATTTTCAAACAAACCTTACCTATCTTCACTTTCCTGAGGTGTTCAGTCTTACTCTGGGGGCATGATCTTCGATCAGTAGCCAACTCAAGATGGGCCTCATTTATTATTATCTCTCCTGGCTCCCGGGAGTAGGTCTTATTTGCCCTTTGCCTTTGCTTGGGGGGATGCTAATTCCATAAATTTCCCTGGCAGGTTCCCTCTGGCTCCAGGCAAGTCCTACCTCCCCATCTATCATAATGGTACCGGTTTCCAGTTCACGACTCGATGCCTTGGGTGTTTTATCTTGGCTTCTCAGGCCTCCTCAATCACATCTCTCTCAATACTGTGCACAGCTGTCTCAGTCCTCAAGGGGAGCTCACCCCATTATTTTTTTCTCTTTTTTGGGGGGGTGGGGGTGGGGGAAGGTAATTAGGTCTATTTAGTTACTTTAGTGGAGGCACTGGGGATTGAACCCAGCACCTTGTGTATGCTAAGCATGTGCTCTACCACTTGAGCCATACCCTCCCCCACAATTATTCTTATGAGAGAAGACCTGTCTGCAGCCTTATAAAGACACCCCTCAATTGTTTCCTTAAGGCAAGGACGCCCGGGGAAGTTGGTCCCGTCTCCTCCCTGGGATCAGGGACTGACTGATCGCAGAGCAGCTGTACAGCGTCCGTCCACTAGGAAGAGGTGGTGAGACGCACGTCCTTTCCCGTCCGTTCCTCAGGGAGTCTGATCTCATTTCCCATCTCACATCTGCCTAGACTGGGCGCTGAAATCTCAGTCATTCTGCTAAAGAAATCTCCCCCTTTTCCACCTTCATCAGCTGTTTTCCCTCTTGTTTCCTTTCTTCTTCTGCTTGGTCCTGTTTCGATAGGAAGATCTACACATGATTTAAATCATATCCTTAATCTCCCGAATAAACCTGATCCCTAAAAACAATGTGTTACAGGCATAGGCCTCTGTAATTGTGTCCTTTTTCTTTGGATATACAGTAGTTTAGTCATTCCTTTTCTTCAACCAAAAGACGTCCCACCCCTGTTTAATGAAATGTATGATATGAGGCTACAGCCTCGCTTTCGAAAGTCTAAAATGAGATCCAACCTCATGCGATTAACAAAACAGAGTCTCCCACATGAAGCCCTGACTCTGACCGCGACCCTGAGGTTGGAAAGAAAACAGAAAGATGTAGACGGTTTCAGACTAACTCGGAACCACACTGCGTGTCTTCAGCTGCCTGCTAGATTTCAGAGAAAACACCTGAGTTTGTTCCAGATCTGCCATTTTATGGTGTCTGACCTTGGAGGTCAGGCTTTGCCTGTCCTGCCCTGGTGTCCCCCCATGACTTGGTTGAACATGTACACGTGTCTCTGAACTTCTCAAGACAAAGCTCTGATCAAAACCAGCCCCATCCAGCCAGGCTTTTCCTTCTGGAAACACAGCTCCCCCAGGTGTCGCATCACAGCAGTCGGCCCCAGGACGGGTCATTTATGACCTCAACCTGGCACCAGGTCCCCCTCCCACCATGACGCGGTGTGGGACAGTGACAGTGGCAACACCACTAAAATTAAAGCCTTGTTATTTCATAGTGACATTATTACTGCCTGTGACTCATAAAATGCTTCTGTATGTAACAAGCCCTTATTTTATTATGTTTGTTATGAGATTTACTTATTATGCAATATTATATTTTTATTTACACTAAAATATAAGCCCCATGGAGACAGAAATCTTGTCTGTCTTATACCCTGGGTCCCTGCCTGACACAACAAAGATGCTCAGGAGATATTTGCTGAATTAATCCAGCGTTGAGAGCAGAGACCAGAATCAGACTATCTGGACTCCCATCTGGGTGCCATCACTTATCGGCTGTGTAACCTTAGATGAGTTGGTTAAGCTTTCTAAGCCTCAGTTTCCTCCCCTGTAAAATGGGGATGATGTAATTGTGGCCAGGCTTGTTGCTGGAGTTAAGGGAGCTTGGCTCGTAGCCTTGACCCAGAGTGAGAGACGAACTGATGTCAAGCATCCGTTTTCCAGCTGCATTCTGGACAGCCCCTGTCAATGCCCAGAAGAGCTCCTTAGACCCCAGCGTGCCCAGTTTAACTTGTCCAACCATCAGCCAGTCTCCACATCTGCACAGTGAGGGATCATCTTCAGTTCCTGACTATTTCTCACCTGCAGTCCCAACAGGTGTTAAACCAATTGCCTCTCTCAGGCCAGCTGGCCGAGTCCATCCTCTGTGTCTCCTGCTGTACAGGACAGTGTGGCCAAGCCCTGCCTCTCGCACAGCCTTTGTCACGTTGAATCGATGTTGACCTACTGATCTGTTTCCCCCCTGCAAGCTTGCCAGAGCGCATTCACTCATCTCGCTCCTTCTGAGGGAAACTAGCACACTGCCTGCACTTAGCCATCCACAAACAACTCCTCAGGAAGTAGTGCTCACAAAGGCTCAGTAGCAGAAGGGTATCTGGCCCAGGTTCTGATTTCAACCTCCTGGCTCCTTGCCTGCCTCTACTGTTGAGGCTAGAAATGCCAAACACTCGTTTTCTCAGCCACTTTTGCAGCTTAATGTGGCTGTGCGACACAGTGACACCCTGGGGGCAGGAGCACACACTCACTGGTGACAACTCTTTCCTTTCTCATTTATTCCTGCCACTGTGGATGGAATGTGTCCCTCACCCAATTCCTATGTTGAAGCATAAACCTCAATGCCATGTCATTAGTGGCAAGACCTTGGGAGGTAATTAGGTTAAATGAGGTCGTGAGGGTGGGACCCTGGCGCTGGGATTACTGCCCTTAGAGGAGAGACACCAGAGAGCCTCCCTCTCTCTCCACTGTGTGAGGACAGTGAGAAGGAAGTGGGCCCTGACCTGGGCTAAACCAGCCCACACCCTTCACTGGCCAGTGTGCCCATCCCCCAGCTGCTGCACAGGCCCCAGTTACCTGAGCAACCTTTGTCGGGAAGTGTCCTTGGCTGAAGATAGTCAGCTGGACAGGAGATGCCTAGGGATGGATAGCACCCACAAAGGAGGGGGACAGTGGCAGGTAACTAATAAGGAATTTAAAAAAAAAAAAAAAAGCCAAGGCCATATCTTCAAGGTGAGGCAACCCTGATGGCACTGTTTATGGTCCAGAGGCCCCTGGACCAAAGCCAAGTAAGACTTTTTCCTGAGACCACTGCCTGGCTCCATTCATCCCCTTAACCATCCCCTTCCTCCACTTCCTGACATGTTATTCCTGAAAAGCTTCCACCCCCATCAGTCACATATACCTAACCTAAGACGCCTGCCTACAAATCACCTCCTTTCCTGAAATTAGGAGCAGACGTGCCAATACCGACCCCACCAGCCCTCGCGCTCTCCGAAGGCTCACAGTCCCACTGCAGGTGGCTGTGGCTTGCTGCTTGCTGCTTGCTGCTTGCTGCTGCTATTTATCAATCAGAAGCTTCACTGAGGCCCCTTAATCTGGTAGCACTAACAGAAACCTTCAAGGCAGAAATTGATTAATTTCTCACTCCATCAAAGTTTAAGTCATCAGGGATCTCAGAATACAGCTCAGGGATTTTGAGATTAGGTTCGATTATGTGAACAAACGTGTTAGGAAAATACTTATTTGCCTAATGTATGAGGAAGAGCGTCTCTTTTTTTCGTGCCCAAACTCTGCCTGCATGGAACTGAACTTATCAAGGCATACGGAAAACTCCAGATCACACCAAGAAGCCTGAGTTTGGAGAAAATTTAGTGCAAGTCTTCAGATGTCAGTGTTTTAAAAGAGGTCCATGGGGGTGATAGTGGGTATAGCTCAGTGGTAGAGTACGTACTTAGCATGCACGAGGTCCTGGATTCAATTCCTAGTACCTCCATTAAAAATTAAGCAAACAAATAAATAAAAATAATTAACACTCCTAGATTAAAAATAAAAGTCCACTTTCTGTTATAAATAAATGTCCCATCAAGAGCAGGCAGTAAGAAAAATAAAACTGTGGTACATGGTGTGTGACAAATAGCCCATTTCTTCAAGAGTAGATGACAAGAGTCATTTTATATAAACTGAACATGGATAGTGTAAACACTAACGTTCGACTACAGAGAGAAGTCTGTGGAAGTTACCCTCGTTGGACCCCCAGGAAGAGAAATTAGGGGAGGGAAGCGTTCAAGTGAAGGAACTTGAAAGGATAGAGCCCATCTTAGGGCCCAGGAAACTGCCTAAAAGAGCAAATTTGGGCCCGAAGATAGGCCGGGAAAATGGCCCAAGACATCTGTGATCCTCACCTGCTAGAAATCAGAGAAACGCCGCAAGGTGAAGGGGAGGAGAGGTTCTCAGACACAGTTCTTTTCAGTGGTCTGAGCTTAACGAAGCTGGGTGCTGTGACTGTTTTCTGGGTACCTGTGATGTGTGAAACCAAAAGGGTTTGTACCCTGAGATTTCTCATCCTATAGTTAACCCCGTTAGCATTGTGGTTAAAAACACAGTTCTTGGTGCCTGAGTCAAATCCAAACTCTTGCTACTAACTAGTTGTTTGAAGTAAAATGATTTAATCTTTCCTCACTCAGTTTCCTCACCTATAAATGAGAATGTTAATAGTACCCATCTCGAGAGGGAGATTGGGAGGGTGAAACAGGCTGGCACACACAAGGTAGTTAGAACACTGTCTGACTCAGCGAGCTCAGCGATATACCACATATCACATAACATGTGTACGTGACATCCTACTATCCTACTATCACAAAGGACACAACTCTGCCAAGGGGGAGAAGGTACACACCGGGATGAAATCGCTGAGCTCTGGTTCCACAGGTGGCTCTTAAGAAAGGCAAGACCTTGTTCCCTCACATGGTGGCCAGGGAGGCAAAGAGCAGCCTTGGATGTTGATTGTGAGTTGACTCGTGTGCTATAAGCCAGTCAGCTCAGTTTGTTCATCATGTTTATACACTCAGGCTCTGACCTGATTTTCTTATGAGCTGTTCTTTCTTCCTTTCTCTCTTTCTTTCTTTCTTATCTTCCTCTCCCTCTCTCGTTCCCTCTCCCTCTCCCTCTCCCTCCCTCTTCCTTTCTTTTTTTGCATTTCACCTCTGGGACCACAGATGCCATCCAGTTCCTGATCAGCCATTGTGCACATAACCACATTTAGGCTCAGGGATTTGGGCATTCAATAACCATCACCACCTGAAGAAAATTTCAGAAAGTCATCAGTCTCAAAGTATTTACCTGGGAATACAATCACATGTATTATGCCCCTAGTAAGTTCAGGCAGGTAGCAAGTACCAGGCAAGGCCCTTCATGAACAGAAGCTCATTTAATTTTCATATCAACCCCATGATGCCATTAGCTCCACTTTACTTTTTAATGTCTTTTCTAATTATAGACATGAACACATGGTCATTGCAGTAAAACTACCACGGCATCATTTCTGCTTCATGATTTTGGTTAGAGCCAAGATTCAAAGGGTGGGAATGACACAAGGTTGTGGATACTTATTTCACTTATTTAAGAGGTGAGATATTGGAGACCATTAAGTAACCGACTTCCACTCCTGTCTCTGTGGTATTTAGTTCAAATTCTCCAGATAATTAAATCAGCTCAGATTCCAGACCAGGGCTCCATCCCAGCCCAGTCAGTTGTGGCCACAAAAGGAAAGGGTCATGTGACACAATCCATGAACATTGTATATCCTTCCACTTATTTATATCTCTTTAAAATTTCTCTCTGCAATGTTTGTACAATCTTCCCCATCTTTTGTTAGTTTTACTAATGGGTATTTGATACTTTTATAAATGGCTTTTTTTTTTTTTCATTTTCTAAAATTTTGCTGGTAAGATATCTTGTGTTAGGCAACTTGTATCATCAACACTTAGTACAGTGTCTGGCAAATACTAGAAGTTATATAAATATTTGTTGAATGAATGAACTGCCCTTTATCTGAACTCTTTTCATGACCCCTGACATTGGACATCTCTTCTAACAGCTGTCTGTGTGCAAATCCTGGTTCCCTTGGAGACCGTGAGCATTGTGAGGTAGGGATGTGTCTGATTCCTCTCTCTACACCCCATTCTGAGCACAATGTTTGACACAGTGCAGAACCTATTAAAGTACCCTCTTGTGCTGTAAATTAGCACACTCAGCATGAAGTAAACTCCCCGTTATTCTGTTCTTATAGAAAGTTCTGTTGCACAAGATATTACTGATACAACATTTCATGAAACATATGTGGTCTATAGATTCTTCTCGTGTCTGAATTCTAGACTCTAGACCTCTAAATTACAACAATGGACTAAGTCAGAAGGCCGTATGCCCATTCCACAGGCTCTGTACTCCTTAGAGAACTTATTTTCCTGAATTGTGTTTGGCATTAGAAAAGCATAATAGAAAACAGTACTGTGAAATTCAGTTTGTGCTGACTAATGAGATAATGTCGAGGATGTGGTTCTCTGCATCATAAAGGATCTCTTCCAGGAAGACCCACAGGAAAAATTCTATCCCCCAAACTGTGAATAGCAGTGCATCTCCTCAGCAATTGTAACTTATGCATCTGCTTAAAGTTCTCACTTTTTGTTGGCTACCAGGCACATTAGTAGCCAAAGTTCTGGCAAACTATCTAGGATATAATGTGCATTTGGGGAAGGCAAAGTAGAAAGTGAAAGAGAACTCCATTAGGGTAGAAACTCCTCCAGAAGCCAGATGCTGTGTTTGTTTCACTCACACCTGTACATACAGCATCTATATATTAAATGAGTGAGTGTGGCCCAGCACAACACAGGACCCTGAAAATTAAGAAATAATATAGAATGCAATTAGAAAGGAAGAAAGGAAAGAGGCAAGAAGGGGAAAAAGACTACAGTGTTTGTAAAAATCAATTAATTAGTTATGAGAAACTTAATGTGACTTTTCCCCTAACATTTAATTTTTAACATACATCGTTGTTTTGTCAAAAGAAATGGAGACATCGATCAACAGAGTAAGACAGAACTTTGTATACTGATATGGGGAAATACTAACCACAAAGTGGATATAATATGTACTGTATAAACATATTTTTGTTTTTGCAAAACAAAATCTGTATAAATATTTGTAGTTTTTCCCTAAATATACAGTCATAGGTGCAGAGAGAAAACTAGGAGTTCTAAGCACTTGTCCTACTTTCTACAGTGTATTATTGTTACCCTGACTTGGGACATCTCTTCTCAAGGGTGACAATGGTACAATGAAATTTGGCATGAAATTGATTTTCTCCTACGTTGCCAGCAGCAGTTTATGTTGGTAAATTTATCGGTTGTCAGTTTAGTACTGCTTATCTGAAGCTGTAATGATGTTCGTAAACTCTGACCAATTATTCTACATCTGGGCATTTGTTGTCAGGAAACTACTCCAAAGAAGAAGAAAGGTCCATGCCCAAAGATGCGCTTTACCGTCATAATAAGTTTGTCTAACCATCCAAGCCAGGTGGGAGTAAAATACTGAAATATCTTCCCTTTCTTAGCATTTCTGTGTCTCTACTAGATATTTGGGGCTGATTCTACAGCCCTTTCAATCACTTTAATGTATTAAAAATAAATAACAGTCTCCTTGGAGGGTATTAAAATGCTTAATAAAATCTGAATTAAAACTTTAGTCTCATTTAATTTAAAACTCTTGGTCTGATCTGAGCTTAGAAACCTGCAATTGTAGGTGGGGAGGCAGGAGAGGTGGGGGGAGCATTTTTAAATTTTCTGTTTCACTTCCTATCCCTTTTCCCTGCTCAAGATGGGGGCAGGAGAAGAGAGGAAAGGTAAGGTGGGTGGTGAAAAGTCCTGCCTGACTGATGTAAATGTGGGGTCAGGGCCCTGTGGGGGGCAGACACCTAAATACTAGTGGCCCTTTCTCTTTAGACCTTTTTGTAGGGGAACTCCTCACATGGGGTCTTCTCACTCTGTTGTTCCAGTAAAGCACAGACTCTTGCTTTTGGGTTACCACTTGGCAAGGGCAGACCTCTCTGGCAGGATGCTTTAAATTCCACCCAAGCCCAGTTACCTTTCAAGGACCACTGTTGTTCTGAAGACAGCGGACAGTGCCCCTTGCTCCAGTTACTGTCTCACCTCAGGGGAAGCTGTAACCAGTCTCTCACTTGTCTAGATCTGTCTAGGTGCGAACCAGACACCAGCCTCTGTGTTCTCAGACACAGGACATGCCTCCAGTTCTACTGAGAAGCCCCTCCCTTGACCTAATGTGGGGGGGTGTGAATGGGGAGAAACAGTAGAAACCTTCTGAGAAAACTTCAGCTCTCTCCAAAGAGGGCCTTCCTAGTAAGAGCCCCCAGAGCCTCCATGCATCCTTCACCCAAGCTGCAGCTCTGAAACAGAAAGGCATTCTCTGACACCACTCCATTTATTTACTACTTCTTAACAACAACGGAAATTACAGGAAACCTCAAGCGACCCTCAAATTTCCCTCAATGCTGTAATAGAAAACCTAGTTCTTGGCAGAGAAAAACAGCCTTTGAAGTTTTGAATGTGTGTAGCTGCTCATGGAAAATGCCTATTATACCTTATATTATGGTGGACTGGTTAATCAAATCAAAATCAAATCTTCTACCACCTAGAGAGTACAATAAAATGGAAGTAATTCATTCATGGGATTCTAATTTATAAAACAGCTCCACTACTTACAAAATACTACCCTAAGAATTGTAATTCCATCAAGCTTCAATTTGAACAAATGTACAATCACTTAAACAACAGCTGATAAATGGAAAAAAGAATTCAAAATGTCTTTAGAAGAGTGACAGAAACATTGTTAAGATAATTGCCCTGATTTGGACTTTCAGAAGCAGACACTCTGGAAGGCTGACTCAGCCCTCGGAAACTCATGTCTTGGCAGTGGGTCTTGGTTCAGGATCACAAGGAAAGTGCCCTCGGTGGGTAGACGTTCCTCAACACGACTGGAGGGTGAAGGGCCAGGAGAAGCCCCTGTGGGAAGTAATCTCGGGGCTTTGCACAGGTTTATTGGAGGACAAGGAGCTAGATGGGGTGCCCTCCCATGAATACCACGTGGGGCCCTTCCCAGCATGGAATCTTCAACTGGATGCTGGCTTTGAAGAAAAGGGCCCACACCAGCCCCGCCTTCTAGTGGTGGAAATGGATCAAAAGCATCTTCAGGATGAGTCCTTTTAGAAGTCATTTTGTAAGGTGTGGACCAATTGCTCTCTCAAAAGAAGGCCCATGAAAACTCATAAATCTTGCTGGTGCAGAAAGCTGACCAGTGTCTGAAGCAGAAAGGGAAACCTTCCTGTACACAGGAAGGAAGAGGTGGACCAAGGTATAGATGGCCTGGTGGACGATCTATCATCCTGGGTTCTAGGTCTCATGGCCATGATACCTAGTGACATCTGGTGAAGCAGCGCAACGTTGAACCCAGAATTCCTAACCCATCCCAGTCTGTCTTGATGATCTAATGACCCACAGGATTCCCTAGTTCTCCTGGACTTCTGCCAAATTCTCTACTTGAGGAACGTCTACCCACTGAGGGCATTTCCTCATGATCCTGGCCCGAAACCCACTGCCAAGGCATGAGTTTCCTAGGGCTGAGTTAGCCTTCCAGAGTGTCTCCTTCTGAAAGTCCAAACTCTCTGTACTTCTCTACTTATCAAGGTCTTGTGGATCTTTTTCTGAAATCTCAAAATTTGTATCTTATGCAGTGATTTGGGTCTTCCATGTGCATTTTCTGTAACCAAGCGCAATGAGCTAGATTTTTAAAAGACAAGTAAGTCCTTCCATTTCTTCTTCTAGAGTGTGGGCTTGTTTCTTGGTTTGGTCTGGTTGTTTTGTTTTGGAATCCAGATCTTCATGGCATGGCTCATGTTTTTATCTGTTTTAAAACTTTTCTCCTCAGTGTTTAAATCTTGCTTGTCCCTCTACAGGATAATTTCCTGGGAGATTGCTTATCCTTGTCTTGACACAGCTCAGTCTTTAATTTTACATTGAAGCTCTTGAACCTCACTTAATCTTTGCATTTTCTGATTCCAGCGATGCAGTTTTGCTTGCTTGCCTGGACAGTGGCAATATAACATGTAAGTGATTGTTTTATCCTCTCCATCTAATTAAATATATATTTGGTTAACTTCCCACTTGAAAGGTATATAAGGAAGCATTTAGCTTGACAGCATCAATCAGTTTCCTCGAAGGTCATGTTGACTGATCATCTAAGTGGCATCCAATTGTCCATTCTCTCATATCCTTTTCCTGGTGAACTTCATTGATACTACCTTTTCCAAGGACACCAGCCAAATCTGCCATCTTTAATGGACATTTAGTCAGAGTTTTGATCTGACATTCCTCCTCATGTAGAACTTTTTCCATCTGTGCTTTAGAGCAGTGGTTCTCAAAATGTGGTCTGTGGAAGGGGGGGCTCCAAGACTCTTTTAGGGGATCTGTGAGGTCAAAACTATTTTCATAATAATACCAAGACATTATTCCCTTTTTCATAGTTGACATTTGTATGGACAGTGCAAAAACAAAAGCAAAAACAAAAACAAAAACAAACTACAATGATGAGCAAACCTGGGGACATTTTAATATGAATCACAGCAGAGAGGCATCAAACTGTGCTAGTAGCCAAAGCATTCTTCATCACCTTGTAATCTCAGCTAAAAAAGAAAAAAAAGACAAAAAAAAAAAAAAAAAAAAAAAGAAAACAAAAGCATCTCCACTTCAGAATATTCTTGGTGAAGCAGGAAAACACCCTACTCATTTTATTAAAACTTGACTCCTCAATGTGTGTTGTCCTAGTATCTTGAACAACAAAACGGGAACACGTCTGCTTCATACTGAGTGTGATGATTATCTGGAGGGGAAGCATGTGTGCAGTTGACTGAGTTGCCAGCTGAAGGAGCCACTTTTTCCTAGGACACTCCATTCATTTGAAAGGAAAGCTGACAAACTATACACATTTAGGGATTAGGCAGACGTTTTCTTGAACGTAAGCAAAGCAAGGCTGTCACTTGAAGGTAAACAACTGATGGTATTTTTGGCCAAAGACAAAATTCAAGTTTTCAAGTGAATGTTAGAATTTTGGAAAATGTTGTAGTAGTCATCACGAGCTTGATGACTTCCCAATACTTATTTAAAACCTTTCTGATTTCATTAGTGGTGTTATTAACCAACATAATATTTTTATATTTTATAATGAAATATGTCAACATTTGGAAGATTTTAATGACTCAGTAAACCAGTATTTTTTCAAGTGGTCAACACGTGATATTACAAAATCATACACAGGGAAAAGATCTGTTTAAAAGACAAGTTAGAACAATGAATTCTAATGTAGCAGGGTATGGAAATTTCACTGATGTGATTTCAGAGTCCACGTTATAACTACTCTTTAATAAACAATCATCACGTTTTCGTATAGTAACGAAGAATATCCACAATTACTTACAGAGGCTAGTAACGTACTCCTCCCTTTCCCAACTACATATTTGTGTAAGACAGAGTTTCCTTCACATGTCTGAATTATACCGATACACAGCAACGTGTTGAATGCAGAAGCAGATAGAAGGACCCAGCTATCCCCTACTAAGTCAGACTTTAAAAAATATTTACAAATCTGTATAACAACACCAGTCTTTTCTCACTAATTTTTTGTTATTTTGGGGGAAAAAAATTTGGCAATTTTTCATTAAAATGTGTTACTTATTTTTAAATGTTAGGAGTTTAAAATATTAAATAAATAACATATTATTGTATCATTAATTATGATGAATACAATAATGAATAAATACTATTCTTAAAATTTCTCCATCTTAATTTCTGAGACAGTAAATACCAACGGCCATAACCCACATAAACAAAACCCTTTTGGGATCCTCAATAATTTTGAAGGAAGTCAAGGGATCAGACACCAACGTTGGCAACCTTTTTTTTTTCTTTCCTGTTCATTGTGTTCATTGAGTTTTTCCCTCTTTCCGCATTTCTGCCTCTTGTGAAAGCAGTGTTCTGCATTCCTGGAGACAGCATGCACACCCACCCTTTCCTCAGCTGTCCTTCAATCCCCTGACATCACCACAGGCCACCTGGGCCTGACCGGCTCCTGACACACCTTCCAGTGACTGAGCATCCCCGAGATGCCCCTCACCAGCTCTCGTCCTGGACTTGCAGGTCTCTCTCCCCTCTGTTCTTTTACTGACAAGTTTCTGTTTTAACCCCAGGAAGGAACCTTTTCAGTTTTTTTATTATTTGCCTCGGGGCTCAGCACTTCTGATAACTTGGTCTCAAGGCTGACTTCTTTCCAAAAGGACTCCAGAGCTTCATAATCTCTTTAACAGTCCTGAGCTCAGAAATGTTATCTGTTCTTTATCTAGGGCAGAAAAAGTTAGGCCCAGCTCTTTCTACCTGCATTTAACAGTTGGTTTTGTCTACAGGAAAGCCCATACCACCGTCTCCCAGGTAATGGGTAGCACCACCAAGTCCCGGACTGGGACTCACAGGGTGCCCTCAGCCCTACACGGCATTTCCAGGATGGCCCAGGGTGATGTTTGCAGCCGTCACCAGCCCCTCTATGATACAGAACAGCCTCAGGTTGTCAGGGCCCTACTGGCCCCACAGATGACAGGGGGCCCCATAGAATGCTCTGCGCAGAACACAAGCCAGTGCACGGCAACAGGAACAGACCAGCAGTGGAAAGGCATGGGGTGGGGGGGGACAAAATGACAAAACAGAGCTTTCCCATATGTTCCACATCACGTCACACCAAGAAGTCATGGTCACTGGGGGAAATAGTAGGCTCGTCACGGCTGAGGAACAGGCCCCACCTGGTGGCTGGGAGGTCTGAGTGTCCACATCTTTCCACACGTGGGACCCCTGCCAGGGTGGACGCCCAGCAAGAAGCCCTGCAGTAAAGGGCTCACCTGCTCAGGTCATGGGACAAACTCCGACCTCTCTCGTAGCTCCAGAGGCGTGACCCTGCCTGCAAAAGGCCCAGAGGCTTTGGTCAGTACTGGAACGTCCATACGTGGAAGGAAGGACGTCAAGGGAGTGCAAAGTTGTGTGTGAGTTGGGAGTATAAAGACCTTACAAGAATTTTCAAGGGGGGAGGGTGTAGCTCAGTGGCAGGGCGTATGCTTAGCATGCATGAGGTCCTGGGTTCAATCCCCAGCACCTCCTTTAAAAAAAATAGATAAATTAAAAAACCTAATTACTCCTCCCCAAAAGTTAAAAAAAAAACAACCAATTTCCAATACCCTACATGATGGCAGATTCGTCTATGTCACTAGATGCGCACACACTTATGGTCATCATTCTCACTGAGGACTTGACCCTTTCATCACCATTACGAGCTTTCCCTCTTTGTCTCTGGTAGTATTCCTTATCCTGAGGTCTATTTTTCCGATATTAATAAAACCAAACCAGCTTACTTTGCCCACCATCAGTTGGTCTTTTTATTTTTTAATTACATCCCCATGACTTATTTATTTTATAGCTAGAAGTTTGTACCTTCTGAGTCTCTTCATCCACTTTATCCACCATCCAGGCCTTGCCCTCAACCTCTGGCAACAACTAATCTATTCTCTGAATCTGCAAACTTGGTTTTTTGTTTTTTTGGGTTTTTTGTTTAGATTCCTACATAAAAGTGGTATCATACAGTATTTGTCTCTGTTTGACTTATTTCATTTAGCATAATGCCCTCAAGTTTCATCCATGTTGCTGCAAATGGCAAAGTAGCAAAATTTCATTCTTCCTTATGGCTCAGTAATATTCCATTGTGTGCGTATATATGACACCTTTATCCATTCATCTATGCATGGGCACTTAGGCTGTTTTCATATCTTGCCTATTGCAAATGATGCTGCAGTGAACGTGGGGGTGCCTAAATTTTTTTCTAGTTAGTGTTTTCATTTTCTTCAGGTAAAATACCCAGAAGTGGAGTTGCTGGAACATGTGGTAGTCTATTTTTAATTTTTTTTGAGAAACCACCATACTGTTTCCATAGTGACTGCACTAACTTACATTCCTACCGACAGTGCACAAGGGTTCTCTTTCCTCCACATCCTCACCAACACTTGTTACTTCTTGTCTTTTGATGGTAGCCATTCTAACAGGTGTGAGGTGATATCTCATTGTGGCTTTGATTTGCATTTCCCTGATAATTAGTGATGTTGAGCATCTTTTCATGTGTCTGTTGGCCACCTGTATGTCTTCTTTGGAAAAATGTCTATTCAGATCCTCTGCCCTTTTAAAATCATATTGTCTTGCTCTTTTGCTATTGAGTTGTATGAGTTCTCTGTATTTTGGGTATTAACTCTTTATCAGGTATATGATTTGTAAATAGTTATTCCCATTCAGCAGCTTTTGTTGATGGTTTTCTTTACTGCCGAGACTCTTTGTAGTTTGATAAAGTCCTACTTGCTGGTTTTTGCTTTTGTTGCCTTTGCTTTTGGTGTCAAATCCAAAAAATCATAGCCAAGGCCAATGTCAAGGAGTTTACCGCCTATGTTTTCTTCTAGAAGTTTTACGCTTTCAGGTTTTACAATTGTCTTCCATCCGTTTCGAGTTAGTTTTTGTGTATAGTGTAAGACAGTCATCCAGTTTCATTCTTTTGTATGCAGCTGTCTGGTTCTCCCAAAAACATTTACTGAAGAGACTGTCCTTTCCCCACTGTGTATTCTTGACTCCTTTGTCATAAATTCAACCTATCTTTTTTTATAGTTTGCCTCACATAAACAGCATATAATTGGATCTTGCTTTTTTATATAATCTGAAATTCTTTCCCTTTTGTATGGAACATTTAGTCCACTTGCATTCAATGTCACTATTGATACGGCAGGATTTAAGGTACCATCTTGGTATTTTTTTGCCTATTTCCTTTATTTCTCCTTTTTTCCTCTTCCTAATTTCCTGCTTTCTTTTGGGATAATCAAGCTTTGTTTTGCTTTTATTGTTTTGGTATTCCAATTTATATTTAAAATATACTTTGGATAAAATTTAGATTAAAAAAATTTTTTAATTTAGATTTAATTTTAATTTTTAAATTTAAAATATACTTTGTGTTATTTTTTGTGATTGATCTAGAGATTAAAATATGAATCTTCAGCTCTCACAGTAAAATAACGTGAAACTATCTTACAAATAACTTAGGAAACGTATGACAGCCTGATTGTATTTAGCCCCTCTCCTAGCCTTTGTGCTCTTGTAGTCACAGAATGACTTCTGCATATGTTATAACCCCTAATACATCTCTATTGCTATTTTAAATGGCCAATAGCCTTTTAAAGAGTACAAGTATGTGTGTTTTAAAGAATACATGTAAGTAAGTTACACATTACATATATTATCTCTGGTGAGAATTCTGCCATTATTCTGTAAGTAATACGTCTTCTTCAGGCTAATTTTACAGTTTCCTCTTTATCCTTGTTTTTTGGAAGTTGACTCTGTTTGCCTAGGGTTTATTTTGAATTTATCCTGCTTGGGGTTCACTGAGGTTCTTGGACCTGTGGGTACTTACGTATCATCAGCTGGAGGAACTTGCATCCATTATCTCTTCAGTTATTTTTTCTGCCCCCTTCCCTCTCTCATCTCTTCTCAGGACTCCTACTGTACTTACATTAGCTCACAGGTCTCAGATGTTCTTTCTGAGCTTTCATTCTTATATCCTCGTTCTTTTCTGCTTGTATAACCTCCATTCACCTGTTTCCATGTTCCCTGATCCTTGCCTGCTGTTAGGTCTATCAACTCAATTACAAAAATCAATTCTGATACATATTTTCAGTTGTAGCATTTCCACTTGGTTCCTTTTAACATTTTCCTTTTATTTTGCTGAAATTTGAGGGTTGGCTGGCAGGGCCAGGGTAGAAGGCACAATGGTGAGTCGGTCTAACCTACAGTCGAGCTGAGTTTGGGAGTGAGATTTGGTTTAACTGTTTTGGGGAAAGATCAGGGCTTTGCCTCCTGCAGAGCTTGGAGTCTGAACCTCAGTGAGACCCCAGAGACCTTACTGTGATTCGCCCCTTTCTGCCCAGCTGCCAGCTTTGGGGATGGCTGGAGACTTCTACTTGCTCAGACACCAGCTTCTTTATTTTGTTTTTAAAACTTGGGAATTATTTAAATGCCCAAGACGAAGAGAATGGTGATGTACGTTATGGAAAACCAATGCTGGACTTGTGTGCGCTGATTTGTAAAATGGTTCTGAGTAAAAGGCAAAGGCTGAACATACGATGTTAAATTTTTAAAAACAGAACGTTAAGGTATATCTGAGAAAAACTATGTAGATGTATGGACCAGTACTAGAAGGAAGCCCCTAAAAAAAGAAATACTTAGGGGTGGGTACAGCTCAGTGGTAGAGTACGTGCTTAGCATGCACAAGGGCCTGGGTTCCATCCCCAGCACCTCCTCTAAAAACAAACAGATAAACCTAATTATCTATCCCCCTAAAAAAATGGAATGTCTGAGCCATCGATGTGGCAAGATCATGAGCAGCTCTGCCTTAATTCTTTGTCCTGATTTCCGTTACCAATGCCAGTCCTACTGAGTAAGCAGTGAAGAACGAACTGCAGACAGATCTGAAACAGCAATTCCAATTTCTTAGTCCATGAAAGATAGCCCAGAGCAGGAGGGGGCCAGCTCACCTCCTCTCCCCTAAGGCCCAAACAGAAAGAAACTAGTTTAAAATACAGCAAGAGGACTGGGTTCGGAGCCAGGAAGAGGGAGCCTTTGGACTGTCCAGGTTGTAAAACGAAGGTTAACATGAGAGGGTTAGAAAAGAGGGATAAACTTAGAAAACCCCAGATGTGAACAGCGCGGTCCTGCCCATCGGCTCTTCATTAACTGGCAGTCCACGCCGGAGCCCTCTCAGGGTAAACCACCCTCATTTCCATCACCATTATTATGGCCTGGAACTGGTTACTGAGGGAAGTGATGGAATTTTCCCCTGGAGGCCATTTAAAGTCAGAAATAGACAACCTACCTGTCTAAAATAATTCAGGTCCCCATTGAACTAAATGACCCCTGAAGGTCCTTATAAGGACCATGACTTTGGATTCCTGCGCTGATAAAATTAAAAAAGCCTTATTACCTCTCTTTTTTCCTAATCCTTTCCTGTATACTCTGTTTACATTTTTTTGGATTGGAAAATGGGAACTTCTTCCTGTGAGCAATCTGTTCATTTCTCTCCCTGACACGAGGCTGAAATTTCAGTATTTCTCAGCTGCAGTTGATTATTCCTTCTTTCACTGCCAGGTGTCACTGGACTTGAGAGAATGCACTTAGCAAGGAAGGGGCGAAGGCAGGGGTCTGCAGAGGGAAGAAACAGCACATGTCCAAAAAGCTGGCAGTGGGCCTGGCAGGAAGAGGGGCAGAATTTATAGAACGTCAATGACACAAAGTAAGTACTTGAAAAAAAAGAAGTGTAGTAAGCCATAGTTCTCTCTCCACGTGTGTGCATATGTGTTTAAAGTGCTTTAGGATAAAACAGTGCCATTTGCAGCAACATGGTTGGACCGAGAGATGATCATACTGAGTGAAGTAAGTCAGAGAGAGAAAGACAAATATCACATGATATCACTTATATGTGGAATCTAAAAAAGGGACACAAATGAACTCACTTACAAAACAGAAACAGACTTACAGACATAGAGAACAAACTTACGGTTACCAAAGGCAGAAGGCAGGGAGGGATAAATTAGGAGTTTGGGATTAACACATATATGCTAGTATATATAAAATAGATAAACAACAAGGTCCTACTGTATAGCACAGGGAATTATATTCAGTATCTTGTAATAGCCTATAATGGAAAATAATTTGATAAAGAATATGTGTGTGTGTGTGTAACTGAATCGCCATAAACTAACACAATATTATAAAACCAACTGTTACTGAATCCAAACTCGTTCTGCTCACTGCATGACAGGCCAATAAATCAGGAGATGAGGTGTTGGGGCAAGGAATAATGACTTTATTCGGAAAGCCAGCAGGTTGAGAAGATGGGAGACTAACATCATGGAGAACCAACCTCCCCAAGTCAGAATGCAGGCTCCTTTTATACTAAAAAGGGGAAGAGGTGTGGTTGGTTGTGGCAAACTGCTTGGTGTAGGAATCCTTTGTTCTTGCTGCTGTCTACCTAGGTCAGGTCATGATGTTCCTGTAAACCTCCAATGAGAAAGATGTTATTCTCTCTTCAACATTTAAGTCTATATGAATGGAAATGTGTTCTACCCTTAAAGGTCAGAACCTTGAGAATGGACTGTCTTGTGTATTTCAGGCTCTAGGTGACATTCTTTTACAAAAGGTCCAGAACAAGCATGACTCAGCACAGGCAACAGAGCACAGGGTTAGAGCCAAAGGAATAGGTCTAACATGGAGCCAGCTTTGTTCTTCCCTACTACACAACCGTATTTCAATAAAAAATAAAAATTAAAAAAGACAGATAGGTGCTTCTGCAACTTCTAAGATACTTTCAACTTAAAAAAAATAGTGCTTTAGGACACACAATTCTACACTTCCCAAATGCTGTTACTTGAGCACAGCAACTAAAATGATTAATGATCCCACATCAACTGCTTCATAAGAAATCATCTCCAGCTGCTGGAAGGCAGGGAAAGTATCAGGCAAGATTTACATATACCTATTAAGTATGAAAAAGTCGTGACCTAAAAAAAGAACAAACTTGAATTTCTCATCTCTCTAATTTGTCAGTGATCACTTCTGGGCTTCCCTTTAAGGACTGCCTTTTGCCCTTGTGCAGAAGGTGATGTTCACCCAGAGAAGAGACGGAGCAGGAATTACTGAGAGCCCCGTTTGGATCAGCATTAACAATTCATGGCGCTCATCTCCCGTTCCACCTGAGGCGCTGGGAGAGACACCTGACAGCAGTGAGGGCTTGTTCAAAGTGTCTCCTAATCTGCTTTGAAATGCAGAGTGGAGCGGGGCCAACTCGAGGTCAACACCCCGTCCTCCTGCTCCTTTCTCAAGCTGCCTGGCTGCTCCTCTGCCAGAGGAAGTGAAAAGACAGGCTGACTGCAAACCTGCAGTGCGTCTGGCCGGCTGCTGAAGGGTCTTTTGAAATGCAAACCTCCAGCATTGAGGGTTGGGAACTTCCTCAACTATTCTGGGCCACCGGCTCACCAAGGGGGGAAAAAATCATCACCCAGAAGTAATTTAGGCTGAGTGGTTTACAAAGTGAGACAGCTCAAAGGGCAAACCCACATAATTTAAATGTTGAGAAGAGGGGATTTTAAACATTATTAAGTAAACCCAAAGTGGAAGACTACATTTCAATTTCAGATGGAGAGCAGGGAATGGGGAGGCTTTCAAGTCTATACATCCACCAAACTTCACGCAGGTCCAATAATGCATCAATAGTGCTGCCCCTGCCTTCCAGGCAGCGCGCTCCTCTTCAGAGATGCCAAATGCTGCTGGCCTCCTCCTGCCTCCTGACACCCCAAGCTTCTGCGTAATTTTGCCACTGAGCAGGACCCGATGGGGCCTTCCCATGTCCTGTGCTGTAGCTCCTGAAGCATCCAGATAAGAGGATCTGATGCCCACTTCCTGAAACACCACCAAATGGAAGAAATTAACTGCTTGATAATCATGAGCCCCCAGACCTACTGGCGCCTAACGATTGATAGGGTTAACCCCTGTGACACTGCCCTGAGACCTTGACATCAGCCAACCAATCAGAGAATCGTGCATGAGCTGATCACACACCCTGCAACCCCTCTCCCTCAGCTGGCTTTTAAACAGGCTTTGCAGAAACCCTTTGGAGAGTTTGGGATTTTAGAGCTCGAGCCAGCCCCCTCCCCCTTCTCCTTGTCTGCACCTGCAGTAAACTCTGCACTTTCCTTTACTACAACCTGGTGTCAGTAATTGGCTTGACTGCGCGTGGGCGAGAGGACCCAAGTTTGGTTGGGTAATAACTTGCAGGTCTTCCTCCTCATCGCAGACTTGAATGTTGGCTCCTCAAGGCTTGGCCAGAGGTCTGCTTTGATTCCCTCCATGTGCGCCCTACCTGGACAGCCTCATCCACGCCCTGGTTCCTCACTGTCTCTAAGCAGATGGCCACACATTTGATTCCTGGCCAGACTTTCTTTCTTCAGAGCTCCAGGCCTGTAAATCCAGCTGTCGTAGGCTGAGAGAGCCCCTCTGGCTCACAGGATCCTACCCCTCAGTGTGTCCCAAACTGACCTGAACCCTCCCTCCCACCCTTCTCCCTCCACTGTCCTTTCTCAGTGCCTGGAGATCCCTCCGCTCAATCTCAAAAGTCAGAACAAGAAGGAGTCAGTCTGGAAACCTCCCTCTCCCTCACCTCACAACTGCTCCATCTCCAAATCCTAAATATCTGCTCTCCCCTCCCCTCCTCTCCCAAGTCCAAGCTGCCAGCATTCCTGTGTCTGAAAGGGCAATACATTATGAAGCAGTTTCTCTGCATCCTTTCTGCGCCCTCCTGCTCATCCTGTGCACACCAGCCAGGGGGATCTCCACGGGGCAGAGTAATGCATTCTGATGCTGTTGGAATAAAGACTGATGTCCTAGTGTGGCCCACGCAGCCAGTCTTTGCACGATTCTGCAGCCTCCTCTCTGGACGCCGTCCGCCTCCCACGCCCCCTCCCGGTTCCACTCAAACCACACAGGACTAGCATTTCCTCCAGCTCCCCGCTCTTCGCCGCGTCAGCACCTTCAGAAGCGCGTTCTCTCTGCCGGTACCTGCTTTCTCCCTGTGAACCTACTTGACCCACTTTTCTCATCCTCTCTGTGTCAGCAGAATTACCACTTCCTCACAGCAAGCGCCTGCGTCCCCAGGGTCGAGTCTGAACCTCCGTTTGCTCAGTTTAGTCTCTTCGACTTCTTATTTTTGTGGGATTTATCACTCTTTCTAATTAACCGACTCTATATATTTAGGTGTTTTCTACTTTTTCACATTGCTGTTTGTCCCGCACCTGGCGCTGTGCCCTGCCTGCAGAATACATTCAGTGAAGCTATCCTGAATGAATGAATAAATGAGTTACAGAAGTAAAGATAAAATCACAAAAAAAGGACAAAGATTTTCTGTTAACTAAGTTACAATTTGTGTATTTTCATTTGTGTGAATTTTGTCAGCTGCTTTTTCTCAATTACTCATATTGAAATCAGCGACCAACTTAAACCCCAAAGGCTTTTTCCACATTGACTGATGTCAAGCCACATGTGCCTCGGTGCTGAGGTACTGTATGTTTCATCTATATGTAAAGATTTTATCTTTGGGGAAAAATATAAATTTTGAAATTGAATTCTGTCATCCGAGATACTAATTCTGTTCTCACCAGGCATCGTTTAAAAAGGCTGTAATTATGACTTCTTCAAGTTGTTAATAAATGCTCCATTTGTGCTAGCACCGCAAAACCCTACAAGTACCCCCAGGTCCTCCTTCCTGGTGTGGCAGCCATAATCGGTCAACTTATCCAATAGCCACTTCTCTCAACTTTCTTATTCCTTGCTCACTTTCCATTATATCAGCCAAGAAAAGCCAGAAACCCAATATGCCAGTTTCCCTGTAGCTAGTGGTGGCTAGTGAGACATAAAGGGACATGTACAAAGAGGAAGGAACATGGGGAAATATTTCGCTACCACTAAAAAAAAAAAGCAAGGTCAATCTAAGATGTGCTCTCTTAACACTGATTACTCCATTACTTCTACCTTTGAATGTGTTATGCCTGGAGCCACAGCAGCCATCTTGTGACCATGAGGTGACCAAGCATGCAAGCAGAGGCAATATTAAGACAAAGGAACTTCTGAATCAGCCTGTTATGCTTACTGCTAGAGTTCTTGTAATGAGAAATAACCATCTTTATGCCTTAAGCCACTGCCAGTTGGTTTTTCTGTGCTTTAAAGTCAAACATGAATCATATATTTAGTTAGAACAACAGCATGGGTCAACTTTTAAAGTATGGCTGATCAGACACAATTCTGCCTATCCACAGTGAACTCCAACCCTCATTTTTTCTATTTTATCCACAAAGCTATCATGAAAGACTTTATTTCAATTTTTCCCTCAAGTCAAGGTACACTAAGACTGTATTTCCCTCCTTTGAAAGTCCTATAGGTTCATCCTCTAAGCATCGCTCTTGGCCTGAAAAGAATGTAAATAATAGACACGTTGTGCATAGATCCTATTTCTGTGAGATCTGATCTGGATTAACATTAAGCCTCTTAAGATCTTTTACCTCTATCAGCTTCATCCAACCTTTTTCACAATTATTTTTTTGTCAAGTGGGCAGGTATTTTTCCTTCTGATCACATAAAAATGAAAAACCCCGCAAAACAAAGAGTAAGTTCTCCCTGCTGCTCTTGCAGCAAACTCTCTCATGGTTCTGTATTCTGAAAAAGTCTTCAGAGGCTCTTTCTGGTTAGTAGATTAGTCACTCTATCCTCTGGCATCGGTCAGAATGTCAGGTGGGTTTCTGTATCATAGACTCAAAATAGCAGTGGCCTCAGTTAGAAAGGTGATTACTTTGAGCCTAACCATTCAGCCACTAGCATACTGGGTAGTGTGGGAGCTCCACTGTGCCAGGCACCCAGGCTCCTTCTGCGTTCTTAGTCTAGCAGATCTGGTTGGCTCTTCCTCTTGGTCCAAAATGGTCCCCACTGTGTCCACGTTCAGGGCAGCAAGAAGGAGAAAGAATGGAAGATGTCCTTTCCCTCGGAGAGCACAACCTAGACGTGGCACAAATCCCCCCTGCCCACATACAGCTCACTGCAGCTTAGTCACATGGCCACACCCAGGTGTAAGAAGGCTGGGACATGCAGGTGCCCAGCGAAATATCAGAGAGATTTTGAGGGACAACTTACAGCCTCTCTCAGATTCTTCCCAAGAGAAATCTGAATTCCTGGGCTGAAGATGCAATAACAAACAGTAATGTCACAATGTACATGAAATCAAACCAAAGGCTAAACATAAATCACCCACTTCAATGAGACGGGCCCAGTATTTTTGAAGAAGTTTCTCTATGATAGTGGTTCCCAAAGTATGACTGAGACCAGCAACACCAGCATCACGGGAACTGCTAGAAATGCAAAATCTTGGGCCCCGCTTTGACTTACTGAATCAGAAACTCTGGGGATGGAGCCAGTAGCCTGTGTTCAGCGAGCTCTGCGGAAGATTCTGATACACGGTCAAGTTTGAGAACGATCACACTGTAAAGCATCACATTTCACATGTTCATACTGAGCATTTATAAATTCCTGCAAGGAGACACCTGGTACCTGAACAGTCCTTGTGCTCAGGTGAGCAATAAACTGTTCCGTTAAGGAAATGTTCTGAACATAACTGGATTCCAAATAAAATAGATATCTTTATGTCTTTATACTAAGGAGCCTTTAATTCTTTTTTTTTTTTAACATTTTTTATTGATTTATAATCATTTTACAATGTGTCAAACTCCAGTGTTCAGCACAATTTTTCAGTCATACATGGACATATACACACTCATTGTCATATTTTTTTCTCTGTGAGCTACCATAACATTTTGTGTACATTTCCCTGTGCTATACAGTATAGTCTTGTTTATCTATTCTACAATTTTGAAATCCCAGTCTATCCCTTCCCACCCTCCGCCCCCCTGGCAACCACAAGTCTGTATTCTCTGTCTATGAGTCTATTTCTGTCCTGTATTTACACTTTGTTCTTGTTTGTTTCTTTGTTTTTGTTTTTGTTTGTTTAGATTCCACATATGAGCGATCTCATATGGTATTTTTCTTTCTCTTTCTGGCTTACTTCACTTAGAATGACATTCTCCAGGAGCATCCATGTTGCTGCAAATGGCATTATGTAGTCGGTTTTTATGGCTGAGTAGTATTCCATTGTATAAATATACCACTTCTTCTTTATCCAGTCACCTGTTGATGGACATTTAGGCTGTTTCCATGTTTTGGCTATTGTAAATAGTGCTGCTATGAACATTGGGGTGCAGGTGTCATCCTGAAGTAGATTTCCTTCTGGATACAAGCCCAGGAGTGGGATTCCTGGGTCATACGGTAAGTCTATTCCTAGTCTTTTGAGGAATCTCCACACTGTTTTCCACAATGGCTGAGCCAAACTGCATTCCCACCAGCAGTGTAGGAGGGTTCCCCTTTCTCCACAGCCTCTCCAGCATTTGTCATTTGTGGATTTTTGAATGACGGCCATTCTGACTGGTGTGAGGTGATACCTCATTGTAGTTTTGATTTGCATTTCTCTGATAATTAGTGATATTGAGCATTTTTTCACGTGCCTTTTGATCATTAGTATGTCTTCCTTGGAGAATTGCTTGTTTAGGTCTTCTGCCCATTTTTGGATTGGGTTTTTTTTTTTTTTCTTATTGAGTTGTATGAGCTGCTTATATATTCTGGATAGCAAGCCTTTGTCGGTTTCATTTGCAAAAATTTTCTCCCATTCCGTAGGTTTTCTTCTTGTTTTACTTATGGTTTCCTTTGCTGTGCAGAAGCTTGTAAGTTTCATTAGATCCCATTTGTTTATTCTTGCTTTTATTTCTTCTAGGAGAAAATTTTTGAAATGTATGTCAGATAATGTTCTGCCTATGTTTTCCTCTAGGAGGTTTACCGTATCTTGTCTTATGTTTAAGTCTTTGATCCATTTTGAGTTGATTTTTGTATATGGTGTAAGGGAGTGTTCTAGCTTCATTGTTTTACATGCTGCTGTCCAGTTTTCCCAACACCATTTGCTGAAGAGATTATCTTTATTCCATTGTATATTCTTGCCTCCTTTGTCGAAGATTAGTTGACCAAAAGTTTGTGGGCTCATTTCTGGGCTCTCTATTCTGTTCCTTTGGTCTATATGTCTGTTTTTTGTACCAATACCATGCTGTCTTGATAACTGTAGCTCTGTAGTATTGTCTGAAGTCTGGGAGAGTTATTCCTCCAGCCTCTTTCTTTCTCTTCAGTAATGCTTTGGCAATTCTAGGTCTTTGATGGTTCCATATTCTTAAGAAAGATTCTATTATATTTGTCTTCAAGCTTTTCAAGCACAACAGTTGTGCAGCAGTGGATTTAAAATCGAGAAAAGGGCAAATCCTCTTCGTAACTGTCTTGTTGTCACAAGGACACAAGCCAGCTCTCTTCCCAACTCAGACAGCATTATGAACACCACACCCAACAGGGACAGTCTGTTCCCCAAAGGAAGGGGTGCCGGTGACTGGTTCACTAGGTGGGGGGTGTAGGGGTCTCTGGGGCATCCCCCCACACAATGCTTTCCTTTCTAGATCATAGATGTGAGTAATTACTTCTTTACACAGTCTTTCTTTTCTCTTATGGTTTTATTCCTTACAAGAGGCGATACGTTATCTTTATAACCATGTACAGCAGAGCCTCTCAAATACTGATCTGCACATCAGTGGCCTGGGGACCTTGATAAAAGGCAGATTCTGATTCAGTGGGCCTGGGCCGGGCCTGAGACTGGCATTTCTAACCAGCTCTCAGGTGAGGCTGATTTGCTGACCCACAGATCACACTTGGAGTAGCCAAGATTGGTTGAATAGCAGGATGAAGAATAGAGGGGTTCCCAAATTTGGCTAAAGAGGTTGCCAGCCATGGAGACTGTTCAACACCAGGCAGGTTATGAAAGAAAAGATGCCTACTTACTGGGACAGTGGACAAAGAGAGGGGAAAAGAAAGGGGCACAGGGTACCATTCCCCCAAGTGTTGCTTCACCCTTTCTTCCAGGATGGACATCCTCACTGCCCAGCTGATTTCCCTGGGAGTCACTGTGGTTGATGACAGGTAGTCCCTCATGCGTACATTCACTTAATAAAAATTTACTAAACTATGATTATAAGCCAAAGGGGTCACCTCAAGTCTGAAAGCGTCAATTGAACAAGCAGACGCTCACCACCACACTCTGGCTAGGTCCCCACCACTCCTCTGTCCATCTGGGCCCTGGCTCACCTCCAGAACATTTTTCCAGAAGTGAGTCTTACTTTTCACTGCATCATTTAATAGCTTCAAGTCACAGGGGCTCGTTTATACTTGGCCTACTTGGTTTATCCTGCAGGAGACAATGTCCTCCAGTTGGGAGATATTTTGCTCAGTAGTGCCCCATGGACACCTGCCTCCCCCGTTCACTGACAGAGTTGTGTTGGATTTCCTCCCTCAACTCAAAATCATTCGTTAGCCAGGTCTTAATGACAGAAAAAGTTAGCTGATTTACTTTATACTCTAAGCGCCAACACTCTCAATCTCTTAACCAAAAAGTTAAATGTGCTTTTTCCTTCACTATTCCTCAAGGCAACTCCCCAGACACAAGCTGACTCTGACTGTCCTTTCCTCATCCTCCACAAAAGAACATTAAGAAAACTTTAAGAACCCTTCAATTCAAGGCAAGTCAAGGGACCACAAAGGCCCTGGGGTAAATGGAACGTATTTCTCCAAACCAAAAATCAAGAGTATGCCTGGAACATTCAGAAATACTTATGGGGATAAAGAAACAGAAAATTTAAGAATAGGCTTGTCCTAAGAATTTTTAAACATATATTCATCTTGGCACTTGTAAGCCAAAAGTGTTCTTGAGCTAAGACAGAAGGGAGAAAAGGGATAAAGAGAGGGGCAGGGAAAGACAAAGACTCCATGCTTCATCTGTTTACAACAGCCAAGACCTGGCAACAACCCAAGTACCCATCAACAGATGACTGGCTTAGTGAGATGTGGTATATATATACACATACACACACACAGTGGAATACTACTCAGCCATAAAAAAGAATGAAAGAATGACATTTGCAGCAACATGGGTGGACCTAGAGATGATCATACTAAGTGAAGTAAGTCAGACAGAGAAAGACAAATACCACATGATATCACATATACGTGGAATCTAAAAATAATACAAATGAATCTATATACAAAACAGAAACAGACTCATAGACATAGAAAACAAATTTATGGCTACCAAAGGGAAAGGGAGGGGGAAGAGGGATAAGTTAGGAGTATGGGATTAACAGATACACACTGCTATATATAAAGTAGGATAGCAACAAGGATTTACTGTATAGCCCGAGAACTATATTCAATTATCTTGTAACAACCTATAATAAAAAAGAATCTGAAAAAAAAGTGTAACTGAATCACTCTGCTGCACACCTGAAACTAACACAATATTATAAATAAACTATACTTCAATTCAAAAAAGACCATGTTATTCATAGTATATGTGCTGCCGTAGCGAGCACAAGACTATGTTATTCATCACTATAGCATCCAGGATAAGCCAGATCGGTTTTCTCAAACTATTCTTTATTATCACTTCCCCAAGGAGTCTTTTTTAGACATTTTTTCTTTAATCCCCTCAATGAAAGTTCAGTGCCACAGATACTTTATATATTTGTTTATTTACAGGATGTGTAGACTATATATTTCCTCCCATCCCAATTTCCACCCCCTTGGAAGTGATACTGTCCCTGTTAACAAAGTACAGGTTAGATGCTGCTTGGGTAACAATCCAAAATCTTAGCAGCTGCTTAACAACAAAGTTGTTTCCCATTCATATTCCCTGCACATCACAGGTCAGATGGGAGGAGAGGTGAGGAGCTGCTCCCCAACTCTCTTCCCCCCAGGATCCAGGCTGAGAAAGCAACCACTGATCCCAGGGTTGCTGGATGCTGGTGGTGGAGCTGAAAAGAGCGTTTGGGAAGGTCTCACGCCTGCAGCTCAGAAGACACACGCATGACCTCCCATCTCGGGTCACTGGCCAGAAAGAAGCCACATGGTTCCCGCAGCCACAAGGGGACCAGGAGGTTTAACTCCTCTGTATGCCGAGAAGATGAAAAGCAAGAGGAAATAGTAGGAAAAAGCCACCAAAAGCTCTCATAACAGCCTTCCTGTGGACAGCCCTGCTATCAAAGAGTACCTGTTGCTATCTATGTATGGAAAGGCTCAAGGGACCTCAGGATGTAAACTTTCCTGCCCAAGACTTACCTGAGCTCTTGCCAGAATTTACCAACATAGACAGGGCCCCTGCGCACCCTGCCATCCGGTGACCAGTCCACTCCTACCTGACGGGGTTGGGGGCCACAACATCACACCCCCTCCTCTCACTTCTGCCCCAGCCCGCTGACTCGGGATCTGAGACCAGCGGAAGGGACTTAGAAGGCTGGGAAGGCTGTCTGTTAGAGAAACTCTTTCAGCTGCAAAAATGGTTCAGCTGCCAGCACCTCTGGGGGGAGCCAGTGAGCCAGATACAAAGCCTAACTCACAAGCAACGGGCACCAGCCAGGTGGGACAAGGTAAGTGCCCAGTACACACCGGGGAGCCCCGTGGATGCGTGGTCGGCTACCTCAGTGAATGCCAGGCATGACGTGCTGCCCGTTTCCCAGAGTCCTCAGGGATACATTTCCCCCTTTCTGCCTGTTTTCCTTTTCCTGATGTGGACAGCGCCCTGTTCCAGTCTTAGCTTCACAGCAAGCTCTGTTTCCTCGTGGTCCCACCGTTGGCTTGACAGCTGGGCCTGCAGTACCTGTGTTTACGGCTCCACGTCCTCCTTCCTTCCTCGCTGTGTGCAGGCGAGGCCCTGGAACTTGGCCCCTTCTCCTCTAGACTGTCCTGCATCCTGTTTGACCCGTGACTACCCAGGTCTCATGTAAATCCCCCCATAAATTCTCCAGAAGGGAAAGAAAAGGACCTGATGGCATAAACACACCGAACTGTGAAACAATGACATTGATAAACAGAAAGAAAGTAACTGGAAACTCCTGCAGAATGTCAGAAACACGTGCACACAAGAGTTGCGCGGGGTCAGCCAAGAATTGTTTTATGGGTTTGCGGTCTCTCACTTTATTGGAGGTCATTATGCTGAGTGAAATAAGTCAGACAGAGAAAGACTAATACTGTAGGATATCACGTATAGGTGGAATCCAAAACTACAACAAACTAGTGAATACAAAAACTAAAACAGCAGCGCCTCAGAGATACAGAGAACAAGCTAGTGGTCACCAGTGGGGGGTGGTGAGGCGACTTGGGGTGGGGGGGTAGGTGCAAACCACTGGGTGTAAGATGGGCTCAAGGATGTATTGTACAACATGGGGAATAGGCCCTATATTTTGTAATAATTGTAAATGGAGTTTATCCCTTAAAATTGTATAAAAAATGAAAAATGGAAAAAAAAAAAAAAGAAATAGAAAAAGGAAGGCCACAGGAAGCCACAGCAACACCAAGACACACCCGAAGGTGGTGATGCCGGCAGAGGTTGGAGCGTCCCTCAACATGCCAAAGAACAGCAAGCGTTGCTGGCACCAGCAGCAAGGCGGAGGCGAGGGAGGAGCCTCCCCTTGTCTGCATGGCCCTGCTGACATCATGATATCAGACTTCTGGTCTCTAGGCTTCTAACTTATTCTCTGCAGTGAGAGAATACAGTTCTGTTGGTTCTGTTATTTTAAGCCACCAAAAATACAATACAATGCAATACAATACAGTACAATAAACTGGTGAAGCAGGCATAGAGCGGCGAATGTGATCATCTTTGCGCACGCAGTCGTGTGATCAGGCTACTGCTCTACAAGCAGTATGAACTATGAGCTATGAACAAGAGCACATCAGGCAAGCTGGTCTATATTTAGGCCGTTCAAGCGTCCAAGGGGAGGCTTGTCACTTTCAAACCAAAATATATACCTGGCAATGTGGAAAGGTTATTGGAGCCGGTCTTGGGAGGCAGGGGCTGGGGTGCGGATGGGGGAAGGGAGGTAGCCTTTCCGTGTGCCAGAGGGACAGAGTGAATTAAAAACACCCTGCGGGCAGGGAGAAGAAGGAGAGGGTCCCAGACCCGCAGAGAAGCTTTGAGTCAGAAATTCTAGAATCAAGTCTCTGAAAGGGCAACACAGACTTGCACAAACACAAACCAAATGCCATGAGCACACCAGTTGGCCATCCGGGTTGTCCATACCCTGTAATGTGCTGCCCCTTGCTGCATGTGCAGAGAGAGAGATCGGACATTTCTGTTTGCACCTTCAGGAATCTGACGTTCTCGACACGCAACATCACGGAGAGGAGAGAGTGCACAAGGCGTAGAAGAGGATGCTACGTTGCCCTTCCCTGCAGGCAGCCTGCTCAGCTCACCACACACCTTGACGGAGCACAGCACGAGCCAGGCACTGACCCGGGCATGAGGGACGTGTCGTGCACAACACGACATGGTCCCCGGTCTCACAGAAGGAACATGTTCATGAAGAAGACACACTGAGCAAGTAAAGGAACAAATGAACATGGCAATATCATGAGATAATAAATGCTGGAAAGAAAATCAAGTGGAAGAAGGGGATTTTTTAATGATACGGGACTTGGCTGTTATGTTAGAGAGAGGGGTCTGGGGAGATTTTTCTAAGGTCGTGTCCTTTGAACTGAGACCAAAATGATGAGAAAGAATAAGTGTGAAGACCCTGGGGTGGTAAAGAGCTTGGTGCATCCAAGGAGCAGAAAGGCCATGTGCCTGCAAAAGTGAGGGGGTTATGGCAGGAGAGGCAGCTGGAGCAGCAAGTTGAATCTGGATCATGTGGAGTCTAAAGACCAGGGTAAATGTGTGAATTTCTGGTGCATGTGTGATGAGGCTGCTATAAGTCAGTGTGAGGACAGTTGGCGTGAGGTTGTCGCTCTCTCTTTTTTAAATCTCTTTCTTCTTCTTTTTTTAATTGAAGTGTAGTTGATTTACAATGTTGTGTTGGTTTCTGGAGTACAGCATCGTTATTCAGTTATACATACATATATTCTTTTTTCATTATAGGCTATTACAAGCTATTGAATATAGTTCCCTGTGCTCTACAGTGGGACCTGTTATCTGTTTTATACATAGTAGTTTGTATCTACTAATCCCAAACTCCTACTTTATCCCTCCCCCCGGTAACCATGAGTGTATTTTCTGTCCACCCAGCCCCACATGCACAGAGTTATTCTGTCATAGGTCAAGTTTTCTAGAAGTAGAACCCAAGACAAGGACTCATGGTACAAGGGACTTAAGAAGGAAGTGCACCCAGAAGAAACCAGTAAGAAAGGGTGGGGAGGCAAGACAAGAGAAGGTTGGGCAGAGTTCTAAAGTTGGGAGCTTCAGCCTAGTAGTCCCTGGAGGCCACTCTGGGGGAAGATTGTGTAACAATACATCACGGCTGTCCCAAGTTGAGATCAGAAGCTGAGCTTTCAGAGTCTCACACCTGACAGGTGTTGGCTGAAGGCCGCCTGGGAAAAGTAGGCTCCACTATCCTGAGTGCAGACCTCTGATAAAGAGCTGCAGGTAGTAACTAATGAAAGCAAAAGCACACACGCACACAGACACACACACACAGACACACACACACACACACACACACACACACACACACACACACACACACAGCAAAACCAGATTCTAGAAGACTGGAAGGGTACCTGTTTCATCCACTACACAGCCTCGCTGAAATGCCTGTTTCCACCACTTACTCCTCATGGGATCTCAGTATTCTCCTCTGTAGAATGTCTATAATCACAGCACCCACTTTATGGAATTCTTCCAAAGACTGAAATAATGAGAATGCATTTAAATTCTAGCACAATGCCTAGCATACAGTAGACAATAATTTTTTCTCCTGCCTAATCAGGCATTCCAAAACTGCTGCACTGATCTGATGGAATATTTTCCCATTCATTGCTCTCTCCACACTCATAGGAGATCATAAAAGCTCCACCAGTTTCCATAAGCATAATAGCTTTATAATAAGGTCAGCTGGCAAGCTAGAGGATTATCCTCAGAAACTTCAAAGAGAAATATAACTGCATTCCCACCTAATTATACATCAAGGCATCCTTAAGAAATCTCTCTTCTCCCTGGGGAGGACTAGGAATAGTCTGATAACCAGGGACTGTCATTAACTATCACAAATAGATTTACAAATCACAGATGTCCAAAGGACTTCAATCAAATTCTTTGTATTCGGGTCCATTACGGGTGATAATGGACTGGTGGCTGCTTCATGGATTCCTGGATGCATTCCACTCTTCCACAACCACACTTCAAATGCTACCCTACTTCCTAAAGACGAAGGCACAGACTCACTTCGGACAGAATGTTTTTAACTTGATTAAAGGACCCAATGTCAAAGAATCTCTATTTAGCACTCAGTGGGACTTCGAACATTTAATCGTGTTCGCATGTCTTTCATCAGCCCACCTCCCAGCACCTCCATTTTGAGCTGTTTCCAGGTACACCTATTTCTTTCTATCCATTAAAATAAGCCCACAGCAAGCAAAGGATGACCTAAGGTGTGGGAATTCAAAAGCACAGGGTCCTGTACAGAGCAAGATGCTGCTCAGCTCAGAGTCTGGTTGGAAAGGAGAGTAACACTTTCCACTCCTTAAAGTCAACACAGTCTGTTTAGATGGAAATCAAGGGGACGTGATTGATAAAGATTGTTGGTGAGATGTAGCTGTCTTAGATTTCTAAATGAAGACAGATGATCCTCCATGGTCTTCTCTCTTCTCTTGCTAGGTCCCACTGCAATGCCAGTAGAAGAGTAAAAGATTACATTGACCCAAAGAACAGATAGAGGGGGAGGGGAGACAGTAGAGGAATAGAGATGGACTGAAAACAGAGCAATTAAAACTCACTTACTGAACTAAAGGAACCTCCTCTGTCTTCTTCCATCTCCCCAAAATGACAGTAGCCAAGCAACTAACTGTCCCTTCACCCAGTCCATCTGAAAGCTGGAGGGTCTTCTACAGGGTAGCTGAACAACACTCACGAGAACTCGTCAGGCAATAAAAATACCCCTTATTGCCTCACCATCTTCAGATGAAGCCCACCAGTGGAAAGACCCCTTCCCCACAACATACAGATTTCAGGTGCTTTACTCTCAATTATATAGGGAAGTCAGAGATCACCAGTCAGCAGCTTTCTGGCGTGAAAGACACAAAAACAAACAAACAAAAAAGGAGGATCCAAAGGAAACAGAGACAATAAATGGAGAAGAAAAGTTTGAAAACTCTATAGTGTGTATCTTTTGAAGCCCAAGAGAGGAATATTTCCATTGTGAAACATAAGATGCTAGTAAAAAGTGTCAATCAAAGCACAATAAAGGGCTATCATTTAAAATCCAATAAAAATTAAATGCTTGACAGAAAGGTTAAATAATAAATTTGAGGAACCTACCCTGGAAGAAAAGAACTTATCCAGAAAGTTGAACAATTTTCCAAGGAAAATTGTAAATAGGAGGAAAAATAAAACAAAATTAAATAATCAGTCCAGGAAGTCTAATATCTGATCAATATGAATCCAGAAAGAAATGACAGAGGAAGGGGATGGGTAAAATGACCAAAGTCCTAGGACAAGAAGATAGCCTGTGACCGATGCTGTGAGTCTCTAGGTCTCTCAGTGACAAATACAAAGAATTATTACCTCTATGTTATTAGAGACTCAACCAAAGTCCTCATGAAAAATCAGAACATCTGGGACAAGTGAAGACTCTGAACGCTTTCAGAGTGAGAAAATACGTCACATACAAATATTGGAAACAAGAATGGCAACACTAAATGCCTCCACATTTCTGAGGGTCATTATTCTTAATCCAAAATCCTATCCTAAGTCCAACCACCAGTCAATCACAAGGAGAAAATACAGACATTTGCAAGCATGAAATGTTCAAATTCTCATGCACCCTTTTCATGGGGAGCTAAGCTACTAAAAGAACGAGGAAGATGTGAGATTTAGAACACATTTTTTTCTTCTTCAAGAGAAGGAAACAGTGAAGGGAGTTCACAAGCAGACTGTGAAGGGAAGACTTGAACTGACAGCAGTGCAGGGGCCTGCGGTGATCAACCATGTCAGATGGAACAGGAATGTAGATGGCTGTGGGAGATATGAGTGGAAAACAAATGGAACAGATAGATTATTTGATGTGTTTGGTCATTTGGAATATATATATAGCTACTTTTAACAGATCAATGAGAGCATTTGGGGAAAAACAGAAGTCTATAGAAAGCCAATCAGAACTAAAAACAGGCAACTGTGGTGGCCAGAGGCACAGGGGTAGGAGGTGAGTGAGGTGGGTGAACAGAGTCAAAAGGTCGACACTTCCAGTTATAAAGTAAATAAGTCCCAGGATGTCATGTACAGCGTGGTTAATATAGTTAATAATACTGTGTTGCATATTCGAAAGTTGCTAAGAGAGTACATGTTAAACGTCCTCATCACACACAATAATATTTTGTAACTATGTATGAGGATGATGTTAACTGGACTTACTGTGGTGATCATTTCCCAGTATATGCAAACATCAAATCATTATGTTAACTATCTGAAATTAATATAATGTTCTGTCAGTTAGACCTCAATTTAAAAAATAAAAAATGAAAAGCAGAGGCAACTATTAACTCCAAGAAAAACAAAAATTGTATAAAAATGCAACCATACTAATAAACTGTATTTCTCAGTGGTGAATGATGTTTATACATTGAAATGATGTAAACACCTTCTCTTGCTTGAACCAAAAATTGGGAAAGATTGGGTATATGCCAAAGAAAAGTGGAAAGAGGACTGTGGAGAGGGGTATAAGACAGTAAAACTCTCAACTGCCCAGCAGGAAATCAAAAAATAATGTGAAAAGATAAAAACATAAGACTATTATTTGACATGTGGAATTACATATCAGAAATAATTTCTGAAAAGGATTGGAAGTGGTTATTTCTGGGGATTGGAGGTAGGGAATGAAAACGGGTTGAGCAGAGAGTCACTTGTTTTATAAGTGTTTTTACTATATGCATTTAAACGTTGCTGTAAATAACTTTTTAACTGTGAGGAAGAAGTAAGAAAGATCATTGGCAAACCAAACCCAACAATGTATAAAAAGATCATACACTGTGATCAAGGTGGATTTATTCCAGAGATACAAGGATGGTTCAATATATGCAAATCAATCAATGTGATACACATTAACAAAAGGAAGGATAAAAACCCATAATCATCTCAATAAATGCACAAAAAGCATTTGACAAAATTCAAAATCCATTCATGATTAAAAAAACCTCTGAAAGTGGGTAAAGAGGTGACATATCACAACATAATAAATGCCGTTTGTGACAAACCCATGGCTAACATCTTACCCAACAGTGAAAAACTGAAGGCCTTTCGTTTAAATTCAGGAACAAGACAAGGATGCCCACTTTAACCATCAGACAAGAAAAAAAAAAATTAAAAGCATACAGATTGGAAGGGAAGAAGTAAGAAGTAAAACTGTCACTATTTGTGGATGACATGACACTTTATATAGAGAATCCTAATGGCACATGAAAAGATGCTCAACATCATTAATTATTAGAGAAATACGGTCAAAACAACAAAGAGATATCACTTCACACCTCTCAGAATGGCTATCAACATGTCTACAACTATCAAATGCTGAAGAGGATGTGGAAAAAAGGAACCCTTGTACGCTGTTTGTGGGGATGTAAATTGGTGCAGACACTGGAAAACAGCATGAAGGTTCGTTCCTCAAAAAACTTAAAATAGCACTACCATTTGATCCAGCAAGTCTACTCCTAAGTATATATGTACAAAAAAATGAAAATACTAATTCAAAAAGATATATATACCCTAATATTCATAGCAGCACTATTTACAATAGTCAAGATATGGAAGCAACCTAAGTGTCCACAGATGAATGGATATACAATGGACTATTACTCAGCCGTAAAAAAGAATGAAATTCTGGTGTTTTCAGCAATGTAGATGGACCTAGAGAGTATTATGCTTAGTGAAATATATCAGAGAAAGACAAATATTTTATGGTATCACTTAAATGTGGAATCTAAAAAATAAAACAAACAAATGTATACAGCAAAATTGAAACAGACTCACAGATATAGAGGAAAGGGGGAGGGGCAAGATCAGGGTAGAAGATTTAAGAGATACAAACTATTATGTATAAAATAGACGAACAAGAGTATGTGGTACAGCACAAGGAATTATAACCATTATAATGTAATAACTTTTAACAGTATAATCTGTTAAAATTCTGAATCACTATGCTGCACACCTGAAACTAATACAACACTGTAAAGCAAATATACTTCAATAATAATAAAATAAAATAAGGTGCAATACTAAAATAAACAAACCAGCTGACAAACAAATAAACCAATACAAGAAAGAAAGAAAGAAAGAAAGAAAGAAAGAAAGAAAGAAAGAAAGAAAGAAAGAAAGAAAGAAAGAAAGAAAGGTGATTGGCTTCTGTAACCCACTCTCTAACAACAAATGTCACAGATCCAAAATTGTTCTTGTTGAAATGGTGCCCAATTCAAAAGAGTCTCTAAGGAAACCATAACCCACTCAGACTCTTAAAGACTAAATCAGTTTGGGACTAAAAATCAAAAAACATACTTAATTCCCTAGAAAACAGATTCAAATCAAGTAAATAAAACATCAAGTTCACTTCAAGTTCAAGTCCAAAAATACATGGTGGTCTCTCAGTTTTAATTCTCTTTGCTCATTTTAGTGTGTGTATAAATACAAACACACATCACTCTTTATTCAAACCTCCCCACGATGTGGGTTCTTATTTTTCATATTTCACTTTTAATCATTTCGATTAAATGGTTAACACTGCAACCCAGTTGTTGGTCTTTCTTTTAAGGTAAGATTTTGAGATAAAATACAAGGTGACCAATTAAACTTGAATTTCAGATAAAGAACAACTTTTTTTTTTTTTAGGATGAATACGTCCCAAATATTGCATGGGACTTACTTATCCTGAAATCATTCAGTGTTTATCTGAAATTCAGATTTAACTGGGCATCCTGTATTTGTATTCGCTAAATCTGACAACCCTATTTTAAGGGTTTCCTCCATGGATCTCACATCTGCTTCTGAGTCAGTCTAAGCTGCAGCTGCTGTTTTCATCACACGCTCCCCTTCCACCATCTTCAGCCTTCATTTCTTTTTTTTTTTCTTTAACATTTTTTATTGATTTATAATCATTTTACAATGTTGTGTCAAACTTCAGTGTTCAGCACAATTTTTCAGTTATTCATGGACATATACACACTCATTGTCACATTTTTTTCTCTGTGAATTATCATAACATTTTGTGTATATTTCCCTGTGCTATACAGTGTAGTCTATTCTACAATTTTGAAATCCCAGTCTATCCCTCCCCACCCTCCACCCCCCTGGTAACCACAAGTCTGTATTCTCTGTCTGTGAGTCTATTTCTGTCCTTTATTTATGCTTTGTTTTTGTTTGTTTGTTTTTGTTTTTGTTTTTTAGATTCGACATATGAGCGATCTCATATGGTATTTTTCTTTCTCTTTCTGGCTTACTTCACTTAGAATGACATTCTCCAGGAGCATCCATGTTGCTGCAAATGGCATTATGTTGTCGGTTTTTATGGCTGAGTAGTATTCCATTGTATAAATATACCACTTCTTCTTTATCCAGTCACCTGTTGATGGACATTTAGGCTGTTTCCATGTTTTGGCTATTGTAAATAGTGCTGCTATGAACATTGGGGTGCAGGTGTCATCCTGAAGTAGGGTTCCTTCTGGATACAAGCCCAGGAGTGGGATTCCTGGGTCATACGGTAAGTCTATTCCTAGTGTTTTGAGGAATCTCCACACTGTTTTCCACAATGGCTGTGCCAAACTGCATTCCCACCAGCAGTGTAGGAGGGTTCCCCTTTCTCCACAGCCTCTCCAGCATTTGTCATTTGTGGATTTTTGAATGATGGCCATTCTGACTGGTGTGAGGTGATACCTCATTGTAGTTTTGATTTGCATTTCTCTGATAATTAGTGATATGGAGCATTTTTTCATGTGCCTTTTGATCATTTGTATGTCTTCCTTGGAAAATTGCTTGTTTAGGTCTTCTGCCCATTTTTGGATTGGGTTGTTTATTTTTTTCTTATTGAGTCGTATGAGCTGCTTATGTATTCTGGAGATCAAGCCTTTGTCGGTTTCACTTGCAAAAATTTTCTCCCATTCCGTAGGTTTTCTTCTTGTTTTATTTCTGGTTTCCTTTGCTGTGCAGAAGCTTGTAAGTTTCATTAGATCCCATTTGTTTATTCTTGCTTTTATTTCTTCTAGGAGAAAATTTTTGAAATGTATGTCAGATAATGTTTTGCCTATGTTTTCCTCTAGGAGGTTTATTGTATCTTGTCTTATGTTTAAGTCTTTAATCCATTTTGAGTTGATTTTTGTATATGGTGTAAGGGAGTGTTCTAGCTTCATTGTTTTACATGCTGCTGTCCAGTTTTCCCAACACCATTTGCTGAAGAGATTATCTTTATTCCATTGTATATTCTTGCCTCCTTTGTCGAAGATTAGTTGACCAAAAGTTTGTGGGTTCATTTCTGGGCTCTCTATTCTGTTCCATTGGTCTATATGTCTGTTTTGGTACCAATACCATGCTGTCTTGATGACTGTAGCTCTATAGTATTGTCTGAAGTCTGGGAGAGTTATTCCTCCAGCCTCTTTCTTTCTCTTCAGTAATGCTTTGGCAATTCTAGGTCTTTGATGGTTCCATATGAATTTTATTATGATTTTTTCTAGTTCTGTGAAATATGTCCTGGGTAATTGGATAGGGATTGCATTAAATCTGTAGATTGCCTTGGGCAGTGTGACCATTTTAACAATATTGATTCTTCCAATTCAAGAGCATGGAATATCTTTCCATTTTTTAAGTCTTCTTTAATTTCCTTCATCAATGGTTTATAGTTTTCTGTGTATAATACTTTCACCTCCTTGGTTAGATTTATTCCCAGATATTTTATTACTTTGGGTGCTATTTTAAAGGGGATTGTTTCTTTACTTTCTTCTTCTGTTGATTTATCATTAGTGTAAAGAAATGCAACTGATTTTTGAACGTTAATTTTGTAACCTGCTACCTTGCTGAATTCTTCAATCAGCTCTAGTAGCTTTTGTGTGGACCTTTTAGGGTTTTCTATATATAGTAACATGTCATCAGCATATAATGACACTTTTACCTCTTCTTTTCCAATTTGGATCCCTTTTATTTCTTTCTCTTGCCTGACTGCTGTGGCTAGGACTTCCAGGACTATGTTGAATAGGAGTGGTGATAGTGGGCATCCTTGTCTTGTCCCAGATTTTAGTGGGAAGCTTTTGAGTTTTTCACCGTTGAGTACTATGCTGGCTGTAGGTCTGTCATATATAGCTTTTATTATGTTGAGATATGTTCCCTCTATACCCACTTTGGCGAGAGTTTTTATCATAAATGGGTGTTGAATTTTATCAAATGCTTTTTCTGCATCGATTGAGATGATCATGTGGTTTTTGTCCTTTCTCTTGTTGATGTGATGTATTACACTGATTGATTTGCGTATGTTGAACCAGACTTGTGTCCCTGGGATGAATCCCACTTGGTCATGATGTATAATCTTTTTTATGTGTTGTTGGATTCTATTTGCTAAAATTTTGGTGAGGATTTTGGCGTCTATGTTCATCAGTGATATTGGCCTATAATTCTCTTTTTTTGTAGTGTCTTTGCCTGGTTTTGGTATCAGGGTGAAGGTGGCTTCATAGAATGAGTTTGGGAGTATTCCCTCCTTTTCAATCGTCTGGAAGAGTTTGAGAAGGACTGGTATGAGTTCTTCTTTGTATGTTTGGTAGAATTCCCCGGTGAAGCCGTCCGGTCCTGGACTTTTATTTGTAGGGAGGTTTTTAATTGCTATTTCTATTTCCTTTCTAGTGATCGGATTGTTCAAGTGTTCAGATTCTTCTTGATTCAGTTTTGGTGGGCAGTATGTTTCCAGAAACTTGTCCATCTCCTCTAGGTTATCCAGTTTGGTTCCATATAGTTTTTCATAATATTCTCGTATGATATTCTGTATTTCTGTTTGTTGTAATTTCTCCATTTTCCTTTCTTATTTTGCTAATTTGTGCTCTCTCTTTTTTCTTCTTTGTGAGTTTGGCCAGAGGTTTGTCGATTTTATTTACTTGTTCAAAAAACCAGCTTTTGGTTTGGTTGATTTTTTCTATGGTCTTGTTAATCTCTATTGTATTTAATTCCTCTCTGATCTTTATTATTTCCTTCCTTCTGCTGCTTTTTGGGGCTTTTTGTTCTTCTTTTTCTAATTCATTCAGGTGGTGGGTTAAATTGTTTATTTGAGATTGTTCTTCTTTTTTGAGGAAGGCCTGTATCGCTGTAAACTTCCCTCTTAGCACTGCCTTTGCTGTGTCCCATAGGTTTTGAGTGGTTGTGCTTTCATTATCATTTGTCTCAAGGTATTTTTTAATTTCAGCTTTGATTTCCTCATTGATCCATTGTTTTTTCAATAACATATTGTTTAATCTCCATGCTTTCCTTTTTTTCTCCTTTGTTTCTCTGTTGTTGATTTCCAGTTTCATGGCATTGTGGTCAGTAAAGATGCTTGAGATAATTTCTATCTTCTTAAAATTGTTGAGGTTTCTTTTGTGCCCAAGTACATGATCGATCCTGGAAAATGTTCCATGTGCACTTGAAAAGAATGTATATCCTATTTTTTGGGGGTGTAATGCTCTGAAAATATCCACCAAATCTAGTTTTTCTATTGTAGTATTTAATTTCTCTGTTGCCTTGTTTATTTTCTGTCTGGAAGATCTGTCTAGTGATGTTAATGCAGTGTTAAAATCTCCAACTATGATTGTATTCCCATCAATATCCCCCTTTATCTCTGTTAGTAATTCTTGTATGTACTTAGGTGCTCCTATATTGGGTGCATATATGTTAACGAGTGTAATATCCTCATCTTGTATCACTCCTTTAATCATTATAAAATGTCCTTCTTTATCTTTCTTTATGGCCTTTGTTTTAAAGTCTATTTTGTCTGAAATCAGTACTGCAACACCTGCTTTTTTGGCTTTTCCATTTGCATGGAATATCCTTTTTCATCCTTTCACTCTCAATCTATATGTGTCCTTCTCCCTAAAGTGGGTCTCTTGTATGCAGCATATTGAAGGTTCTTGCTTTATTATCCAGTCTGCCACTCTGTGTCTTTTGACTGGAGCATTTAGTCCATTAACATTTACAGTAATTAATGATAGATGTGTGTTTATTGCCATTTTGAACTTATCTTTGCAGTTGAATTGGTATATTCTCTTTGTTCCTTTCTTCTTCCTTTTGTGGTTTGGTAATTTTCCTTTGTATTATCATGGATTTTATTTAATTTTTGTGACTCCTTTGTGAATTTTTGGCTTGTGGTTACCCTTTTTTGTAAATCTGTCAACCCATTACTATAAGTGTTTTTATTAAACTGATAGTAACATGATCTCAAACCCATCCTACTGTCAAAAAAATTTTAAAAAGAAAGAAGAAAAATATTCTATATTTCCCTGCCTCCCTCTCCCACTCTCAGTGATTTGTATGTCTTCTTTTATAATTTCATGTTTACTTTATTTGTAATTCATGAGTTATCACCTTTCCAGTTGTGCGTTTCTCATTTCTGTACCATCCTGCTGCTTTTCTATTTAGAATAGCCCTTTCAATATTTCTTTTAGCATGGGTTTAGTGTTGCTAAACTCCTGCAGCTTTTTTTTTGTCTGTGAAACTCTTTATTTCTCCTTCTATCCTCAAGGATAGCCTTGCTGGATAAAGGATCCTAGGCTGCATCTTTTTTTCATTCAGGGCTTTGATATATCTTGCCACTCCCTTCTGGCCTGTAGTGTTTGTGTAGAGAAATCAGCTGAAAGCCTTATGGGGGTTCCCTTGTAACTTACTCTTTGCTTTTCTCTTGCTGCCTTTAGAATCATTTCTTTATCCTTGACTCTGGCCATCTTGATTATGATATGTCTTGGTGTGGGTCTATTTGGGTTCTTCCTGTTTGGGACCCTCTGAGCTTCCTGTACTTGGATATCTGATTCCTTCTTTAAGTTTGGGAAGTTTTCAGTCATGATTTCTTCAAAAACCTTTTCAATCCCCTTTGATCTTTATTCTCCTTCTGGGACCCCTATTATGCGAAGATTGGGACGCTTTATATTATCCCATAGGTCCCTTATGCTATTTTCATTATTTTTTATTTGCTTCTCTTGTAGTTCTTCTGAATGGGTGCTTTCTATTGCCCTGTCTTCTAGATCACTAATTCGTTCCTCTGCATTATCTAGTCGGCTTTGCACAGCTATTAGATCATTCCTCATCTCTGTCAATGAGTTTATCCCATTCTACTTGGCTCTTCTTTATAGCCTCAATTTCATTTTTGACATATTTTATATCTCTAAACACTATCTCTTTTAATTCCTTCAGCAATTCAATCACTCCTTTTTTGAAATCTTGATCTAGTAGGCTATTGATGTCTATTTCGTTGATCTTTCTTTCAGGGGATTTCTCTTGTTCTTTTAATTGGGAAAGGTTTTTCTGCTTCTTCATCTTGCTCATATCTCTTTGGCACTGTGGTTTATGGAGTATCAGTTGTTTATTTTGGTCCTTAAGGATTTTATCTATCTGATGCCTATTTAGGAATAGAACTTAGGAAAAAAAGAAAAAAAAAATAAGAGAGAGAGAGAAAGAATTTTAAAAGAAGGGAGAAAGAGGGTTTGAAAACTGTATAATGAATAATAGAAGAGCGAGTTGAAGCAGAGTATTAATCGGGTTGAGACGTCCTTTTAAAACCTTTACCAAAAAAAGGGGGGGGGGAGATGAATAGATGTATTTGAAACCTGTGTCTAATCAATAGCAGGACATCAAAACCCAAGAGAAATAGAAATGAATTAAGAAGTAAAGATTAAGAGAGTAATAGAAAATAGAACAAGGTAAAAACAGATTTAAAAAAAAAAGGGGGGGGAGGTTTGTCGGTGTTCTCCTGGAGTCTGTGTGCTTTTAATGTGAAGTCTTTCTGTCTTCGTCCTGTTTTGGAAGCTCAGCTTGCTGTTTTCAGAGGCCCTCCGTTGGCGTCCTCTTCTGTGCTGCTCCCAGCACCTGTCGACAAGCAGATCGCGCCTCCTCCTAACACTGGGTCAGGTGCAGCTCTCTGCTGTGGGCGGGCGGGTCGCTGCCCCTCCGGATGCCGCAGTCAGATGTTGCAGACTGGCCGGGTAAGAGGGCGGGTCGTGTCCCCTCCCAGCACCTCGGTCAGGGGCTGTGTTCCTGCCGGAAAGGCGGCCGGTAGCTCCGCTCTCTGTGCGGCTGCGCGCTCCGCCCTGGTCGGCGCTCCGCGGGTGGGCTCGGGCAAGAGCGAGGGACAGCCCTGTCCCTGCTCCGAGCCAAAACCCAGCTCCTTGTTTGTTTTTGTGGAGCAAGTTCTCTGAGGGACCAGGATGGAAGGATCCTACCTGCCCCGGGCTGCAGGCCAGTCTCAGTCTGGCCTTTGAGGCTGCTAAGCCCTTCGGTGCGGATGCAGGTTTCGCCCCCGCCCCCGCCCCCGCCTGAGTGCTCAGCGCGGAGGATATGGCGGCTGTGCCTGAGCCCCGCCTCTCTTCCCGCGAGAACTTTCAGCGGGTTTTCAGAGATGGGGGTGTGCACCCTTCCCCCGAGAGCACATCAACCTTGCTGGTTTATGGAGGGCCCAGGTTGTTCTGCCCTGTGCACCCACAGCCACGCGTGCAGCCCCTTGCGTTCCCCCGGGGCTGCCTCCGTGCAGCCACTTCCGTCCTCCGCCCGCCTTGTGCAGCCTGGCCCTGTCCGCGGCTGCCGGCCCGCGTCTCAGGCTGGGTGTCGGGGGGACGCTCTGTGCCCGTTTAACTTAGTTCTGTTAGTCAAGGGCTGCTCTGTACAGATCCGAGCCTCGGAGGCTCCCCCTCCGTCCCGCTGGCCTCTCAGTTGGAGGGGAGACCCAGCGAGCGAGCGCCAGTCCTCCTTTGCCGCTCCCTCCCCGCGGGACCCGTCCCGCGCTGCTTTGCCTTTTGTTCTTTCTTTTTTCCTTTTCTCCTACCAGATTTTTGGCGTCTTTATCTTTTGAAGAGGGCGATGTTCTGTCGGAGTTCCACAGGTGCTCTGGTTGGCTGAGTGGGTCTGTAGATGTGGGTCTTGGTGTATTTGTGGGAGAGGGTGACCTGCGAGCGTCCTTCTACTCCGCCATCTTCTCCGTCTCCCAGCCTTCATTTCTTTGTGCCCAGTCATTCCAGGACCTCCGAGGCCCTGGCTCATCTTAGATGGGGTGTAGCCTCTGCTTTGCTGGCCTCAGCCAACATGTCTGCTACCTGCCCCTTGACACCTGCCAACACTACTGAGTCCGTGCCTTTGTAAAAGACTTGGTGACACAACACGGAATACTAAACATGACTTAGAGTCAAATAGAAAAAAAAGAAGTCTCCACTGGGGACCTTCTCAGGGAAAACTCCAGCTCCCAGCTCACTTCCCGCTCCCGCGGCCCTCTACCAGCACAGCCTCTTCTGGGTGATGACACCATCTCCGTTGGTCCTTCCAAAGATGACTTCCCTTCTCCTTTTAGGAGAGCCCGATTCACCTTCCCCTACCAGAGGAATTTATCAGGATGAAGAATCCCCCAGTCTTGGTAGAAACGTTTTACATCTTGACTGTAGTGGATTACACGGTGCACACATTTGTCAAGACTTCATGACTTGTATACTTCAAATGCGTGCATTTAAGATACATTAATGACACCTCAATGAAATGGATTTTTGAAAAATATCCCCTAGCAGTACTTTTACTAACGCGTGAGTTAATCATTCTGTAATCTAAAATAACACGACAGGGATTTCTGCAGCACAGCCCAGGATTTTGAATTCCGAGTTTGGATTTCCTCAAGTTCTGGCACCAGTGTGAAGTGGAGATACACCTCCTTTTGTTTCTTGTGGTGGCCTAGCCTCTTGTGGGTACTTCTAAATAAAACATACCCCACCCCAACACCTTAGAGATGGTACAATATAGTCCAACTAAATATCTTATAGAAAGCAAAACTATTTAAAAATCAACTCTTTAAGTGACCTGGAAACATATGCAAGATGGCGCTTGGTGAAACAATTCCATCAAAACAAATGTGCTGGGGGTGGTGGGGAGGGTACAGCTCAGTGGTAGAGCACGTGCTTAGCATGCATGAGATCCTGGGTTCAATGTCCAGTACTGCCATCAAAAAATAAATAAACAGACCTAATTACCTTCCCCCTCAAAACAAAACAAAAGAGAAGTGTTGGTCTCTCTACACAAATGCACTTACGTGCAAGGCATCATTGAAAATGAAATTATTAAGCAAGGATATTCTCTGAACTGACAGAGGTGGGGCAGGCGGTAGAGTTGGGAAGATGTTTAATGTTGTTTTACAGGAATTGTCTTGACTTCCAGGATTTTTTTTTTTTTTTTTTTTTTTTTTTGCTCAACAAAGGGAAAAGTCCATTTTCAGCTCAAACTTTAATCAGGAAATGATTCTTCTCAAAAAAGGGGAGAACAGCTGAGAAACTCTTCACTACTGCACAGCCCAGAGCCTGGAAGAGCTTGAGATCCCACCAGATAAAAGCCGTTTCTGGGTAAGGAATAGTTTAGGGCCAGATGTTTTGCCGATAATATGGGAGGAAAGCAAGCCTCTGAAGCCAACAGTGGGTACTTAAGTGAACATTTCAAAAGCAAGTAAACAAACATGGACAACTTTCCATGAACTTTAATAAATACAGGCTTTGATATTAGAAAGAGAAAAGAAAGGAGAAATAAAATCATCTAATATCAAACTAAGACAAAGCAAAGTGTCCCCCACTGAAGCAGAAGGTCAAAAGAAACAAAGAGAAGAGGATGATGGTCAGGCTTGGAATAGTAAGAATAATGGTGACAACTATGTTGAGCACTCGGTGTGCCCAGGACTGTTTTTAGTGCTTTATGTGCATTTAATCCTCATAACAGCCTTGTAGCTAGCACTATTATTAGTCTCACTTTGCACACGATGAAACCGAGGCACCAGAACCTCAAGCAACTTGTACAAAATCTCACTGCAAGGGAGTAGCAGAATCCAGATTTGAATCCATCTCCATCTGTGTGCAAATCCTGTAACCCTTGAAAACTGTGCTCTAGCCCTTTGCTACTCAAAGCGTGTTCCACAGACTAACAGCACGAGCATCACTCTGGAGCGTGTTAAAATGCAGGATCTCAGGTGGCAGCCCTGGACCTGCTTAATCTGAATCTGCCTGTTAGCAAGCACCCCCCACCCAGGTGATTCCATGCACATGGAAGTTTGAAAAGCACTGCTCCAGCCCCTTTCAGAAGACAGATCACTCTCTTAGTCTAGATTTATCACCAGTTCCTTCATGAGAATGTACTGAAAATGGATCTCAGAATCTGTTGAATAGAATGCATAATTACTTTAAATAAATTATGCTCTTCTTGCAGTAAACAAAATACTTCTTGCTTAGTTAGGTTCTTCCAAGTTGCAGGGACTAGGCACCCCCAAGTTATTTTACAGCTGTGCTCTTAAAACTTTTCCACCAAGTACTTCTGAGAGCTCAGCCCACAGCCCCAGAGGTTCTGGGAGCCATAGACTTTTCCCTCTTCCTTATCTTTCTTTCTTCTTCTTCTTCTTCTTTTTTTTTTTTTTTTTTTTGTAAACATGTTTTCTGAGATGTAATAAGATTCACCCATTAAATTTACAATTCAAGGATTTTTAATAAATTCAAAAACAAGGACTTTTCCTATGACACCAAACAAGTAACTAACCTCCACCCTAATATCCCAAAAGCTTACTCTTAAAGAGAAGCCATTCCTTGTGTGCGCTAAAGTAATTTTTGTTGACTTTGTCCAATCTTGGAATAGCCCTGTAGGACTGTTAATTAACTGCACAGGTGATCAACTTGTTCTTCCCCAGCTGACGCTCTAGTAAAAGTATCATCAAGTCACCCGGTACAAAAATCTTGGTTTCTAATATCATTTTCCAATAAAAGAAACCAGAGCTCCTTGGAGACACAGTTGATTCTAGGACTAGGGCAGGAAATAGACAAGATGACCCTGGAGCATCTTACAGCATGGGAAAGTAAGAAAGTGCTAAAAAAAAATTCTAACTATGTTAGAGGGACCTATGAGCCGACCTGGAAGGACTCCCAGGGGCAAAAGTTGGGAGAATTTGAGAAACAGAATAAATAATGTAGCATTGAATTAAAATTCAAAGTGTAAAATAAACATCCATGAGACCATTCTGATACAAAGTACTGAATAAGTAAACAAATGGGGCAGAAAAGGCGATCTTCCGTACAGAAAATTCCAAAATTTTGTGTAGTTACTCCTATTTTAAGGAAACAAAACTTAACTCCCCACCCACTGAGCGTGGGCTGCATTCAGCGACTTGATGCCAAGGAGTAGAGTGTGTCAAGGGAGAAAAAAGTGACTCCATGGAGGAGAAACTTGGTCAGCACTGCCTTGGCCAAGTGACCAAGGTTAAGATCATCAGTGATAAGACATCTTGAAGATGTGCCCCTTTAAATACCACTGAGAAGAGCAGTTTACCCCTGTGGTTTTCCTCCCCTAAAAGCCACACCCCTAGTCTAACCATGAGAAAGACATCAGATAAACCCAAATTGAGGCACATCCTACAAAGAACCTGACCAGTCCTCCTCCGATCAAGGAACGGCCAATGTCTGAGAACTGTCACAGCCTAGAGGAGCTTAAGGAGACGTGACAACCAAATGTAGTGTGGTGTCCTGGATGGGGTCCTGGGACAGAAGAAGGACATGGGAAAACGAAGGAGATCTGAATAAAGTATGGAGCCTTGTGGGCAGTGGTGACTGCCGTTGGCTCCTCAGCTGCGACAGGTGCCCCATGTCATGTAAGATGAAGTGGGGGAAGCTGGGTGTGGGGTGTATGGAACTTTCTCTATCTTTGTAACTTTCCTGTAAATCTCTGCTGTTCGAAAACAAAACATGTCATTTTCAAAAAACAGACATAAGTCGCAACCAGAGTCACTTCAGAAGTCTCTCTACAGGGAAACAGGCAACCAGTCAGCTGAACCAACTGGCAGCAACTAACAACAGGCCACCGATGGTTATCTGGAGAGAGGCTCTTCCTTCTTTTTAAGGAGTCACTCATGCCCAGCTGATGTCATCCACAGCCCAAGGCTCTGAGTGATGACAACTTGCAGAGCTGGACCCAGCCGCTCTCCCAGCCCCTATCCCCAAATACCCAGAGCCTGATAATGCTTCCAGTGAAGCTGTCACCCAGGCCCCCAGACGCAGGTGTACAGTTGTTGGCTATTACTCTAGTGGTTCAAATATCTGACACAAACTCATTTTCAAGAAGCCTGACGTTCGTGAGTTCAGCCTCCTGGCCGGCCCCAGTGATTTGCTCAGTCTTTAAAATGAATCAGTACGTGTTATAAACCATAGGTGGAAAAGGTCCACTGGCAAACAACCCAGTCATTCCTAAACGGTCAGAGCAGTCCTTGGGGTCAGTCATTCAAAATAAACTAAAGCCGATATTTTTTTTTTGGTGTTGTAGTGAGGAGGTGGGAGTGGAGTTTATGAATAATATCAAATTCCTCCCGAAGCCTTCAAAGTCGGGAAGATGGGACCAGAGGCCTGACCCAGAGTGGGAATCCAGGCTTTCCCTTGCAGGGATTTTCCATCTTTCGCTCATTCTTTCAACAGTTATTTACTGAGTACCTACTACCAGGACCTGGTAATGCTGGCCTAGTGCCTAATGGCAGGTGGTCCTGGGATGACCAGGAAGAGGAGAAGTAAGTGGAGCCAAGAATGAGATAAATCAAGCCCAGAACTGCCTGCAGGCAAAAGTCCAAAGGTCTTTCCACTGTCCAACAGGAGCTGGCACATGGTAGGTGCTCCATCACTGTCTGTTGAGGGAATGAGCAGACAGGTCAAGGCTTTCCCTGGATGCCAATGCGAATACCCAGAGGAGGAGGTCAGGGTCCGACAGTAAAGTGAGGAACTATTCTGAAGAATCTACTTCCTATGAGTCAAAGGAGGAATGAGTTATTCTTTCCTATCTTTCTTTAGGGCCAGTGACTTTTGCCCCATGCAAGCCCAATCAGTTGTAAAACAAAAATAAAATCACCATTTCTGAGCAGACGGAGGGAACAGCCTTCGGAAGGATAGCGTGCAAGAGTGAACTGCAGAAGCTTTCTACCAAACATGTATCCTGGGGTCCCTGCGACACGAAGTGATGGATGGAGTGCAGAGAGCTTGTTCTCAAGCCAGACACCAGATTAAGTTCTTATGATGACATTGTGCCTGTACTTCCCAGGTCTCTCTGATCTTAAAATGAGCTGAACGAGATCAAAACATCCTTAATGTAAACTGAATGAGCATTTGTGAACAAATCTCCAGAAGTAGGGTAATCAACACGATGCTTCAGGAAAAGTACTGAATTAAGAATTAAGGCAGGAGCATTCTGGCACCAGCCGTATCTTTTAGCTCTTCATAGAACGTTCAGCGGATCATTCCACTCCTCTGTGACTGTTCCCTTTCCTAAAGAAAGGGGGTGAAATGAAGAGTTCGACTACATTATCTCTAAGGTCCCTTCAGAGTCTAAAATCGTGTAATTCTAAGTGAATTATGCATAATAATAATATTGTAGTAATGGCTACTCATTTGTTGTATTTACTGTGTGTCAGATGCTGTTTCATGTACTTTTCAAGTATTGTCTCATTTAACCCCTCCGACAGCTGTATTAGGCAGCTGTTACTATTTTCATTCTCGGTGAGGAAACTGAAGCACAGAGAAGCTGAAGGCCCCAGGGAGTCCTCATCGCGCACAATACCAAGAACACAGGCCTGGGGTGTCTGCATTTCTGTTAACATGGTACATGGAAAAACTGATGACTTCCTATACTTGAACTCAAGCAATTCATCTTCAGAGTCTGCACACTTACACCAATGGTTCCCTTTGGGTGGCCCCCAGACCAGAAGCCACCTGTGAGTTTGGCAGAAGCGCCAATTCTTGACCCCCGTCCAGACCACAGAATCAGAAGCTCCAGGACTGGGGCCAAGGGATGTCTCTGAAAGCCCTCTGGGTGACTCTGACACAAGCCAGAGTTTGAGCATCACTGCTCTGTGACTCTTAGGAGGTGTGATGGTGGGAGCTGGGAAGCACAGAGTGTGAGGCTGGGCGTCCTCAGAGTTATCTACTCTGCATGAACTAAGGGTTCCTTATGCCCTAACAAGAAAACCTGCAGAAGCAGGTCTACTTTGAGGGCTGGTTACCTTTAGGGACGCAGTCTTCTTGTACCATAGCACTGCAGTCAACGAAGAATATTGTCCATGGCCATTTTTTCCAGGTTGAGGTATCTTCAGGACTTATCCCTGAGTTTCCAAAGTGCTGACCAGGGATCTAGCGGCAGGACTCCAGTCAGATTCCACAGGAGAGATCCAGCTGGAGCCACCAGTGGATGCTTTGAAGTCTTTACCTCTGATGCACGGTCTCCCCTTCTCAGGCACAGCAGTCGATGTTCTAAAAGTGGTGGAAAGCATCTGACAACCCTCTGGTTTCTCTTTGAGCCCAATGTTGTTGCTTTTTTCTAAGAGGCACACCAGATTGTCAGCTTGCTTTCTTTTAAAAAAATGACAACCACCAAAAAACTTCGGGCTAAGATATTCAAATTGCCGAACCAATGGTATCGTGGGAGACCATTATAAAATCCTTTCCAAGTTAAGTCTGCATGCCTCAAAGAGCAAAAAATTAATACACTGTCGTTACACAGTTGAGAGGGAAAATTAATTTATACGGAAACCTTTTCTAAGGCATGTTCAGACTGCCCGGATACTGCTCCAAATGGGAGCATTGTTTGCTTTCCCAAAATAATACACCATATGCCCTAATCTGGCAGACACTAAGATAATTACACGACTCTGGCAGAGCCAATATGCTTGCTAATAAATGGAAAAGTGAGGACAATGCAAATCAAAGTTAAGTTCAACGGTTATTCAGGACATTGGCAGGGAAGCTACCTGCCACAATTAAACATGGTGACAAGCAGAAAATGGGTCTCTTGCACAGATTAAAAGAGCCAAAGCTGCTGTGAGGATTCCTTGAGATATCAAGGAATATTAGCAGAGGAAGTGGGCTTGTCTGTGGGCATGTGTGGTAGTTTCATATGATTCCAAGGCGCAGGGTAATTCCCCTTCCAAAAATCTATTATTACAGGGGTTCAATGGGAATTTTTGGTATTAAACCAAAGCTCAAAATGCCAAATTCCACACAACTACCTGCAACTTTAAAGCAAAGCAAACTAAATGCAAAATGTGGTCTACAGATTGGATTTGTATCAACACAAATGATGTTACAGTCCCAAGTCATGGAAAGTTCTAGAGCACAGTAAAGATCTGATATCAGCATATTCTTCAGAACTCTCTCTCTTTTTTAGGCAAGCCATCTTTTTTTCTTCATTATTTTCTAGCAAATCAACTTGGAATTCTTGTGTCTAAGCTCCTGGGTCCTGACATGTGCCACCAAGTGCTAAGTACCTGGAATTATCAAGCCTGACTCCACACAGCTATGAATGAAAGATGCACAGACCAAAAAAAAAAAAAAAAAAAAAAAATTGGTGTCAGCTTTTATCTTGGAAAATATCCAGTTTTTGCTGGGAAAAATTCTTTTCCTGCCATTTTTCTCTTTACCTCACCTTCCAATAAGACCCAGCAAGCCTTCCTGTCTTTGAAACAGAAGAAAGAACACCGCCTTAGTGATGAAAGAAGAACTGGTGTGAGGGACCAGCCTCTGATGTGCCGTGTACGAGAACCAACCCGAATCCTAAAGCTCCTCTGGGCTGAGATCTGGGGACGCGGCCCTGCTCAGAGGGCTTCAGCTCAGGAGCCCCTCTCATCAACCACAGGAAAAAATCAGACACTGGTACCCCAAACCCTTGGAGAAAGGGTTCCTCCCTAAAGGCTAACAAATACAGCCCGACGCATCACTCTTGCCAATTAAATTCCAGGAGAAAGACAGTGACAGATTTGGGGGGGGGGGTGTTGGTGGATCTGAGCTCTGTCAGTACAAACACCTTCATAAGGCAGCCTGCACTGTGCAGAGGAAGGCAGCAGTGATGAAATATTTACATACTTATAAATAGCTAGACAGTAACAAGCTTGCCAGCTGCGTTGCATGCATTCTAAAGAGTAGTCCCAGGAAAGAGAAGAGAGAGTTACATGGGCCTCGATGGCTGCAGATTTAGGACACCCTGCAGAGGCTGACCAGGGTCTCCATTCCAGGAGGATACCCACCATTGTCATTTCTCCAAGAGTAATCTTGAAAATCACAGAAGAGATGATGACAAGCCCAGACATTTATCTAACACAACATCTCCTAAAGTACTTTCGAGAGATGGTGGGAGGTGGAGTGGGGGGGGGGTTCATTTTCAACTAAACTTGGGAGATGTTTTCTTCTAGAGACTTAAAACGTCCATTGGCTCAGCAAAGGCTCTGAAAAGTCCCGCAGTAAAGAAAGCTGTTCATTGTTGTTTAACCTAACATGTCCCTGACTTCTTTGGTCATGAAAATCCTCTTATTCACTGATGCCTACATCTTGTACAGTCCAAATTACCCTTCACTGCACTATGTGATGGAGTAGAATTTGATTAGAAAAAGTTTCATTTGCTTATTCAGTATTTTAATGTTGAATTAAACAATACTGCATCTCTTTTCCAAGAGTCTGAACCAAGACCACTTTTTTTTTTAAGAAGAAGAAAAAAAAAAGGAACAGGATTGGAGGGCCTGTGAGGTTCTGTTTGATTTAAATATCTTTTTACTCTTTGTTCTTGTGCCTGAGGCCAAGGCTTTCCATAAAGACAAACATAAGAGTCACAACCACCCTTCAGGTCATCCTCTGACTCTCTAAAACAGCACTAGAAAGACTGAGGACAGTCCATGGGGGGAGTATTTCTGAAAAGTGACTGACTGTTTTGTTTTGTTTTGTTTTTTTTGTCATCAAATCCTTTATTGACTTCTGTAGAAATGAGACCTGAAAAATTTGAAAAACAGCCCAGTGAAGTTAGCACCATTTACAGCAAGTCTTTTGTGACACTGATTGCATCGTATGGTACACTGTATTACCGTGGTATAGTGATATTTTTTGTTTTGTGTTTGGTTGGGTTTTTTTTTTTTTTAGAAGTATAGTTGGTGCACAATATTGTATAAGTGACAGGTGTACAATACAGGGATTCACATTTTTGGAGAAGTGACTGACCTTGATTGGTTTTTGGTCTAGCGTGTCTGCTTGCTGTGGTTTGGGACAAGATATTTAACTCTTTTATAAAAAGGAGCTGGTGAGTTGTGGCCTACCCAGACTCATTATCACTTAAAACAAATTCTGAATGAGAAACTGTCAGCATCTGTCCTCTGCCCTCCTCCCACCCCCACCCAGGGCTGATGGATCACCATCTCAGTGCGGCTCACCTGCTTCTTCCTGCCAGCTCCAGGCTCGTGATGCTCTAGGACTGGCCCTTCGTCCTTGCTGAGACAGGAATGACCTTCGAATGCTCCCCTGATCTCTCTCAGTATCAATCAGCTATTGCCATGATGGTGCCACATAACAAAAGTACCCCATTCTCAGTAGCTACAACAACAAACATGCACTTTTGTCACTCCCAGTTCTCTGGGATGGTTCACCCTCAGCTCCTGGTTGGCTGGCTGGGCCCGAGCTGTGGGTTGGGCTGGGGTCTGCTCCACATGCCCCTCCATCCCAGGCCCTAGGCTCGCCAGCAGTGGAGTCCAGGTGTGCTTGCCTCACAGCAGATTGCCCAGTAATACAGTCCATTTAAGGTCTCTGTTCATATCATACCAGGCTCGTTCTACTGGCCAAAGAAAGTCATGCAGCCAAGCCCAGCATCGGCAGGTGGGAAAGAGGGGTGCAGAGGAAGGGACTGTCCACTGAACAGTTCAGACTCCATCAGGCATCTCTTCCCCTGCTTCTTCCTGCACTATGTATCTTGAGCTTTGTCCTCACCCCTAACTGCTGGTCTGGCTTTCAGCAACTGGATGATTTTGACCACTCATAGCTACCTGCTTTCTAACTTTCAGGGGGGCTTCCAGGATGCCAGGCAAATGGAGACCGTGGGGCCAAAATCAGACCAAGTAGGGTGAGGAGTGTGAGGAATCCAAAGTGGGACAAGGATGAGTAGAAATCCTGCTATTAAGTTGGCTCGAGTAACAGGGGGAAGCCCAAGTCCACCCTCCATGCCGAGTGTCCTAGTGCAGAGACTAACAACCAGAGGGAAGGGTGGAGCTCAGGGGTGGAGCGTGTGCTTAGCAAGCATGAGGTCCCGGGTTCAGTCCCCAGGACCGCCATTAAAAAAATTATAATAAATTTAAAAGTAAGATAATAAAGACGATAATAACAGACGAATCTCAAGGATCAGATGCTGAATGGACCCTGAAATCAGATGGAAGCCAGAGTGGCAAGGAGACTCAGCAGGTTCTCCTAGATGGTTCCCACTCAACCGTCAGTCTTACTGAGGCCAAATGTGTTACTGTGGCTTCCTGCCCCACCCCAGGGCCCAGGCACCCAGCCCTAGGGCAGCAGGCTGGTGGTGGCTCCTCCAACTCCTCACGCCCCTCAAGACTGCAGAGCAGAGGCAGGAAGTGGCTTTGCGGTCCCTTGTCTCTGCCTCAGCTTTGGCCTCCCTGTGATTTGGAGACAGACCCCCGCATTCTTCCCGACGATCTCACCTTTGCACCAAAGCCAGAGGTTCCCAGACTTTGCTTCACGTTGGGATCACCTAGAGAGCTTTACAAAGTGGCTCCCATCCCCCAAACATTCTGATTTAATTGGTCTGCAGTACACCCTGGACACCAGAATTTTTAAAAGCTCCTCAGATGACTCCTACAGGCAGCAAAGTTTGGGACCCACACGTCTCAAAACCTACACCAAGAGTTCATTTTACATCTACAGCACAGTTTTGGACAGGGCAGGAGATGGCCCTGAGCTGAGTTTGTGCACAGGAACTAGGGAGACCCCAGTGGCTCTGCATAAGACAATTCATGTCCATAACTCCTTATTCTGAAACCCAAAGACTCTGAAAGCTGAAAGTTTTTTCAAAATTCAATGGCAGCAAAAATCTGACCTGACCTGAACTCACTTGGTGGCAAGACTCAACTATTTATAGTCTTTATCCCTCCCACTTGGTGTGAATATACATGCCTTTTGCCAGGAAATATTAATGTGTTTAATTAGAGAGTGCTTTTTCCCAGACCCTGCTGGAGCTGTTACCTAATACAGGCTACGCGTACCTTTCTCACTCTGAAAACGTCCAAATTCAAAAAACAAACATGTAGCCCCCAAGGGTTTAGACTAAAGGAAGATGAACTCATAGAATTTGTTTTATTTCTCCTTGGATATGAAGAGCAGGAAGGAGAAGAAGGGGAGAGGAGAGAGTAAAAGGACCAAACAACCTGGTGCCTGTGTGACGTTTCCATCAGTGTCCCATCCGGGTGGGTAATTAGAGAAAAGGACCACCTCTGAGGAGACACAGCCCTTCAGTAAGGCTCACAGCTTGACAAGCAGACCACAGGCTGGGTTTTACCCTCACTCACCTCCCTTGGCCAGATTCTCTCGTGCAGTGCACAAACTACACAACCATACAAAGGGTCTTGCCAAGTAATTTTGATAGCAGCTGGAACCTGAGGTTGCGAAATGGGCAAAGCTTTTTCTAAGTACAGGGATGTCGAATATTCAACGTTTCGTGTCTCTAGGAATGAAATGAGACTGTCTCTGCCTCCCAAACCTTTAGCACAGCCTACCACACAAAAGCTCCAGGGTGAAGGGCACCGGGGTGGCGTGTGCGCACAGGGTGGCGCAAGGGCCAGAGATCCTAAGATGGGGTATTGAACTTTCCACAAACTATTAAGCAGGGTTCAGGATAATTTCATCCAACTATCAAAGAGAAGTGTCAAACAAATGAGCTTATTTACCAAAGAAACAGACTCACAGACATTGAAAACAAACTAATGCTTACCAAAGGGGAAAGGGATATACTAGGAGTTTGGGATTAGCCAATACACACTACTACATATAAAATAAATAAACAACAAGGTCTTACTGTGTAGCACAGGGAACTATACTCAATATCCTGTAATAAACCATAATGAGAAAGAATATATGTATATGTATAACTGAATCACTTTGCTGTACGCCAGAAACTAACACAATATTGTAAATCAACTATATTTCATTTAAAAGATTTTTTTTTTAAAAGAAGAGAGCGATGTCTAGTGTGACCCCAGCCAAGGTCTGAACTAAATATAGGATCCACTATCTCAGGTGAGCAAACCTAGGGGAGGAAAGGAAACTAGGAGTGATTAGGTCATTTGCTCAAGTGAAAGGAGCTTAAAAGTGGCAAGGCCAGTTAGTCAGCCTAGATCTTTCTGATGCCAAGGCCAGGGCTCGTAACTGGGCAAACGACAAAGGAGGTTGGTGAGGCAGGCGTGAGGGAGGGAGGGGCTGCTTCTCACTCTGGTGCCTGTGGGACGAGTCCATGGGGACACAAAGCCTTTAAAACTGTGATTCAGGTTTGAAGGGGGAATTAAGTACCACAGGTCACCTCTGTGAGGAAAAGGAAGAAGGCTGCGGTCACTGCTCTGTGGCTACCCCGTCACGACGTGGCAGCGCTGGGAATGGTGTCTGCGTGTGTGCTCCAAGGCGACTCCAGCCAAAGCAACAAATGGCACCCACCCAGCACTGCAAGCAGGAGGATCTTGTTAAAACTATGCCTTAAAACACAAGCATGATAAACACCCGAGCAGACTAACACAAGCATGTGAAACACACGACCAGCTCCTGTATATTTGCCTACCTCATTTGCATTTCTATACACTCTACAATACAAAGTTCCCCACGATTTCAGCTGTATTTTAAGGAGAAATGTTTTGTTTGGGGCATTTCCTTTTTAGGAGCCATTACGGTGAATCCCATCAGTAGTTACTTAGAACACTCATGTACCAGGCAAAGCTGAAAAGACTCACAGCACTGCTGATCCTCAGGGGTGGTTTCCATTTCCTGCACCCTTGTGAATATCAACAGACCACGAGAAATTCAGCCAATCAGGACCCAGCAGTGCCCTGACCCGTGGCCAGTTGCACAGGGAGCTGTTCGCGTAAACTCCTATCAGAACTCAGCAACCAGACCGCGCTGGTGATGGATAACCGTACTTAATAAGCAACATAGTTAAATTGAAAATATAAATTTCCTGCTGTTTGTGACTGTGCCAGAGACCGCTGACTGTCTACTATGGCAACAGCTAACTGTGCATCAAAAATGTATCCTCTCCGAAGGGGCTTCTGCAGTTCTGGTTATCTTCTGTTTCGGGACCTGGAGCTGGTCACAGAGGTGTATTAAGTTTGTGAAAATGCACTGCACTGATGGCAACTTGACTTACCATGGCGATCATTTTGAAATGTATAGAAATTTTGAATCACTCTGTTGTGTACCAGGAACTAACATAGTGCCATAGGTCACTTACACTTCACAAACAAGCAAACAAACAAACAAACAAGCAAACTCATAGAAAGAGAGATCAGATTTGTGGTTACCAGAGGTGGAGGGGTGAGAGAGGGAGAACTGGATGAGAGTGGTCAAAGGCACAGATTTCCAGTCATAAAATAAATAAGTACCAGGGATGTCATGTACAACATGATAAGTGCAGTGAACCCAGCTGTATCTTATACATGAAAGTTGTTAAAAGAGGAAATCCTAAGAGTTTTCATCACAAGGAACAATTTTTTTCTATTTTTCAGTTTTGTATCTGTATGAGATGATGGATGTTCACTAAACTTAGTGATAATCATCTCATGATGCAGGTAAGTTAAATCATTAGCTGCACACCTTAAACTTACAGTGTTGCATGCCAATGATGTCTCAATAAAACTGGAAGAAAAAGGGAAAAAAAACAATTGCCTTGGGTTATACATTTATGATGCATTTCTCTGATTGTGTACTACAATAAAAAGTTTCTTCAAAAAAAATTATCCAGTCAACACAATCTAGGCAAATAAAAAGAATACACTGAGAAAAAGTGTTGTGTTCTTTTCCAGGTATAGAGTTGTCAGTAGAAGCAGTGGCCCAGGCAGCGACTACATCTCCCCAGAACCACCTGCTTCTAGATGGAGCCACGTGGCTCATCCTCACCAACAGAATGTGGGCAGAAGTGATGTGTCATTTCTTGGCTAAGATGCTGTGTACTTTCACTATTCTGTCTTCCCATCTGCTTAATAAATGAAGGGGATTCCAGCACCCTAGAGCACAGCAGATCAACAAGATGGAAAGCTGCCCACTGACCAGGAATATTCACACTGGACTTTCAGTGACCTAAAAAATAAAATTCTATTGTGTTAAGTCACTGAACTTTGGGAGTTTCCTTATGAAAGCATCCAGCATTACTGTAACTTACATACCGACCCAAAATCTGTTCACACCTTCTTTCTGACTAATAGAATCCTGGGTTTTTAGGTTGATGGTGTGTCTGCTTAAAAATACTAACCTCTCAGTGGGAGGGTATAGGTCAGCGGTAGAAGGTGTGCTTAGCAGGCATGAGGTCCTGGGTTCCATCCCCAGTAATTCTAACCTCTCTATCTTCTCTTGCAACTAGTTATGGCCACGTGGCTCAGTCCTGGTCAATGAGATATAAACGGGATTTAATGGCTATCACCTCCAGGAAAGCCCTTCAGAAGATTCAGCTTTATCCTGTGTGGGGTGTGGACATGTCCCATGAGCTGCAGCAGCTACTTTGCAACCATGACAGCATGTTAAAGACGGGCATGAATGCCTCTTATGAAAAGCACCCAGTCAACAAATAGAAAAGTGTTGCCTCTGGAAATCCCTCACATGTCCTTGCCTGCTCACAACCCTCCCTTTCCCGGAAGTCACCAATATCCTGCTCAGCCTCTCTTATTTACAGCTTTCCCCAGCCCCACATACACACATCCCCAACACACATGTTTGAACATTTCTTTTCAAAATGGCATTTGGGTGTACAGAGTAGGGGACTCAAGTGTCTCCATGGCAATGACAGCGGTGTCCTCAGACCTACACGGTCTCCTCTAATGATGAGCCTCACCTTCATGAGCAAGAATATCAAGACCCCCATGTCCTAGGAGCTCCCTTGTCTGCCTCTGTCTGCCTCCTCTTTGCCTTTGAACCATCTCAGCAGAAGGGACAAGCTTTCTTCTGTGTCATATTCATCTTCCCAACTCCAGCCTCATGGCCAAGGCTTAATGGGGATACAATATTTTTTCTTTATTAAATAAGAGAAACTCTAGGAAGGCTGCCATTTGCTACACTACAAAAATAACTAAAGGAATTTAGGAAAATCCCCTTTCTCAACAATGCCTAATGCCCAAGCCTATCTCTTGCCGAAGAAGTCAAGGACCTAACCTTTCCTGCCTGAATCCTGCAGCCTCCAGGCTGGTGGTTCAAGGAGAGTTTAGTAGCTTAAAATAACAACCATTTATTCTGCTCACGCATCTGCAGGTCAGCTGGGCAGGTGCTTCTGATCTCAGCTAAGCCCACTCAGGCATCTGAAGCCCAGCTGTGGGCTGGCTGGCTGGCTCTGCCGATCTTAGCTGGGCTCCCTCTCACATGCCCAGGGTCATCTGACTCTCAGCTGTTCTACAGAGGCCTTGGCTGCCCCGCAGCTCATCCTCTGACAGGCTAGCCCGGCCACATTCTCCTGGCAATCACATGAGAGTAGGGGAGAAAGCAGAAAGGCACAAAAGCTTTCTCAAGCCTCTGCTTGTAGCAAGCCTGCTAACATCTTATGGACCAATGACAACACACAAAGCCCAGGTTCAAGTGCTGGGGAAATAGGCACCATCTCTTTAGGGAGAGAAACCGCAGAGTCACAGGGCAAGGGGTGTGGATTATGAGAGGGTCAAAGGACTGGTACCATTGAGGGAAACAATCTGCCAATTCCATCAATTCTCATCTGCCACTGATTGAGGACAATTCCTTAGCACCACCAGAATGCCCCACCAGCTTGTGTCAAGAGAAAGTCCTCAGGCAGAGAACTGCAGATACGGAGAGCAGCCCAGTGTTGGCAGTTACTGGACCAGTGAGTGCCGAGGGGATACGGTGGGAACTCGGTAGTCAAGCTACAGTTTGGTGGGTGGTCTGTGACAGAACTGACCCAACAGATTCTCACTCCAAAATTAGTACCGGAGGTCTAGGCAGATGTGACAGAAAAAGACATAACGTTAGCAAGACAGAGAGACGGAAACGGAGCATCTAGGTCAAGTTCTATGCTACAATATCTAGAAATGTGCATTTTATAGCAAACCTCCTTTTCTTGAAAATACCTAAGGGGATATCTGTGCATAGACAGATTGCCAAAAACAGGCCAAATTCTGCATCTTCCCCTGTATCCATGCCCTGCTGCAATGTGATTTTATTGGTCTTTCAATCAGAGTGCAGTAGTTCCCCTTTATCCATGGGGCATACGTTGCAAAGCCCCTGATGGAGGCCAAAGTCACAGATAAAACCAAACCTTTCTCTTTTTTTTGACTATGTTTTCCTTATCATACAGACCTATGACAAATTTACTTTATAAATGAGGTGCAGTAAGAGACTATTCAGACTGCCGGCTTCACTACTCTCGCACTCTGGGGTCATATTAAGTAAAACAAGGGTTACTCGAACACAAGCACTGAGATATCAATACAGCCGGTCTGATAACAGGGGCTGCTAAGCGACCAACAGGTGGGACGTGCTGGACAGAGTGATGATTCACGCCCCAGGCTGGACGGTGCGAGGTTTCATCACATGACTCCGAACAGCACACCATTTAAAATTTATGAATTGTTTGTTTTTGGAATTTTTCATTTAATATTTTTGGACCATGGTTAATCACAGGTAAATGAAACCACGGAAGTGAAACTGTGGATGGGGGGAACTGCTGTCTATCTGTGTCCACACATTTTTCATCTGAGCTGGCACCGCCACCTCCTCTGACAGTACAGAGCAATGCAAGTGATGGTGGGCCACTACCACATCTGGGTCTGGAATCTGGCTCCCCTTCCCCCTCTCCAATGGTAACTACAAGTTCATTCTCTACATCTGTGAGTCTGTTTCTTTTTGGTTATACTCACTAGTTTGTTGTAATTTTTAGATCCCACATACAAGTGATATCATACAGTATTTGTCTTTTTCGGTCTGACGTGTTTCACTTAGCATAATTCCCTCCAAGTCCATCTGTGTTGCTGCAAATGGCAAAATTTCATTCTTTTTTATGGCTGAGTTGTATTCCATTGTATATCGATACCACATCTTCTTTATCCAGTCATCTGTTGATGTACACTTAGGTTGCTTCCAAATCTTGGCTATTGTGTATAGTGCTGCTATAAGCACTGAAGTGCAGGCATCTTTGTAAATTCATATTTTGGGGTTTTTTTTGGATATATACACAGGAGTAGAATTGCTGAATCATATGGTAGTTATATTTTTAGTATTTGAGAAACTTCCAAAGTGGCTGCACCAATTTGCACTCCCATCAACGGTGTACAAGGGTTCTCTTTTCTCTACATTCTCATCAACATTTGTTATTTGTGAACTTTTTGATAATGGCCATTCTGACAGGTGTGAGGTGATACCTCATTGTGGTTTTAATTCGCATTTCTCTGATGATTAACCATGTTGAGCATTTTCTCATGTGCCTGTTTGCTATTTATATGTCTTCTTTGGAAAAATGTCTATTCAGGTCTTCTGCCTATTTTTTTAATCAGGTTGACTTTTTTTTTGACATTGAGTTGTCTGAGCTATTTATATATTTTGGATATTGTCCTCTTACCAGTTATATCATTTCCAAATATTTCCTCCCATTCAGTAGGTTGTATTTTTGTTTTGTCAATGGTTTCCTTTGTTGTGCAAAAGCTTTTAAGTTTAATTAGGTCCCACTTGTTCAATTTTGCTTTGATTTCTTTTGTTTTAGGAGAGAGATCCAAAAAATTATTGCTATGATTTATGTCAAAGATTGTTCTATCTACATTCTCTTCTAGGAGTTTTATAGTTTCTGGCCTTACATTTAGGTCTTTAATCCATATTGAGTTTATTTTTGTATATGGTATTAGAAAATGTTCTAACTTCATTTTTTTACAGGTAGCTGTCCAGTTTTTCCTGCACCATATACTGAAGAGACTCTTTTCCCTACTGTATATTATTACCTACTTTGTCATAGATTAATTGACCACAAGGGTATGGGTTTATTTCTGGGCTTTCTATTCTGTTCCATTGATCTGTGTATCTGTTTTTGTGCCAGTACCATAGAGTTTTGATACTGCAGCTCTGCATATTGTCTGAAGTCAGCAAGTGTGATTCCTCCAACTCAGTTCTTTCTCAAGATTGTTTTGGCTATTCATGATCTCTTGTGTTTCCATACAAATTTTAAAATTATCTTTCTAGTTCTGTGAAAAATGCCGTTGGTGTTTTGATAGGGATTGCATTGAATCTGTAGACTGCCTTAGGTGGTGTGGTCACTTTAACAATATTAATTCTTCCAGTTCATGAACACAGGATACCTTTCCACCTTTTTGTGTCATCTTCAATTTCCTTCATCGGTGTCTTATAGTTTTCCAAGTATAGGTCTTTTTCCTCAGGTAGGTTAATTCCAATGTATTTCATTCTTTTTTGATGCAACTGTAAATGTGATCATTTCCCTAATTTCTTTCTTATAGTTCTTTGTTAGTGTATAGAAATGCAACTGCTTTCTGTATATTAATTTCATATTCAGCAACTTTACCGAATTCATTGATGAGCGCTAGTAATGTTTTGGTAGCATCTTTAGCATTTCCTATGTACAGTATCATGTCATCTGCAAACAGTGACAGTTTTACTTCTTCTTTTCTAATTTGGATTCCTTTTATTTCTTTTTCTCATCTGATTATGTGGCTAGGACCTCCAATAGTATGTTGAATACAAGTGGTGATAGTGGGCATCCTTGTCTCGCTCCTGATCTGAGAGGAAATGCTTTAAGCTTTTCACCTTGGGTATGATATTAGCTATGGGTTTGTCATATATGGCCTTTATTATGTTCAGGTATGTTCCCTCTATGCCCACTCTCTGGAGAGTTTTTGTAATAAACAGATGATGAATTTTTGTCTTCATCTATTGTCAAAAGCTTTTTCTGCATCTATTGAGATGATCATATGGTATTTATTCTTCAGTTAATGTGGTGTGTCACATTGATCAATTTGCAGATATTGAAATATCCTTGCATCCCTGGGATAAATCCCACTTGATCATGGGGTATGATCCTCCTAATGCATTGTTGGATTTGGTTTGCTAATATTTTGTTGAGTTTTTTTTACATCTATGTTCATCAGTGATATTGGTCTATAGTTTTCTTTTTTAGTAGTATCTTTGTCTGGTTTTGGTATCAGGGAGATGCTGGCCTCATAGAATGAGTTCAGGAATGTTCCTTCCTCTGCAAGTTTTTGGAACTGTTTGAGAAAGATATGCGTCAAGTCGTCTCTAAATGTTTGGTAGAATTCACCTGTGAAGCCATCTGGCCCTGGGCTGTTCTGTTGGAAGTTTCTTTTTAAAATTATTATTACTGATCAATTTCATTACTGGTAATTGGTCAGTTAATATTTTCTCTTTATTACTGGTTCAGTCTTGGGAAATTATACATTTCTAGGAATTTGTCCATTTCTTCTAGGTTTTCCACTTCATTGGCGTATAGTTGTTCACAGTAATCTCTTATGATCCTTTGTGTATCTCTGTGGTGTCAGGTGTAACTTCTCTTTTTTCATTTCTGATTTCACTTCATTTCTGATTGGGCCCTCTTTCTGTATCTATTGAGATGATCATATGGTTTTTATTTTCTTTTTCTTTTTTTCTTCAAGATTCTGGCTAAAGCGTTATCAATTTTGTTTATCTTTACAAAGAACCAGCTCTTAGTTTCTTTGATCTTTTCTATTGTTTTTTTAGTCTCTATTTCATTTATTTCTGCTCTGATCTTTATGATTCCTTTCCTTCCACTAACTTTGGGTTTTGTGTGTTCTTTTTTTTTTTAGCTCCTTTAGGGGTAAGTTTAGATTCTTTCTTTGACATTTTTCTTGTTACCCGAGGTTAAGTTTGTATTACTGTAGACTTCCCACTTAGAAATGCTTTTGCTGCATCCTATAGGTGTGGTTTTGGATCAGTGTGTTTAATTTCTGCTCCAGTCTTGCTCTTAACTGCTGTTTGCCTTAACATGATATACACAGCTATTAAATCGAATGTGGATCTTGTGCCATCTTTTAGAAACTGTTCTAAATTGATGTTTTTCAACAGATGAATGAATAAACTGGGGTACATCTGTACAGTGTAATATTATTCAGCACTAAAAAGAAATGAGCTATCATACCATGAAAAGAGGAGGAAACACAGAGGCATGTCACTAAGTGAAAGAAGCCAATCTGAAAAGGCAATATACTCTATGATTCCAACTGTATGACATTCTGGAAAAGGCAAAACCCTGGAGATGGTATATAGCTCAGTGGTTGCCAGGGGCTTGGAAGGGTGGGGGATGAACAGGCACAGAATATAGGATTTTTAGGACAGTGAAACTATTTGGTATAATACTATAATAGTGGACACACGCCATTATACATTTCTCAAAACCCATAGAACATTCCAACACAAAGAGCAAACCCTAAAGTAGACTCCAGTCCTAGGTGAGGAGGGTGTGTCAGTGCCGGTTCATCAGCTGTAACAGAGGTATTGCTCTTGCAGAGGGTGTTGACAGTGGGGGAGGTTGTGCCTCTGGTGGGGGCAGGGGGTGTATGGGAACTCTGTGCTTTCCACTCAATTTTGCTGTGAACCTAAAACTGCTCTTGGAAAAAAAAAACATATATATATACCAAAAAATTGTTACATTTAGATGGATATTGTACAAAAGATACTCAATTTAGGGATAGAGCCATCGGTTTATTAATCCAAATAACAAAAGGAAAACCAGTGTTTTCTCACAAATTTTCTCCTTCCCTGCATTCCTATGAAAACCAAAAAGTCAAAATGTTATTACATCAGAAAAAAAATTGGTTGCATTATAAAGCAAGTAGAACTATTCCTTAGGCAGATTTTTAAATCTTCTGTTTTGGAGAAATTAATCCTTCCACAAATATCACAGAAACTGTAAGCTCAACTTCATGTTTATATGAAGAGGAGAAAAAGGAAGACGGACCAACATGCACACAGCGTCTTAGAATGCTTGCTTGCAAACACAGTCAAATTTGCTTCTTCATGCTGAATCAAGATCACAGGGCCATTCAGACACGAAATTAAATGAGGGAATGATACAATATGCTTGAGGGGTTTATTATCTGTGCCAGTTTGGAAAAGCATATTACGCTCCAAAAGAAGAAATAACAGTACCACTGAATGACAGTATGTTTATTGTTTATTGTAAGAAAAATGAATTATTTGAACACCATGAAACTATATTTGATAAGTATTCCTTATGTCAACAAACAAAAACAAAACTTTTTCTTTTTTTATGAACTGACCTTTCTCCAACTGTACTTAGTCCTTGCTTCTGCCATGGTGAATGGTTGTAAGCACCAGAAGCTGGACTCCAATTGAATAAGCAAAAGGAGAATATTCAAAGGATGTCACAGATCACAAGCAGCTGGAGACCCAGGCTTAAGATGAGCTCCTGGGAAGAGTTCCCAAATCCACACTGCAGAACTAGTCTGATTAGAAAACGGTTACCATTACCGCTGCCACCAGGCAGTAATTACGCAGCTTGAACCATTGCCACATCCATGCCAGGAATTCAACTTCACATCCTTCATTGCCAAAGAAAGAGAGCAAGTTCACCTACTGCATTATTTCACGGGGTGTCCAGAGAAACAGAACCCACAGGTGATGGAGAGAGCTGACCCTTGAACACCACAGGTTGGAACTGCATGGGTTCAGTTATATGAAGATTTTTCTCCCAGCAAATACTCACTATGGTACTACATGATGCGTGGTTGGTTGAATCTGTGGATGCAGAACCACAGATACAGGAGGGCTGATTGTAAAGTTATACATGAATTTTTGACTGCATGGTGGGGGTCAGTGCCCCTAACCTCCATATTTTTCAGGGTCAGCTGTATATATGAAAGAGAGATTTATTTTAAGAACTTGGCTCATGGGGTTATGGTGGCTTGGTGCAGCCAAAATCTGACTGGATAAGCTGGCAGGGAAGAGTTGCAGTTCAAGTCAGACTCCTGGTAGAATTCCCTCTTGCTTGAGGGTGGTTTATTTGAACAGCCTTCAGCTGATTAGATGAGGCTCACCCACACTGGGGAGGGAAATCTACTTTATTCGAAGTCCACTGATTTAAGTCTTAATCTCATCCAAAAACACCCTCACAGAAACTCCCAGATGATCTTTGACGAAATATCTGGGTGCCTTGGCCCAGCTAAGCTGACACAAAAAATTAACCATCACACCATCCCAGCCTTCTTCTGTTACCAGCTTCTGGATCAAAGTTTGGCAAAGACACGTTTGATTGATCTGCCCTAGATCCATGGGGGTCCAGGCAGGAAAGAGATGGCACATTCAGAAGGATATTGCAGAGTGTTTACTAAGAGGACTGCTCAAACGAGGTGGGAAGGGATGGTGACACACCTAAGGGCCAACAACATGGGAAACCATTACTGTGTCTAGAACTGAAAGGCTGGGGAAGGAGCCCTTCCTGGAGGGCAGTAGAGAGAGTGAATAGTTTTTGTTTCGTTTTGTTGTTGTTTGTCCTCTCTCCCCCCAGCGCTTTGGCGGAATTTACCGAGAGCAGCCTTCATGTACCAAAAGGATGCTAAGCTTTTCTCCATCCCTGGAAGTTGTCACAGCTAGTGGTGCTTTCAGTAGCACTAGTTGGAAGGCCAGACTGCAGTGACCACAACAGCTATGAGCAGCCCTAAAAATCACCAGTCATCCCACAAGATGTTGACTATCTGTCCGCTGTATCCACACACCTGGTTTCCATGCAGTTTCTCATGTGTGTTCTCTGCCAGGTCGGCGAGGTCATTAGTTAACTGTATGACACTCTGCTATGTCTACTCTCTCTTCCTGGGACAGTAGCAGCAGTCAGAACACTTTCTGTACAGATGGAGCTGGGGGAATCAATGTCCCACTGCTCTCTGCTTCCACTGTCTAATCCCCTGCTCCTTCCTCCCACAGGCTAAACCCAACTGGAAGCCAGAGGCAAGGAAAGCTTGGTGATATAATCCAGGCAGATAAGCCTCCTGGCGGACAGAGCACATAGGGAGGGGTGGAAAGCAGATCTGGGGGGACAAACAGAAGAAGTCCATCGCCCAGAGCCTAGGTCACTGGTCTAGAGACCAGCTGTTAAGACCAGGAAGGTGATGCCTGCCTCCTATCTTCAGGAGGTAGATTTTTAAGTAAGGGAAATTTCCAAAATAGAAGAAAGTTGTTCCAGTAAACTGTCCTCCTCTTTAAACTCCATCATTTGGGTACATCTCAAAGATCAGAGACGTCTTCTAGCAGCAGCCACGGCTGTGGCACACACACACCTCTGCCACCCTGGAACACAGGACTTTCTTTCTCTCCTCTCCCAGAACTTCCTCGTCCTAGGACTCCAAACCCTCTGTGTCTTTGTCTGGGCCTTCATCTTTTCCCCTGGAGGAGACCGGACATTTTTAACGTGATTGAAAGAAAGAAACAAGAAACAAACTTGCTTGCACAAAAGCAAAACTTTCCATTTCAGCAAGGACCCTTTGAACATGTAATTTAGTACCCAAGTCTCCAATTTAATCTAGAAATACTCAGAGTTAAAGGACATCACCCAGAATGGAGGAGAGACCCCAAAGGGTCGTCCAGCAGCCTCCTGCTACGCTCGAGGAGGCTTGGGTGATGAGCCACTGACCTGCGGTTAGGGCCAGTGGACACTGTCATCCGTCCTTCCTCCAGGTGTTTTCTAGAAATCACACAAAGCTATTCAAATACAATCTCAATGTCCAGAGCTCGCATCCCAGATGCGTACTTGTAAAAACAGACCAAGTTCAAGGTTGCGGCGTGGTGTAGGGTCAAGGCTGCCCTGCCAAGTTGCACTGCTGGGCCTGCCCTGAGCTTTGTGTTGTTTTTTTAGGTGCCAACATTTTTAAAGTGGGAAATCCAAAGTCAAAATCCAGATCGCCAGCTTCTCCTAAAACTTCGGATGCTCTTGGAAAAGTGGGCCCATATTCCAACATGGCAGCCCTCAGAAGGAGTTGGGAGACACCTGCCTCCTTTGCTGGGACGTGCACTCTTCCCCCTGGTTAACACCCTTCTAGTGTTGGCCACTTCTTTTGGCCCCTGGAAACTGAGGCTGACCATGAGTTACTGACACTCATCATAATCTTATAATCAAGCTAGAGAGAAAAATATTTCTCTATCAAAATGCAGGGAAGGGGGAGGTTATAGTTCAGTGGTAGAATGTATGCCTAGCATGCATGAGGTCTTGGGTTCAATCTGTGATTTATTATGCTTCCCAGAGATTGCATTTTTTTTTTTAACAAGCTGAAGGTTTGTGGCCACCCTGCGCCAAATGTCTATCACACTATTTTTCCAACAGCTTTTTTGGCTCACCACCTGTCTCTGTGTCACATTTGGTAATTCTTGCAGTATTTCAAACTTTTCATTATTATTATGACTGGATTTGTTACGATGATCTGTGATTAGTGATCTCTGATGTTACTACTGCAAAAAGATTACGACTCACTGAAGGCTCAAATCTTGGTTAGCATTTTTTTTAGCAAAAAGAATTTTTAAATCAAGGTATGTACTTTATTTTTAAAGACATAATGCTGTTGCACACTTAACAGACTACAGTACTGTGTAAACATAACTTTTATACGCACTGGGAAACCAAAAACTTCCTGTGACTCACATTATGTGATATTGTGATGTCTGGAACCAAGCCCACAATATTTCCGAGGTGTTCCTGTAATTTTTTAAATCCAAACTGTTCTGCACCTCCTATTAGTATAGAGATGACTGATTTCCTGTTTATTCAATCACTCAGCAGCCATTCAATAAATAGTCTTTGAATCTTTGAGCCCGTGAGTCCAGGCAAGGCACACTGGTAAGGACCAGAGACCTGGCGATGAGGAAGACTGGCATGGTCTCAGCCCGCATGGAGCAACCTCCTGCTGTCCAGCTCTTCCAGAAACTACCTGGAGGATATCCCTACGGGAAGCCTCAATTTTCAGCCAGCAACGTCATGGCTTCCTCCCAAGCCTGTCTATTGAGCTGCAAAAGTGTCCTTCCCAAGATAATGAGACTTGCTTTCCAAAAGAAGAAATCAAAGAAGGAAGGGTGGGCAAAAATGATTTTCACGGATTAGGCCCCAAATAGTTTCACTGCTGTGTCAATCAGGAGAGGCTGTCGTGCCAGTGTGACCCCCAGTTTCAGCATCCTCTTTCTTGCTCCTGCTGCATGGCTATCTCAGACCTGCCACGGTGCTCTGCCCAGCCAGCTTCGCCCTGAGACTCAGGCTTTGACCCGGCTGGTTTGTGGCTGGAGGGAAGTGCCCTGGGAGCCCTGAGATCTTCTGCTTGGAGTCTCACATTACACTCACTCAGGTTTCTTGGGACAAAGCAAGACTCACGGCCACCCTTGTGCACATCAGGGCAGGGAGATGCAATCCTCTGTACGGCAGGAAAGACACCACAGGGAGGGACAATTGATATTTTCAACAATAACACAATCTACAACAAACAGCAATACCATCAAAGTCATCTGGTCTCTAGAGACCAAAATAAAGAGTTTGGCATAAAAATCATCTCCACAAGAAACTGATAGTCTGAAAAGGGAACCCTCTTGCACCGCTTGCTGGTGGGAATGCAGTTTGGTGCAGCCACTGTGGAGGACAGTACGGAGATTCCTTAAAAACAAAAAATAGACTTACCCTATGACGCAGCAGTCCCATTCTTGGGCATATATCTGGAGGAAACTCTAGTTTGAAAAGATACATGCACCCCAGTGTTCATAGCAGCACTATTTACAGTAGCCAAGATCCATCAAAAGATGACTAAGTAAAGAAGTTGTGGTGTATTTATACAATGCAATACTACTCAGCCATGAAAATAAGAATAAAATAATGCCATTTGCAGCAACATGGATGGACCTAGAGGTGATCATACTAAGCAAAGTGAGTCAGACAGAGAAAGACAAATATCTTATATCACTTATAGGTGGAATCTAAAAAAAAATGACACAAATGAACTTAATTATAAAACAGGAACAGACTCACTGACATAGAAAACAAATGTATGGTTAATAGGCAGGAAGGAGGGTAAGAAGGGATAAATCAGGAGTTCAGAATTTGCACATACACACTACTATATATAAAATAGATAAACACAAAGTCCTCCTGTGTAGCACAGGGAACTATATTCAATATCTTGTAATAACCCATAACGAAATAGAACATGAAAAGGAATATATGTGTATAAAACTGAATCACTATGCTGTGCACCAGAAATTAACACAACCTTGTAAACTGACTATGCTTCAATAAAAAGAAAGAAATTAACAGGCTCCAATTAATTCATTATTAATTAATTAGTATATGAAATATGAAATTAAAGAGTACACCAAAGAAGCAAGCGGACAGCCAGGGCAGCTGTGTGTCCTGCTCCTCGCGGCCACAGCCCCGGCCAGATTTCCCCACGAAGCAGACGGATGCTCACAGCAGGTATCACCCCCCGAGTCCAGGATGCAGTTTCCCTGCCTGCTCATCACGGCTAAGTGACTGAAACAGGAAGCCTAGAAAATTGTTTTAGGTAGGGGATTAAATAACTTCCTGACTTAACTGATTGAAGAATAGTAACTTCTAAAATTAGCTCTGCATTTCATTCCACAGTGTCTGACATGAAATCCTGGGAAACGCCAATGACGAGCAGACACCCTCTAAGCTCCTGGGATGGTCTTCCTCTCCATGTGTCTTCCAGGGGTTCCATGTGGGGGTTGGGCTCATTTCCATTTGCACAGCTGGTCTTTGTCCCACAGCTTCCAAGAGCACCCACGAGTTCCCCATCTCAGCCATCAGAAAGCTCTTAGCTCTTTCTTCAGCCCCTTAGAAGGAGATGGAGATGGGGAACTGGAAACTATAATTACTCCCCACACCATACTACGACCTTTTCTCTCCAAAAATTCACCAGTAGAAATCGTAAAATACAGATGGGAGAAGGCAGCTGTGTGATGTGTAAAGACCGGGGGTGGGAACCAGAGTGGCTGTAATACATCAGTGCCCTTGCAGGCACGAAAGGGATCCTCTGGTCCCCAGAGAGGAAGGCACTTAACAGGGGCGAGGAGGGTGAAGGAATCCTGAGGTTTTTAAAGCAATTATCTGTATCTACAGACTTTCTGTGAGTCACAATTTATTTTCATTAGTCTCATTTCAGCCCCAAAGAGACAGAAATGGAAGTTCCCCAAATTATTCTGCTGCAGACCATGCTAATTCCACGGGAAAACACGATTAAAAACAGAAATCCTGTTATTCCAGATCTGAGCCCCTTTTGTCAAGAGTTGAATGTGGGAGGGAAAATGTGATTTCCCAGATTTGAGCTGCTTGCCCTACATTACCACTTCCTTTACCACTGATTTCTAAACTCAGCCAGAATTTACCAACCCTCCTGGGCTGTAGACTGACTAAAGGTGGAATGTACTTACCTGCCAGGCAATGAAGTGCCTCCCACCCAGGCCTGAGCAGGTGTACACAGAGGATAACCTACTCAAACAAACGAGCTCCCATGGAATCTTCAGTAAATCCCTCCCATGAGACAGGAGAAGACTTGCAGTTTTATCAGCTTAAGCGTGTTTACAAGGAAACCTGGAAGAGCCCTGAGAGAAAAGCCTATGGGTAACGTGTAGCATTTCCTTAAAGCCACGCCACACAGGCGGCCTCGTGCAATGCAAAAATGAACACCTTGGAGGATGCGAGGGCTGAGTGGTGGGCTCCCCCTCCAGTCCACACACCACTGAGAGGTGAGTGCTGTGAACTAGACGTGAATTCGTCAGACGCCAGTCCCACTCGACGCGGAGCTCCCAGTCTACGGAGCAAGGGGATGAACACCTGGAAATGTGATCAGAACTGTCTAAGGAGGGGTACAGGGAACTGTGAAACACAGAACAGAGACACGCAGTCTGGGGGCGTCAGAAAAGGCTTCTTTGAGGAAGTGGCTTGGAAGCTGAGACCTCAGAGACGTGGAGACTATTCATTAGAACACACCGCAGCTCCAACTGCTGCCCAGGGAGACTTTCACTGCTGTCAGCTCCCTGCCTCCCCATCCAAGAAGCTCCCTCCAGGCCCGACACGTCGCACTGGGCCCCCCAGCAGCAACCATCCACCTTGTCCCACCAGGCAGAGAGTAAGTCAAATCAATGGAGAAATAAGTCGAGTGCTGTTTTCAGCCCAAAAAACTTTAAATAGAAAAATCCAGTTTACTGGGTGAGTCGTCATAGAAGTGAGTTAATTTGGATTCTGTAAAATATATAGTCATAAACACCTGCCCAAATCATGGAAACTACACCTTCCCTCAGGCAAGAATAGTGCCCCACTTTCTTTGATACAGACTTTTCTTCCCTTCTTTCCTTCTTTCTTTCTTAGTGGGGGCACTAGGGAATGAGCCCAGGACCTCCTGCATGCTAAGTACCCACTCTACCCTGCCCCCTCCAATATAGACTTTAAAAGATAATGAGGTATGAGAGCAGAATGGAGGTTCCTTAAAAAACTGAAAATGGAGCTACGGTATGAACCAGCAATCACACTCCTGGGCATATGCTTGGAAAAGATGAAAACCCTAAGTCAAAAAGATACATGCACCCCAAAGTTCACAGCAGCACTATATACAGTAGCCAAGACATGGAAACATCCTAAACGTCCATCAGCAGATGACTGGATAAAGAAGTTGTGGTATATTTATACCATGGAATACTACTCAGCCATAAAAAAGAATAAAATGACCACTTGCAGCAACACAGATGGACCTAGGGATGATCATACTAAGTGAACTAATCAGACAGAGAAAGACAAATATAATATATAATACCATTTATATGTGGAATCTAAAAAATGATACAAATTAACTTATTTACAAAATAGAAACAGACTCAGACATAGAAAATAAACTTTATGGCTACCAAAGGGTTTGAAAGGGGCAGGGAAGGAGGGATAAACTGGGAGTTTGCGATTAGCAGATACAAACCACTATATATAAAACAGATAAACAACAAGGTCCTACTGTATAGCACAGGGAACTGTATTCAATATCTTGTAGGAAACCGTAATGGAAAAGAATCTAAAAAAGAATATATATGTGTGTGGGGTATGTGTGTATTTTTATGAATCACTTTGCTGTACACCTGAAACTAACACAATATTATAAACCAACAATACTTCAATTTTTAAAAAGGGGGGAGGAGGTGAGACATTTCCCTCTAAAAGTTAACAACAAAAAAAATATATACAATGAAGTACAAAACTGAAGCTTTACAAATGGAACAAGAAGGAACTTCTTGTCAATTGTTTGATAAATGCATTTGAAAACTTTCCTTCAAGATTAGTGCAGAAAGAAAAGTCACACTGGGTGTCGTCAATGGTCAATATCACTCTTAGACAATATCACTTTTCTAAAATGTCATGCTGTAGTCAGAACCAGAGTATTGGATCCTGTATTTCTCATAAATGAGCAACTACCCAGTTTCACCAGCAATAATCCAGTTGGCAAACAGATGCATGCAGTTTAATCCAACTGACATGGCTGGGTGTGGAAAACTCAGCAAACTGATCTCAAGCAGGACAACAGCACGAGAATTAATAATTTGGCTTAAGCTATAACAGAGGGTATGGGGGGAGGGTTTGTCCCGGGAAGGCCTCAGAGGGTCCTGCTCAGTTACAATCCCCCCGCCTTTTCTTTGATTGTCCTCAATCTTAAGAACAGGTGTCGAACAAGAAAGGGAATAATGTTTTGGACAAAGAGATTAATCACAAACTTGGCAGAGGAACCTGGTTTTAGAGACACTTGGTTTCAACCTCCAATCCTGTTTCATCTTTCCCCAAATCTTTCAGGGAATGGGGCAATGGCCGCTCTGGCTACTTCCTGCTGAAATGGGGTATACTTTAGTTCTACTTCAGTTCAGGGGATGGACACCAAATTGAAAATATTCCTGAGTTTCAACTCCTAGATCTGAGTCTTGTATGATCAAGATCCCAGTCCTCTAGTCCACCCTTTTGGTGCCAACAGACCCAAGCAGAAGTAGTTGGAGGAGTGACAACCAGAACATCTTAGGCAAAATAGACCTCATTCTCATTCCCTGAGGAATTCAGGAGAATAAGCCTAAACACCAGCCTGGACCTGGCACTTCGGGGGAGTATTATAGCCAGGTAGCCAGTTGTCTACCTTTATTTAAGTAGGTCTGAACTTCTGATGTGGTATTTACATAAAAAAACAAACAAACAAACATATAAATAAATATAATAGGAGCTATTGGCTATTTCACATCTCCTTTTTTCCCCGCTAACATCCAATCTAAAGCAATTTTATTGTCTAAAAATTTAGTATTTACAAGAGGGACCTTGAAGTCATAAGGTTGCAGCTGCCAGCAGACACTGCTTTGAGAATGGTTGGTGGTCTCCTGAGTAGGACACAGCTCAGAAAATCTGAGTTCCCAACAATTCCCAACGTGTCTGAAATCATGCCCCGCCCTGCTGGGCCACCTAGTTTTACCTTGAATGTCTGAACCACAGCTACTCCATTTTGACTTTCATATGCCTTCCCTTCCTCAAGACCAAAGCAGATGCATGTCCAAAGGAACATAAAATAGGTTACTTTGGTCATAAAGTTATGTATAAGCCAGAATGACTTCCCTTTACCTCAATATGTGCAGATTTCTCCATCATTTCCCCTTTTGACTGCACTGCAAATCTTTCAGTAGAAAGCATTGATGATCAGAATATCCGTCCCTCCATGCTGGGTGATGGCTCCTGCCCCAGGGTCAGATCATGTCCCTCGGTGCTGGGCCTCCTTTATATTTGCCTAGTTATCCGGGTGGGGGAAAAACTAACCAGATATCGTGAACAGGCTCAGAGGTATGTCAATGGGGAAACAATTCATAAGCCATACATCTTATCACTTATACCCAATTGTGACACAAGCACTGTACAAGTGTTTTTAGCAACAGACTTGTTATAGAGCCAGCACTGTTATCCGTCATGATGGTTTTACTCTGTGACAACTTCATTAGAGAATTCTCTTTATATCCCAAACGGTGTGGGCAACAGTGTCGTTCGAAGCGAAAGAATAACTTTCAATATTGATAGGGAGACATCTGGTAAACAGTTCAATTTAAAAAACACAGATTAAGACTCAGTAATATTTCAGACAAAACCAAAAAATTACAACCATATTCACCAGTTTACTCAATTCTATGTAATTAATCCTTTTTACTAATAGTTTTACAAAATCAGGCTTTTCATTACACTTTTTAAATATCTTACCCAGGTCAGCAGTATGACTTACAAGAAATCTGTACTTCTCAAAAAGTCTTTTCATAAATCTTATTGAAGATGGAGCAGTTTTGCAAAGCATCAGTTTAACTATCCATAAATAACAGAAGACTTAAAAATGCAAGATTAAAGATCTGGTTACAATATTTTTGACAAAGAAGCTTAATCAAGTCGCTGTGGCATACAACATGTAAGCTAACTAGACTGGAACTAGAATTATGACCAGAACAACTAGAATTATGACTGACAGCAGTATACCAGGACGGATCTAAGTTTCAGAAACCTTATAGTTTCCAGAATATCTCTACTAATAACATTTATCTGTAACAAATAATCTGAGGAAGCGTATCACTCTTTTGACAATGCTGTGTAATTTAACATGCCAACCAATCGGAGTTAGTTTAATATTTTTCTCTGAGATGTCTCAGGGGTCCTCAGAAGCACCCCAAAGTTAGCTGAAGCCAAAAGAACTTTAGAATTTTATAGGAAGTTTGTGAACAACATCAGAAAGTTTCACACAGTCTGTTATCAGAAGCATCTGTTATCACAAGGAAGTGAACTTGTTCTCATAACAGAGCGGAACCAAGTCTAGTCCTGCACCAGCCTACTTACAATAACAAAATCCACTTACCTACTTAAGTGTCATCTGATCCCAGCCCCACTACGCACAAAGCCCCTTTTCTCAGGGCTGCCCTTCTACAATCTTTCCGCAACTTTCTGTATTCGTATTCGTTTGTCCCTCATTTTTTTCATTTAGAAATAACCAGCTTTAGGACAAAAATACATATATTTTTAAACTCAAAACGTATAACCTTCTTTCTTACTGTATACTTAAAGGTTTCCTTTATTATTTTTAGTAGCTTTAATGACATACTTAAATTAGAATCCTCAGTTCTTAAAGACTTTAATTTCTAGTGAAAACCAAGAAGTAAGCAATGATGAACTGTCTTTTACATTAGCATTCTGCAGACTGGTAAACATAAATACCAATAATTTCTAAAAATGTGCTTTTTGTAGAAAATATCTCAGTGTGATACCAAACATACTTAATAATAGTCCTAAACACCTTTAGTTGCTCTGTAAAGGGAAGCCAATGTTCAGTAAATAATGTTCCAATATCTCATTTTGTTCAGAAATGACCTAGCTAGTCAACAAACTTCCATCATTTAATTTAAGTTAACACAACTCTAAAATTTCAGGTTACTAAGTATGGAGAGATCAATTTTAAGTAGACATTCCTGAAACAATTATTTTCAAAGCATTCAATCAAAAGCTCTTATGTTATTTGCATTTAATTTACTTATAAGAATTTTATCATACCAAACTCACTGAATTTTTTTTCTTTCTAACAAACTCTACAACAGAAACAACAAGAACCTATTGACCTTCAGTAAACCTAAGCACAGTAAAAGACATGTCTGGGTTGATTATGCCAACAAACTTAAACTACCTTTCATATCAGATACTAATTTAATGTTGAATATTTCCTAGCGCACATCAGCCTGAAATGTGTAGTCTAGCTTCTTTTATACTTAGAAGTATGTAATTTGTAAAGTGCTTACTTTTAGAGTCAATTAAATAGAGCTCTTTTACATTTTGTTTTTACATAAAGAAAGACTGAACCATAGATCTCACAGTTTTTCTGCCTGAGTTTAAAAAACAAAAAACTTTTTCCTCGAGAGCCCAGGCAGGTCACTTACATCCCAAAGACTCAGGGAGAGAAGTGTAAATCCCTCCTTTAAGGGTTTATACAAAACCCAAGCATCTTGGCTATTTTCAGGGATTTTTTCCCCCAGTTCCTAAATGTGCACTTCAGTTTAAAGAAATAACAGTAACAGACAATTATATATATATATAATTTGCTCACATTCACATGCCTCACTTTCAGCAAAAGTAGGAAGAGAGAACAGGATTTGGACTCAGGTACCAAGACACACACACACACACACACACACACACACACACACACCCCTAAGATAAAAGCCAAGTTGCAAAAGGCCCACTTTGATACAACAGCAGAGCCATTAGGGCCACTGTTCTCCAGATTTCAGGGAGCCCTGAGCTCACATCTTGTTACAGTAAAAAATACCATTTTCTTTCATTTAAGGCAGCATAGCTGAAGATCTCCCAGTTTTGCAAAATACACTCTGGGAGGACTGTATATAAGATGGAACAGAGCTCTGATCATCCACACAATTATTCACAGCTGATGTTACCAAATATCAAGCAATTGAAAACCGTCTGTCAGGGTCACAGTTCCCTAGCCCCCACAGCGAGATTCCCAACCAAAGCCCCGCCAGCCCAAAAGGGGAGAACCCCAACCAGCGCCCCTTCAGAGAGGAGGCTGGACGAGGGAAAGTCCCGACCAAGGCTCTGCCCCGGGCGAGGCCAACCAACAAGGAAGGACACCCTGGTGTCCTCACACGTGACCCTGTTACTCAGAGACATCTCAACCGGTCAGTGCCAGTTCTGACACACGTACAAACAACAAACACGGTCCCACAAACAAAGCTTTAACTAGGTGTAGCCCCCAAATTCCACTCCCACGCCCAGACGGAGGCCTGCAAACGCGTGAGCCCAGCTCCGGAAGGAGGCCGGACCCAGTGTGGCGCCGGCCCCGCCGGGGAAGCCGCCGGGAAGGAGCGGGCGGGATTTTCCCTCCTGCGCAAGCCGCGTGGCTCACCCCAAAACCAGGCCCACAGAAGCACAAGCCGCAAAGCAGCTCCGGTCGCACAGACGGCAAACCTGAGGAGACGTCGTCTAAAAATTCCGCCTGTACTCCTAGGCCGGGGCCCCCAAACAGCAGGGCCTGGAGAGCTCCAAACAGGACGCGGAGCGGCCGGCCCTGAGCCCAGAGCGGCCCCCTCCCCGTGCGGACAGGCCCCGACAGCGGAGAGAATTCCCAGCCTGCGGGGGCTGGGGTCACTCACCCTCAGGCGACCCGGGGTGTGGACGCAGCTCTGGAAGGTTCTGGCTCCAAACAGCCTCGCGCTGGGACGGCCTGCGCCTTTCGGGGAGGGCCCTCCGAGACGCCCTGAGCGAAGTGAGCCCCGGCCGCTGCTGCCACCCGGGGGAGGGGCCCGGGCCGGGGTCGACCCGCCGCGGGCACAGACTCTGGGACCCGCTTGACCAAAACTGTTAGCGGAGGCAAGTCCGTGCCCGACGCACTGTGAGGCCAAACACACCGAAACCTCGAAGTTTGGGGCAGAGTGAGGTTTACCACAGGGTGGAGCGAAGAGCTGGGGTAGGGGGGTTGGGGGAGGGTTGGGGGCGGGGGGTGGGTGGAGCTCCCACCAAAAAAAACCTCGAGTTCCCTGAAGGGTATCAGCAAAGCCTAATTAAATGCAGGTGAGGGAGGGGGTCACAGGGGGCGTGGTCAGCTCTGCACAGTTGTCTGATTGGTTGGTGATGACGTAACAGGCCGATGAACACTATAAATCCCTGGGCGCCAGAAAGCCTGGGGCCATGTGCTCACGGACATCCGGTAGTTCATTTCTTCCCTTTGGAGGTGGTTTTTTTTAGCATCGGAAAAACTCAGGACATATGCATGAGATACTTTTATCTGGGTCCTTCAGAGAGGAGCTACAGCAGATGATGGGGTGGGGAGGGGTCTGACCCTGGAAGGCCCCACAGGGTCCTGCTCAGTTGTAGGACTTCAGCATATTTTCAGGGAGAGGGAAGGGCCTGGTGAAAAAAGCCAGGCTGACCATACAAGGGAGAAGGGGCTCTGGGGTGCTCCAGTGAGACCAGCGTCTGGGACGGAGGGAGGGACCACACGCCTGTTAGTTTCTGAGGGATCGCGGGAGGAAGCCGACTTCAAGGACCGTCTCAGGAAAACCTCGCATTGGAAGGGGCGCATGGGAAGCAGGAGTGCTCCCCCGAGACTTGTTCAGACACAGCAGGCGGGCGGCACTTCCCCAAGACCCCCCGAATCAGAATCTCTGGATGACAGGGTCCAGAACCTGCGTCTTAAACCAGCACCTCAGGGCCACTGTGTGAGCAGGGCCGTGGAATGACAGTGGGAAGAGTGGCTTCTGAAACCAAAGTGCCTGCGTCCGGCTCTCATCTCTGCCTCTAACCCGCTGTGTGATCTGGGGAAATGTATGCGGTGTCTCTGGGTCTCTGTGTCCTCTTCTGGAAAGTAAGGATCATTGGACCTACTCACAAGTGGCTGGTGGGGAGTAGCGAGTTGGCCTCCAGAAGGCACTTCCAGTGCCTAACACATAAAAAATGCATACAGACTGGAAAAAAAAAGCACAACCTTAAAGCTGAGAAGTATGTTTTGTTCGGGGACTAACTGAGGACTTAAGCCCAGGAGGCAGCCTCTCAGAGAGCGCTGAGGGACTGCTCCAAAGAGGTAAGGGAGGAGCCAGGATATATGGGGTTTTGCAGTAAAAACCAGATAGTTGGAACATTGAAAGATTCCTGTAAATTAAAGAAAACCAGACATCTGAAGTTAATGAATTTTGCACTTCTTTGTATAGGAAGATGCAAGAGTCTGGGCTTATTGAAATTCCTTTGATGTGCACCTTAGCTCTCTAGGACCAGTGCCCTGTTTTCTCCATCCCGCGTCCCCTCAGGGTGCACAGTTGGGGGCAGCTGCAGTGGCTGCAGGCTTGATGGTTGCAACATCTTTTGTTGACTGATAGATATGGCTGGAGGCATGCTTAGCCCACATGCACAAGAATGCGAACATTTATTGTTTCTATTCCATGCCTTCTGTCATAGGTTTCTGGTTATAGTCTGCCCACAAATCACCTGGGGTAGCTTGTTAAAATGCCAAATTTCACGGCTGAGACTGCAGAGATTAGAACGTGGTTGGTCTGAGGTGGGGGCCCCAAACTCGGCGTCTCAAGCAAGACCCTCCTCTTCCCAAGGAACTGTGGTGCCAGGAGGCACAAGGACCACACTCCCAGAACTGCTGTGCTGTGGGACCGTCTACGGGCTGGCTTGGCTTTGTTCCCAGCTCTGCTCACTCATGGGAGGGTCACGGTGGCCATGAGGTCTCAAGAGGCCCTCACAGGAGTCCACAGACAGAAGAGAAATGGCTGCCAATTAGAGCTAATTGTGATGATTTTAAAAACAACTTTTGCTTATAAAAAACCTTTGACTCTCACGCTGTTTTCACCCAAATTAGTTATTTGTCTGCCTTAATTGCTACTGGTGTTTTCTTTGGAGGAAAGCCCTTTGAAAAGAGACACGGTGTGGATATGCAGGAACTAACTTTCTGGGACATGAAGTCATTCGGGGGTGTATTTATAGCCAGCCATCGCCGTGTATGTTGGTTTCTAACCCGACATTATAAAAAACAAGAACTGAAAAAACCCAAAAACCGAAAAGAGAAGAAAGACACAAGTGAACTTATCTACTTATCTACAAAACAGAAACAGACTCACAGACACAGAAAACAAACTTATGGTTATCAGGGGCCAAGGGGATGGGAAGGGATAAATTGGGAGTCTGAGATTTGCAGATACTGACTACCATATGTAAAATAGATAAACAGTAAGTTTCTTCTGTAGAGCACAGGGAACTATACTCAATATCTTGTAGTAACCTACAATGAAAAGGAATATGAAAACAACTATATGTATGTGTATGTATGACTGAAACATTCTGCTATACACCAGAAATTGACACAACATTGTAAACTGACTATACTTTAATAAAAAATTAACAAATAAATAAAAATCTTTTTAAAAAACCAAGAACTGTAAGAAATGGGCACAGTAAACCAAACATTTTCTTCCAATTGGGTCATGGTTCCACAATTTCAGCCTGGTCCTCCGCTCAAGGGATGGTTATTTGTTTTCTTAAATAAAAGTGTCGGAAAAAATGATTGGAGGTGAAATGAGATCCTCCTGGCAACTCAATGCAAAGCAGGGTAATTGAAAAGGAGGGGCCAAGTGGCTGGGCTCCTGTGTGCAAAATGCAAAAGAAGCTTGCGTTCTGGGGAGCTTTCCTGGGCAACTTTTACCTGACTTTCCCCAGAACTGTCCCAGGGCCTCCTGAGGAGGAAACGCAGTGTCCTAGTGGGCCACCTTCGGTTCTTCTCCAATCAGAGGGGATTCACGTTAACTTACCAGCATTCTCTGTATTTTTGATTAAAACCATTTGAGCTTTGCTGCTTATCAGGCTTCCAGAGCCATTGACCTGAGGTTGCCAACGGGCTGTCTGAAGTCATAGCTGGCCTACAGAGGTGCTTTCTTTGGCCTGCATGGTGTTTTTAGCTATGATTTCTAAATACTTGCCAGGTTTTTTTTTTTTTTTTCTGTCCCTTAATTGAGAGAGTTCACATTAAATTCAGATTTCACGTTCTTAAAAAATACATGATCATGACCCAGATTCCTGCCTGTTACAGTGAGTGGCCGCTGCTTCCTTTATACAGGAAAGTTGTCTCTGCACGAACGTCTCTATGTCTCAATTTCCTCATCTGAGAAATCGGGACACTAATTACGCCTGTCTTGTAAAACTGCGGCTAGCAAGGAGCTGATATACATAAAGCAGTGCCTGGCACGTGATAAGTGTCACAGTCTCCCCCCAGCTCAGTTTATTTAAATTTCCATCAGGTCTTTATATGCATTTGCCTTTGTGACTGTTGCTGTAAGCCATGCAAAAGATGGTTGGCACAGAAATTTCTGGAAAACGAAGGAAGCTGGGGAGAGTTAGCATCTTCCTGCCAAAAACTGCTGGCCCCAGTATTATAGAGGTACAATGCTCCCTAATCTGGAGAATGTTTCAGGGTTCCAGTGCAGATCCCTTGCAGATAACAAATTAACTGTCTCCCAATACCAACCTATGGGAGAATCTGAAGGTGAAGTCTTAAAGCACATGGTGCTGGAGGTGACAAACCACCCTACGGGAAAAAATGAGTGTTAACAGACTCGGGGCCTGCATCACATCGTCCTCCCCTGAAGATGCCACATATTAAAGAACATGCACTTCACTGCCCCGACAGAAGAGGGCGCCCTTAAACTAAGAAAACAATTGAGTCATTCAAACCCCTGTCTGCTACGTTTTAAAATGATCATCCTGTTAAATCTAAGACATTTAAAAACAGAACACAGGCAACCTCCATATAGTTATTATATACGAACAATGAAAATGGGAAACGATGTAAATTAGTAGAGGAATAGCAGAATAAAACTATACATAACATATCGTGTGCTATTAACAACTATTTACAGATACACAAGGGCACCTCAAATAAGAAATCTAAAGGAGAATGGGCAGAAAATAGGAATATGTGAAACAGACAATCAGACTTAGGAAATAATTTAAATAAAAATAAAAACTGTATCAGAAATAGAGATTAAATTGCAGCCCCAGGGGAAAATCAAACTTGACTAAAAATAAGTTAAGGTGGGGGGGGCGTGTGGAGAGTATAGCTTAAAAGGAGGGAGGGAATAACTCAGTGGTAGAGCACGTGCCTAGCATGCACGAGGTCCTGGGTTCGATTCCCAGTACCTCTAATAAAATAAATCAATCAATAAGCCTAATTACCTTTTCCCCTAGATAAGTAAAAATAATAATAAAATTTTAAAAATAAATTAAGAAACTTTGAGAAAATAAAAAGTTAATATAAAGAAAGTGAAACAAAGGATCTGAGAACAAGTGTAAGTATTCTTGGACTAAGACTAAGTGGAATTCACGAAGGAGGGAAACAGAACAATGGCTCTAACTGATGTTTAAGAGTCTAATCCAAGAAAACACTCAAGGAGAACAAAACATTCTGGAACTCACATACTGAAAAGGTCCACCATGTGCTCAGGACTGTCAACTCCAAACCACAACTTAGAATAAGTTTTAGACTTTAAGAGATCAAGAAAAAATAACCTGAGCCTCTCAGTAAAACGACTGCATCACCAGTTGAGGATAAAGTCTCAGTCAGGACTGTATCATGCTTCTCAACAGCAACGTGCGAAGTGAAAGAAACTGGAGCAACATTTTCTTGAAACTTCAAGAAAGAAATTGTGAATCAAAGATTTTTTTTTCCTAATTCAGGTAGACTTTTAGAATCAAGTCAAATTAAAAACAAATGTAAACATGCAGGGACTTAAGGAATACCATATTCACAAGTTCTTGAGAAATCTCAAGGTGCTCAAGAGGATGGACAAGTTTGGAAAAATGTCAAAATGTTGACTATATGTGTATATATGTTATGTCTTCATCAGCACACTTAGACATATATATTCATAGATCTGAGACAAAAACACATGAATGGTAAGGGTGGGAGACAGTTTGTAAATGTTTTGTGTTGATAAAGTTGAAACAGCACAAGTGAAACATAAGACAAGAAGGGAGGGGAAAAAGGAAAGCAGAATGAGCACGCTAATGATCACGTAGGCAATAAGTGAGGATATCACTTAAAGATGACAAATCAAACAGTAGAAGGCTGAGTAAGGAAAAGGGAAAATAAGAATGTAGAAAAGGTATTAATACTTAGGTAAATACGAGGACAAAAATACAAACCCTTTCTAAATACCAAGAAAGAAATTTTTTAAAAGCAAAAATAAGCCACCTAGGGGAAAACCCCCACAAGTACACCTAACAAAATACACAGCATCAACTGGACAGACGTAAGACAGGGTGATCTTAAAACGCCTAATATTAACGGAGATTTATCAGGCTTCCTACCCTGATCATTGAAACCACACCTCGTCAGGTACATGCAGAAAAATGGACATGTTATTTTATAAATAAGCCATGATGAATTTTATAAAATAGAAAATTTTATAAATTTTGCTTATAAATAAATGCTGCTCTGAACAGCATCCTCTGATCATATTGTCATAAAACTAGGAATAAGCAAAAATAGAAAATAAAACAAAGCAGATACTTCAACCTGAAGATGGAAAATCTCTCTAAAGAACTCTTAACAAGACAAATCAAGACTAGGAATTTCTTTAAAAAAAACAAAAAAGTCCAATCAGTCACCCTCTGTCTTTTGATTGGAGTGTTTAGTACATTGACACTTGAAGTGATTATGGACAGGTATGTATTTATTGCCAGTCTGTTACTTGTTTTCTGGTTGCTTGTACAGTTCTCCACTGTGTTCTTCTTCTTTTAGTTTTTTCCCTTGTCTGCTGATTTTCTGTAGTGGGAGGCTGGGTTCCTTTCTCTCCTGTGTTTGCATACCTGTTGTAGGTTTTTGATCGGTAGCTGCCACGGGGTTCACATATGTTGACCTATCGCTATACCTACTTGTTTAAAACTGGCCGTCATTTAAGCTCGTACCCATTCTGAATCCCTCCCCCACATTTTGTGTCTCGACGTCATATTAAGTATTTTTATGTTTATGCCTTTACTGTTTATGGAAGTTATAGTTGACTTTGCATTTGTCTTTTAATCTTCATACAGGCTTACTTAAGTGGCTGACACGTAGCTTCTCCTAGTGGGATTTCCCCTTTGCCATAGATCCTTACTTCTTGTCCCCTTAGAGAAGACCCTTTAGCATTTCTTTTAGGGTGGGTTCAGTATCGATGAACTTTCAGTCTTTGCTTGTCTGAGAAGTTTGTTCTCTCTCCTATCTAAGTGATAACCTTGCTGGGTAGACTATCCTAGGTTGCAGATTTTTTCCCTTTTAGTTTTTTAAATATACCGTGTCACTCCGTCTGGCCTGCAAAGCTTCCGCAGAGAAGTCAGCTAAGTGCCTCGTGGGGGTTCCTTCGTATATGACTCATTGTTTTTCTCTTGCTGGCTTTAGAATTCGCTCTTTAACTTCTGCCATTTTAATTATATGTCTGGGTGTGGGTTTGTTTGGGTTCATCTTGTTTGGAACTCTCTGTGCTTTCTGTATGTGGATATTTGTTTCCTTTTTTAGGTTTGGGAAGTCTTTAGCCATACTTTCATTAAGTACATTTTTGACCTGTTTCTCTCTCTCTCCTCTTTCTGGGACCCCTGTAATGTGAACGTTGGTATGTTTGGTGTTGTCCCTGAGGTCCCTTAAACCATTTTCATTTTTTCAATGTGTTTTTCTTTTTGCTTTCCTGATTGCATGATTTCCACAGCTCTGTCTTCCAGATCACGTGTGCGTCCTTCTGTATCCCCTAGACTGCTGTTCACTCCTTCTAGTGTGCTCTTCATGTCAGCTATTGTATTCTTCAGTCCTGACTGGCTCTTTTTCACTTTTTCTAGTTTCTTGCTAAAATTCTTACCGTGTTCATCTATGCTTTTTCCTAATTCTGTTAGCATTCTTATTAACAATGCCTTGAACTCTTTACCTAGCCAAATTATTTCTGTTTCATTAGTTGTTTTTTCAGGGTTTTTCTCTCATTCTTTCCACTGAAACAAATTCCTCTGTCTCCTCATTTTGCTTAGTTTTCTCTGTGTCTGTGAAACCAAGGTGTCGGCAGGGTTGGTTCCTTCTGAGACCACTCTCCTAGGCTTATAGGTGGTCGTGTCCACCCAGTGTGAAATGGTCTTCCTTCTGGGCATGTCTGCGTTCTGACTTTCTCTTCTTATAAGCACACCAGTCACACTCGATGGGGGCCCACCCCCATTTCCTCATTTAACCTCAGGGACCTCTTGAGAGGCCCTATCTCCAAAGACAGTCACATTTTAGGTACTGGAGGTTGAGGCTTCAACATATGAAATGGCGGTGGTGGGGTGCAGAATTCAGCCCATAACAGATCACAGCACTTTTTAGTGTGGTCTTTTCTTTCTCCCTTTTTCTTAATTCCTTACTTCATTATTTTATGATCGTGTGTCCTCAATTTCCATTTCCACCTTTTGTTTCTATACTCATGTCAATTATAAAAACACATGCACATTCCTACACATACATAACACACATATGGAAGGCTCTTAAAATGTATAGAATGACCTGCACTAGTCACCCCTTTCTGTATTTTATTTTTCTTCTTCAAGCAAACCTTATGAAAATATCTGCATGACAAACTCTCACTCGTTCATCCTGAGGGCGCACCATATTCCAGGGTGTGGGTGTTCCATTTCATTCATCTGTTCCCCAGAGCATTTTGTGGGTGCTGGAAATAATGCTGTCCAAACACCCAAGTACACACATGTCCTTTTATTTCTACAGCATAGATTCCGGAAGTGCGGTTTCTGGTTTGAAGGATACGTGTGCTTTTTTTTTTTTTTTTAATTTCAATAGATGCTTCCAGACTGGTTTCCAAAGCAGCTCCAACACTTCGTATCCCCATGAGGCAGGAATAGCATCTCCCTTTTAAATCTTAAGAAACTGAAGTACAGAGAAGTTCAGGAATATGCTGGGAGCTAAATAACTCCTGCCTGGCTTCCAAACAGGTGCTTTGTCCACCCTGACCTCAGCCTCCCAGCGTGACCCGCACCTGCCCTTTACCAGCCGAGTGTGTGTGTTTCAGATGAAGAGCTAGTTTTCTCTCCAATCTCCTGTGGGTGCAGCTGGCGGTGCCCTCGCTGGGACCCACGGGGCAACCGCTTCTGGGCCTGTGCTATTTACAACATATAATAGCCCTCTCGTAAAAGCATAATGATGCACAATTTGTAAAAATAATGATACTCCAGGAGCAGAAGTGGCTACTAGAGCCTGATGCCACTAAATTTTCCCTGGGAGGTCACAAGCGATTGCTGGTGCAATGAAACATATGGGGACTCTCCTGCCTGATGAAACACATCATCCAAGTACAGGCGCTGTGATAAGAGGAAGGGAGGAGGGAAACAGGTACCAGGGGCAATTTGGTGACCACATCTTTACTCTTTTAGTTATTATGTTTTATAAATAACTAAAAAAAAAAAATGTCATTCGTTAAGCCCTGCTTACTTACTAAAGGCAGAGAGAGAGAGAATAAAAGCAGAAAGCAGCATTAATTTTAAGAACAAGCTGAAACCTCTTTTTTCTAATCAATGGAGTTCATTTTGGGATTTCAATTATGCCTCTGGACACAGGCGCTCGGAAAAGTTAGCTGTAATAATTCACAGAGCATCGCTGTAACAACATCCTTTCCAAATAAATTTGAGAGCAAAGCAAACGAGTTTCTGTTTTGACCACAGGGGAAAAAGTCAGCACGGTGTTTGAATCCTTTCACGGTGTACAGGAGAGAAGTTCCGCCTATTTGTGAGTTCTGGACGGAGAGACGAGAGTAATTAACATTTCATTTTCTTCTTGGAAAAATAAAATAGCGACGGATCAGGTTGACATGGGAATGGTCAGGTAGGGCCAAACCATGGACTTCAATGGGTCTAATTTATACCTGAGTGTGAGCACATGAGCAGAGGGACAGGAGCTTCCACGACAAAGTAACAACTTCAAGGTGTGACTAGTGGTCCAGAGCAAGAGCTGCCCTCTGGGTGCTCCCCTGAGATCACACCTCTGTGTGAACTCCTCCTTTTTCCTGTCCTGCTTTCTCACTCCCTCCCAGGTCCTCACTGGGAGCACTTCCTCCGTCAATCCCTGGCTCACGTCTGGGGAATTAGCGTCAGGACAACTGGGTAATAAATATCTGTTGAACTGAATGAAATGGAACAAGCCTTTCAGGACCTGTTGCTGCACTGAGGTAACTTTTGAGCTCTTCACATCCCCTTTCTAAAAATTAGAACTGTGTTTCTGAAAGTAATATTTTGCTGCAGTTCAGAAAGTCTAAAAAACCCAATTGCCATCATTTGCTTAAATGCACAGCTTACCTAATATATACAAGTAAATCATAGGTAAAATCATAGAAATAACTCTAATACATTAATGCCCACATGGTTTGAATGGCACTCTGCACTAGCATTCACAGTTTTATCATTTCATGAGAATTCTTTATTAAAGTTATAGAACTGTTATAAGCAGTTTCCGAGAAATCTTTTTGGAGATATAGGAAGATAAAGATATAGTATCTTTGTATAAACCTATCCTTTCTTTTTTGGAAAAGAAAACAAATGGTGCTGAATTTTCCAATTATTTCTTCTCCCCCTCACATGGCTGCGCCGATTACCAATAGCGTGTTGCCCTCAGTTCCAGGATCACCCTTTTTGCCTGCTTCATGGTCGGGAGGTGGACCTTACAGCTACTTTCCTTTGACAGCCAGGATGATGTTAAGTCTTGTCAGTCGAGGGCGCTGAGGGAACACTGGAGAAGGAAGGGGTGTTCTCGTCCCAGCTCTGGTGTGCCCCCTCTCGCCCTGGTGGTGCTTCTGCCAAGTGGGTGGCTTTTTGTGGCCATGTCCCCAGAGCTGGCAGCAAGAGTCACCTGATCGTGGGGTGTACAGCCGCACTTCTAAGGGCAGCTAATGAGTTCTCGGGGGTACCCAGCTCATTTCCTGGTCGTTTTCCGATGCCAGATTCTTCCCAAGGAATAAACAGTATCCCACCATGGTTTTAGGGAGCTTCTCAAAACCCTTCTAGCGACTCCATCGGATGTCCCAGCTGTGCTTTCCAGAAAGGCAACGGCATCCACCCCTCACCCCTCTGGGAAGCTTCCTGGTGACTTTCATTGGCATCCCAGGTGGTTCTCTGCCTGCCAGCCTCAGCCTCAGCCCACTGACTTTGGACACAACACAGCAAATTCTCCATCATCCAGTGGGCTTCAACCACACCTTTGCCAACAAGCTCTGAATCCCAGCCTTGGGAAGAACACACCCTTCTCAAGTTTGTTGCCTCCTTGGTATCACCCACTCCCCCCAGCCCTAGGGTATCCTTAAGAGTTCTTTATTCCCCCTCCTCTTAGCCAATTCCCTGTTAATAATTTTTCACATTAAACTTTCCTTGTCTGGCTTCCGATAGACTCCTAGCTAATAAAGTGACTATGGAATGCAAAATACCTAAACCTCAAAAATGGAAAGTTCTCTAAATGTGTGAGTTCTTTGAAGATTTTTTTGTAAAGATATTTAAATAGGTTGTGTCCTTTCAATCTCTTTTTCTAAAGTTGTTCTTAAAGTCTGTAAATAGTTTTCAATTTGAGGCAAAAGAAGTCACTGGCCCCAAGAGTGACAGTTCTGATTTTCTTCTTTTTACATTTTAATAAATTTTTTTAAAAATTTCAGCTGTATAAGAGATCAGCTTCAGGGACCTCTGGAGAAAATCAATTTAGAAAGTGAAGAATCATGGGAAATGATGAATTACTCCTGAAATCAACTTTCTCCTCCCTCCCTCCCTCCCTTCCATGTCTTGAGCCTTTTTAGAGCCTGCTTTCCTCACAATGAGATTCCTGGATGCAGAAGACAGTATTTTGTAGGTGCTTAATAAATGTGCATTGAGTAGACCAGACGTTGGCCAGCCTCTGGCTGAGCCTCTGTTGCAGCCAGTGAGCTCACTCTAAAACAGAACGAACGACTACACCACTATTGGCACCACCACGAAAGAAATGACTGCATGGGGGCGTCTTCTCAGCCATCACCACAGTCAGCCAGTGAGTAGATAGGATCCCTGTGGCCTTATAAGGTAGAGATGCAAAGGGCCTCGCCAAGCTCACACGGCTTGTACACAGCAGCACTGGGATTCGAAATCAGGCCTTCAGCCGCCCAAGCTAGACTGCTAACCGTCACCCTGTGCTTCAGCCCTAAGGAGGTTCTGTACATCTTCACGTCCACAAGACACACAGGATAGCAGTCTGGGTCCTCAAGAGAGACACCTATCAACTTAGATCAATACATGGCTTTAAAGATCTGCGAAAATGAGTCAACCTGTGATGACCTTTTCTTGTAGAAGTAAAGTAAAAGTTACCCCCAGAATGACCTCTGCCTGCTTGTTACAGTGGGGGTGGGAGTGGAACAGGAAAGAAGGAAGATGCATAATTTGCACAATTTCCCACCGCGTTGAAATAAAAAGGAATAAAATGATCATTGCACTCAATCAGGAACGGAGGCATCGAATGGACCATCGTAAAGAAAATACAGCAGTAGCAAGGCTCTTGGGCGGAATCAGTCCCCCAACACCCTGATAAGAGCGTGTCCCAGGTCACAGTGCATGTGCTCCACTCAGATACCCCATACAGTCAGTAGGGGGAAAACATTAGATGGAGAAGTCACTTTCAGAAGGAGGGCAACTGAATTTTTAACAGTGATGAAACAAGCTTCACTAGAGTTGGTTTCAAAATTAAATGGCTTGTCTGATGTTCACTTTGACTCCTGGTGCATCAAAATAGGAAACGCTCTTTTGCATGCATTCCCACAGCCATTTCTCTGTAATACTGTGCTTCTTTGACAAGCGTGTTATGTTAGAAGGAAATAACACACAAAGGGAGGTGGGCTGCCTGGGGACCTATCATATGGAGTCCCTGTGACTGACTTAAAATTATTCAAAGATCAATGCAGAGAGACGTGGCTTGCATCTCTCCTCTAAGCCTTCTCTGGTCTCCTTGAAAGGCAAGGATAAGAAATTTCAGCTTTAAAACCTCGGCTTCAGAAACTTTTCGGCTCGGTTCTGCAGATACTAAATTTCAGAACACTTTCCCCTCTCAAGTGATTCATTCTCAGAGTGATTGGTCACTTGTCGGCTGACAGGTTATTTACTTAGATGCAGACAGAGGCAGTAGGACGCCACAAGGAGAATTTACTCCCAGACACTGGTCCTCAGGTAGGAATCCACATGAACCATTTATGGGATGTCGTTTGCCAGAATGGTGCCACCCTTTCCTTCTCCCTTGGTTTGTGGCTTTGCAGCTCCTCCTGCCAAGAAATAAAGTTTATTTCGCCTCCCTTGCGTTATGCATCTGGCTTTGACCAATAAAATGTGGTGGAAGTGACACTGCTGGTTCTGAGCCTGGGCTGTAAGGACCTCACACTCCTCCACTCACTTCTTTGGCCCCTGACTTTACCATGTAAACATGCCCAAGCTGACCTCCTGGAGCATGAGAGACCATGTGGACCCGAGGCACACGAACTGGGTTCTCCCAGCCAACATTGGCAAAGCAGCCACCTGGCCGCAGTTCGTCATGGGGCAGGAAGGAGCCCTGCCAAGACCACAACTCCCCAGCTCAGTCTCAGCTAAATTGTTGACTCATAGAATCATGAGTTAAACAAATGATTGTTGTCTTAAGCCTAAGTTTGGTGTTTTTTTTTTTTTTTTTTTTAATGCACAATAGGTAACTGACATACCATCTCAGAATTCATCTTGTTCTTGGTAGGAAGCCTGAAAACTGTCCCTCCCCCACACCGAGGGCTGGGGAGTCCAGGCTGTGTGCCAGCTGAGTGACCATGGGCTCCAAGTCTGCGGCTCTGGAGTTAACGCTGGAGCTTCTACAGGACAGAGCTCAGAATGCACTACAAACCAGACCAGATCCAGGTGCAAAACATGTCATAAACAGAGGATCTAAACACCAGACGTCAGTGAATATTCCCGAGGGCACGTGGGGGTCATGAGATCGGGAAACAGGGACCAGGTGGAGACAAGGTGCGGTGTTCCCCTGGCAGCTGCCTCGTGTGCTGGGTGGGCTCCCCGAGCACAGACGCCAGGCCGGGCTTGCTCCCCAGGACCTCACGCCCTCGAGCGCCTCAGTCAGTGCTTGTAGGTGAAGATGTGTCTTGATAGCTCATACTTATGACTCGCCCCTCTGCACTGGCTCCTGAGTAGACAGGAACCAGAGGAAAGATGCCCAAATAAATGATCGAAGAATCCACTACTGGAAAACAAATTAAGAAATATTCATCTAGCACCTCCTGTGGGTTGGTAGGGTTCTAACTACTTAATAAGTAACAGTCCACTTAATTCTCTTAACAGCCACGTGAGGTAGGCGTGAACTTTATCCGCATCTCCCCCACCAAGAGCAGGCACGCAGTATTACACAGTTTGCCCAAAGACATGCAGCCGGCAAGTGGCCGGACCAGCAACCTGGCTCTCCAGTCTGCCTGCTGGCATCTCCTGCTGCTGCCGCCTGTCTGAAAGTCATCACACATAACACAGAGGCTTTAAAAGGTGCTTAGATCAACCCCTCCTTCTATAGATGTGTATAAACATTTGGACCCAAGACTTACATGACGATCTTAAAAATCACACCGTGAAGGGCAAAGGCTGGACCGGAATACACATCTGACACAGTTTGATAGTTTCTCCTCTGGACCAAACTGATGATGTGAAAAGCTATTTCACGGGCATCTTTATTTCTGAAAGCGTTCAGAATTTTGAGACTTCTTGGGCTCTGATTGTCCTACCCAAGAAGAAGTGGCAACTAACAGGAGGAGTTTTAAGGAGGAAAAGGGGAACATGAATGAGACAACTGATAGACTTTCCAGTCTGTAGGTAGTCAGGTTATGCTGAAATAGAATGTGGGTCCCACTCACACACTGGAATCTACCAGGGATTCCAGAAGCCTCAAGAACTCAGATTTTTGTCTAGCATGTGTGGGGAGGGGTCTGGTGGACTAGTGTATAGTGTCTTAACTGTTAGTGTGTCTACAAATCACCTACAATCTTATTAAAAGGCAGATTCTGATTAAGAAGTGCTGAGTTGCAGCCATATAAAAATAATAAAATAATGCCATTTGCAGCAACATGGATGGACCTAGAGATCGTCATTCCAAGTGAAGTAAGCCAGAGAGAGAAAGAAAAATACCATATGATAGCACTCATATGTGGAATCTAAAGAAAAAGAAAAAGATAAAAGGACACTATGAACTCACCTACAAAACAGAAACAGACTCGCAGACATAGTTAACAATTTTATGGTTAAGGAGGGAAAGGGGATGGGAAGGGATAAATTTGGGAGTTTGGAATTTGCAAATATTAGCCACTATGTATAAAAATAGATTGAAGAAAGATTCTTCTGTACAGCACAGGGAACTATGTTCAATATTTTGTAATAACCTTTAATGAAAAAGAATAGATGTATGTATATGCATGACTGGGACATAATGCAGTACACTAGAAATTGATACATTATAACTGACTGTACTTCAACTTAAAAATTTTAAAAAAAAAGAAGTGCTGAGTGGGGCTGGAGATTCTGCAGTTCTAACAAACTCCTAGGTGATACCAATGTGGCTTGTCTGCGGACCACACTTTGAGTAGCAAGGAAATAGAGCCCTTAGCTGGGTTCCTCCAATATGATCTAAGGTCCTGATACAGTCAAATTCTATTCAGGGATCTGAGACAACCTGAAAGTAAAACCCTAAGTTGTGGTCAGAGGGCATTCAGAGATCTAGGGGCATGCGCTATATCAATATAAATTTTAATATAAATATGCACACAGAAAATACAGTTCAGGTTTTCAAAATGGAGAAAACACCCTTAGAGATCACTAACATTATGTAAAGAAAGACAACCGGGTGTTATGTGCCTTGGGTGTAAAAAAATAAGTGCCCAACACTGTCTATGGAATAGCCTCACCAAAAATCATACTTGAATCAGAGCAGACCTTTAAATCTAACTACCAGTTTGAGGAAGTATGGGGGAACAGAGGAACACATTAGACACCCATGAGGTACACAAAACCCAGAGTCTGAGAAATTCTACAGAACAAATGACCTGATTTCTTCAACAAAATTGATGCAGAAGAAAAACAAGAATGGAGACTTCGAAGTCTATTGAGAGAGTTAAGAGATACATTGGCCCAATGCGATGTAAGGACCTTGTTAGGACACTGATTCAAACACAGTGTAAAAAAAAAACAGTTATGAGACAATCTAGAAAGTTTTACTACTAACTGGATATTTGATGATGTTAAGGAATTATTTTTCAACTGCAAATGATTTTTTTTTTTAAAAAAAAACCCTGTTTTTAGACATACATACTGAAATATCTACAAGGAAACAATCTGAGATTGTTCAAAGCAATCCCGTGATGGTTGGGGGAGGGCGTAGAGGGGAGCGAAAGCCAGGGGGGCAGGGAAATAAGCCTTGAAACTGGTGATGGGAAGGTTGGGGTTTATTCCACTAGTTTCTCTGTTTTTCTATTTGTTTAAAATTTTCTACAGCCTTAAAAAATAATAAAATAATGCCATTTGCAGCAACACGGGTGGACCTGGAGATCATCATTCTAAGTAAAGTAAGCCAGAAAGAGAAAGAAAAATAACACATGAGATCACTTATATGTGGAATCTTAAAAAAAAAAAAAAAACAAAGATAAATGAACTTAATTACAAAACAGAAACAGACTCACAGACATAAAAAACAAACTTATGGTTACCTGGGCAGAAGGGGGTGGGAAGGGATAAATTGGAAGTTCGAGATTTGCAGATACTAACTAATATATATAAAATAGATAAACAACAAGTTTCTTCTGTACAGCACAGGGAACTATATTCAACATCTTGTAGTAACTTATGGTGAAAAAGAATATGAAAACAAATATATGTATGATCCTGTATGACTGAAGCATTGTGCTGTGCACCAGAAATTGACACAACATTATAAACTGACTGTACTTCAATAAAAATATATATATATACTAAAAAATAAAACAAACAGAAAAATAAAAATTTCCAAATTCAAGGTTGTAAATAAATAGATAAGCCAGGAAAGAAAGAGAGAGGGAGAAGAAGTGAGCGAGAAGAGAGAGGGAGGGAGGAAGAGAGAAGAAAGGCGGACGGAAGGAAGCGGGGAGAGATGTTCAGGGGGGGAAGCTTCTCATCCAGTGACTCCTCAAAATGAGGAGGTTCCGTGTCCTGGTGATTCCAACGTCGATACCAGGTAAGATTCTAGGACATATTATTAAAGTGGTGAAAGTTCAATTAAAAACAAAAAAGAACAAAAAGAAAAAGAAAGCTGAGATCATCAAACCCCACTAAGGGTGGGCTGCTGGAGACCTTTCCCTTTATATCATAGCTTTTTTTTCCCCATTTTTTTTATTGTGGTAAAATACATATAACATAAATTTTACCATCACATCCATTTTTTAATTGAAGTATAGCTGATATCAAATGCTGTGTTAATTTCTGGTGTACAGCATCATGATTCAGTTGTCCATATATGTTCTTTTTCATTATACACTACTACAAGGTATTGAATACAGTTCCCTGTGCTGTACAGTATAAACTTGTTGTGTATCCATTTTATATATAGTAGTTAGCATCAGCAAACCCCAAACTCCCAATTTATCCCTTCCCACCGCCTTGGCCCGCTGGTGACCATAAGTTTGTTTTCTATGTCTATGAGTCTGTTTCTGTTTTGTAGATGAGTTCATCTGTGTGTGTGGGATTTTTCAGATTCCATGTATAAGTGATGTCATATGATGACTTCTTGCCAGGCCTGTTGGAGATCCTGCAGATATAAGCCCCCTGCATCCAACAGAGCATCTGTCAAAGTCCCTTGTGATCTTTGTAAAGAAGGCGGGCATTAGGGCTCAGGAAAAAGCACAGCGAGGTGGGTTTAGGACTGGTTCAACGTCTGTCCCCAGGAGGAGCCCACGTCGGGCTGGGGCAGCTCTTCAGTAGAGTCTAGGGGAAACCCTGCTCCTTGTTGGTGACAGATGCAGACAGACAAGGCATGATGGTCAAACTGACAGGCAACATAAAGCCCAAAGGACTATCTCTGAATATGTTTGATGACAGAATCATTATCTAAAGACATCTTGACATGCTGTAACAAAAACCAGCATTGGCAGGCTGAAATTTAAGGGTGCTTATTATCAGACAACTAACCAGCAAAGTCAAGATGAGGAAAAGGCCAGAGCCTGTGGCGATACAACAACATGTGAGGGAAAGACTTACCACAGACCCAGTTCCCTTAAGGGCACTTGTCAGATACAGGTGAATGGGACCCTTCCCTCCCAATGTTGTCAATGTCCTCTCCTGGTTTGAGAAGCACTGACCTAAAGATTTTCTCTTACTATAAATTCCATAGGGAAGCAACCTAAATGTCCATCGACAGATGACTGGATAAAGAAACTGAGGTATATTTACATAATGGAATACTACTCAGCCATAAAAAAGAATAAAATAATGCCATTTGCAGCAACATGGATGGACCTAGAGATCATCATTCTAAGTGAAATAAGCCAGAAAAAGAAAAATAATACCATATGATATCTATCATATGTGGAATCTAAAAAAAAGAAGAAGAAGAAGAAGAAAAAAAAGGACAGTATGAACTCATCTACAAGACAGAAACAGACTCCTAGACATAGTAAACAATCTTATAGTTACCAGGTAAAGGGGGTGGGAAGGGATAAATTTGGCAGTTTGAGATTTGCAAATGTTAGCTACTATATATAAAAATAGATTAAAAAAACAAGTTTCTTCTGTATAGCACAGGGAACTATGTTCAATAGCTTATAATAACCTTTAATGAAAAAATATGAAAATGAATATATGTAAGTATATGCATGACTGGGACATTGTGCTTACACTAGAAACTGACACATTGTAACGGACTGTACCTCAATTTAAAAAAATAATTAAAATAAATAAATAAAATAAATTCCATAGGATTCAAAAATCTAAGTAGGTGCCAAATTCAGTCTGATCTGCTAACCTGATTTTAGGGTACACTGAAACCATTATTTTCCAGAAGAGAGGATGAAAACAGTGACCGGGTCTACCACTGAGTAAGCGTTTACTATGGTGAGGCATCTTGCCAGGAACTGTACAGACAGTATCTCATGTTTAATAGTCACACTGCCCTTTCTATGTGAGCGCTAACAGCCTCACTTCCTAGATGGGATCCAGAGTGGTCCAGTGACTTGCCTGGAGTCACACAGCCAGCGCGCATCAGAGCTGGGATGGAAGTGGAGCCCCCGCTGTGTGAGTGTAGCTTAGGAACCCAAACTGTCTGGGCTGGTCGTCAACAAAGTGCTGGGTCTGGGGTCGAGCTCTGGTCGCCCTGCTTTAGGGGCGCATCAGCCAAAATGAGCCTGTGTCCAAAACACGGTGTCTCTGGTCAGGCTGGAGAGCAGACAAGCACATCCTATGAGGCCCAGTTAGAGCAGCAGGTGATTTCGCCCATCCCAGTAGGTGCTTAGGAACTGTCTGCTGAAAGACTGACCTCGGCTGGAAAGAAGTTTCATGCTGTCTGCTGCCTGGTTATCTGTCGCCGGGTAACAAACCACCCCAAGGCACTGGCTTGGAACAGTAGTTCTGGGACCTGGCTGGGCTTACCTGGGGGAGTCTTAGTCTGGGTCAATAAAGTGGTTGCAGTCATGTGGCGGCAGGGCCCGCAGTCATCTCTGAAGCACCTCTGCTCCCTTGTCCGGCGCCTGAGTTGGGAAGAGAGCGAGCCGGGCCCCTCGGCACCTTCCTCTCACTCTAGGTGGTATCTTCACATGGTCTCCTCGGCGTGGCGGCTTCTGAGCAGTGCGACTCTGCTATGTGGTGGCTCAGGGCTCCAGAGGTTCAAGTCCAATTGAGGGGGAGGCCTGTAGCTGTGTGCAGGCCACGCGGTGTGACTTCCGCTGCACCCGGACTGTCAAGTCCGCCACAAAGGCCTGCCCACTTTCAAGGGGACGTGACCTAGGCTCCACTCCTGAAAAGAAAGGGGAAGGACTGGAAGAGCTTCTTGGACCAGACATGCTGTTGCAGCCGTTTTTGTAAAAATCCAACCTGCCGCATCCACCCCAGAATGTTTGGGGTCGGGGTGAGGGGCCAGAATGTCTCTAGGTGGACAGAGGGTGAACCTAGGTCAGATTGTGGGTAAAGAAAGTAAAATGGAGACAGATTTTCCTTCAATAAAGGAAGATGTTTTTTAAAGGTGATGGATTTTCTTAAGGTAGAGTGAATCTTCTGTGACTGTATTAAGCACAGGTGGTCAGAACCTTTTCAGGGACTGACACGGTAAGGTGTCCGATCCCTCTGGCTGAGTGTATCCAGAAACCTACTATGGGTACCAAGTTAGCGGCCAGTGACTAGAACAGGAAGTCGTCATAAGAACCAGAAAGGCCAGAGTACTGGGCAAAGCTAAAAGGTAAAACTTTTAAAAAAATGTAGAGAGCATGAGGCCTGGCTGCCCATAGTAAGATTAGTAGGTTTACCAAATTGAGCAGAGGCTGGAAATGGACATGCAAGTTGGGGGCTGGGAACAGGATTTTGAGCCAGAAAAGAACGAATCAATATAAGCAAAGGAGACCTGGATCTAAAGGTTCAGAGATGGGGGCAGGGTGCTTAGCACGCACAAGTTCCTGGGTTTAATCCCCAGTGCCTCCATTAAGGTAAATAGGTAAACAAATATAATTACCTGCCCTCTCAAACAAACAAAAGATGGTAAAGGTTTGGGAAGTGGGTGAAGGGAGGCAGAAGTGATCTGAGCAGTAAAAACACACCCTGGAGTGATGAGTGTGTTTCCTGTGCCAGCTGGGGTACTGGGGGTGCCGGAGGGGGCAGAGGGACGGCTGGAAAGAGGTCAGCCTGGCTTTGAACATGATGTAGACAGGAATACTTAAGCATCGTCCAGAGCATTTGGATTTTTTTTTTTTTAGGTGGAGGGAGGTAATTAGGTTTATTTATTTAATTTTTTTTTTTAATGGAGGCACTAGGGATTGAACCCAGGACCTCGTGCATGCTAAGCATGCGCTCTACCACTGAGCTACACCCTCCACTCTGGAGGATTTGGATTAGTGTGAGACTGAAGCGCTTTCTAAAGCCAAGACTATTCATTCTTGCGGGACCAGGAGTTCCGTGGTAACTGATGGCGTTTATAGACCAAAAGTGCTACCCATGCACTGCTGGGTGCTACACGAGTCTTGACAGAGTAAGTATTTTTCTGCGCTCTGTTAAGTTCTAATGAATGAAAGTCCCTGCCTAACAGCTTCAGGCTGGGATGACACCCGGACAGGGAATCACAGCTCCCTGGCCTTCCAGGTCAGCTCACTACATGGTTTTGATTGTTTGTTTTGTCTCTTTTGAGGGTGGGGGGAGGGAGGTAATTAGGTTTGTTTGTTTGTTTGTTTATTTTTTAACCAAGGTACTAGGGATTGAACCCAGGACCTTGTGCATGCTAAGCATGTGCTCTGCCACTGAGCTATACCCTCCCCCTCCTCCACTGCATGGTCTTGAGAAGATTCATTTCATAATTAAAACCCATGTCTGAAAAATAAAATAAAATAAAATCCATGTCTAATGAGCCACCCAGCACCAAGGAGCCACAGCATGTCTCCTGCAGTCCCGGTGAGGGTCTTTGTCAGATTGGGCTTGGCGCCAAGAAGAGAAACCACAGCATACTACGTTTATCTGTCTGTGTTATCTGTGTGTCTATGTATGCATCTCTCTGTCCATGTAGGCTACCGGGAAAGTCAGGTACCTTTAGATAAAATGACAGGGACAAGCAGTTGAGATTAAGCTGGTGATGGGCAAATGCAGGTCTGAATCAATAAAGGCAACGTCATCCTGGGCCTTCCTGGACAAGGGCGTTGGCTGACTCTTGTGGCAAGTCAGTGAGCCAAGGGCATACTTCATCTCATGTCGGGGTGGAAAAATGGGTAGAACAGATAGAATGGTAGTGATCTTTCAGAGACCAGGAATGACACCATTCAGCTAATAAGCCAGCAGTCCCATACTGTACTCATAGACATGGGCCACCCCAAGTCACCATGCCTGGGAGTCCACCATGAGCTGCCATGAGGAGCTGGTCCTTCTCCACTGTTGATGGTGGGGCCGGTGTGCCAGACCCCTCAGTTGCAGAGCACATTGATCGAGGAGCAGATACATGAATTTAAATCAACATTTAGATACAGTTCAGTTGGAGGGGAGTATGATTCATGGCTTCAGCTCAAAACCTCTCTGGACCCACACAACTAGCCTGTGGCATCTCTTATCCTTCACCTCTTGATTTTCACTTTCCTAGAGAGAGAATGGTGCTGTTATGGGTGAGTGGGGAAAACAGAATGAAATCCCGAGTGAAAAAGTGGCCCAGAGGTTCAAAGGGATATAGATTAAGACTAAAACCCTCATCCCTGCTTTGAATTATAGAATGTTGTAGTGGGAAATGGCCTTAGAAATGGTCTAAACCAATTTCTCTTCTTATAGTTGGGAAAACTGATTCCACAAAGGAAAAATTACATATCTCCGGGCCATTTCTTTCTATGATAGAGCATTTATCCAATGCACACAGTGAAAAAGGATGGGAAAAATATAATTTGCGCTTGCAGAATTTTATTTTCAAAACGCTTATATTCAACGTCTTGTAGTAACTTATGGTGAAAAAGAACATGAAAACGAATATATGTATGTTCCTAGATGACTGAAGCATTGTGCTGTGCACCAGAAATGGGCACAACATTGTAAACTGACTATACTTCAATAGAAATGTGTGTATATATACACATATATGTGTATATATATATAAAACCCTGCCATAGAGTAATTGCCGTATCGTTGTCACTGTTGCAGCATGGCCTGGTGGGAAGGAAGAAACACTGTGGGCCAGGAATTCTGTGATCTGGTCCTAGCAGCGTCTTAACTAGCTCTGGAACCTTCTCTGAGGTCCCTTTCTGATTTTCTCTCTTTAGCCTCAAACCTGTCAGAATTCAGAGCACACAGTTGATGCTAAAAAAAGTTTGATGAATGAATAAATGCACTTAAGCTCTAAACTTCCATGCTTCTCTGCATAGTAATAAGAAAAAAAAATAAATCCTCTTGAAAAAGGAAGGCTTCATCTATCAGAATATGGATATATTCAGATTCCTGGATTTGTGTTAAGATAAATCCACAGTAATTTTACTAAAAATACTTTCCAAAAAGGCATTAACTTAAGGGCACCATGAGGCCCCGGAGATGCTCATTCATATCATTCCGTTCAGGAAGAGAAGCACTTCATTTTTATTCCCTGGAGAGTCAGGACCCTTGGGGACAGCTTTAAAAACTGATGTACTTTAAGCTTCCTGTATCCTTGCCCCTCAAAGTCAGTTCCCTGGACCAGTGACATCTGCATCAGCATTACTTGGGCGTGTGTTAGAATTGCAGACGTTCAGGCCCGACCCTGGAGTTTGAATCTGCACTCTAACGAGAGCTCCAGGTCGTTTGTGTGCACACAACAGTTAGAGAAATGGGGCCCTACATCAGTCCAGCGGGCTATGTTAGGAGAACACTTTACAGTTTGTAGCTCCCTTTGCCTCCATCAAAGAACTTGCTGTGTGCACCACCTACTTAAACACACAAGGGTAAATCCCCAGTGACGCAAGCTTCCGGAAGCCTTCAGAGTAGTTTCTTCTCGATTATTAGATTGAACCCTATGAAATCACTGCTACTCAACATTTTTGAACTACAAAAACGGCCATCTCAAGTATTTCAACATACTATAATAGCTACCATTGAGTGAGTGCTTGTCATGTACTAAGCTTTGTGTTAATTACTTTCTGGTTATTCTAAAGCCACAGAATCCTCTGTGAGGTTAATACTAAGTCCATGTGATAGTGGAGGAAGTTAAGGACCAGAAAGGTGATGTTCCCAAGGTGACAAACAGCCAGGAATGAAAAGGCTCCTGTCCACACCCAACCCTGACACGCACAGTGTTCTCAAGATGTGAACCTCAGACCATCATGTGGGAAGTTTGTTAACATGCATACTTCTTGGTACCATCTCAGACATGTTGCATCTGGACCTCTGGTGTTGAGGACTAAGACTCTGCATTTTATTAGCTTTCCTGGGAATTGGGCATGTTTTATTTGAGAACAAATTGAATCTCACTATTTTTATACACTGCTTCCTTTCCAAGTAAGTGATGAAAGGCCACTGGCATAAAAATCTAACTCACCCCAGGGCAGAGTGACCATATACCCAGTTTCCTCAGGACAGTCATGGTTAATGAACATTGTTTGTGGTACATGTTCACAGTTCAATCACTAAGAGCTCCTTCTTTGATTCTCAAGAGTGTTTGATTTGGGTGATAAATTATACGGTCTCCATGCACAGATGACCGACAGGCACATGAAAAGATGCTCAGTATGGCTAGTTATCAGAGAGATGCAGATCAAAACCATAATGAGGTGTCACCTTACACCAGTCAGGATGGCCACCATTCAAAAGTCCACAAATGATACATGCTGGAGAGGGTGTGGAGAAAAGGGAGCCCTCCTACACTGCTGGTGGGAATATAGTCTGGTGTGGCTATTATGGAAAACAGTATGGAGATTCCTCAAAAGACTAAAAATAAATTTACCATATGATCCAGCAATCCCACTCCTGGGCATATATCCAGAGGGAACTCTAATTTAAAAAGACACCTGCACCCCAATGTTCACAGCAGCACTATTTACAACAGCCAAGACATGGACGCAACCTAAACGTCCATCGACGGATGATTGGTTAAAGAAGATGTGGTATATATACATATATACACAATGGAATACTACTCAGCCATAAAAAGGAACGAAATAATTCCTCTTACAGCAACATGGATGGACCTAGAGATTATCATTCTAAGTGAAGTAAGCCAGAAAGAGAAAGAAAAATACCATATGATATCACTTATATGCGGAATCTAAAAAAAAATAGACACAAATGAACTTATTTACAAAACAGAAATAGACTTAACAGACATAGAGAACACATTTACGGTTACCAAGGCGTAAAGGGGGTGGGAAGGGGTAAGTTTGGAGTTCTACAGCAGATACTACTAGACATAAAATAGATAAACAACAAGGTCCGACTGTACAGCACAGGGAATTGTATTCAATATCTTGTAGGAACTTATAATGAAAAATAATACGAAAATGAATATATGTATGTATATGTATGACTGAAACATTGTGCTGTACACCAGACAATACATAAGCAAACAAATAAATAAATTAATTAATTTAAAAGATAGTATCTGGCCCCTTCTGTTAAGGAGAAAACTGGGCTGGGTTTCTCCCCAAGAGCACCGGAGGTTCTACCCGCACTGGGCTTCTCTCCTGAGCCTCCCAGTGAGCTGAGCACGTCTGCGTCCACCCCGGGATGTCCAGTGCCCCGAGCCTCACTCCCCCTCCTCCAGCCTCGGCCTCCCAGGCCTGCAGCTCCAGGCCAGCCGTGGCAGACGGGATTCCAGATGACCTAAGACATGCGCACAGGGATGCCCACGCTGGCATTCCCTGGGGACCTGTCAGAAACCTTTGAGCAGTTTTGATCTAAGCTCTACGGAAAGCATTTCCTCGTTTGCATGTCACCTTCTCTGTGCCACTGGGGTAGCCGTCCCTGAGGCCCTGTCTCCATGACTACGTTGGCTATGTCCCCACTGGGTTGCCAGGGCTGGAGAGGTCTGGCCCTTGTCTGGATGCCAGTGTGGGACATGGGACCAGGCACTGAGCAAAACCCCAGCAGGTGCTCCTTGATGGTTTAAATGATCAAATTAAGGTAGCTATGAGACTGTCGCCCCACATCAAGGAGAAAGGAGAACCGGAAAACTGGTAAGCAGAGAACATGATTACAGCAAGGCCTGGAGAGACTCAGAAAAGCCATTAACCTCTAGGGTGTCTGCAAAGTCAGGATGCAAAAATTAACTTCTTTATGATCAGAACCAGTCCCGTACCATAATTTGATACCTGAAGCTTTGCTGTTGTTTTCCAACTAAAACACCCTGCTCTCCGAGTCCACTTGGCATAAAAATCTAACTCACCCCAGGGCAGAGTGGCCATATACTCGATTTCCCGGACTTACTGCTGGATCTGTGCCTACGGGCTCACACGGCTCTCACGGCACCCCTGGGAGGCCCCGATTTTGTGAGTCAGAGACCTGAGCCTGCCTTTCCACCAACTCCCTCGTTTCTCTCTATCAAAGTGAAAGGTTCTGACATAGATAAATGTGCACCTACTAAATTATTTGTAGTAGCAAATGTCGCTGTAATGAGACAAACCCAGCACGACTGCCGGGGGCTGCTGCTGCAGCCTTAGAGATGCAAGCTAAAGGAAACTTTCTGTTGATAATACTTGTAGTGACAAGAGGGGGCCACCATTCCTTTCTAAAAGAATCTTAATGGATATTGATTCTTAGTTTTGGAGTTTGGCTCATTAAAATACCAGACAGAATTCTATGGGGAATGAGCTATATCGATCGGTTCATTTTGTTTTATGGGTTTGTTTCCTATGTAACATGTAATTGTATTTTATAGTTGCTATAATATGCAAGAATTAAAGACCTAATTTGGCTAAACAAGAATTGACTTATAAATTATGAAACATTCTCTCCCATCAAACTCCTGGATAATTAAACAAAATTTTAGCAAGTGCCGTCTTTGTAGATTGGGGTGGGAGACGGAAGGAAGAGTGGGAACTTTGGCTTTTTTCTCCTGTCACTTTTTAACTTTCTTAGCACTTAAGCCACTAGTAATGAGTTTAGGGGTTTCAGACAAGGCTGTTAAATTTTTGCTGAGGTCTATTAAGCTGTCTTTTCTTCCACCTTATCTTGCTTGTAAAAACTCAAAATGAATTGCCGTCAGTGGTGTGGTGGCAAGAACACGGCTTCTGGCAGTAGTTAAGTCAGACTTGAATACCAGCTCTGCTTCTCCCTCTGCATTTTGGTAGGTAGGTTGTACATCCACGTATCTTGTTTCTGCATGTGACCACATGACACGCCTTGGTCAGGGGGACATTAGCAGACACGATGCACCGAATAACACGAAAAGTATTTGCATTGTTGGGCTTGCCGTAATGTTTTTCTGTCATAGCCGTGAGAAAGAAGGACATGCTTATGTCCCAGGAGAAGGAGGAGAAACTCCTGGAGGAGAGCCACCCCCAGCCAAGCCCAACCGAGACAGCTGGCCCTCAGCCCGCAGGTGGACCTGTGCGCTGCGGAAGTCGTGGCTGCTGTATGGCCATCACTTGGGGTTTGTGTCACAGTAACGGACACAGTTACCCACCACCTTCTCCCACTGTGAAGGGGGATGGTTCTCTCCCAGCACTGCCCTTCAAAGTTGAAGAAAGATACCAACATGAAGAAAGCCAGCAGTCGATGTGTTGAATGGATAGGATCCTCCAGTGGCAGAAAAATTCTTCCTGTCTGCAAGAGTCAAGTTTGTAGAGACAGGAAAGAATTTGTGGTTCCTAAGGAGCAGCTGCCTGGAAGAACATAGCCTTTGTACTATGAAACATCTCCTAGGGAATAGTGTTGCTAAAATGGGATAAGCCATTAGAAAATAAGGTAGTAGATGGAAGGAGGAAGGATATGAGGGGAGAAGACTGAGAGGCAGACACACGACACCCTGAAGGGCCCAGCTGAATCCAAAAAAGAAAGAAGAGGAGAAAGTCTAAATAAGATTAATTTTTGTGGTTTCTTTCCCTCTGTTTAAACCAGTCTGCAAGTCTCACAGGGAATCCAAGCATCCAGTGTGATGCCTTTACTGGTGGATTCATGGTGGCTAAGGAGTCATCAAGGTTGACGAACTTCATTAAACACACCCACATCAGGGATGGGGGGTAAAGCAGGAAGTGGCCCCACACCCCATCCCAGGGAACCCTTGGGACATCCTTGCACTTCAACACAAGCAAGAACTGAGGAGCTGGAAGAACAGAAGGGGCCAGGGGAGTGGAAAAGGTGTCCACAGACACATGGACCTCAGGACCAGATGCTCAGGCTGAGCAATGAGACTACAGCTTAAGCAAAGAAAATGGGATCTTTTCTGGATTGAAGAGTGTTAGCCATTAAGTCCCTGGTCCCTATCTTATTTGACATTGTCCAGCGAAGGAGTATGGCACAGGGAAACCTGGCGCTGAGGGCTTTTGAATAATAAGTAACAAGTGTACCACAGCTGAAGAAAGATCCCACAAGACTGACAGCTAGAAGGTAGCAGGTCAGATTCCGTGTTGACAAATGTCTGATAAAATGTTTCAAGAAGACAGCATTCTTCCACAAAACAACATCGACAGTGTCTGTATGGCCAGATCACTATCGATGATTAAAAAGAGGGAGATCTGCACACAGACAAAGAAAATAGGAAAGACAGTGTCAGAAGAAGATGGAGAATGATAGACAGGTGGAAAGTGACTCAGCAGAACAGAGAAGCAAGAATGCTGAAGGTCTACAGAGAAAGGTGCCAGTAACACACAAAGAGATTCAGATTGTGGAAGCCAGAAACACTCAGAAATCGAAGCTACCAGCAGAAGAGCAGGGCAGAAAGCAGAAGGTTGAGCTACAGTCTACATAAGGAACAGCTGGACTCCCGGATCCCCTCTCTGTACCTTCAGCTGCTAAATGACAAGGATTCTCTTACCCAACAAAGAGATGGAAGTTTTGAAGAAATTGAACAAGGGTGGCCCCAGTTCCTGTATAGTGAGGCACTATATTGGAAGCAGGATTAAGGAAATCTCTACATAAGTAACAGGCAGATCCCCATTCTTTTTCCTTCCCTTGCTTACTATATCCTAGTATGCAGGCTTATCAACACTAGGCAGGTGCCTGGAAATACTTCCGGCAAAAATAGACTAGCCTAAGGGAAACAGTTCCTCATTGAAAAGGCCAGTTTACTTCCTGATTTGGCATTAGTGAAACACAGATATTTGACAAGACTTATTCACATATGCAGAGCTTTCAATCAGCTATTTAGTACTTCATTTAAAATATGACTAGATCTCTGAAGATCACCTGATATGTGTGAAAAGCTCCCAACATCAAAGACTGAAACTGGATTGGCTGCGTGTTAACAGCTGGCCAAAAATAGTATTTTACATATGAGAGGAATTAATGTCACTTTTGGGTGAAAGAAGTCTGAAAGTAGGCATTCCACGATGGATGTGGTGGTACAGAGTCATCAGAGACACAGGCTCCTTCTGTGTCTTCACCAAGCTAGCATCTAGCTTCTGACCTCAACTAACCTCATGTTCCAAGATGGTTACTAGAGCTCCAGCCATCATGTCCAATTCCAAGCAGTAGGAGGAAAAGAGCAGAAGGACAGAAAAAGCAAACCTCCCAGTTGAGTCAGCTCTCTCTAGGCAGCTTCCCAGTAGCCCTCCAAACATTTCTACTTGTGTTTCATTGGCCAGAACATCCTCCTATATCTAATTACCAGGGAGAGTGATAAGTGCAGTGTTTCAGCAAGGTACATACCTGTCCTGAGTAAACCTGTTTTATGAATAAAGGAGAGAACGGATTTCTGGCAGACAGCAGTCTCAGACAGATGCATAAACACACATACACATGCCCACTGAATAAAGCAGTTGGAAAGAAATAGGGTTGATAGGCTAGTAAAAGAAGAAGGCCTCAAAAAAACAGTATTTTCAGAAAGTTAGAAGATGTTTCACCTATCAATAGAGAAAGAACAAAAGAAATGAACAAAAAATAAGAACTGTTTGAAATTTAAAATATGGTAGCCCCCCCCGCCAAAGGGGGAGTGAACTGAAAGATACAGTTGAAGAAATCTCACATAAAATAAAAGCAAAAAAGATGAAGAGATAGAAGAGTAGAAAAGATCAGGAAAATAGAAAATTAGTCCAGAAAGCTTAATATCCTAATAATGTTTGAGAAAGAGATACTAGAGAAAATTGAGATGGGTTAAAAAATAATTAGAAGTTTTTTTCCTTCTGAAGGATATATATTTCCATTTGAAAGTGCTCACTGAATGTTCCATAAAATAAAGAAGAAAAATGTACACAAGGTACATTATTATGAAATACCAGAACATCAGAAAGACAAGATGAAATTTCCAGGAAGAAAATAAAAAGCAAAGCTTCCCAAAGCAACAGTAAAAGATGGAAGATAAATTCAAAGAAAAAATGTCTTACATAATCTGAGGGAAAATTATATTCAACCTAGAATTCTGGACCCAGCAAAACGATCAATCAAAGGTGAGGCTAGAATAGCCATTTTAACATGAAGTGACTCAAAATGTTCACTTCCCATTCATTCTTCCCCAGAAAATCAGTAGAAGACATTCTCTATTAAGATCTGTATCATTCCAGTAGGACGCAGTCAACAAAGAAAGGGGAAGACGTGAGCTGGATCCAATGTGGTAGGTTAGTAAAGGAAATTCTCAGGCTAATAAAAAGGGGCTGTCTCTGAGCATCAGCTTTGCAACAGGCGTGGGGAGCGACCAGTCAAGACTGCAGGAGAGTGAAGGGTCCCAGGATACGTGGAATTAAGCAAAGACATTATAACTGATGAATATGCGCATCCTGAGAGAGCTCTTGTTTCTAGCAGAGAAAATTAGTTCATATCCATAATATGTTACAAGTCACAAATTCATAAAGGAGCTATTATCTCCTTTTTAAAAAAAAAAGCTAAAAATTTGTATGAAAGAGGATATATAATACAGGACAATTCCAGCTAGTGTATGAACAATATTTACAAAGCTATAATAATGCAAAACATTAATGTACAACCAGAAATTGTGATATATTAGAAGGATGGGGGAGGGAAGGATAGGAAGTGTATGTGAAATATAAAATGAATGATGTTAAAAATAGCCGTTTAAGCATAAGATTTAGAAAAATGGAGGTAAATATGAGAAGAAAGAGCAAAAAAGGAATTAAGACCAGTTGCCTTCGGGGAGTGGGGCCTCTGGGCAGAGAGTGGTAACGTAGGTGACTGCTGTTTTTCATGATAAACATTGCGGTAGCACCGCTTTGACTTTTAGAACCATGATACCTATTGTTATGGTAAAGAAATTAATCATCCATTCAGAAGCAAACAAAACCACCTGGTTCTATAGTGACAACGTCTGGGCAGCGCTTGAAAAGATTTGGAAAAAAGGAAGAAAACAATGAGATGCCAACCTTTTTGCGCACAGCTCTTGCCTTCTTGCACTCAGACCCCACATGCATTTCTATTGTCCCTGCTCAGAAAAGCTTTGCCAAAGCAGGAAGATACCCCAAAGAGGGCAAATTCATATTCTTCCAGCAGGAAAGCTGCTTCACCATAAAGTGACTGCCTTCTGTCAAGACACTGGTTCTCCCATTATGCTACAGCAAGACTAGTCGTAAGATCTCCTGTCTTGGAAGGTGAAGGTGGAGGGGTACATTATCAACGTTTAACGTTATGAAAGTTTTGCCAAGAGGAATAAACGTGGTGTCAAAGGGGTAGAGAAAGGAACAGAGGACAAGTGTGTCCCTATGCCTGTTCTTCATTTCGCAAGTATGACAAGTATTAACTGAGACAGTTAAGTCAGTGAAAATGCATTCAGTCACCTCTATCAATGATAAAGCTAAATCAATGTAAGTATCTGAAATACTTCCTCAAGGAACACTCAACAGGTGACTTGAGTGATACACTCAACAATATGGATCGATATCATTAAACATTCTGTTGAGTGAAAGAAGCCAGACACACGAATACACACTGTCCTTGTTGATTTTGTCATTGTTCTTCAAACTGTACATATGTCATTCACATACTCTTATAGGATGACACAGTCCCTAATTTGAACCATTCTGAGGTTTACTCTTGCAATGTTTCTGGAATAGAACACTTCTACCTAAAAATACTCATATCTACGGAGGTCATTAATGTCTGCTGCAAACCTACTGTGCCCTAGCAACTTGATAGGTATCATAATCTTTATCCTGAGAGTAGCGCTGAATTGGTTACCATCGTTCTAAACTGAAGGTTAGAAAATTGAGACTCAGAAGGGAGAGCTGATCTCGCCCAAGACCTAGACATGCGTGCAGATCTGCTTGAGTCCAGGGTCCCTGCTCTTTTGCCCGCATCTGATTGTGGGTAATTCTGTTCTTTTATGTTAAGAGGTATTTCTAAGAGGAAGCAAAAGGTTATGTGGAGTTGTGTGCAGAACGTGATCAGGAAAGGCAGCCGAAGCTCTCAGACATGTAGAGGAGATGGTGGTGGTGTCTTTTTGCTGCCAAACTGTTGTAGCCTCCTGGGAGGGCCCCTCGGAATCGACTCTAGCATTGCTCTTTATTCCACCATCTTCCACCTCTTCCAGATAATTAGGTGCCCTGATGCTTCAAGTTCCATCCTAGAAATTAACTTCATCAATGACCACAGAAACATGTGTCTTTCGCGATGGGAAGGTAAATGAGAAAACAACTGATTTATGATGAGGAGAAAATTACCGAAACTGGAAAGTGATGATTTAAACTTCTGGGTGCCTTAGATGAATTATGTAGGGTAGCCCCAATGAGTGGCATTAGGAGCTGACTCTTGCCAAAGAAAGTAAGTAGACGTTGGCGATTTATTTAAGAGGTGGTTTAAATTCACTTGCTCCATGGTGGAGGCTCCTGAGGTGATATGACCTAGCCAGCATTGCTCCACTTTCTGGAGTAAAAAGACATGAATAAAAGGAGAGAGAGATAACTAAAGTTCCATTCTGGTCACAAAGGAATGCCTCTTAGAAATCTCTTCAGGTTGGATAAATGGCAGAAGGCAGAATCTGCCCCTTTCCTCCCGCCAGTTTCATTTTTAAAAGCATCACAGTGGAGCTTCCAGAAGGCAGATAAGTGCTGTAGAAGACAGCTGCAAACAATTCCTTTCTGTAAAACAAAACTGAAAAGCAGACTCCTTAATTTACAAAGTGTAGGGTGTGCCAAGAACGCGATAAAAATCCATTTCACTTTAGCGTCCACTTGTGTTTCAGCAGAACAGAGCATTTGCAAACTGTTATAAATTAAATTCTAAGGCAAAACTGTGGTGCACAATTCTCAGATACCCAGATTTATAGAGAAACAATTGAACTAAAAACCATTCTTAATGTAAAAAATTCTTTCACATCTAATTGGTAAACATCTAAATAGCCCATGTGACTATGACTTTATTTATGAGATTCTTAGCAGTTAGGCTGTCGAGGTGACTCAGACCACAGTGGGTCGTAGTGAATGTCTGAAACCCGGGTCTGGAACAAATTTGTGGGGAGACAGAAGCTCAGTTTGGACACATTGAGTTTGAAATCACCACCAGCCTTCCGAGTAGTTGAGTATACGAAGACAGAGAGGAAAGACCTGATAGTTACTAGGTGCCTACTTGGTGGCAGGACGTCCTACTCATGACCTCATTTCATGTCACAGAAGCCTGTGTGCTAGAGATTTCACCTCTGCTTTGTTTTATGCTGTTTATATGTAAATATTGAGTATGAGAGCATTTAAATCACTTTGCCAGAGTCATACAGCTGGAAGATGGAGAGGCTGGAATTCAAATTCAGGTTTTGATGCCAAACCAAAGTCTGTGCCCTTTTTTTTTTTCTCTGAGTCATGCTGCCCCTGGCACGTGCCCTTGGTATTTTTTTTTTTTTTTTTTTTTTGCCCTTTGAAGAAGTGAGTGTTTCATTGAGGAGAATATAGGGTGCATGTTCTAGTGACCCCAGATAGCAGTGGTTTAATCAAAACCATTGAAGCTGTTTCTCTTCCATGTGACAGACTGAGGGAGGCGCTACTTGCTCTGATACAGGGTGTCATTGTGGTACCCAGGCTGCTTCCTTCTTCCTGCTCCAACATTCCCATGATATTTCCTTTTCCTGAATGAATCAAAATAGCCCACTTCCCTGGCCATGAGCCAAACAACAAGATGGAGGAAGGGAGAAAGATGGACCCAACCTGAAAACTGCACATACCATTACTACTCACATCCCACTGGCCAAAACTGGGTCTTATGGCCACCTCTAGCTGCAAGGCAGGCTGGGAAATACTGCCTTTATTTTCAGCAACAAAATGTCAAGCTAAAATATCAGGGCTTCTACTACTTTGAGAGAAAAGGGGAGAATAGGGATCAGAGGAGACCAAGTGTGATCTGCTCGGAAAGCATGGAAACAACCAAATGTCCATTGACAGAGGACTAGATAAAGGAGTTGTGGTATAGTTATACAATGGAATACTACACAGCCATAAAAAAGAATAAAGTAATGCCATTTGCAGCAACATGAATGGACCTAGAAATCATCATTCTAAGTGAAGTGAGCCAGAAAGAGAAAGAAAAGTACCATATGATATCACTCATATGGGGAATCTGAAAAAAAAAAAGACAAATGAACTTATTTACAAAACAGAAATAGACTCACAGACATAGAAAACAAACTTATGGTTACCAGGGGGGAAGGGAGTTCGGAAGGGATAAATTGGGAGTTCAAGATTTGCAGAAACTAACTACTATGTATAAAATGTAGAAACAACAAGTTCATACTAGTATAGCACAGGAAACTATATTCAATATCCTGTAGTAACTTATGGTGAAAAAGAATATGAAAATGAATATATGTATGTTCATTTATGACTGAAGCATTGTGCTGTGCACCAGAAATGGGCACAACATTGTAAACTGACTATACTTCAATAAAAATATATATATATATATATATATATATATATATACACACACACACACAAAAGTCAGACTAAAGCTCTTTTTAATGTCTTCAGGTGAATGCTTATGAAACAAGTTTCCTTTCTGTAGGCTTGAATTTTAAAACATTATTAAAATCTCAATGTGTGTGTGAATTTTTTAAATGCTAGTTCCTTCATATAAAATGCAAGGAAACAGTGTTTCAAAGGATGGTATGAGATAATAAAGAATGTGTATATATATATATACACATACATATATTGGTCTATGCTCCTTGTTCCTAACACAGAGCTCCTAAAATCCTTGGCATTTTCTGGGTAGGAGAGTCTTTTGTCCCAGTGAGGTGACTCCTGGAGGGCTCCTGGATGGCTTCAGCATAGGGGCTGATGGCCAGAAAGACGAAGCCATGATTAGAAGCTCGGAGCTTTCAGCCCCATCCCCCATCCTCCTGGGAAGAAGACAGGGACTGGAGATTGAATCACTGGTTGAAGAGGCCTCCCTGAGGAAGCCTCCATAAAAATTCCAAAGGTATGAGCTTTGGAGTGCCTCCGGGTGGGCTGAATACACACCTGTGCCAGGAGGCTGGTGCACCCCAAGTCCCTGGGGACAGAAGCTCCTGTGCTCAGGGCCCCACCAGATTCACCCCACACATCTCTTTGTCTGGCTGATCACCTATACCCTTCATCACATCCTTTATTATATAATAAACCAGTCAATGTAAGTACGCATTGCCCTGAATTCTGTGAGCTGTTCTAGCAAATGACAGACCCTGAGGAAGAAGTCGTGGGAACCTGTGATTGGCAGCCGGTCGATCAGAAGCACAGGTGACAACATGGGACCTGCAACTGGCATCTGAGGCGGGAGAGGGGGTCTTGGGGGACTGAGCCCCTAACCTGTGGGCTCTATACTAACTCCAGCTAGTGTCAGAATTGAACTGACTGGTAGGACACCCACCTGGGGTCGCAGAGGGTTGCATGGTGCGGGGAAAACCCACATGGCCGGTGTGGAAGTGCTGTGGAGTGAGGTAGGGTGTGTGAGTCAGGGGGAGACACAGGAGGGTTCCTTCCGCACAGATGGGGACAGTATGGGCCATAAACTGTGTTTACAATACCGCCATATGGAGCCATCCCTTCAGCTGGTAAATCAAAATGCCTGCCATCCTGGACCAGGATGTCTTACGAGACCTGAGTTTTTAATTATCAGATGCTTCTAATAATGCATCTGTCCCAGAAACTGCGGCCACTCGGTGATTCTCATTTCCCTTTCCATGATTCAACAAGACAGCTCTTTTACAACAGAGCAACTCTTGTCAAATAGCTGTTACTCGGCAAATCAAACTGCTGGTTTTCTTTTCCCAGCGTCACAAGTAATCCTCTGGGGAGAGGAGGTCCCTGCCCGCAAGCTTTCCTTTCCCTTCGAGGCCCATTTTAAATGCTTCTCTGCCACCAGGACTTTCTTGACCTTTTGTTATCCAAATTCTGCAACCAAGTGCGTTCTCAACTTCCTTTGGCATTTGGTGGGATTTTAGTTAAAATTTCTGTCGCGGGCACGTTCTTCCTTAAACTAGAAGCATCGCTGCACTTGCCAGTTGCCCCCATGTCAGAGTTTTCAGACTGAGGGTAGCTCTTCATGAATGGGGCATGAAATCATCAGTGTTTCACAATCATAATCCTAAAAATATGAAAAAGAATAGACTGGAAATAGAACAGGATAGAAAAAAAATATAAATGTGAATACAATAGAAAACATGAAGTGAATTATGTAAAATAGAGGCAAATGTTTATTTTAATGAGACTTTCATTTCATATATACAGCCATGTAGTGGATCATGATATAAAATGTGTTTCTTGTGTTTTTTTTTTTTTTGACTTAAAGTGGCACTATTATTTAAGATAAATCAAGAGAATAACTTTTAAAAAATCAACTCTATCCTTTAAAAACTCAGTCGTTCCACAAATCTTTTTTTTCTTTTTTTCTTTTTAATTCGAGTATAGTCAGTTATTGGTGTCAATTTCTGGTGTACAGCATCATGTCCCAGTCACGCATAGACATACATATGTTTGCTTTCCTATTCTTTAAAATGTATTTCTAACATTAGGATTTCTGCCCAAAAAAAAGTTTGAAAACACTCTCCTATTTGAATTTAGGCTCCAGGAGGGCAAGGAAAAGCCTTCCTCATCTTTCTGCCTTTGTAAGTAGGTCAAGAAATGTGATTTAAATTAAATCGACCCTGTGGACTTCAGAAATTTTGCTTTCAATTCAAAATATTTATGTATCAATATTCAGCTGCCAGAACCACCCATTTCAAGAAAGCTGCTGCCCCAGAAATGATGATTTGGGAGCAATTCCAGATCCCTGACTATTACTGGAAGCCCTCAGTTCCTCTAACACCACAGCTACTCTAAGTGTGAACCAAACATTTTTGTTACTACTCTGCAAAGAGATCATTGAAGGTAACTATTTACAGACTTTTGTAGCCATATGACACAGTAATTGTACACTCGTTAAATCTAATAATTAAAAAATGGGGACTGTCTTTTTCATCTTTTATTTTATTTTTCTGGTAATTCATTTTTATCGTGTTTACAAAAATATGGGTTTGCGATGGTTCGGAAATTAACAACAACAATAAAAACCCCTGTTTTTTCACAAAGGTAGCTTGAGAAGTCCTGTTCTAAGATATGAATGGAAGATGTGCATTTTCAAACTATCAAAAATACAGATTTCTTCCTAAAGTTCTCTGATCATTGTTGCTGACAGAAAGTGTCGCCTGTGGTCACAATGTGTACTTGCTATCATTTTAGGAGGTACATTCATGTATTTTGTTTGTAACATGCATCTCTCTCTCTTTTTTTAAAATGGAGGTACTGGGGATTGAACCCAGGACCTCGTGCATACTAAACATGTGCTCTAACACTGAGCTATACCCCACTGCTAGAATATTCATGTCTCTCTTTACTAGTGGCCTCCAAGACTTTGTGATCATGCCTTCTGTACTAATAAAAGCTTTTGATAATATGTTCTCATATCTGTATATTAATTGACATAAATAATGTATATATTTCCTGAACTAAAATATTAGGTACATTATAAGGCACATATAGAAATTAGAAAGGTTGAGATTAAAAAATGCACATTCATGGAAGTTCTAGTTAAACACATTCTTCCTGTCTTCTTAGGAGGCATGGTCTCCCACTTTGGAGACCCTTGCTCTAGATCTGGGGCTGAGAACTTTTTCTGGAAAAGTCCAGGTAGTAAATACTTCCAATGTTCAGTCTCTGTTGCTGCTACTGGACTCTGCCTGTGTGGAGTGAAAGCAGACAGAGGCAACGTTTTCAAAATGGGTGTGGCTGTGTTTTGGAAAAACTTTTTGAAAACAGGTGGTGAGCCAGTTTCAGCCCTAGGGCCATGGTTTCTGATCTCTGCTCTGGACTCTGGGGAAAACTGTGACTCCAGATTCACTTTCCCAGGAGGTGCTAGTTGCTCCATAAGGAGCAGCCAGAGACTAGAGTCCCACTTGCTGTTTTTTCAAACCACAAACCGACCCATTTTACAGATAAGGAAACTAAGGCCCAGAGAGGTGATACCACCTAGGAGGCCAGCAAGGGAACTTTGCTGTGTGGGACTACAAGTTACATCTACTAACCATATGGCCTTATCCAGATCACAGAACTACTACATTTAATAACAGCTGTATTAAATCACTTTATTGATAAAGAACATTCTCAGCAAATCATGATGTCTTAATGTTGGGATTTCACATCATTTCATTAGAAAATACTGAGTTTATGGTTCAGAAAGGTTAACCAAATTGAAAGAATTTAAAAAGAGAGTTAAAATAGAAAACAAACTTGTAGTCACAGTGAAAAAAAAATGTGACAATGAATATATGTATGTTCATGTATAACTGAAGAATTGTGCTCTACACTGGAATTTGACACAGCATTGTAAAATGACTGTAACTCAATAAAAAATATTAAAAAAGAAAAGAAAAGAAAACAAACTTGTAGTTATCAGAGGGGAAAGGGAGTGGGGAGGGATAAATTGGGAGTTTGAGATTTGAAGATACACACTACTATATATAAAATGGATAAACAACAAGGTCCTACTGTATAACACAGGGAATTATATTCAGTAGCTTGTAATAACCTGTCATGAAAAAGAATATGAAAAGGAGTATATACATATATATATATAAATGACTCACTATGCTGTAATCAGAAATTAACACAACATTGTAAATCAACTCTACTTCAGTTTAAAAAAAAGTCATAAAAAAAAAAAAAAAGAGAGGTGAAAAGAAAACCAGCCATTTGCTTTCAGGAAAGGCAGGAAAGGTCTTGCCTCATATTACTAAGGGAAGAAGTTCTCGAGGGTGTCCTTTTGGTAACTGTACCTGGTATTAATGATCCGTCGAGGTGTTGTTTAAATGTGCACAGTCAATACCTTCTGCAGACAACACCCTGGCCAGCAGCATGCAGGGGACTTTCACACAGGCCGCACAAGACACAGTCATAGCTGATTCATGGCCAAGGACACAACTAACGTGAGCAGTGAATAAAGTCTTGCCCCGAGGGTCAGCAGATCAAGAAAGATGTTGCTCCACTGCAATTACTTAAGGTCACAAACTAGTGCCTCTTTATCTGTCCTGCTCCTGGACGGAGGCCCAGACCTAGCACAGCATGAACAGTGTCTGTGGGATGAATGAATGAATGAATGCATGAGTGAGCGACGGGGCTGTCAGAGGATGGCGTCCTTTACGGAGACTTCCTAAAGGTGTTCTCATTGCTTCCACTTTTTCATGTCTCCTTCTGTTTCTTTAAGACGACTGAAGATCACGATGAGAAATAATCTCACAAGAGGAATCTGAATAATGATCTGTTTCATGGAAAAGGAATTATGGGCTAGAGATACAAAATTACTGGGCCAAGACTGTACATCTTTTGGTAAAGGCTTTACAAATAAATAAAATTTATGGATATTTTTCACATCTTTGTAATATCTTTTCAAAAAACAAACCCATGATTCTAACAATGTGTCCAGACTACTGAGGATTTTCAAATGTACTTTAAAACCAAAACTATGGGGCTTTCTTTGTAATTCTACACATCAAATTCCAAGGCAATGGGGAAATAAAATTCATGAGTGATTCGTCCACAAAGAGCTCATAGACTTTCCTGCTAGGGTTCCCCATTCTCACTCTTTTGTGACCTAAAAAACTCCCCAGTGAGAACTGATTTTGAGTGAATAGGAAGCAGAAAGCTTCTCTCTCCCCATCCCCAATTCTTCTATGTAGGGACAGTTTTTAGAAACTCCTTTTAACAAAGGATCACACTCTTCATTCCATAAAAATACTTAAGATGCAAACATCTCTGGAAGAGCCAAAACAAAACTGTTGACTTAGATTCACACGAAGGGGTAAATGGCTTATCAGATCTTTTCCAGGGAGTAGGTTCTCATAATTACAGACTCCAGGGAGAGAAAAAAAAGCACTGGGGAAAAATAAAAGGAATGTTGCCTAATTTACATCTTTGCTTGAGGCTACCCTGCCTCTGAATTTAGTGGCATCTCTACAAGGGGATTTGTTCTGAGCACAGACAACTCCAGTGCCAAGTCTGTTCCTTCAGGACCACAGCCTTATCTCCTCTACCTGCCTGCTTTTGTCCTCCCAAAAGTCACTCTGCCAAATGCAATTCCAGTTTCGTCCCTGTCTGTCTCAATGAAGCTAATCTCATGGGATAAATTATGGAACGAGAATCTTTTAACTAAGTGTAACCCAGTTGACAGTAAAGGACTCAGGTTTTCCCTCCCTAACAACAATATTACTGTCGGTTCCCATGGAAGCAGGCTCTGTGTTGGCTCTGCAGCAGGAAGTTTATTGCCGAGGGTTCTCAGAATCAACACCCCTGGGGCACCGAGGGGAGCAGGCTTAGGCTGGAGAGAAGTTGGGCTGCAATGCATTTGACCCAAAGGTCCCAGCCAATCCGACAGGGAGGTCTACAGCCTTGGTGGTCCTTCAGAGCAGTCCTGCATTAAGGCAGGAAAGCTGCCCCACTTAGAACCCAGAATTGACCAGCCATTGAATGAAGTCTGTGCCTAAATAGAGGGGAATGATCTTGGAGAGATCTTGGGCAAGGCAGCTCCTTCAACCGAGGGCAAGTCCCAAAGAGGTCTATCCGACAAAGGCCATCAGCCATCAGCACTCCCAGCAGCTGGGGAAATATGTTCTTCAGTCCTGGGGGAGGAACTTAACCAGGAACCATGACATTCTCTACAGTAAATCACTGCTCCTTCCAAGTCCTTCCACGCTTTGAACAAGGGCTCAGAGACATAGAAAACTGACAGTTATTTTGTTAGAAACTTTACCAAGATCTGTTCTTCTTTTCAGAAAATCATGGCGCCTGCAATAATGTCACCCCCCCATGGTTTGGTTTTTGAGTTGCCAATTCAACACACCAGGGTCAGTCTGCATCTGCAACTGTCACACTTATAATAATGCAACGGGAGCATCTGCTCGCTTTCCTGTAAGTGTCGTCAGACTCACGAATTAAAATGCCCTAAATGCATATTATAATAAATCACTTTTCTGTTATTTCTCCTTGATACTTCAGTTTAAAAATATGTGCATAAGTAATAATATTCATATAAATTTCATTTCAGGATTGTGAAGGAAGCATTATAAAATATTTGACACAAACAGAGAGAATTCGATCTGAAAAAGTAATTTAGGATTGGAACTTGCCCTGGAGTAACTCCTCTGGCTGTATGTTAATGGTAAAATCATCTAGGAAGCTATAAAATATCCTGACGTCCAGGCCACACCTCAGACCAATTAAACCAGAACCTCTGGGGCTAAAATCCCAGCATCATTATTTTGGAAAGTCCCCAAGGAATTGCAGTGCACAGATCAGGTTGAAAAGTCTGGGTCCGAGCGCAGGGTTCTCAAACTTGTGTGTGTTTTACAATCAGCTGGAAAGCTCCTTCCACCAAGTTTTGCTGAGCCCCATCCCCAGAGTTTCTGATTCAATAGCTCTGGGATTGGGGAGGGTAACTTTCGTTTCTAACCAGTTTCTGGGTGATGCTGACGCTGCTGTTCCGGGGACCACACTTTGAGAAACAGGGTTCTTGGGGTTTTGTCTACCACTCCCCCCATCACAGTTAGCAAATTGCACTCTTACTTCCTGGTTTCCCTACCCTCCAAGACAATGTTTCCCTTAAATCAGCTTTTGCAAAGACCCTTCCCCCTCTACACAGCTATTTCTGAGTGCCACATTTTCCCATCCCCCTGAGCGGCAACCACCAGCCATCAGGTAAGATGACCTCTAACTTCTCCTGAGATTTGTTCATCTGCTTTTGTCTTGACTTTCTCTGTCATTACAGATTACAGGACTGGAGCGACTCCTTTGAAATAGCACACTAATTGCTTCTGTTGCATACTTCATGCCCTGCGTTCATGCTGTTGGAAAGCAAATCGCTCACCTATGTCTTTTCACACTTGCTGTTTTTTATCCTGAGATGGGCCAGATGCAACTGTCCTACACAGCATCTTGCTGCCAGGATCTAGAAGTGCGTGATGCTGTTGTGACTCAAATCAGGCAACGTCAGTAAGTAACACAAAGATGGGCAGCAGTAATTTGGCGACAGCCCTCTCTTAGTTCCACCATAAAATCATGGTATTTCACAGGAGGGTTTAAATAAGATTTGTTCAACCCCTGCCTCTCCGCAGTGCTTTCAGTGGGATGGAGACCTTTCCAAAACTCGTGTTAAGACATACTCTCATGCTTGCTTCTTAGCACCCATACTAAAATCAGAACAAGACAGAGAAGATTAATGTGGCTCCTGCACAAGGATGACATGCAAATTTGTGAAGCGTTCCATGTTTAAAAAAAAAAAAAAAGACTCATACCCTCAACTCCAAACACGAAATCTGAAAAGGTGTTTGAAGATTCAGTTAAAAATCAACTTTCCCTTTGAAGAGAGCCTGGAGAAAAAGGAAACCCCACAAGTCCTCGTTTTCCGTAGCCAAAGAAAAACAGTCACACAATTTTTCAGTTTGGCCAAGATTAATAACTCATAATCTGAAGATATTGGCTTCTGTTGAAGTGAGTATCAAGATTTATTGACCCGCAGAGTAAATATTAACGGAGGTGAAACTGAGGTTAATAAGAAACCTCAAGGGATAATACATCTTTATATTTGCTGAAATAAAAAGTCAGCCCATCTATGGCTCCTACAGACATTCAAAACCCTCCTTAACCAAAAAGCTATGGAAAGCTCTTTGCTGTGACAGATTGCTTAAATATATGGTGGGATTTCCATCTGCATGATCATTCTCCGGGTAGGGAGGCAGCCAGCAAAGCAAAGCATTAATCACTTCCTCTGAGGATCCTCAGTAGCCAATCAAAGGGCAGCGACTTATTTACATACAAGATCTGATTGGCTCAACCAGCATCTCAGTCTGTCGGTCCTCCTACTGTAGGCAGGGTATTGATCTGACCCGTGCAGATCTTCAGCCGCCTAAGAACTCCATGTTTTCCCCCACATACAACATAAAAATATTCAAAACTTCCAGCGCCCCACAAGTCCAAATAAATATGCTCATTGTCAACAGCATTTTATAAACGAAATGTTTGTTAAGGAGACAGTTTTTTTTTTTTTTAATAGGAAATATAAATTTACGTGAATGAAGGAAGAGAATTCTGCGCTCTGGGGCCTGCAGGCCCTTGTTGGAATTCTGGCTCTCTCACTTAGTTGCTCTGTGACATTGAGCAAGTCACTCAACTGCTCTGTGCCTCAGTTCTTCATCTGCAGGATGAAGATAACAATAGCTGTTACTTCATAAGGTCGCTGACTAAATGAACTAGGACACATAAAGTGATTTCAAGTGTGCCCAGAGCGTAGTAATGGGTATATAAATATTTGCTTACTAAAAAAGTTCTGGGCGAAAAGGAATGTTAAGATGATTTGGCCGCAAAATCTCAAACCTCTGTGGGCATCTGATTTATAATTTTCTCATGCTTGGCCTGAGCCATTGACTATTAAGTGTTGCTATTACTGATACTTTTTTAAATTCAAATTGAGTTGCCAACATCTAAAGTTCAGGCAAATTTTGTGTAAAATAATCAGGGAATGAAAAACTTCGGAAGACACATCCTTCCTGGACTCATGTTCTCAGAGGCCAACAGTCAAATGGTGCTAAGGGGCGGCTGCCTGCAGCAGAGAAGGAAGGAAGGTGTCCCTTCCCAGGGCACATGCTGTCCATTACTCCCCATCCTGAGGCTGAGGGTCAACTAACAGGGACGATCCCACAACTGTTGCTTTTACTGTTGTGGATCAAACGAGAAACAAAAATGTCTCATCACATCCACGTCTTTTTCAAAAACAGTAAAAAGAAACAAAGAGCTACATGTTTCAAAAAAAAAAAAAAAATTGTAAGCCAGAGACACTTTTCTAGAACATAAAGATTTCTGGGTTTAATATGCCAACAAAGTGTGTCTGCAGGAAAAGAATACAACTTTATCTGCCATTAGGAAAACAAACCACGAGAAGAACCATGACTGATGTGTGGAAAGAACGCCAATGAAAAGATGAATGATCCGTGAGAGACTGAAATTCCAACACAGTCGTTTTTATGCGTGGGAAGAGAACGGGGTGTGTGTGTGTGTGTGTGTGTGTGTGATGCTGTGACACCCAGTAATGGACATGTTTACGTTTATGTCACCTGTCCTGCCTGGGTGGGTGTTTGTATCTCTGACCCCTGACCTGAGCCAACCTCATCACTGGATAAATGAAGGAACTGAAGCCAGAGAAGTGAGGGAATTTGAGGTGGATGTGAAGCCACAACCTGGGTCTCTTGGATCCACTCTGTAACTTTCTACCATTCAGGGACGAACACCGATGGCTTCCAGGGTGACCCCATGATGACACTCAGAGTGAATACACCCTCATGTGAGCTGGCTCGCAGCTTCTCACCATCTTATTAGACCAGAAGACACATATTCTCCAGGTGTCAGTGCTCCAGTTAGAAAACACTAAACTGTCTTGGAATTATAATTGCCCAAAGCGTTTGTAAGATGGAATAAAATGGTGGCTCTACTGGTGTTTGGGTCAAAAGAAAGTAGAAATGAGGTTAACACTCACCAGAGGCCTGAACTGGCAAAATATAAATGTTGAGTGAAAACATAAAACAGACGCCTGAACAGTAAGTACACATTTGGTGACACATCTCATTAGTTGCCAGAAATGTCTCAATTTTCCTATCGTGAAACATTAGCATCTTCATTTCTTTTGAGGAAAATGCAGCATCACTTGACATCTCTTACTTAACCTTAGTCAAGTCCCTGATTCACTCTAATGACATTATCTCATTTTTCTCCCAATCCTATGAGCCCACTGATGAGATACCATTAGAAAAATGGCAAGATACACGACTGAAATATATTAAAAAAAAAGACTGTGATTAAAAAAAAAGCAAGAACAAAAAACTTACCCTCTCTCATACAGACATACAAGTTCTTAAAGTCCAAGGTGACAATATTAATTAACATCTACAATTACTTACAAGATTAATTAATATTTACATTTATCATTTACTACAATTGTTTTACAATAGGCGTTGGGTTTCCAATGCCTTTGCTACTCCTTTTTTGGTCAACGGCTTTCCCAAAATAGGAAATAAGGATTCTTATTCTACTGTTTATTTTATTTTGGATGGTGTTTTGTTTTTTGGGGGGAGGGGGAGATACTAATTGATCTTTTTTTCCATCAGTATTGTTCCTTCTTTTCCTCACTGCCCTTGTCCTAGGGGAAGGGGTCTTTTAGAATTGCCTCAAGGAAGGGATCTAATGTCTTTAGGGTGGAAATTCCCTTAAAGGGTTAAAATGGTTTTCAGATTTTGGCTTACAAAATCCAAAACCAATCAAAAATGTTGGTTGTATATCAGAGAAAGAGTCTAAGGGCAAATACCAAAGCGGGAGAGTTAATCATCTTGGGAGAGTTAAGAAGAGGAAATGAGGGCTGTAAGGTCCCAAGAAAATGAGATTCTGCACCCTGTTTCCTGGGCAAAGCTCATGGCATGTGCTCTGCACTGCTGTGAGTGCGTGTGTGCACCCCTTTAATCTGCACCCTGATCCTGGGAGGGAGGTGCAGCAGTGGTCCTCCTCATTTGACAGGTGAGCAGAGACCCAGAGGGCGCATGAACTTGCCCAAAGCCACGCAGAGACAGAGCAGCAGAGACGGGTTTCAGAACCAGGCAGTGTGGTGTCCAGAGTGAGGCCTTTAGCTCTCTGCCTCCAATCATCCCCGCGTGGGACACAGAGGGACCAGCAGAGCCTGGAAGAAAGGTTCCCAGGGCGGACAGACTTTTCCTAGTCACTCCAAGGGTTTCACGGTAACTTTATGACAAGGACAGTCGAGGTGTGTATCAGGACCCCGTTACACTGGTGACTCACAAGACCTCCAATCTGCAGTTGAATTTGATCTTGGAAGAAGGCAGGTGGCAAGTCGTATCATTATAATTCAAGCTTCTATTTCCTACAGGTAAATGTGATGAGGTTTCATTTCCGGAAAACCATTAGACTCCATAAAAATACCAAGATAATCACAAGAGTACAGGAAAGGAACACAAATGTAAGCTTTTGTAAACATTTCTTGTGTTAAAAAACATTTAACATATGTTTGGTTTCTGCAGGTACTAGTGTCTTGTTGAAGCGGGTTAAAATATAAATCAATGAAGTTTGGATGGAAGATAAATGATTTTTCCTAGCAGATTTCCCTGCAGTGAGCACAAGCATATGTCATTGCTCTGGGCATCTTAGCCTTGAATTCAAAATTAGAGTGATTTGTCTCAAAAATTTATTCTAATTCAATGTGAATGAATGGAAAATTTTGGCACAGGAAAAGCTGGGGAAAGGAGTTCCCATGATGTCATTTTTTTCAGCGATCTCTTGCCTTCCTATTTCAATAGGTTTGTTGACAATGACCTCTTCCTAATGTGTTAATATTGCTAATCATGACAGTCATGACTGGTTTTAGTAATTTGGTGCTCTGATAGATGCTACTAAAAATCCAGGCATTTTTACTAATGTAACACCATTCATTTAAAATTTTAATAAATAGGACAATTATTTGAATATTGATTGCATTCTTAGAGAGTTCTCTGCTGCATTCAAATTTTGTGTTGAACAAAGCTTTCTTATTTAAAAGCATTTTTCGAAACTCCAGAATGCTCAAGAAGAGGAAGAAAATGACGGTTGATAAAGTCATTCATCTGCAAGAATAATTCTTAACCTAGTTAAAAGGCTTTCCAAACAAGTGGTGTATAAATCTGACAGTTCTGAAACTGGAACAGGTAACCCTGCTTGGAGTATCAGGAGTACAAGATAAAATCAAAGAAGACATAGATAAACCTGAAATGCTTTCTTTGAGCCAAAAACCACAGCTCTATAGCTCTCTCTCTCTCTCTATGTATACATGTGCATGTACATATTTATTTAAATACACAGACACAGACATATATGTTTATATGACTTTAGTTCTTGAAAGTTGTTCAAAGAGTTTCCCTCAAACAAGAGATACAATTATAAAGTTATTTACTTGATGATAAAGAGTCTTCTTTTTCATATTTCCTGATAAGAACACATAAGAGTCTTTTTAGGAGCTAAAAAAACTTGTGCAAAGATGTGCTCACAATTCCCCAACTATGGTATTAACACATAGTGTCTTTATTTCATTTGCAGATTTAGCTTTTCCATTTTTTTTTTTTACAAAGAGTAAATTACATGTTAAGATTTTTTCATGGTTATCACTTATTCTTTCTCATGTAATGTGTTTTGGAATAATACTGTTTATTCATTTTAATCTGTTAATGTGTATTGAGAATTTATTTTTTAATACATTTATAATTTTCTACACATTTTATAACGCATTTATGTTTTTGCATTGGGAACATATTTCTGTTCAGCTGCTGATTTTAAAATTTATTTTATGAATCTTGAGCAGGCTTTAAGAAGGTGATAATAATGCCAGTATTACTCAAATTGATTACCAAAATGGTGTAACTGTCAATCAGCAACAATCAAAAACTTTATAAATATAAGTTTAGGATTTTTTGAAATTTGGATTTTTAAAAAATTTTAGACAAGAAAAGTGATCAATGAGATGCTATCTTACAAATAAATCTACTATAGACTGCCTGCATGTCATTGAGAACTGAATTCAACTTACACTAGCTCTTTAGAACATTAAACATTATTTCAATGTGCACAAGAATCACCAGAGATTCTTGTTGGACTTCAAGTCTTACTCAGGACGTCTGAGCTGAGGTCTAGGATTTTGCAATTTTTAACAAACTCCCCGGTGATATTGATGCTACTGGCCCAAGGACCACACTTTGAGTAGCAAGGCTTTTCTCACATACTTTACATCTCACCACGTAGATTCAGTCATTTCCAAACAGATGTTAGAGATCAGGTAGGACTGTTTTAACACCTCTGATTGGGATGAATGGAAGGGGCCTGCTGGGAGCTGTGAGGTGAGAGATGTGGGCTGATCTCAGCCATAAAAGTCAGCAGAGGGTTGGATTTATATGGAGGAAAACTGAGAGTTACAGAGTCTTATCGAGAGAAGCCTAGGAAGCGTTGGGTGATGGTGTGCAGTGCAATGAATTGATGTAGGAGAAACTGGCTGAGAGTTTCCAGTAGCTTCCTTCTTTCAGTCAGTGACCTGGAAAGAACGTCGAGTTTTCTCCTGGGATCTCTCGCTGCTCATTTACTCCTGGGAAGCACGGAGCCCCTGGCCCCAAAATCCCTCCCGAGCTTTGGGTAGTGCGGCCAGCACAGAAACAGAACAGGATGCCTGCATTCACTGGGGGATTTGCTAGCGCATCCTCCAGGGAGGTCCCTCTGGCTGCCCGGCTAGGTTAGGTGACCCTCCTGTGTGGCCTTCCTCACCGGGCACCGATCTCACTGCATCAGCAGCTTCCGTCCACTCACCTCCATCTCCCAGGGGGTCCACGACTGTCCCCTGCATATCCGGTACATGGAAGAGTGTCCAGCCTTTAGTGGACCCTGATCGCTAAACATTTATTCAGTAAATGAGTGAGACTTTGAGCAAGTCACCCTCTCTGAATGCTTTTTTCCCCAATGTTAAATTGGGGGGTGATCTGGAAGAGGGGGAACCTGCAGCTGCCCACCTGGTTTCCTTTGTGCTTTGACCTCTGTGTTGAAAGAGTGCATTTTAATGGCTGCCCTCTCCCCCAAGGGTCTTATCCCACCGTGGCTCACGCTGGTCTCTGATTCAACACGGCTCTCGTTCCTGAATTTGGGAGCAGACTTCACCCAAGCCATGACAGCAGAGTAACTTCTACCTTTCCTATCTGTCTTCATGAAGCCCTCAGCTCAGGGGGTGCTCAGACGGCCACAGGGAATGGGGTGTGTGGTAAGGAAGCACAAGGAGGCAGGGAAGCCGGGAACTTTCCTTGGCAGCGGTGTGAGCCCTCTGGCCCCTGAGCTCCCCCAGCTGGAACAGCCTGCAGGCACCCTGGTGATGCTCACAACCTCCCAGGACACACCAGTAACCCTGGGGTCCCAACCCGCTTCCTGTGCTAAGCAGGGGCTCATGGCTCCCTGCGGTTTTCACTGTGTTCAGTCAGCGGTTCGTGTCCGAGAGGGGCTGAACCACCAGGTGGTCAGGGACACCATCATTAAGTTAAATCCTCAACGCTGGAGTGAGACCTGGGACACAGGGCACACCTGGGGGCCTTGCAGATTGTCAATGGGTCTCCAACTTGCTGTCCTTCCTCATGTCCAACTTCTTGTCCCGACCAGCAGGAGTCAGAGTGGTGCTTTCATAGGTGGGGAAGAGCTACTGTTCCATACCAAATGATGTGCAGATGGTCTCTGGGGGGCCTAAGTGCTCCAAAAGCGTTCTTTAAATGAACTGAGAACATTATACCTTCATCTGGGTAAAGCTGTGTCAGTATGTTATGGACGCTTTACTTGCTGAGGGCGGCCGAGGCATTTAGATGCCTGTGCTTGCATTTTCGTTCATGATCACAGTGGCGCCAAGATGTATGTCTTTGATTACTGCGGGCTAATGACAAGAGTGGAGACCAACTGCGTGGATTTAAATGCTAAATAATTCCCTCTGGCCAAGTAAAGGTTGGAACTTCATGATCTCCACAACATAGGGCTCTGCAGACGTTCTGTAACAGAGGGAGGCTGGTCCTTTGCCCCATGTCCCGTGACACAGGCCTCATGAAACACAGGACCATGTGACTGCACAGCCACAAGTTTATCTGGAAACAGCGATTTAGTTTCAGCAAGACAGCCTCATCCATCCCACTGGATTTATAGTGTCAATTTGATTTTTAATGGTCTTAAACTTTAAAAAATTAATTTGTAATTTCTTTTGATTTCATGCATTTTTAAGAAATGTAAGCCTGAGAAGTTTATTGAAATGATTCGATTTATGTATATTTCAGTAAAGTTATAATAAAAACAACTAAAACCAATGTTGGAAGCTAAGAAAACTTGCTCCTCTTTTTTTTTTTTTTTTTTTTTTTGAGGGGAAATAATTAGGTTCACTTATTTATTTTTAGAGGACGTACTGGGGATTGAACCCAGGACCTCCTGCATGCTAAGCATGCGCTCTACCACTGAGCTATACTGTCCCCCCCCAAAACTTGCCCCTGTTAAGAGAGCATGACTCTATAGTCAAGTTTGAGAATGAACATCCTCTTTAGAGGTGTTAACCCCTCTGTTCCAAATAAATTCTCAATTCAAGCAGCGTGAAGAGGCACAAAGCTGACTTCGAATGAGACATCGTCCGTGGGGGCCTCTGAGTATTAGGCTGGTGCACCTGTCCCCCAGCTGCTGGGGAAGACAGCTGTCAATGGCTCCCAGCCGCCCCCTTCTCTGGAGAAGTGCCCTCAGACAGAAGGGAGCCCCCAGGAGAGAGCATACCTTCCCCTCCCAACTGGGGACACCCCAAAGTCATGAGCTGGCTGAACTGGGGGGTACGAAAGGCCAGTCCTCTTGCCTCAAAATGGGCTCTACTCGGAGGCGCACGTCACAGTCCAGAGCTGCCCATGGGGCCAGGCAGCAGGCAGACGCCAGAGGAGACCCGGGCAAAGTCTCCACACCTTTTCCTTCTTCAGCCCGCTTCCCTCGCTCCCTCTCCCAAGAGCACATCTCTAACATGCAGCCAAACTCCCGTCCCAGTCTGTTTCCAGGGGGCCACACCCATGATACTCTCCCATCCATGGAAAACTGCCTTGGCGTTAAGGCAGGGCTGCTGTTCCGACACACATGGGGTCTCTGTGGCCCTTCCTTCTCTCCCCCTTACCATGAACGGGAGACGCGATCTCAGTCCCCAGAACCCAGTGGAAAATAACCCCAAGTGAGATTTGATAACCAAAGAGCTCTGGCAGATTGAATTTGAGCATTTCTGACTTCTAGTCTGTGTGAGAATCTCAAAACCACAAAATGGCTTCGATTAAATACGTCTAAATCTCCAAAACCAAAGGATTTCTTTTTGGGATCCAGAAACTTTCTTTCTGATCTGAGAAATCAGCACCCCCCCCCCCTCCCAGGCACTCATCACTACAGCAAACCGAGCAGCCTCTGGACCCTGGAACAGACGCACCTGCAGGCAGCTCTCCAACTTCACTGCTAGGGACCACCTCTCTGTATTCGGCAGAAGCAACTTAGTCTCCTTATACGGAAAGTGGAGTCAGGACGGTCAGCCCGTGGCGCTGAATGACGTATCGTTTCTTGGAGGCTTAGGGAATCAGATGCCTCCCCACTTCTAGCCATTCTAGAGCCCTCCCTGCTCACCTCCTGGCCTAGGAGATACCAGAAGAGACCCATGCAAGTTAACACTGAGTTAATGATGACAGCAACTGAGACCAGCTACAGAGCAATTATGTACATCAATTACGGTACAAAGAACGTTATAATTGCTATCTTGTTTAACTCTCACAAATTCCCTGTGAGGTGACTTTCTCTCCACTCCACAAATGAGTAAACTGAGACCTCAGAGGGGTTGAGTTGGGTGTCTAAGATCACATGCCTAGCAATGACTGCGAGGATTTCCAGGGCAGATCATGTCAAAGTGTTCACTTGCGTGCACGCTTTTAGCAGAGATTCTACACTGCCCGGCATTACCCAGAGTCAAAAGTCTGTGAATCAAACTCTCATTTCTGATGAGAGTTCCTCGTTACCTTGGCAAATGACTTAAAATTCCCCCTTTTGCTTCTCCAGGAGTGGATAAAATAGAGGATGAGTCCATTTATAACTTGCTTAAAAAAAACAAACCCACAATAATAATAAAACAATAACGGTTGAATTTCAGTTACAGGTATCTGGGGGCTCAGTCTACTGTTCTGTCTACTTTTGTGTCTGTTTGAAAATGTCCATAATTTCATAAAACACAATTGCAAAGAAAGATTTAGACTGTCTTCCCATCCGATACATTTACATTGCACTTTACAACAGAGAAGGCACTAATGTGTTTGCCACATGAATCTCCTTACCTTACAGCTCCATCTTAATGTAAGCTGATGTTAAAAACAAACTAACAAACAAACAAAAAACAACCCCAGTCCATGTATCAGCAGAATTGAATTGGTATGAGGGACAGAAACCTTACTAGATTGGCTTGAACCAGTTAGCGTTCATTTCTCCCTGTGATGGGAGGTCTGGAGGTAAGCCGGCCAGGCCTGTGCGTCACGTCCATGAAATCACCAGTACCCTGTGTCCTCCCATCTTTCTCGTCACCCTCTTGGCACTTGGTTTTCATCCTGATGTTCGTGCAATGGCTCATGCCTCTCCAGGCAACACGTACAGAGTCCAAGCAGGAGAAACGGGACAGAAGCTGTAGTCTGCCCCTAGTGCTGATTTGCTTAGGGAGGCAAGTCCTCTTCAGGGATTTCTGCCTCCATCTCGTGGACCAGAAGTGTGAAACCTGGCCAAGCAAGTGCCCGGGAGGCTGGGAGCTGGAGCATCTCGCTGTTCACTATTATAGCGGCATTCCGAACTACAACTGTATGCCTCGTGTTGGAATAAATCATGTCCTAGCTCGTCTGGGATGGTTTACATGGCAGTCCTAGCATGGTCACTAAGAGGGTCCCCTTCCAGCCTCAAGTGTCCTGCTTGTTGGTGATAAATTATACAGTTAAGCTTTCTTTAACAGAGAATGGCAGAAGAAGTGCTGAGCAAACCAACCTTGAGTACCTGTCCTCCTCCGGCAACTGAAATAACTGAAAAATCAATGCAAATCGTAACTTAGAGTCTTTCAGGAAAACACTGAAGGAGGGGGTATTTACAACGCAAAGCTAAACTCCTTTCAGAGGTTGTTTCCCATTTCTCTTGCTGGCAGTGTCCTACACGTGCAAGGCTGATGTTCTGAAGTGTTTGTCCTCTTCCTTCTAAGTCCAGAAAAGTCTCCAACTCAGTCTAAGGTCCCCCTGGTCTTTACTGTGTCTCCCCTCTTGCCTCTCCTCCATGGTCTCCTCTGCTCCCTGCCTCAGCTCCGGGTACCTCTCCCTTCCCCCTCCATGGAGACGCCATTATCGCAGTTGCCACTGACAGCAGTCTTGTAACAGAACTAGAGTCACCTTGACAGAGCAGCAGAGCCCAGAGGGACGTGTGGACCCCGAGAACTGCCCCCACCCCCACCCCCGGCCCCATCCTGCCCGTGGACCTCCGCACCGTGAGATGACACATCTCGTTCAAGCCCATTTGACTAAGTGGCTTCCGCGGGCACTGGGGACGGTTTTCGTCTCCCTCTCGCGGGTCCTTTTTCGGTTACAGTGTCCTCAGCAGGTGAAGGCAAGGTTTCTGAAACTGAAATGATGCTCCAAATGTAGGGGCTCTCATTCAAGCCCGCCCTCCTAAGCCACAGAAAGCTCTGTGATGGCCTCCCACTAGTGGGACTGCCCCTTGACCCTGTGTTCTTGACCACCTGTGCCTGAGGAGGGGACCGGCCAGCCAATCTGGCTGAAAGGGAAGGGTAGCGATTTTCATGACTGGGAGTCACAAGTCGTCCAGCGGGAAGTCACAGGGCACACAGCATGGACGCCTCCTCCACACGTGCTCTTACACACTTGTGATGGTCCGTCATTCCAACCTGGCCTTATCAGCCACAGCATATACAAATAAGCATGTTGCACTATTATTATTTCCAATTCTCCATTAGAGAAACGGTAGCCAATCCTGCAGTTTCTCCAAGAAAGGCAGAGTCCATTTTCCGCCCACTGGCGTTGGACTCAGTCACGTGACCTCCTCTGGCCCCTGGGGAGTCGGGTGCGTCGCAACAGTTCCAAGCACAGATCTTAGGAGGCGTCACGTCTTCTGACCCTCTTCATACTCTGCAGCCATGAGAAGAACATGGGTCAGGTAGCTCACTGGTCCAAGGAGGACGAAGACACGTGGAGAACACCTGGACCCAGCCCGCAGCTTCAAGCCAAGCTCACCTGAGCAAGGCCTAGACCACCCAACCCCTCATCAACACACAGATGCGCCAGCGAGAAGACCTGACTCTGGTTTCAGCCACTGAGTCGGGGTGTTTTTTAGCCAGCGTATTTGTGGGAAAAAAGGAAATTGATGTGACAAAAATTAGTCTGTCAAATGATAAGTCATTACTATTTCACTATTACTGTCTTGATTAGGAACGTGCTTCTGTATTCTTCACAGGCTTCTTAGCCATTTGGGTTCCCCTCTTTAATAAATCGCCTGCTCCTCCTGCCTCCTTTTCTATTGGCATGTTGGGTTTTTCCCTGCTGATTTTTTGAAACGTTTTATATATTCTAGAACTTGTCGCTTGTCAGTTTAGACATGGCAAATATTTTCTCTCAATAGGAGAGGTGTCTGTTAACTTTGTATCTGGCATCCTTAATTACATTTATTTAAATTCATAAATTTAATTTTTTAAAATAGAGACTATAAAGAGGGATAAAGGGAAAACTGGGTGTTCTCTGCACACTTTTTAAAGTAAATGACAGAAGATGTCTCAAGCCAGCATTAGCCAAAAAAAAAGGGGGGGGGGCAGGGATGGCACTTATTAGGACTCAAAAATATTCAAGACCCATGGTTGGCGGCCAGGGGCAGGTGGCCGGACACAGGAACTGGTGAGCCGTCAGGACTGAGGCACCGTCCCTTCTCTCCCTGTCTTTCTCCCATTGGACTTCTCTCTACATCACTCACTAGTTGCTACATATCCCAAATTCCAATTCTGGACTAGGGATTGGTAGGTCCAGCTGTTCAGCCAACCATGGACAGAAGGTGGAGTCGGGTCAGTAGAGACTGGGCTTCAGGGGTGCACTTGTTTGGCATCCGCTCTCAGAAACCGCCGGTCAGGGCTGGGCCAACACTGCATGAAGACTTTGGGGGTACATAAAGTTGGTAAATGAGTGGATGTAGGCTTTGCGTGGGATTTCTCTTAACATCTGACGGTACTTCCTGTCTTATGTGCTCTGCTGAGACCAGAGGGCTCCTGAAAATCAGCCATGATTCCTGGACCAACCCTGGATGTCACCCCCATGATTAGGTGATGTTACACAGCACAGTTGACTCTAAGAAGAAAAGGGACATGCAGGTGGGCCTGACATAATCAGGTGAAACTTCAACATGCCGGGGCTCTTTCTGAGAAAAAGTGCAGAGGCGTGAGAAGGATTACGCACAAGAGGCCTCTTCCAGGGCTGGCCCTGGAGATGGAGGGGCTGTGGGGCAAGACTTGCAGCCAGCATCCTGTCCACAGCCAGCAGGGAAACAAGAATTCTACAGCTGTTGAAAACACTAAATTTGGTTGACAGCCCAGAAGAGCTTGGATGTCAATTCTCCTTCTGAGCCTCCAAGAGGAACGCAGTCAAGCAACACAACTCCAGCCCTGTAGGACTGAGAGCCTTGGAAGAATCCAGCCCTGGGGGGCCTGAACGTCTGACCTCCAGCATCACAGGCTCATAAGTGGGTACTGTTTCCTTCTGATAAACTTGCAATATAATTTATTACACAATCCTAGGATACTAGCATACAGCCCTGGCTCTTCACTGCCTCCTAAGTCAAACATCCAGCTCCAATCAACTAGAGTCCTAACTTCTAAAATAATAAAGAGAGTTAACTCGTTCCTAGTTGGGTCAAGGGTCTACCACTGGCCGAGCCTGCTGTGGCTCCTGGGGGCACATTTCCCATTGCTCGTTCAGTAGTGGTTGTGGATCCACGACCTTAAGCAAGAGGACACAGACAAGGCAGCCAAACTTGCCTGGCATGTTCAGCTACAGCCCTTCCAGCTCAGATGTTGTAGCATCTTTTAGTCTAGAACCTGCCGTATTTGCCTCATGTGCATTCTCTCCCATCTAACAATTCAGTCAGGTGAAGGAGGTAAAGCCCTTTGTGAATCTTCAATAAGTATGAATTCTCTTCTGCTATTTTTAGTCTATTTTCTGTGTCTACCGTAGCAGCTGGTGCAACAGGGCTATGAGCTTATTACTGCATCAAATCAAACAAACAAACAAACAAATCCACATACTGGTTGTCTGATGGATGGAGGGAAATGGAGCAATCAACAGCAGAGAAGCAACCCAATAATCGCAAGCAGCAACGGTGTCAGCAGAGGACGGACTTAGTAACAGGTCCCTGGATGTGAAACGATAACTAGCTGTGATGGTGGCATCTGGCTTTAACTGAAAGTATCCTGCATCCCAGGCACTGTGCTGACTGCACCCCCCCCACACACACACCGGGTGTAGCATCTCCTCTGAAGCTTAACAAGGAGCTTTCATAAGAGCCATTGACACCCGATTGTAAACACGAGGAATAGAGATTTCGAGGCGAAGTGACTTAGGCCAGCTAGGAAGTGGCAGGGTTAAAATTGAGCCCTGGGCCTGTGTGACTCTGCAGTACACAGCTGTTAGCCACTCTGCTTCAAACTGCCGTGAATGTGGGGACCCTCTGCTGGAAACAGTTCTGGCTGGGGGAACTTGCAGTTCCCGTGGAGCCTGAAACTGAATGATAAGATACAATCCCTTTCATCGACCGCTGGGCTCTTTTCAAATCTTTACATTTCCAAGTGTTGTTGTTGTTATTTTTTAAGTCACAGGGCAAGAAAAGTCTCCAAGAAAAGGATCATGAGCTTATGTCTGCCAAACTGAAGTGGCTGTCCAAAAGAGCCCCAGCAATGCCATTTCCCTGCCTGGAGGAACACTCCACCAGTTAAGTCTTCCAAACAATTTCTGCTTCATTTTCAGCTGTTTGGAAAATGAAGACAAAATGAGAAGACTGTTGTCTTCTGGCCTGAGAAGGAAGAGTCTCTGATTTTCGGTTTTGTTTTTTAGCAGAAACCGAGACCTCCCAAATGGCTAAACACTCTCTGCACAGCTCGGGGTATCAGAAAAACGGCGGGGTCACCCTTGGCAAACGTGATTGCCCTTGGGAACAGGACATTCGGATTTACTGGTTCCACATCCAGATGGTACAGGGCCCCTACTGTCCAGTGTGTAAGTGTTATGGTGCAGGAGAGGGAGTCCAAGCTCACGCTGATCGCTTGAATAAGCTTGTCCCTTCCCCATTTAAGAGTCTGCCATTATTGTTCAAGCCTTTTTGAGTCAGCTTGAAATTCACCTCGGCAAGGATTATGTCTTTGTTGGACACATCCCCCTGGCATTTCAAACTCAGTAAAAGGAACTGAGACCACGTAGAAAATGCCTGCCTGTCTAGGGTCTGTAGGAAATCCCCCCCAGGGCTGCCCTGGCTCTCGGCTAACTGGGCTGTTTCCTTCTGCAACAGTATCAGCAAAAACTAAGGGTGACTGACTCTTCACCTCGGCCTCCAGGCCTCTGTCTCTCAGAGTTTGGAGGATCTGTGGAAATCAGAGAACACACTGAGGCTCAGAATATTATTCGCTCACAAGGGTACCTAGGGTGTCCTCTTGAACCCCAGGCCCCATTGAAATAAAGTGCTGCTTACTTGTACGATACCTTGATGGATAGCTAGATAAAACAGATGCAGGATCTACAGATTTAATGCGATTCCTATCAAATTGCCCAGGACATTTTTCAGAGAACTAGAACCAATAATCCTTAAATCTATGGAATCATGAAAGACCCAGAATCGCTAAAGCATTACTGAAGAAAAAGAACAAAGCTGGAGGAATAACCCTCCCAGACTCCAGACAAACTACAGAGCTACAGGAATCAAAACAGCATGGTATCGGCACAAAAGCAGAACATGGATCAATGGAACAGAATAGAGAGCCCAGAAATAAACCCACAGACTTAATTGCTCAACTAATTTTTGACAAAGGAGGCAAGAATATACAATGGAGGAAAGACAGTCTCTTCAGCAGATGGTGTTGGGAAAACTGGACAGCAGCATGTAGATCAATGAAGCTAGAACACTCCCTCACTCCACACACAAAAATAAACTCAAAATAGCTTAAAGACTTAAACATAAGACAAGATACAATAAACCTCCTAGAAGAAAATATAGGCAAAACATTTTGAGACATTAATCTTAGCAAAGTTCTCCTAGGGCAGTCTACACAGGTGATAGAAATAAAAGCAAAAATAAACAAATTGGGCCTAATTAAACTTATAAGCTTTTGCACAGCAAAGGAAACCATAAGTAAAACAAAATGACAACTTACAGAATGGGGGAAAATATTTGTAAATGATGTGGCTGACAAAGGTTTAATTTTCAGAATATATAAACAGCTCATACAGCTGAATAAGAAAAAAAAAAAACCCCAATCCAAAAATGCACAGAAGACCTAAACAAGCAATCCTCCAATGAAGACATACAAATGGCCAATAGGCACCTGATAAAAGCCTAAATGTTACTAATTAGCAGAGAAATGCAAATCAAAAGTACAATGAGGTATCACCTCACACCAGTCAGAATGGCCATCATTCAAAAGTCCACAAACAACAAATGCTGGAGAGGCTGTGGAGAAAAGGCAACCCTCCTACACTGCTGATGGGAATGTGGTTTAGTGTAGCCACTGTGGAAAACAGTATGCAGATTCCTCAAAAAACTAAAAATAGACTTACCTTATGATCCAGCATTCTACTCCTGGGCATATTCTGGAGAGAACTCTAATTCAAAAAGACATCTGCACCCCAATGTTCAAAGCAGCACTATTTATAATAGCCAAGACATGGAAACAACCCAAATGTCCATTGACAGATGACTGGATAAAGAAGCTGTGGTATATTTATAGCACTGGTATAAGAGAAATGGAAGGAAAGAAAGAAGGAAGGAAGCAGGGAAAGGTGAGTGGGGATAAGAGAATTAAATCTAATAGGCAGTCTTTGCATAATTATTTGAAATACACAAAGTAAGTTCACACACACCATGTCCCTGGACCCTGACCTCAGTATCCAAGGTCTTCCTTTTGCTCCCAGCACTCTTCCCTTGTTCTCTTCTTCCCCAGGTGCCCTTCCCTCCAGTGGTTCCCTCTCCAATTATGGTCACAGTTCACACGTGATCTCTGCAGGGAACCTTCTCTGGACACCCAGTCTAGAACGTTCTCCTTTTCCACCCCACACCATCCCTCTCTGTACTATGACCCTGTTTTTGCTTTTCTTCTATGGAACTTCAAACTACCTTAGCCACGTATTGGTGTGTTGTTCGCGGTCAGTCTCTGCACTAGAAGGTGTACTCCTTGAGCACAGCATACTGTCTTGTTTACCCTCAGAACCCCCAAAGCTAGAACAGTGCCTGGCGTAGGAACAACTGAGTGAGTGGGTGATTGAACAAGTGAATGAATACAGTATGTAGTCTTGTCTCCACTTAAAATGCAAAGACTCTAAGAGTTAAGACTCTGCCCAAAGAGTTAAGAGTTAGGAACCAAGCAATAGAAATAAAAGCAAGGAAAAAGAAATGGGATCTAATGAAAATTACAAGCTTCTGCACAGCAAAGGAAACCAGAAGTGAAACAAAAAGACAACCTACGGAATGGGAGAAAATTTTTGCAAATGAAACTGACAAAGGCTTGATCTCCAGAATATATAAACAGCTCACATTATTTAATAAGAAAAAAACAAACAACCCAATCCAAAAATGGGCAGAAGACCTAAACAAGCAATTCTCCAAGAAGAAATACAAATGATCAATAGGCACAGTGAAACAATGCTCAATATTACTAATTATCAGAGAAATGCAAATCAAAACTACGATGAGGTATCACCTCACACCAGTCAGAATGTCCATCATTCAAAAGTCCACAAATGACAAATGCTGGAGAGGCTATGGAGAAAAGGGAACCGTCCTACACTGCTGGTGGGAATGCAGTTTGGTGCAGCCACTGTAGAAAACAGTATGGAGATTCCTCAAAAGACTAGGAATAGACTTACCCTATGACCCAGGAATCCCACTCCTGGTCATATATCCAGAAGGAACCCTACTTCAGGATGATACTTGCACCCCAATGTTCATAGCAGCACTATTTACAATAGCCAAGACATGGAAACAGCCTAAATGTCCATCAGCAGATGACTGGATAAAGAAGAATGTGGTATATTTATACAATGGAATACTATTCAGCCATAAAAACCAACAACATAACGCCATTTGCAGCAACATGGACGTTACTGGAGAATGTCATTCTAAGTGAAGTAAGCCAGAAAGAGAAAGAAAAATACCATATGAAATTGCTCATATGTGGAATCTAAAAAAAACAACAACAACCCCCCCCCCCAATACATAACAGAAACAGACTCATAGACATAGAATACAAACTTGTGGTTGCCAGGGGGATGGGGGATGGAAAGGGACTGGGATTTCAAAATGTAGAATAGATAAACAAGATTGTATTGTGTAGCACAGGGAAATATATATAGGATCCTGTGGTTGCTCAAAGCGAAATAGAATGTGACAATGAATGTATGTACGTTCGTGTATAACTGAAAAACTGTGCTCTACACTGGAATTTGACACAACATTGTAAAATGAGTATAACTCAATAAAAAATGTTAAAACAAACAAACAAACAAACAGGACTTTGCCCAAAAGAAGTTGAGGGTCTTGCCTAAGGATGCACCGGAGACCCCTGGCTCCAAGCGAGCCTCTTGCATACACATGCAGCTCCTTCCACCTTCTGACATTGTCAGTGTTGAAGTTACTGGGGAAAGACCTACAGGACGTTGCAACATCCAGTAAGGAAATTCATGTAGGCTGTGTATAGCTATTGTCAGCTTCTGAAGTTCAAACTGGCATCCCTTGGATATTAAAGACAAAACAGCAAAGCCCAGGAGGTGGAGTAGGAGGTCTGCTTCTAGCAACATCTAACCCAAACAATTCTTTAAATCTCCTCTTGATTACTGAAACAGAGTGGTAAAAGCAAAGATTTTGGAGCCAGGCACACCTGCGTTCAAATCTGGAATTTTCTCCTCCTGGGGCAAGTTCCTACGTCCCCCTCCCCATCAGGCTCTTCACCTTGGCTTTGCAGGGTGTGCGTGAGGATTCAGCGGATGACCCGGCCAAGGTGACCCTGGAAGCCTTCAACCCAAGACGGTGCCTCCCTTCTTCTGTTGACATCGTGTTGAACATCAACTCCTTATTACCGGTTTAAAGTGGATGGGAGCGTGAGTATGGACTGAATGAAGATTCACATTCCAGCAGCTTTTCAAGGTAGCTCAGGGCCCTCCAGTTGGCTCTAGCCTGTGCGGGAGGTCCTCAGGTTTACCCTCTTAACTAAGCAATTTTTAGCTAGTTTGTCACCTCACATGCAGCCTCCCTGCTAAGAAAATAACCCCAAGAGTGACCTTTATGTGGGATAAAGGAGGAAATGGCTTCCCATGTTAAATACAATTGCACAAGAAAATAATCTTAGGCTTTGAAAACTGATGTCTCTATTTCTGCTTTTCTCCTCCAGCAGCTCAACTAGTGGAAAGATGATGAACTTTGAAGACAAACAAGGGTTCAAATCCAGTCCTGCCATTTGCTGGCAAGTTATGTCATATGTCTAAGCCTCAGTTTCCAGCTCTGTCAAAATGGCATCATACTATCACCTCAGTGGGTTCTTGGCCAGCCGAGAGATGATCTAGTGCAGACTATGGGAGGTGCTCAGTAAACAGGACTTTAATTCCTTCCCCAAAACACTTGGTCCTAATCACAGGCAGAAGATCCTACCCATCAGAACATGAAAGATGAGAGTCCCCTTACAAGAGTGCCCAGAACAGAGCAGGCAGTTAGTAACCATCTGATGAATGAATAATACAGGCATTTGTCAATGAGGAAACAGGTTTGTATCCTTAACCCTGGATTGATGTCCCTGGAGAATGTCATTCTAAGTGAAGTAAGCCAGAAAGAGAAAGAAAAATATGGTATGAGATCGCTCATATGTGGGATCTAAGAAAAAAGAAAAAGACAAATGAACATAAATACAAAACAGAAACAGACTCATAGACATAGAACACAAACTTGTGGTTGCCAGCGGGGAGGAGGGTGGGAAGGGACAGACTGGGAGTTCGAAATTTGTAGATACTGACAGGCATATGCAGAATAGATAAACAAGATTATACTGTACAGCACAGGGAAATATATACAAGATCTTGCGGTAGCTCATGGTGAAAAAGTATGCGACAATGAATATATTTATGTTCCTGTATAACTGAAAAATTGTGCTCTACACTGGAAACTGACACAACATTGTAAATGACTATAACTCAATAACATAAAATTTAAAAAAATAGAATTTCAATTTATGACATTAGCCCTAATTCACAAGAATTCACCAAGAACTAGGGCAGGTTAATCTAAAAATCTTGCCTGTCTTTTAGTTCTTCTCTGGCTTGAAGAGCTCATAATTGAAGGCCAGTTGTGAGTGATGACATGGCCCATTAGGAGTTAGACGGAAAGCATCAGAAGGAACATCGTCATGGACACCAAAATGACTCTGTTTTCCCTGGGAGAGGAGCAGACAGATCTCTGTGGAAGGAAGGTTCAGGGTGGCCACCCTCAAAGCAACCCAGCCCTGATTCCAAAGCACAGCTCATTCAAATCAAGGCTGCTCACTGAGCCTGGAGTTTCACCTGCACTCCAATGCTCTGTCCAGAAAATGCTGCAGGAAGGGCCATTCAGAACTTAGATAAGAGCAGGAAGAGAGTCGGGCAAAGACTGAGGGGCCTGAGCGCAGTCCCCATGCTGGGGTTTGCAAAGTTGCGCACAACTACAGATCCAGCACTTAGCAGAGACAGGGAACTGTCTGTCAGACATCAGCCCTGGTTTGCGAAGCTGTCAGTCACTGCCGTGAACTGCAAAGTCACCATGTGAAATGGCCAGGACCCAGCAGGATTTCCACAAAATGAAAATCCAGATTGAAGAAACACCAGTGAGCTCAAGGAACTCTGGAATTCTTTTTTTTTTTTTTTAAAGCCTGATTTTTTTTTTTTTAAATTGAACCATTTCTTGGAATCTTGAGTAAATCATGTATTAAGATGAGTTTTTAAAACTTGTATTACAAACCACAGATAGTGTAGCTATTGCTACTTAATTTCAACATCTTTTTTCCTTTTTTTAAGTTCAAGTATAGTTAATCTACAATATTTCAGGTATACAGCAACGTGATTCAGTTTTATATATATATATATATATATATATATATATATATATATATATATATATTCTTTGTCAGATTCTTTTCCATTATAGCTTATTACAAGATACTGAATATAGTTCCCTGTGCTCTACAGCAGGTCCATCTTGTTTATCTATTTTATACACAGTAGTGTGTATCTGTTTGCAGGTAACGTACTATACATAGAAAATCCTAACGGTGCCACCAGAAAACTCCCAGAGCTCATCAATGAATTCTGTAAAGTTGCAGGATACAAGATGAATGCTCACTGGCTCCTGCTTGTCCTTAGGATCAAATCCAAACTCAGGTGCATGGTTGAAGTGACTCTCCATGATTTCCTGCTTGTTCCCACCCACACCTCCCCACTTCCCAATCCGAAACACAGACCACAGCAAAACCATTTTTGTTTGCTCCAAAATGCCAAGCTCCCTCTGCCCTCCAGGCCCTTCTGCCTTTGAGGAGGAGGGCGTTAAAGGATGACAAACTGCCTGAGTGCAGGACAGAAGCAGAAATAGACAGTGGAAGATATTTGGCAGTCAGCCCGTAGAAATGATGTTCAGAGCTGTGTCTTAGATGGTGCAAGTGACAGCACCACTGAATCTGAGAACTGCTTGGAAATTTAGTTAAATCACACCTCCCCTGCCACACAGCCCTGAACTTACCCATCATGTCTCCAACGAGCCTATGTTTGAAAAGTAGTCAAGTACATATACTTTGTTTTGCATCTTACAGCATTTTAATGTACTCAAAGGAGAGTATATACATGGAGACAGATGATTATAATTCTCTAAGGCTCCTGGAAGGCAAAAATCTCTCTCCTGACATCCGTCCAAGGCGGTAGAGGTGATCTTTGAATGGAAAAGGAAAGAAGGTCAGTAACTTCAATTTAGCAGTTCTTTTCATCCAAAGGTTTCTGGCAATTCCTTTGTTTTATGGAGGTAGTTAAAAGGAAACCAAGAAGGAAGAGAAATCTTTCCACTTCTTCTGACAGGCCTCACAAATATTCTTATTTTAAAGAAACACCGGTTTTTCCTGCCTAGAAAATGGCACAGTCATTGTAAACTGAAATTCTCTTGTTTCAGTCTGTGCTGAAGTCCGTCTTCAGAGACATCCACATCATTAAACGCCTGATGGTAGTTGGCCTGGTAGAAAAGTTAGTGAACCTCTAAGACGCCATGCAACCACCCTACCGGAATTATTTATGAAACAGGCAGCCCGTGTGGAAGAAAACAGATGGCGTGAACAAGCTGCCGCGTCCTGGGGGCTGTGATGGAACCCGCTCTGATTCTGTGGGTGATTTAAGACAGAAGCTTTGCAGTCGTTTTTTTCAGAATTCAATAGTTCTTAACTGATCACACCTCTGCTTCTACCAAGACTTTTGTAAAATGTGAGAAGAAAACCAAAGGGACTCACTGTGAATTTAAAAAAAAAAAAAGTAATAACAAAAGAGAAAGGAAAAGAGATCTGTGTGTGAGCTCCGTATATGTCACCCGGGGGTTTTGTCTGGGTATTAATTTTCCCCGATTACGCAGGAGAAACCTACTTCCCTGCTCCACGGAGGAAGTTTATTCTGGAACATAACTGACTTTCCAGTAAAGTGAAATATTTTCAAAGGGCTGCCACTTTGATTATGTAAAAGGGACACTGCTTTTTGGAACAGGTGCTTTGGAAAAATTAAACTGGCATCAAGATGGATATTTTAATTTGTAATGGGAAGTTAACACAGATGCCTGTAAGAAGAGCTCTAAACTATCTTTCAATTTATTATTTAGAACTCTGTATCATTATGCACACACCCTCAAAATTGTTAATCCTCCAAGCAGGGTTCTGAAAAGATGTCAGGAACACCTAAGTGATGCTTTGACCTACACAGTAAGGTCAATGGAAAGTTGATGAAAATGCAAATTACGAGGGAAAAGTTTTTGGGAAATTCAGCTTCCACAATATGTAGAGCATGCAGTGAGAGCATGTCCGTGAGCATTACACACATCCAAATAGACACGTGCACACACGCATGCACACAGAGGAATGTTTCAGAAGCACAGTCAGGAAGTCAGAGCACGCGAGTTCATGTCACCAGTATGGAGTATGACTCCATCCCAATCTCTTGCAGCTAAAACCTCCAGAACTTTCAGCCTCATCCCATGTTAAGATTCTTAGCATTTTTCTTCTGCAGCAGACTTTAATTACCTTAGAAAAAGAAACTGCTAATGTCTAGGACTGTCCCATCCAGTTGGCTTGCTCAGCCTTCCATGCTGGTTCATTTTGACAATATTCCCTGTCTCCCAGCTCCTGCAATAAAGTCCCTGTGCTCCACGCAGAACTAGAAGGAAATGAGAATTTCTCAGCAGCTGTGGCGTGAACCCACACGACTCATCCTGCCTCCGACAATGGGTTTCTCCCCTGAACCACCTCCATCATCCTTTTAGCCATTTTCCCTAGAAGCCAGAGCTTTTATGCAACTCAAATCCATTAAATTGAAATATTCCAGAGGAGGTATTGTTACGGAAACGACAGGCCAGTCAAGAAACAAGCACCACTCGGAGGGTTGGAGTACTCAGATGTATTACGCGGGCAGGCTCAGAGGGGCTTCTGCTCCGAAGCTCTGAGCACCTCCAAGACGTGTGCATGAGGTTTTATAGGGTAAAGTACAAGCTTGGGGGATTCGGCCAATAGGCATGGAACAGCTTTAGCAGCATTATCATCACAAAAGTGGAGGTGGGGAGGCAGTAAACCAACATTCCAAAGCCAGATATGTATCTTTGAAAATCCAGCTGGCTAGCAAAAAAACATAAACAGCAAACCAACACTAATTAACTTAGATTTACAAGTTAGTCCAGCAGAACTCAGATCAGTATTCCAATACTTAGACTTGTGAGTTATCTTGTTAGCCCAGCCCAGCCTCTCCTTCACATTCCTAGACCTGTGAGTTATCTTGTTAGACCAGCCCGGTTTTTCCTTCACAGTATCACTGATGCTGGGTTAAATTCAAAATGATTCTCTCCTCACAAGTTTTAAATGACAAATATGTTACGCCAAACACAACTTTCAAAGCATAATTAAGCAGGCCATTAAAAAAACCCCAACAAACTCAAATACAAAGTGTGTTCTCTACAAGTTCTTTCTCCTTCTGGACAAAGAGAAAATTCCTATTGAGAAAGTGGAAAATGCTTTTGGTATGAGACATTCCAAAACAGAGAACAAATACATACACAGTGGGGAGGGTGTAGCTCAGTGGTAGAGCGCGTGCCTAGCATGCACGAGGACCTGGGTTCAATCCCCAGTGCCTCCATTAAAAATAAAGAAAAAAACCTAATTACCTCCACCCATGCAAACAAACAAACAAAATCTTAAAAACAAAAACCGAATACACACACACACCCATTTCTGCCTCTGAAGACTGAATGCTAAAAGAGAACGAGCCCTTTAAAGGGATGCGAGGTTGTCTGAACAAATAACATCCCAAATATTTCAAGTCTCACCCAGGAGGGAAGCCCCAGAAGCACAGGCTGCAACTGGCCACAGGCAGACGAGCGTCTTTAACTCAGAACATAAGCTGAGCTCCCACCAATTAAAAATTCCACACGCAACAGCACGCCCCAGCCAGCATAACCAGGCCCAGCTCGTGGATGAGAACATCCCACAGCTCAACAGATGGTTCTCTTCTGGGGCTTAAGACAGGCAGGCGTCAGGCAGCATCCTGCAAACAGTGGGATACTGACCTGGGAAGGAGAAAGTCAGAGGCACAGGGTTTTGCAAGTCCAGGGAGATGGCATATCTTTTGAAGTGCATCCTTTTTGGGGCATGCCCTGCAGGAATTTCCCTGAAACACAGCACAAAGCAATTGCTCTGTTAAAGAAGCATGTCAAGGAACTCGTAAAACAAGAACCATGGGTGCAAATGGGTGCAAATGACTCTTTTGAACACAGAGTGATGTAGATCTTGGGGTTTTTGGTTTGGTTTTGTTTTCTTTTGTTTTCGGCTCTTTGCATTCAGATGCTAAATCTTGTGACATTTAGATTTTAACTTGAAGTTTCTCCCTGGGGCATATTCCAGCTCAAATTCCTATCTTCCCAATACAGAGCCTCATCCGTATCAGGGAGAAAAATTACTCTGTTAACTGCCAGTGAGCCTCTGCTTGGTCCTGGGAGCACCGGTTCCCACTCAACGAGGGGGCAGTGTGGAGGAGGGCCAGGCCGTCCCTGCAGAGGGAACTCTGGAAGCTTCTTAGGTACTCTTCAGGGCAGGCACCACAGCCCTCCCCCTGCCCCCCAACAGCCTATTTGCTGCCAGGAGGGACTGGCTGACATTACTGGGACCCGGCCACTGAGCACCCTTGGCCTAGAATGCTCTCACATGGCACTTAAATGCTGAGCCCTAACGCTAGCTCTCCGAGATCCCTGCCGTCCCAGCTCTCTAGGCAATGCCCTCTGCGCCTCTGGATTTGGTGTCTGCACAGACTTCCGGGGGTGTAACACCTGACTGCCCTAGATGAGCCTGACTGGCTTCCCTCCAGATTGAGATCTCAGCACCATGGCATCCACCCAACCTAAGGCTTCTTGGAAGGGGAAGGGGAAGGGGTTAGAATCAAACAAATAACCACCCAGCACTTCCAAGTGGGCAGCCTGCTTCCTGTAGACGCTGTTTATAGAGGCTACTCTACCCTAGATTTTGTAGCCTGAGACCCAAGACCAGTGTTGGTGGCCAGCCACATTGCCACTGACAGAATGACCTGGATGGATCTATTATTATTATTATTATTATTATTATTATTATTATTATTATTATTATTATTATTGAAGTATAGTTGATTTACAATGATTTAGATGTACAGAAAAGTGATTCAGTTATACATATATGTATATATTCTTTTTCAGATTCTTTTCCATTGTAAGTTATTACAAGATATTGAATACAGTTCCATGTGCTCTACAGTAGGTCCTTGTTGTTTATTTATTTTATGCACAGTAGTGTGTATCTGTTAATCCAAATCTCCAACTTATTCCTCTCCCCACCTTCCCCTCTTTGGTAACCATAAGTTTGTTTTCTATGTCTGTGAGTCTATTTCTGTCTTTTTTTTAGATTCCACGTGTAAGTGATATCATATATTTGTCTTTGACTTACTTCACTTAGTATGATAATCTCTAGGTCCATCCATTTCACACCAAATGGCATTATTTCATCCTTTTTATGGCTGAGTAATATTCCACTATATATATATCACAATTTCTTTATCCAGTCATCTGTTGATGGCCATTTAGGTTGCTTCCATGTCTTAGCTATTGTATATAGTGCTACTCTGAATACTGGGGTGCATGTATCTTTTCAAATTAGAGTTCCCTCCAGATATATGACCAGGAGTCAGATTGCTGGATCATATGGCAACTCATTTTATTTTTTAAAGAATCTCTGTACTGTTCTCCATAGTGGCTGCACCAATTTACATTCCCACCAACAGTATAGAAGGGTTCCCTTTTCTCCACACCCTCTGACTCTGGTGGATCTTCAAGAACATTCTCTCTCATTTATGCCAACTTCATATACCCTGCTGTCTTTCTTTCAGGCATTTTTAATCTGAAAAGTTGCAAACATCTTAAAACACACAAGGTGGAACTGAAAATACCACATTGGATGTCACAGAAATGTGGGCCAGCCTTTAAGGAGGAAGCTGGGATCTTGATCTCAAAAGCTATTAAAAGCCATCCTTTTTTCCAATCCCTTCCCCTGCCTACCTGATTGCTTTTAAATGAAGATGCAAGATCTCAAGGAGAATGGGGTGCAGAAAATAGAAAGCTATTTTTGTTCTCTCTACTATCTCACTGATAATGATGTAGGAGCATCCAGAGGCAGAGATAACCAGTGTAAATGAACAGCTAACTGGGAGCCCAAAAGGGCCATCTCCACTTCCTCTTTGTCTACCCTCATCCTCAAATAGTGCACAATACAACTGGGGGGAAGGCCCCCAAATTCTCTCTAGAAAACTCAATCGCTGTAACCAATTACCCAGTGAAGTGCCCTTTGTTAAGCCTCAAGCCCTTGATGAGCAAGTTTAATCTGAAGGGAGTCCCCCCTTTTCCCACTGAAGGCCAAGTTGCATCAAGTGCTGTCTTAGCTTATCATGGTGAGAAGGAGCCTTTAAAGGCTGATAGGGGTCTCAGGTGTGTAACGGAATCGCCGTTAAGTCAGACCTGCTTTCCTGTGTATATAACACATAACCAGGACCTGGCGTACAGCACAGGGAGCTATATTCAATATCTTGTAATAAGCTGTAGTGAAAAAGAAACTGAAAAAAAATATGTATAACTGAATCGCTTTACTGTAAACCTGAAACTAAAATTCTAAATCAACTACACTTCAATGAAAAAAATAAGAATTAAAAAAAAAAAAAACATTAAAAAAAAGATATTGGTGGCAACCAGAATGATTGTCTCATGGCTAGTCTAAGGTACTCCCTGAAGGACCCCTCATCATCCTGATATCAGTGACATTGTGCCTTCTGGCTGGGACAAGTGCAAGAATAATCAGAAAATACACATTTCCCTCCCTCCATGCCTTCAGAAAGTGGTCAGCTGAAGAAAATTTGGGTCTACAGTTTAGATAAAATGATGGTCTTGAAAATTCAAGACTGACTTAGACATTGTTTAAATGACCTTAGAGATAGTACCTCCATCATCCCAGTATTGTCTAAGGTACAAATTCATGTCAGCGGGAATCTAAACTACAAAACCCATCATACAAAGCAGAACGAAACAAACCATTGTACAAAGCCAACTGTTCTGAAGGATTTTCTCAGTGAATTTAGAACTTGATAAAAAAAATACAGAAGTTCATAAAAATCAGGCCACCACAACAGCCCCTTATTCAGGTCAAGAGCAATTCAAGGAAAAGCAGCAAGAGAAAATACCTGAATCATCATGTCACTCGATTTGGCTGTTCTGTCCAAATCTCTGCCCTGTGCCTATGCCCAGAGCCCTGGCGAGGAGACAGGGAGCCCTGGGGCCCTGCCCACATCCCGCTGATGGACACTTCATTAAAGTGAAGTCTCCTTCACGGAAGGTTGAACTCAACATACCAACATTCTAGTTGTTCGGCCACAAGTGCAGACTCAGAAGGTCCTGTAAACAAACTACGGTGCTGACTTCATTCTGGAATGGGTGCAGTGGTACAGAGTAGTTTTTGTGTGTGTGTGTGTGTGTGTGTGTGTTTGTGTGCACGCGCCCACTTGCTAGTAAGAGGGAAGAGAGGAGGGAGAAAGGGAGGAGAGGGAGGGAGGTGGAGGGAGAGAGGGAAGGAGAGAGGAGCTTCTCAAAGCTTTCCTTCTGCAAAAGTGATACCTCCTGCAAATCACCTGTAAAGTCCCCTTTTCACTGAGCTTTCTTAAAGGATATCTGTTGCTTGTCACCAAGAGATGCCTTTCCGTGCCATGTGTCCTCTGTGTATTCTTTTATTATGATTTGCATTTTCCTGAGTTAAACCATACCTTTGGGCATTTATTATGTATTTCAGCCACACACATGCAAAAATTCTTACAAACGTCCCAGGATCCAAATGGCTTTGTGACTATGGAATTTTATGACACAAGTTACGAGGCTAGAAATTACATCCCCATTTTTCACGAGTTAGTAACAAAACAGAGCTGAAGTCAAATCTCTCTGTAGTAAAAGCAGCAGCAGCAGCAGAATTTCTTGAATCCACTGGGAGAATGGAATTGGCGTCAAAGGCCCCTCGCAAACACCCTCTGGTCCTTCTCCTCCACATCTTCCTCAATCTTCTGGAATTTTTGTTGATTTTGTTTTATTTTGCTTTGCTTTGGCAAGCTACTGCGGGGCTAAGTAGGTGTTGCTTAGTAGGGACGTTGGAGACAGGACATGTCGATCAGCTGGGATCTCTGACGCCAAAACAGTAAAATGGGGGAAAAATTCACTTCCCTTATCTGCTTTCCTCTGGAAACAAAAACAGGACACAACCAACTACATCAATCATCAAGAATAAATGACACTTATGAGCAATGTCCAGAATAAGCAAAGGTGGCAGAGATTATTCTTTATAATGCTCAGTTCTCGATGTTTGGGTCAGAAAATAATCCTATAGCTAAGAACCCTTAATAGGAGTTAGAAAGCTTCAGTATATAGTGTCCTCCTCTGTAAGGGAATTTGCTGAAATGGGATATTTTCCGTGTGATATTCAATGGTTGTGGAGTGGAGGGCCTTTTTCAAGTACTTATCACACGCATACACTCAAACCAAAGCTGGCCCTGCCCTGTGCAGATCACCCAGCTGGACTTCCCAACTTGGACTGACTTTTCCATAGGAAATGAGCTATTAAAAATGTAACAGGATGTTAAATAGGTCTTTTCCTAGGGTTGCCAAAGTACAGGATGCTCAGTTAAACCGAATCTCTGGTAACAATGAATTTTGCACAGGACATATTTCTGCTGAAAATAAATTACTTGCTACATCTGGCAACCTTAATTTCTCTTGTCTCAAAAATTCAGTCGAAGCTCCAAAGCTGAAACGGTTGGGTTGCAAACACCCCAGTGTCCCCCCAAAGAGCTGCTAAGCATACCCTTATCTTGGGTTTGATTCTGCCTCTGCCTTTGTGCTGGAAGTTTCTTACTTCTCCGTGGCCTCTGTGTAGTCCTGCCCACCTCACCGAAGACTCCACTTATAACCTGCAAATGCCTTCAGGGTGGGGCCAAGTCCTCCCAGTCATCTCTGTCTCCCTGGAACCCAGAAAACACGTAGATGGCCAACAGATCTTCACTGAGATCAAATGTTTGCTCAATGCTTTTTCCCTGGCGTCCAGATTTCTGGGCTTTTGCGAGGGTTCACAACCAGCTGAAAACCCTTATTCTCCATTTCCTCTCAAGGGCCTCCATGCTTACCCAGCTTTTGTTCTTGCTGCTTCCCACGTGTGCTTTACTCAGCCCACCTCTCTCCTCATGACAACCTAGGAGCCCATCCTTCAGCACCTCACCTCCGTTCTCCAAAGTTTTACATGAACTTTACTTAAGATTCAATTCAAGTAGCCCATCCTTCAAGAAGACGTCTTTGATTTTTTCATCTAATGCCACGTCTGTTCCATGAACCTTCCCTTTTACAAGTCAGTGCAGATCACAAATCTCCACCTTCAATGTTTGCTAGTTGTTTGGTCTGTTTGTCCGGTTGTCCCAGTTCCAAGGTCCTTAAAGTCAAAGATTGTGTCCTAAATATCCCTTGCCTGACCCTCTCCCCAGCATATGCTTGCCCTGTGGACATACTCCATGGAGAGACATTGCACGTTATTTCCATCTCTTCTAGGACCTTCTACTAAATCTCTAGAGTGTAATTCATGGCTTAATAGCTTCAGGAACAATTAAGGAACATGGGGCTTGGACCTTGACCCTTTCACAAATTTTTATCACTTGATTAATTTTTTAAAATCACATCTCATTTTGATGTGTGTTTTTCTGACCACTGGTACTGAGTACCTTCATGTCTATCAACATTTCCATTTCTTCTTTCCCTGACCAGTTCATACCTAGCATATTTGCTGCATATTCTGGTTTAGATTCAGTTTGAAATCTGAGCTTGATCCAGTCTTGGGAATTAATAGCCTAGGGGTAGTCATTGAAATAATGATCTTGGATAAGATAGAGCAGGGAGTGTGGTAGGTATGACAACCCAACTGTCAAAAAAATACGGATTTCTATAATAAATTTTTCAGAATTATCCATTCAGCAGTAGCCAAGTGAACGAGAAATGAGCCATTTAAACCCTAATCTCAAGCCCTCTGCTCACATTTGATGTTGTAGGATTCTGTTGGGATAAACTAAATCATGTTTCTAAGAATCAAACATATTGGTAAGTGGGAACATTCCAGAAGGCAGTGTCAATAAAAGCTGTGCCTGGCCTCCAATTTGACACTGTGTGATAGAGACGTATCTGGCAAGGGATGGTGGCTACACTGGGCTCTGGGTAGAGCTGATAGTGGTCCAAAATAATGGATCATAGCATCTGCTCTGACTGGGTATAAACTGTTTTGAGCAGTTTCTCTGGCTACTGGGCCAAAGTCAGCACTGCTCCCTGCGGATTTGAGAGTCAGAAATGATGACACTTCCCCATTAAGCAAAACAAGGCATGTTGTTGTAAGTCAGGCAGCCGCCATATTAGCCATGTAAGGAAATAATTTCTAGAGATGCCAAAGGTCAGGATATACCATTAGCCACTTCACTATGACAGAATGCACCAAGGGCATGAGTGCAGGCTAATGTGCTTGGCTGACAGACCTAGACATGGGGGTCCTGAGGCTGTTGCCCCAACCTGCCAAATACATGGGACTCTGCAAGGGGAAGTGATAATGTCTTATCAGCCCTTGGTTGGGGACCATGAAAGCTTCGTTTGTTCCTCCAATAGCAAGAGAGGAGGTCAGGGGTTGATGATAAAACTCCACCATTGTGAGATCTCATTCCAGCCCTGACATCCTGGAATTAGAATTAGCAAGGAGGCAATGAGGCTAGCCAAGGGTGCACTCCTCACTCCCAAACAGGGATGGTCAGAATAATAATCATGATGATGATGGCAACCACAGTTCACAGTCAGTAAGCACCCTCTCTGTGCCGGAGTCTGTGCTGAAATACTTAACACAGCCCTGTAAATTAGGGTGGATCATTTAGGAAGTTACTCATGGCTTGGCATAATCTTCCCGGTGATCTTTCTTATCTCCTCAGGATGTAACTTCCTCAGGATGTAAAATCTTTGCTATTTTACAGACGTGGCACTCAACTCTAGCCTCAAATGAGATACCCAGTATGAGCCCAATCTTTGATTTCATTCTTTTTCTTCATTTCGTTTTTTTTTTTTGGTCTTGGTTGGTTATCTGCGTAGCCATATAAGAAAGTAGATTAACACCATGAGTGAACGCCATTAAATGTTGAATCCTTCCAAATGGCACTCTCAGAGAGAGAGGAGGAGGAAAGATTTGTGTCAAAATCAACTGATTTGCTCCTTTGGAGACCGAAGAAGAAAATCTGGCCCGCTACCTAGGAACCGCTCTAAGACCTTGGAAGGACGCCGGAGAATCCTTGTTTGTGTGTTTGGGCTATTCTCAAATAGCTATTTTTATGATTAACTTCTATTCTGAATGACAAATGGGAAAAGAAGTCCTTGAACTTTTATGCCAAACAATTGCCAAGTTTTGTTTTACCATAGTGACTCAGAGAAATTATATCGTCCTGACCTCAGAAGTCTTCATTCTGTTTTGGAAAGTAAATAAACGAAAATAAAACTTTTTGTTCTGCTCCAACGAAGAGGTGCCCCAAATTCTGTTCTAGGACATGCTCTACCCATGTTATGGTCACTGCTTTCTTCATCATTATTCTCCTCTGTTTATACTGCCAACTTTGGGTCTGGTCTTTGAACTATTAGCTAGGAATGTTGGGAATTCAGCTGTTAATTCATTGGCAAGTTGCACTCCCCTTTTCCCTCCCTTTGAGATCTGGCTTTATAGTTTATTCATGTTAAAATAATAGTGATAATAAGGCAATAGTAGTGAAAAATACTTGTAACAGAGTAAAGCCATTGGAGGGACCTCAAAGAAAATGGACATCGGAAAAAAAGCCCATTCATCCAGGAAGCCTTCACGGACCCATTGTGTCAGATACTGTGGTCCAGTCCTTAGGATGCAGGAGCTGGAGGTCACTTAGAGACAGCGTCACATGGAGAGAACATAGGACTTAAGGCCAGTGGAGCTGGCCTTTCCTATGCTGGGGAATAGGTGACAGCTGGCTTTACACCAGCTACTGGCTAGGGTCCTCTCTGGATTGCAGAGGTTGCTCACTTGAATTTTCAATGCTATGATTTGAGGTAATTATAGGTTCACATGTAAGAAATTATATTAAAGAGATACCCCGTATAGCCTTAACTCACTCCCCACAGTGGTAACAGGTTGCATAACTATAGTACATATCACAACCAGGAATCTGACATTGATATACTCTACCAAACCCACGCAGACTTCACCAGTTTTACACATTCTCAGTGTGGGTGTACAAGTACATGTATTTGATTCTGTGCAATTTTCATATATGTAGACTTGTGCAGCCAGAAACATAGTCAAGATACAGAAGTTCCACCATATGATTTCTCATGCTACCCTTTTATAGCCACAGCCAACGCTCTCCCTCCTGCCCTCTGGCAACCACTAACCTGGTCTCTAGCTCTAGGATTTTTTTCATTTCAAGAGTATTTTGTAAAAACAGCATGGTACTGGTACAAAAACAGACATATGGATCAATGGAACAGAATAGAGAGCCCAGAAATAAACCTACAGACTGGTCAGTTAATCTTCAACAAAGGAGGCAAGAATATACAATGGAGAAAAGACAGGCTTTTCAGCAAATGGTGTTGGGAAAACTGGACAGCAGCATGTAAATCAATGAAGCTAGAACACTCCCTCACTCCACACACAAAAATAAACTCAAAATGGCTTAAAGACTTAAACATAAGACAAGACACTATAAACCTCCTAGAAGAAAATATAGGCAAAACATTCTCTGACATAAATCACACCAATGTCTACCCAGGCAATAGAAATAAAAGTAAAAATAAACACAAGGGACCTAATTAAGCTAATAAGATTTTGCACAGCAAAGGAAACCATAAGTAAAACAAAAAGACAACCTGTGAAATGGGAGAAAATATTTGCAAAAGATGAGACTGACAAGGGCTTAATTTCCAGAATAAACAGCTCATACATCTTAATAATATAAAAATAAATAATAAATAAAAAAGTAAACAACCCAATCCAAAATGAGCAGAAGACCTAAACAAGCAATTCGCCACTAAAGACATACAAATGGCTAATAGGCACATGAAAAAAATGCTCAACATCGCTAATTATCAGAGAAATGCAAATCAAAACTACAGTGAGGCATCACCTCACACCAGTCAGAATGGCCATCATTCAAAAGCCCACAAATGATAAATGCTGGAGAGGGTGTGGAGAAAAGGGAACCCTCCTACACTGCTGGTAGGAATGTAGTTCGGTGCAGCTGTTATGGAAAACAGTATGGAGATTCCTCAGAAAACTAAAAATAGACTTACTCTGTGATCGAGCAATCCCACTCCTGGGCATATATCCAGAGGGAACTTTAATTCGAAAAGATACCTACACCCCAACGTTCATAGCAACACTATGTACAATGGCCAAGACATGCAAGCAACCTAAATGTCCATCGACAGACGACTGGACAAAGAAGATGTGGTATATTTATACAATGGAATACTACTCAGCCATAGAAAAGAATAAAACAATGCCATTTGCAGAAACATGGATGGACCTGGAGATTGTCATTCTAAGTGAAGTAAGCCAGAAAGAGAAAGAAAAATACCAAATGGTATCACTTATATGTGGAATCTAAACAAACAAACAAAAAGACAAATGAACTTATTTACAAAACAGAAACAGACTCACAGACATAGAAAACAAACTTACGGTTACCAAAAGGTTATGGGGGAAGGAGGTGGGAAGGGATAAATTGGGAGTTCAAGATTTGCAGATACTAATATATATAAAGTAGATAGACAACAAGTTTATACTGTAGAGCACAGGGAACTATATTCAATATCTTGTAGTAACATATAATGAAAAAGAGTATGAAAAGGAATATATGTATGCATATGTATGACTGAAGCATTATGCTGTACACCAGCAATTGACACAACGTTGTAAACTGACTATACTTCAAAAACGTTTTTAAAAAAGAATGTCTTGTAAAGGAAATCTTGTAGTGCAGCCTTGAGACTGACTCTTTTCACCCAGCAGAATTCACTTGCGAGCCATCTGAGATGTGTGTAACCACAGTTGGTTCCCTTTCATTGCTGAGTAGCAACCAAGGTGCAGAAGTGCCATGGTGCATTTACCCATTCACCCGCGGATGCACTTTTGGATTGTTTTCAGTTTGGGGCTATAGAAAATAAAGCTGCTGTGAACATTCACGCATAGGTTTTTTGTGAATATCAGTTTTCACTTCTCTGGGATGAATGCCCAGGAATGCACTTCTGGGTTGCAGAGTCAGCGTAGGTGTAGTTTTATAAAAAATTGCGAAGTTTTTTCTAGAGTGGCTGTACCCGTTTTTATACTTCCCCAGATACATAAGTGATCCAGTTTCTCCACACCCTTGCCAGCATTTGCTGCTATTACTATTGTTTTTATTTTTATCACTCTGATAGGTGTGTAGTTGTTATATTTCACGGTGGATTTGCATTTCCCTTATAGCTAATGATATTTAATATCTTTTCATACGCTCACTTGCCATCTGTAGAGTCTCCAGCAAAATGTCTGTTCACATCTGCTGCTCATTCTCTAATTGGATTGTTTGTTTAATTTTTACTGTTGAGTTTTAAGAGTTCTTTCTGTATTTTACATACAAATTCTTTGCCAGATACGTGGCTTGTAAATACTTGTCTTCACATAGCCTCTTAATGGAGCAAAAGTCTTTCATTTTAATGGTGTCCAATTTATCCATTTTTCCTTTTGTGGATTGTGTTTTGGTGACCAGTCCCTCCTTGGCACCCAAAGAACTCTTCATGAGCCCCAGTCCTAAACGTTTCCTCCTATGCTTTTTTTTTCTAGAAATGTTAGTTTTACATTTGAGTCTGTGACACACTTTGAGCTAATTTTTGTATAAGATAGTGAGGCGGGAAGCCCCATAGAAGGACCGGCAGGACCCCTAGGCAGGGCTGCTGCTCTCCTCCTAGCACCAGCCGGTTCCCTGGCCCAGAGACTTTATCTCACGTTTTGCCTCTAAAGTGGCTAACTTACACCTAGAATTCTATTGGTTCCCTGAGCTCACTTCTGATTGGTTATTTCCTTTATTCCTGATTGGTTATTACTCTCACCCCTGATTGGTTATTACTCTCACTTCTGATTGGTCTACCTCTCTAACTTCTGATTGGCCCATTTGTAGTACTTCATTTGCATGGAGCTCACTCCTGATTGGTCTATTTCTACAAACCTTGTTCCTGGTTGGTCAACTTCCATTGTACTTTATTTGCAGATGATGTTGCAAAGTGTAAAACTGGCAGCCTATAAAAGGCCTGTGTAAACCTACAGACAGGGTCCAGAGCTTGAAGTGTTAACTGTTCTGGGCCTGCTGGCGTAATAAACCTGAGTTCTCCAAGTCTATGAGTGCTGCTTTGTCTCTCGCCCGGATCCAGGTTGCTGTCACAACTGAGCTGTAACACACTTTTCTGCAACAAAGGAGGTTTAGGTTGGGGGTTGGTTGGTTGCTTGGTTTTGCCCAGTTGTGGTGGTACCATTTGTTGAAGAGGCTTTTTTTGCCCAGTTGGATTGCTTTTGCAACTTTGTCAAAAGTCAATTAGGCAACAAGGACCTACTATACAGCACAGGGAACTATATTGAGTTTCTTGTAATGAACTGTAATGGAAAAGAATCTGAAAAAAAATGTCTATATGTATGTATAGGTAACTGAATCACTTTGCTGTACACGTGAAACTAACATGGTAAATCAGCAACACTTCAGTAAAAAAATAAGAATTATAAAACAATTTTAAAAAAGGAAAAATCAGCAAGGCACATACGTGTGGGTCTATAACTAGGTTCTCCCTATTCTGCTCCATTCGCCATGCTGTCTGATGATGGCAGCTATGTAATAAGTCTTAACATCAGGCAACGTGGTTACTCCCACTTTATTCTCTTTTATTTCCAAAATATTTTAGTTATTTTAAATCCTGTGTGTTCCCACGTGAATTTTTGAATAAGCTTGTCTATGTCTATTAAAAACCACACTGGGATGTTAATAAGATTTACATTAAACCTATAAATCAATTCAGGGGAAACTGACATCTTTGCTATGTTGAGTCTTGCGATGCAGGAACACCACCTTGATTTTAATTCTCCCCTGCAGGTTTCTTTGCCTCAGCTCCTGGTTTAGAACATCCCTGGGGCCCGCATCTGCTGACACTACCCCTGAGTTTACCACAGCCTTTGGACCCAGAGCTGCCCTCACTGACCCTGGTCTTTGGCACAATCCCCTGTGATTACAGCTTTGGCTACTACCTATAGCATCATGGAAAAAGCCAGAACTTCTATTTGAATCCTACAACCATCAGATGTCAGGTGTGTAACCAAAGCCCCCATTTCCTTATCTGTGGGATAACAATACCTTCTTTGGAGTTTCCCAATGGTTAGGCCTTAAAGGAGGGCTATTCTTATTACTCCAGTGCATGATCCCACAACTTAACTAAGCTGATGTGCAGTTAGATTTTAGACATAGTCAATCGTCCTGTGGTTACCAGGGGAAATGGGGTGGGAAGGGATAAATTTGGGAGTTTGAGATTTGCAAATATTAACTACTATATATAAAAATAGATAAAAAACAAATTTCTTCTGTGTAGCACAGGGAACTATATTCAATATCTTGGAATAATCTTTAATGAAAAAGTATATGAAAAACGAATATAGATACGTATGACTGGGACATTATGCTGTACTCCAGAAATTGATGCACTGTAACTGACTATACTTCAGTAAAAAGAGAACATTCAAATTAAATAAATTTTCTAAAACACCAAAGAAAAACCAATATAAATTTATGAAATAGTAAAAAAATTTTTTAATTAAAAATTTAAAAATTAAACAATGGGGAGGGTATAACTCAGTGGTAGAGTGTGTGCTTGGCATGCATGAGGTCCTGGGTTCAATCCTCAGTACCTCCATTAAAAATAAATAAATAACCCCCCCAAAACAAAGTAAAGAAATTAAAAAAAATTTTTAAATTAAGGTTTTTCTTATTACAAAGTGTTCAGTGCAAAGAAATTGAAAAAACACAACCAAGCAAAAAGACAAAAGTAAAATCATGTATAATTCCGGTGATAACTACAAAAATCAAAAACAAAAAGCTAGGCCTCCATGTCTGGATTGTTCTACTATCAGTGCGGTTTAGCTGGGTAAATTTCCTAGAATCCTTTCCCTCTCTGCTTCATTGGTTAGAGCTCGCCAAAGAGAGATTGCATAAAATACAGGAGGCAGAAGTGAAGTACTGGCCATCCCTTTCTGAAGGTCATGTCACAGTCGGATCCAGTAAGAATTGTAATCAGAGAACCAGGTTCCAAAACTTTTCTCTCTGCCTTCCCTCAACTTCAGGGCATTTTTGTTCTAAAGGCTCGCACCTGCAACTCTTCTTCAGAAGCCTGTTGGAGAGTCAGTTAAAGTTGCCTGGGAGTTTATAACCCTTGAAGAGAACTGATGGGTTTAATCTTCCCTGCAGGTGAGGCAGCTCACACTCCAGATAGTCCCCTGGGGGCCGGGCTGGAGTGACCCCCGGAGGGTCTGTGCAGTTAAACCAAACCAAACGAAAACTAAGAGTATCAAAGAATACAATGAGGTGTCACCTCACACCAGTCGGAATCGCCATCATTCAAAAGTCCACAAACGATAAATGCTGGAGAGGGTGTGGAGAAAAGGGAACCCTCCTACACTGCTGGTGGGAATGCAGTTTGGTGTAGCCACTATGGAAAACAGGATGGAGATTCCTCAAAAAACTAAAAAATAGACTTACCATATGATCTAGCAATCTACTCGTGGGCATACATCCAGAAGGAACTTTAATTCAAAAAGATACATGCACCCCAATGTTCATAGCAGCAGTATTTACAATAGTCAAGACATGGAAACAATCTAAATGTCCATCGACAGATGACTGGATAAAGAAGCTGTGGTATATTTATATAATGGAATACTACTCAGCCATAAAAACTAATAAAATCATGCCATTTTCAGCAACATGGATGGACCTGGAGATTGTCATTCTAAGTGAAGTAAGCCAGAAAAAGAAAAAAAGAACCATATGATATCACTTGTATGTGGAATCTGGGAAAAAAAATAAGACAAATGAACTAATTTACAAAACAGAAACAGACTCACAGACATAAAAAACAAACTTATGGTTACCAGAGCGGGAAAGGGGGTGGGAAGGAATAAATTGGGAGTTTGAGATTTTCAGATATTAACTACTGTATATAAAATATATAAACAAGAAGTTTCTTCTGTATAGCACAGGGAACCATATTCAATATCTTGTAGTAACTTATGGTGAAGAATATGAGAATGAATGTATGTATTTTCCTGTATGACAGAAGTTTTATGCTGTACACCAGAAACTGACACAACATTGTAAACTGACTGTACTTCAATAAAAATATATTTAAAAAAAAACAACAGTATTGAAGAAAAAACATTGGCTTCTAACCTGGTTTGTTTGTCACACATGCCCAGTTTAAGCCGCCTCCTCTTTCTGGGCAAGTCTCTACTTTGATTCTTTTGATCCCAACAAAATGGAATCTGAAAAACCCAAGATATTGAAGGAAGGTACAGGGTTTCACTGACTCTGTCCCTTGCTAATGAAAGTGAAAGATGCGGGTTTTTCACACCTAATTGGGAATATAAACGATCTAGATTTTGAAAGAGGGAGTTGGTTGTCAGGGGTTGGGAGAGCTGGGGGAGAAGTGGGAGGGAAGATTTCCTGAAGGAAGGACGTGGCTGCCACCTCCAGACTGGAAAGAGTGAAGAGGGGAAAAATGCTGCTCAGAGCTCACCACGTGTTACTGTCGGGGCCACGCTGGCAGAAACCCAGGCGCGTGCCCTTGCTCACTTCTCCCACAGCCTCTGCAGAAGCACAACCGAATTTACAGGAAAACGGCTTCTCCTGAACTTCTGTCCGTGTCTCCCATTGGTAGTGTCAGACAGAAAGCCAAGTGGAACGTGGGTCTGGGAGGTGTAGTCTGCAGGCCCTGAGCCCTGGCAGTACAGAAGCAGCTGGAGAGGGGGTGGTGGGACTGAGAGACAGCAGACGCCGGCTGGCACCTCGCCCCAACGTCTCCATCCTCTTCCTGGTGGTAAAGTCATCCAAAGGAGTCCAAAGCTTCAGAATTGGTGGAGGATGACCTTACAGGGTGGATGAGTCAAGGAAAGGGGAAAAGGGCAAGAGAGAGGACAATGCATGGATCACAAAGGGCAGGGCCTGCAGTCCAGAAAGCATCCCTTTCAGAGCCCCTGGGAGACTGATCAGAATCTCTCATTCTTGTAGGGCAGAGATTAAGGGGCACACCTCTTTTTTTTTTTTTTTTTTTTTTTTGGAGTATAGTCGATTTACAATGTGTTAATTTCTGGTGTACAGCAGAGTGATTCAGATATACATACCTATATTCCTTTTCACATTCTTTTCCACTATAGGCCATTACAAGATATTGAACATGGTTCCCCATGCTCTACAGGAGGACCTTGCTGTTTATCTAATTTATATACAGTAGTGAGTATCGGGGCACACCTTCTTTTCTCTTCTCAGAGACACTGGTGGATAAGCTTTCCTCTCAATGCTACCAGAAACGTACACCTTTCCCAGGATCAAGCAAGCATGCTTTCACACACAAATGAGTTTTAAGAGGAGTCTGGCAGGCCCGTGGGGTCGCTTCTGTTTGGGTGCACAACGCAGCTGATCTCCCCGGTGGAGCCCAGAGGCCTTGGCATTTGTTAAGAATCAAAGTCACAGTTGATTAATCCCATCTGCTTTTGAGAAACAGGAACAATCAGTGTCCTGGTTCTCAGGCTCCCTGTAAGGCCTCCTGCCTCTGTTTGTTCAGAGAATTCTAAGCTCTGTAGTGAGAAGGATCATTTAAAACCCCACTTCATTCATTGTCCATGGCTGCTAAAAGTATCACAACCTCAGTGGTTTAAACAGCACATGTGTGTTATCTTGCAGGCTTGGATGGTCTAAAACCAAGATGTCAGCAACCTTGGTTCCTTACAGAGGTTCGGGGGGAAAATTCATTTTCTTGCCTTTTCTAGCTTCTAGTATTCCTCCTTCCATCTTCAAACCCTGGGGCACAGCGCCCACCCCTTCTCCCTCTGACTCTGAGCCATCTCCCTCCCTCCCTCTCATAAGGCCCCTCAGCTTACATTGGGCTCACCTGGATAACCCAGGCTACTCTCCCCTTTTCAAGATCCTAATCACACCTTTGATCTTGGTTGGTAACAAAGTCACCATCTAGGGACTAGGATGTGGGCATCTTGGGAGCCACTATTCAGTCTGGGACGCCCACTGTCTGTACCATCTGTTAAACGGAGAGGAGGCGGGGGGCAGAGGACAGGCACAGTGTTGACCTGGGCGGGCGTCCCACGTTTCCTGTAAGAGGCGGATTCCACGTGGCTGTTGAAATGAAAATTATTCGGCAGATAAATCAGTGTTGATCGACCCAAATGTCCTTGACCCTTCACTACTTTAGGTAAACGATTATAGGCCTCAGTTCCTTTTTACTGAAGGAGCATGTTTGGAAGCCAGACCATATGCCCCAGGTCTTGGGATGCAAGGTGTTCACATGGAGGGCAGGAGACAGATCGTGGGAAGAAGAGAGCCAGTGGGGTGGGGCTCTGGATTAACACATTTAACAAATGCTGAAGATCATTTTCACTGAAGTCTGAGAATTCTTACACTTCTGTCTTGGAGCCCTTAGATAAGCATTAAAAACCCAACAGCAGTTTCTGTGAAACGGAAATGTGTCGGAGGAACCCAACCAAATGCCAGCTGGGGAACTGCAGTATTTATCACCATAAAGGACCACCTTCATACCTAGCACGCATCTCTTTCAGGGCTCATTCTAAGGATGGTCAGCATGCCTGAAACTGCAGCAGGTGAGAGGTCGTATCTGCAGACAATGAGCTGCAAAACAGCACGCCAAGTTTTGGGTGTAGCTGTTTGCTTCTGGAAGTGTCCAAAAGGGGCTACAACAGAGTGGAAATTCAGGTTTTCTCTTTGCGTTCACACGCTTGCATTTACTGTGAAGTCTGGTGTGGAGTGACACATTTCACCCGAACCAAGACAGTTTTAAGGTGTCCCATTATTTTATGTACTGCTATGAAAGAAAAAAGCCAATGAAACTGTGATAATTATGACATACCTTCATTTCATGGATGTTAAAATTCTTGGGGGGAAGGGGAAATGCATTGCCAGAATTCAGTATTTCAGGACTGCTGCTTCCCGTGAAAAAGGAGGCTCCTGTTTCTGGGATGAGATCCCTTGAACTAGGAGCAAACTGTCTTCTCCACGCTTGGCATCCACCCGCGAGGAGGCCAAACCTAGTTCTATGTTGGCACGTATTTTATATTACAGTGATCTCTATCTTGCTAATTAAAAAACAAATTTTTACAGAATAAAAGTCAGTGATTATAGGAATGAAATTGAGAATGAGAAATAAGGATAAAGTTTAACAAGGAAATATAATAAAGTTATAACTCTCCTCTGTATCATGTAAAGATGAACAGACTCAGCAAGAAGAAAAAAGGGAAAATACAGAGTCCTATTTACTGCGGAATTAGCCAGGAAAAGTGTCTGCTGATATTTCATACTCTGAAATAACCTTCTAGACTGTGGAATTTAATAGGCAGATTTCACCCTAGACATTTAAAAAATGGTACTGGAAGACATGTTTTTTCCAACTCAGTGATGTCACCAAGATTGTTTTTTGTCCCTCAGGAAGAGAAAGCTAGGTATTACTGTGGCTCTAAAACCCTAGTGGGATTCAGGAGCCACATTCTCTGTGCTGTGTGCTACAAGGCGAAGCATACGTGGCAACTGGAGTTGCCTTTTCTAACTGGGGAGAGTACATATTTGTGACTCTTATTCAGCCAAGACATGTGCAGGGAGCCGCTCCATCCCTAGACTTAAAAATACAGCAACCGGGGTGGGGTTGGGGGGAGGGTGTACCTCAGAAGTAGAGCATGTGCTTAGCGTGCACGAGGTCCTGGGTTCAATCCACAGTACCTCCATTAAAACAAATAAATAAATCGAATTACTCCCCCCAAAATACAAAAACCTTAAACAAAGAAAATACAGCAACCAGATTTCGAAACCAGATTTGCAACCCACGTTGTTTGATGGCAATGACAAAATTTTGTCCCCAGGATGAGAGCTGATTTGTTTAAGGTGTTTTTGGGTTTTTTTGTTTGTTTTTTTTTTTTACTCTTCACAGGACACTGGTCTTTGGGAGAGTTTGTTGTGTCATAGGTCACTGAAGTTGGGGGTACTTTTTCCCACAACAATAAATGACTGAATTTGGGGTAGTTTGTTCTGCAGCAATAGATCATGGAAACAGGTTAAAACCCAGCAGGCGTAAGATTTCAAGCCAAACCCTATGGAGGGCATCTCCAGCCTGATCCCAATGAGGAAGTCTGAATTATTGTCCATGTTACCTTAACCTTAGGTTTTCATGTTCCTAGTTATTGCATAAGGACCACTTATGACATAAATTCCCGGCCCTCCTGCCTTTCTTTGGAGCAGAGACAGGTCAGTGCCCCTCAGCGTGTGTTTAACAGACTACACACCCACACTAAAAAGCCATGCGGGAATCCCAGGCTCTAGCTTGTTTGCTTGATTAAGGACTTTCTTTAACAATAACACACTGTGGGAGGAATCTTTGTAGATGGAGGCACAGGTAGATACAGTTTCTTTTTTGCAAGAGAGAAAAAATAAGCCCTGAAAAACGATGCGGGTGAAAGATGCTTGCGTGGCAAAGCACAGGAGGGCAGCACTGTGACAGAACGGAACATTTCCCGCTGTTCGGAGAAGCCCGCATGGGAGATGCTAAAGTGTTGGCAGGTATGCTGTGTTTGACCCTACAGAAGAATTGCCTGTGGTCTTTTCTGTTGGGTTTAATTACAGCATAAATATGACTTTTTAAAAAGTGGAAATTGGTTAGAATTTGATTCCTATTTCCATAGAGAGAATTTATTTTCAACAAAGTGTCTTAGAAACCCTGTGCTAGCAGTCTAGGGAGGAAGATCTCATTTTCTAAAGGCAAATTCTGCCTCCCCTGTCCTCTCCCTTGTACCTCAACACTTTAAAACGCAGAAATTGTTTTTTTTTCTTAAATCCACAATATAAAGCAGTAACTTTTGTGATATTCTTTCCTAGATTTATCTTACAAAAGAAAACAATTCTTTACATGGTATGTGGTTTTTAACATGCAGATGTTCAGAGTAAGTGAGTTTTACGGGCCACGGTTAAGAGTTGATGTAGGGAGAGGGTATAGCTCAGAGGTAGAGTGTGTGCTTAGCATGCATGAGTCCTGGGTTCAGCCCCCAGCACCTCCATTAAAAATACATACATACATAAACCTAATTACCACCCCCCCCACCAAACCTTAAAAAAAAAAAAAAAAAGAGTTGATCTAGTTCACTTGCTGTAACGTCCAACCCTGACCTCTGCTGGGCACCCCAAGTAAGGCCACTGGGGTTTTTGCTGGGTGAGGTGGCAGCTTTTGGCAGTGCCAAAAAAGTTGAAGTGCTGGGGTTAAACTAACAGCTCTGGGTAAATGTCACCTCAGAATAGCTCCTGGCACCAAGTTAGCCAAGGAATCAATTACCCTCAGATGCGGGCACTATCGGATGGCTAGGACTGTCATTACCGAGCGGCCAGGAGAAAAGTCTCTGGTGAAGCCAGGCGTCTGATGATGCTGAGGAACAGAATACACGTGTTTCCCGGGTAATTATTTCTCTTCCAAAAGCTCCATCTGAGGGACACAGACAGCATCCGCTAGCCCTGAGTTAGCAGTCCTCCCAGCGCCTGGGCGCCGGTTCCTTCTTGGTTCAGGTATCTTATCTGGCAGTGGTGATGTTTTAACGGGAGACAATGAGACCCCGGGGTTTCCAAGCACTAGCTGGTGGAGGGAGGGCTTCTGGGGTCACAGACACAATCGCTGCTTCCATTAGACCCCACTGATTGCTCATTGCTGAAGGCTGCAGGGATTTGCAAGTCGGTTAAAACTGGAGATTTAGTGGCTGAAGTAGAAATTCTCAGACAATTGCTAGAAAGGGGCCAGTCCCTTCGCTGGACTGAGTTCCATGTGGCAGATCATATGCCGTTTGGCTGAAACAAGATCCAAAAGAGACAGAAGAACTTCTTAAAGACACACCACCTGAGCAGGTGCTTTGTCTTTTGATGAGCAAAGTAAGGGAGGAGAGGATGGGGTTCCTGTGTTTCTATTTCTCTGCTCCATGTGTTCACCAAAGGAGTGTCCAAGCTGATTCGGGTTTCGTAAGTTGGTATTTGACACCACAGTCTTAAAGCTGTAAGTGGATTTCTTGGCATTGGGTTCGTTTTCTTTAGAAAATGAAATCAAAGCAAAGACGACTCTATTTCCCTCTAGAAATCACTCACAGGGCATCCTAGTTCATTCTTCACCCAGGTCTTTTCTTTGGTAATTGCATAATTTTCTCCTTGGGAAAGTGTGTATTTTCCATGATTTTTCCTGCATGAAACCACATCTGACCCTCGTGGTTGGCTGGGATGTGATTAAAACAGTATGCCAGAGAACTTGGGCTCCCAGACCAAGACCCCACACAGCTCTGTGCTGCCTCAGAATTGAAAATGCTTTAAATGATGCTCCTCAAAGACTTAAAAAAATTATTCCACCCAAGATTGGTCAGGGGACCTGGGAAAAGCTAGCACACCCTGCTGCTTCTCCCAGAAGTCAATTAGATGATATTGATCAATGGCCTTGAAAACGTACATGTCCTTTGACAAAGGACATCTTCTAGAACTTAGTCTTTAGGAAGTAATCAGGGATGTGAGCAAAGCTTGGCTTCCATTATGTTTGCAGTTGCCCGTCTAGCAAAATCTTGTCCAGCAAAGTCTTGGCAGTAGTGTTTAACTTTGGAGGAGGACTAGAATGGCGTGTATTCAGTAACAACCAAAGTAGAAATGTTAACGTTAGTTGTCTGCACGTGGTGAAATTACAATTTTATTTTGTGTGTCTATATTTTCTAATTTTTCTTCAATGAATATGTATTAAAATTATTTTTTAAGTATTTTAAAATATTGAAAAAAATTTTTGAATTGCAAAAGAGTTTCATTGTAGAAGTTTGTCTATCAAGAGAACAAGATAAAAATGTTCACAGAAATAACAGTTGTAAATAAAAGGGCGTTAAAACTACATGCAATGAGTCTACTTTTTTAAAAAAAGGGAATTGATTTATTCTCTCTCTTTGCCCCTTTCCTCTTTTTCTCTCTCACAACAGACACACGTATGCACACACACATCTGGAAGCACACACACCAACTTATTGCAGGGGTTCTCGGCTGGTGGAGAGATATGTAACGATTTCTTGTCTTTGCTCACCTGCATAATTTTTTCAATGAGCCTGAAATCCTTGTATACTTGGCAAAATAGAGCGTCACCTCCTATATAGCACGTACATTTACAAGGAGAAAACTATGTGATTACCAAAGGAAAGATCCGAGTGAAGAAAGACAGGATGCCTGAAGTGCGCATGTGAGGCAGGAGTGTAGATGGCCCTGTTCCCGGCCCCGGCCCCCATCTGCTAACTGAATGCAAATGTAGGTTTGGGATTCCCTTCTTGTCTTAGGTACAGTGGCGCCTCCCGTCTGCTCAGCAGTGGTCTGGAGCAGAAGGCCTCAGAGGAGCGTCAGGCAGCATCTCAGTGGCCTCTTGGGTAAGACACACGTCTGAAGCAGGCCTGGAGCAGGGGACGGGGTGTAGCCTGCATATCTAAAAATTTCACCCAGTGCCTCTCTCTCACTAGCCTTCGTCCACCCCAGCACACTGGCTCCAGGGGTGGCCTCCAGCTCTCTCCTACCTGGATGAGCAGGAGGGAAGTGACTGTCAGCGGTGCTAATCTGTTAGAACCAGGAAGTTTCCCCAAGCTCTAATAAGACATACTGCACTTTAAGTCACTTCCATCGGCCATTTATTCCCCTACGGAAATCCGTGTAAGAGGGGGAAGAGAACAGGGACATGACAGGCAGTGCCGTGCGGTGGCTAGAAGCAGGGTCTCATGTGCCAGCTACCTCTGTGTGTGCTACACTCTGCCACACACTTGCTGTGCAGCATGAAGCAAACACTTCACCCCTCTGGGCCTTAGTTTCCTCATTTGTAAAATCTAGATGACAATGTTGTAATGATTAACTTAGGTCATACAACTACAGCACTTTTAACAGAGCCTCGCACTTTGTAAGCACTCTACAAATACACTACAACTTCCACAAATGTTGCCGTGTGGTTATTCTGTATGTGCTTTTCTATTATTTTAATTCATTTTTTTGGAAAAGATGATACATAAACATCATAGAGATTATAAATTCAAAATGTAAAGGATAACGTAGAGTGATGTGGTAGCTCAGATAACGCCCCCTCCCAAAGATGTCCAGCTCCAGTCCTTGGGTCCAGTGAATATTTCTACAGCAAAAAGTGACTTTCAGATAGAATTCAGTTTATGAACTTTAAGACAGGGAGAGCATCCTGGATTCTCTAGGTGGGCCCAATCTAATCAGACGAGCCCTTAAACACAGAGAAGTTTCTCAGCTGGTGACAGAAATGCGCAGCAGAAGAGGAAGGCAGAGGAGTTTCCAAGTGTGAGTGAGACTCACTCGCTGTTGCTCCAGGCACAATGTGCAAAGCAGGCAGCCTGGAGACTCCAAGACCAGCCCCTGCTGACAGTCAGCAAGGACAATGGGACTTCAGTCCTACAACTACAAGCAACTGACTTCAGCCAACACCCAGAAGGAGCCAAAAAGCAAAAGGCCAGAACCTCCAGTAAGGAATGAACCCTGCTGACATCTTGATTTCAGCCTCGTAGAGCACAGAGTGGAGAAACCAGTCAATCCAACCCAGACTTCTGATGAGAGATAATAGGTTTGTCTTGCTTTAAGCTGTGAAAGGTTTCATAATCAATAGAAAACCACAAGTGAAAAGTCAGTTTCACTCCTACCCTTGTTCCCTGGCCCCCATTTCCCTTTCCTGGAGACAACCTCTCTGTGTGTGGAAGGGAAAACCAGAAAAAGGGAGGAAATAGGATATTTTGAGGATATTTTAAACTGAGAGATTTTGTTTGGGAAGATCAAAGAGCAGGAAGAATGACAGTGCTTGGATGTTTTCATAGGGAAACCTTGAATGCTGCATTATCCTAAGTGTGATACTGTCCATGTGAAAATGATTAATGAAACAGTAAGAACATTTGAGATATTTATGAATCTTTACAGAAAAGAGAATCACAACTATTTGGAGAGGGAGAGTATAGCTCAGTGGTAGAGTGCATGCCTAGCATGCATGAGGTCCTGGGTTCAATCCCCAGTACCTCCATTAAATAAATAAATAAATAAATAAAGCCAATCCCTACCCCTACAGATTAAAAAAATTTAAAAATGCTATTTGGAAATGTGGATAATTATGAATATGATAGTGAAACTTAAAAATGTTTGAAATAAAATCATACAATAGAGTCACAAAAACCAAAAGGAAATCAAGCTAATACAAAAGAAAATTATCAAATCACAAGAAGAAAAACAAAAAGGAAAAGAAAGGAACAAAGAAGACATACCAAAACAACTGGAAAACAAAGTTCAAAATGGCAATAAACACATATCTATCAATAATTACTGAAAATGTCAATGGACTAAATGCTCAAATCAAAAGACATAGAGTGGCAGATTGGCTAATAAACAAGAGCCTACAATATGATGCCTACAAGAGACCCACTGTAGGGAGAAGGACACACATAGATTATAAGTGAGAGGATGGAAAAATGTATTTCATGCAGATGGAAATGACAAGAAAGCAGGAGTAGCAATACTCACATCAGACACAATAGACTTTAAAACAAAGGCCATAAAGAAAGATACAGGACAGTATAGTGATTAAAGGAGCAATATAAGATGAGGGTATTATACTCTTTAACATGTATGCACCCAATATAGGGGCACCTAAATATATAAAACAAATGCTAACAGGCATAAAGGGGGAAATTGATGGGAACACACTAACAGGAGACATTAACATTCCACTAACATCATTGGACAGGTCTTCCAGACAGAAAATAAATAAGTCAACAGAGATACTAAATGATAAAATAGAACAGTTGGACTTGGTTCATATTTTTAGGACATTACACCCTCCCAAAACAGAATATACATTCTTTTCAAGTGCTCATGGAACATTCTCTAGGATAGACCACATACCCAGGCACAAAAGAAGCTTCAACAAATTTAAGAGGATAGAAATTATTTCAAGCATCTTTTCTGACCACAACAGTATGAAACTAGAAATCAACCACAGAAAAATGAGAAAAAAATGACTGCATGGAGACTGAACGCCATGATACTAAAATAAACAATGGGACAACAATGAAATCAAAGAAGAAATAAAGTAATACTTTGAGACAAATAACACTGAAGATAGAACCACACAAAATCTATGGGATGCAGCAAAAGCAGTCCCAAGGGGATGTTCATAGTGATACAGGCCTTCCTCAAAAAGCAAGAACAATCTCAAATAAACAACCTAACCTACCACCTAAAAGAATTATAAAAGAAGAACAAACAAAACCTAAAGTCAGCAGAAGGAAAGAAATAATAGAGATCAGGGAGGAAATAAATAAAACAAGGTTTAAGAAAAATAGAAAAGTCAATTGAACCAAGAACTGGCTTTTTGAAAGGGTAAACAACATTGACAAACCTTTGGCCAGGCTCACCAAGAAGAAAAGAGAGAGGACACAAATAAACAAAGTAGGAAATGAAAATGGAGGCATTCCAACCAACATGACAGAAATATAAAAAAATTATAAGAGAATACTATGAACAACTAAATGGCAATAAATTGGACAACCTAGAAGAAATGAACAAATTTCTAGAAACCTACAGTCCACCAAAACTGAATCAAGAAGAAATAGATCATTTGAACAGACCAATCACTAGAAGTGAAACAGAATCAGCAATAAAAAACCTCCCTGCAAACAAAAGTCCTGGACCAGATGGCTTCACTGGGGAGTTCCATCAAACACACAAAGAAGAACTCATACTGATCCTTCTCAAACCATTCCAAAAGACTGAAGAGGAGGGAATACTCCCAAACTCATTCTATGAAGCCACCATTGCCCTGATACCAAAGCCAGATAAAGGATAAAGGCACTACCAAAAAAGAAAATTACAGGCCAATATCATTGATGAACATAGATGTAAAACTCCTCCACAAAAATTAGCAAACAGAATCCAACAACACATAAAAATGATCATACACCTTGATCAAGTTGGATTCATCCCAGGGACAGTAGGATGGTTCAACATATGCAAATCAGTCAGTGTGATACACCACATCAACAAGAGAAAGGACAAAAACCACATGATCAACTCAATAGATACAGAAAAAGTATTTGATAAAATTCAACACCCATTTATGATTAAAAAAACTCTAGCCAAAGTGGGTATAGAGGGAGCTTATCTCAACATAATAAAAGCTATTTATGACAAAACTAAAGCCAGCATAATACTCAATGGTGAAAAGCGGAAAGCCTTCCTGCTAAAAACAGGAACAAGTCAAGGATGCCCATTCTCAACACTCCTATTCAACACAGTCTTGAAAGTCCTAGTGATAGCAAACAGGCAAGAAAAAGAAACAAAAGGGATCCAAATTGGAAGAGAAGAGGTAAAATTGTCACTATTTGTGGATGACACAATACTATATATAGAAAACCCTAAAGTCTTCACACAAAAACAACTAAAGCTGTTAAAAGAATTCGGCAAGGTAGCAGGATACAAGATTAACATACAGAATTCAATTGCATTTCTTTACACTAACAAAGAAATATCAGAAAAGGAAAGTAAAGAAACAACTCTTTTTAAAACTGCATCCAAAAAAATAAAATACTTAGGAATAAAATCTGACCAAGTAAGTGAAAGATATACATGGATAACTACAAAACATTGACTAAGAAAATTAAAGATGACTAAGAAATGGAAAGATATCCCATGTTCTTGGACTGGAAGAATCAGTACCGTTAAAATGGCCATACTACCCAAAGCAATCTACAGATTTAATGCAATCCCTATCAAATTACCCAGGACATTGTTCACAGAACTAGAACAAATAATCCTAAAATTTAAATGGAATCACAAAAGACCCAGAATTGCCAAAGTAATATTGAAGAAAAAGAATGAAGCTGGAGGAATAACCCTCCCAGACTTCAGACAATACTACAGAGCTACAGTAATCAAAACAGCATGGTATTGGCACAAAAGCAGACAGAATAGAGAGCCCAGAAATAAAACCACAAACTTTTTGTCAATTTATCTTTGACAAAGGAGGCAAGAATATAAAATGGAGGAAAGAGAGTCTCTTTAGCAAGTGGTTTCAGGATAACTGGACAGCTGCATGTAAATCAATGAAGTTAGAATACTCCCTTACACCATACACAAAGACAAACTCAAAATGGCTTAAAGACTTAAACATAAGACAAGACACTATAAACCACTTAGAAGAAAACATAGGCAAAGCATTATCTGCAAAATCTCAGCAATGTTCTCCTAGGGCAGTCTACCAACATAATAGAAATAGAAGCAAAAATAAACAAATGGGACTTAATTAAACTCATAAGCTTTTGCACAGCAAAGGAAACCATAAGCAAAACAAAAAGACAACCTGCAGAATGGGAGTAAATATTTGCAAAAGATGAGACTGACGGGGCTTAATTTCCAGAAAATATAAATAGCTCATACAACTTAATAAAAGAAAAAACCCAATCCAAAAATGGAAGGAAGACCTAAAAAAGCAATTCTCTAATGAAGACCTACAAATGGCCAATAGGAACATGAAAAAATGCTCAATATTGCTATCAGAGAAATGCAAATCAAAACTACAATGAGGTGTCCTCTCACACCAGTCAGAATGGCCATCATTCAAAAGTCCACAAGCAATAAATGCTGGAGAGGCTGTGGAGGAAAGGAAAGCCTCCTACACTGTTGGTGGGAATGCAGTTTGGTGCAGCTATTATGGAAAACAATATGGAGATTCCTCAAAAAACTAAAAATAGACTTACCCTATGATCCAGCAATCCCATTCCTGGACATATATCCAGAGGAAACCTTAATTCAAAAAGACACATGCACCCCATTGCTCATAGCAGCACCATACACAATAGCCAAGACGTGGAAACAACCTAAATGCCCATTGACAGATGACTGGATAAAGAAGTTGTGATATATTTATACAATGGAATACTATTCAGCCATAAAAAAGAATAAAATCATGCCATTTTCAGCAACATGGATGGACCTGGAGATCGTCATTCTAAGTGAAGCCAGAAAGAGAAAGAAAAATACTACATGATATCTCTTAAATGTGGAATCTAAAAAAAGACAAATGAATTTATTATAAAACAGAAACAGACTTGCAGACATAGAAAACAAACTTACGGTTACCAGGGAGGGAAGAGGGTGGAAGGGATAGATGGGGAGTTTGAGATTTTCAGATACTAACTACTATATATAGAATAGATAAACAATAAGTTTATACTTATAGAATAGGAAACTATATTCAGTATCTTGTAGTAACCTACAATGAAAAAGAATATAAAAATGAATATATATATGTATATGTGTGACTGAACTATTATGCTGTACACCAGATATTGACACACATTATAAACTGCCTATACTTCAATAAAAAAAGAGAGTGAAAAATGTTTGGATGTATCAAAAAGGAAAGTTCTCCACAAAAATAGAACAGGTTTTCTTTTTAGAGCCATAAAAAGGATCAGAGTAGTTCAGTCATGTTCTTCCTAGAAGTCAAATCCTAGAGAGAGTGGAAGGGAGAAAAGGCAGAGAGCATTAGTCAATTTGAAGAAGAGAATTACATGAACAGTAAAGAACTGTAAATATTCCAAGCAGAGTCTTAGCTGGAATCATTTCAAACAGGTCTGGGACAAGGTGGACAAAAGATGGTCCTTTAGAGAGATCGAGGTCATTTTCTGTGTCCCTGCTTCTCCCAATAATTAGTCTGCAGCTTTTTACGTCTGCTACTGACATTTGGAAAGTTGACAAGCTATCGGCTAATATTTATATTTTAAACTAGGCTTTTGAGGGATTTTTTTTCCCTGGTGTTGGTGGCGGGGTAGGGGTGGGTGGGTCAGGAAAGGAATGTAATAAGTCATCCAAAAGATACGCTGGCATTTTCCGTGGAAGAATCACTGAACCTGACTCACAGGTTGAAAACTCATTGTGTTTTACTTTCTCCAAATAACTCATAATTAAGAAATCAATTTTAAAAACGCTTTATGAATATTTGGAGGAAATAAAGTATATTGACCATTTGATGCATATTAGCCCCAGTGAGTTTACGGTAACCATCCCTATATCATATGGATGGTGGAAATTATAATTGTTCAAGTCACATCACCAGTAAGGCAAAAGGCAGCTTTCTCAGGACACAAATAGCAGAAGAGACAATGGTGCTGACTTAATAGTTATTTCTTATTTTTAAACAGAAAACAAACTTTAAAAAAATCCCATTGCTTTATTCTAATTTTCATGAGAGATTTCATCCCAAGAAGAATAAGATGTAACTCAAGTAACCAAGCAGGACCGTGTGGCGCCTTCTGGGGACAGACCCCACCCCGTATCCTCCGCTGTAGCTTCTCTCTGAAGGACTTAGATAATAGTATCTCATGCACATATCCTGAGTTTTTCAGAGGCTAAAAAAACACCCCAAAAGGGAAGAAATTAACTACTAGATGACCGTGAGCAAGTGGCTGCCAGACCTTCTGGCTGGGGTGGGAGGTTGGTAGAGTTGACCACCATGTTACTCGGCATCAACCAATCAGAGAACCACGCACCAGCTGATCACGCACCCTGCGCCCCCCTCCCTTACCTGAAACCCTTGGAGGAGTTTGGGGTTTTCTTGGACGCCAGCTGCCCTGTCCTCCTTGCTCAGCCCTGCAGTAAACCTTCCTCTGCTCCAAACTCTGCCGTTTCAGTTTGTTTGACCTCACAGGGCATTGGGCAGCCTCAGGCACACGAACTTGCCTTTAGTAACAGTGTTGGTGAAGCCAGAGCAGGAGTCTGTGCGTGTGGCGGGTGGACTCCAGCAGGCGCCGCTCCTCCCCTGGGTCGCAGCAGCTGCCAGAGCTCACCTGGCTCCGCAAACTGGGAGGGAACCTCCCTGACAGGCGCTGGCCGCTGCACAGTACAAGGCTATTTGGAGTCCAGAACCTTCGGGAGCTGCAGCGTCGACGTTCGACATTCGGCGTTGCCTGAGAGGGTGAGTCGCTCCAGCTCACGCGCACGCACGTGCGCGGGCTGGGAATTCTCTTCTCTCGAGATTTGGGGCTCGTTCCTGCCCGGAAGTGACCCTGCTCTGGGTTCAGTGAGAGCAGTTCTGGATCCTTCTCTCTCAGGAGCTGGGCCCACCTGTTTGGAAGTGTAAGTGGAATTTTTAGACGACGTCTCCTCAGGTTTGCCGTCTGTGCGACCAGAGCTGCTTTGCGGCTTGTGTTTCTGTGGGCCTGGTTTTGGGGTACCCACGCCGGCTTGCGCAGGAGGGAAAATCCCACCCGCTCCGTCAGGGCTGCCTCCCTCGTGGGGCCGGCGCCACGCTGGGCCCGTCCTCCTTCCTGAGCTGGGCTCATCTGGAGGCCTCCGTCTGGGCATGGGAGTGGAATTTGGGGGCTACACCTAGTTGAGCTTTGTTTGTGGGACCGTGTTTGTTGTTTGTACGTGTGTGTCAGAACTGGCACTGACCGGTTGAGACGTCTTTGAGTAACAGGGTCACGTGTGAGGACACCAGGGTGTCCTTCCTTGTTGCGTTGGCCTCGCCCCCCCGGCAGAGCCTTGGTCGGGATTTTCCCTCCTCCAGCCTCCTCTCTGATGGGCGCTGGTTGGGGTTCTCCCCTTTTGGGCTGGCGGGGCTTTGGTTGGGAATCTCGCTGTGGGGGCTAGGGAACTGTGACCCTGAGAGACGGCTTTCAGTTGTTTGCTTGATATTTGGTAACATCAGCTGTGAATAATTGTGTGGCTGATCAGAGCTCTGTTCCATCTTATATATAGTCTTCCCAGAGTGTTATTTTGCAAAACTGGGAGATCTTCAGCTATGCTGCCTTAAATGAAAGAAAATGGTATTTTTACTGTAGCAAGATGTGAGCTCAGGGCTCCCTGAAATCTGGAGAACAGTGGCCCTAATGGCTCTGCTGTTGTATCAAAGTGGGCCTTTTGCAATTTGGCTTTTATCTTGGGTGGGTGTGGGTGTGGGTGTGTGTGTGAATGTGTGAATGTTTTGGTACCTGAGTCCAAATCCTGTTTTCTCTTCCTACTTTTGCTGAAAGTGAAGCGTGTGAGCAAATGATATATATATATATATTATTGTCTGTTACTGTTATTTCTTTACACTGAAGTTGATATTTAGGAACTGGGGGGAAAAATCCTTGAAAATAGCCAGGATGCTTGGGTTTTGTATAAACCCTTAAAGGAGGAATTTCACTTCTCTCCCTGTGCCTTTGGGATGTAAGTGATCTGCCTGGGCTCTCAAGGAAAAAGTTGTTTGTTTTTTAAACCCAGGCAGAAAAACTGTGAGATCTCTGGTTCAGTCTGTCTTTATGTAAAAGCAAAATGTGAAAGAGCTCTATTTAATTGACTTAAAAGTAAGCACTTGCAAATTAAATACTTCTAGGTGAAAAAAGCTAGACAACACATTTCAGTCTTATGTGATCTAGGAAATATTCAGCATTAAATTAATATCTGATATTAAATCTAGCTTAAGTTTGTTGGTATAATCAACCCAGACATGTCTTCTATTGTACCTGGGTTTCCTAAAGGTCAATAAGTTCATGTTGCTTCTGTTACAGAGTTTGTCTGCAGGGAAAGAAAATACAGTTAACTTGGTATGATGAAGTTCTTACAACTAAATTGAATGCAAATAACATAAGAGCTTTGGAGTAAACTCTTTGGAAATAATTCTGTTTCAGGAATGTCTACCTAAAATTGATCTCTCCAGATACTCGGTAATTTGAAATTTTAGAGTTGTGCTAACTTAAATTAAATGATGGAAGTTTGTTGACTAGCTAGGTCATTCCCAAACAAAATGAGATTCTGGAACATTATTTACTGAACATTGGCTTCCCTTTACAGAGAAACTAAAGGTGCTTAGGACTATTAGGCTATTATTAAATATGTTCAGTTGACACTGAGATATTCTCTATAAAAAGCACATTTTTAGAAATCACTACTGGTGTTTATGTTTGCCAGTCTGCAGAATGCTAATGTAAAAAGACAGTTCATAATTGCTTACTTCTTGGTTTTCAGTAGAAATTAAAATTTTTAAGAGCTGAGGATTCTAATTTAAGTATGTCATTAAAGCTACTAAAAATTATAAAGGAAACAGTTCAGTGTACAGTAGGAAAGAAGGTTATATGTTTTGAGTTAAATATATATATATATATAGTCCTGAAGCTGGTTATTTCTAGATGAAAAAAATGAGGGACAAACTAATATGAATACATAAAGTTGTGGAAAGATTGTAGAAGGGGAGCCCTGAGAAAAGGAGCTTTGTGCGTAGTGGGGCTGAGATCAGATGACACTTCAGTAGGTAAGTGGATTTTGTTATTGTAAGTAGGCTGGTGCAGGACTAGACTTGGTTCCTCTCTGTTAAGAGAACAAGCTCACTTCCTTTTGATGACAGACGCTTCTGATAACAGATGGTGCAAAACTTTCTGATGTTGTTCACAAACTTCCTATCAAATCCTCATCAAAGTTCTTTTGGCTTCAGCTAACTTTGGGGTGCTTCAGAGGACCCCTGAGACATCTCAGAGAAAAATATTAAACTTAACTCCGATTTGTTGGCATGTTAAATTACATGGCATTGTCAAATGAGTGATACGTTTCCTCAGATTATTTGTTACAGATAAATGTTATTAATAGAGAGATTCTGAAAACTGTAAGGTTTCTGAAAGTTAGATCCGTCCTGGTATACTGCTGTCAGTCATAATTCTAGTTGTTCTGGTCATAATTCTAGTTCCAGTCTAGTTAGCCTGCATGTTGTATGCCACAGCGACTTGATTAAGCTTCTTTGTTGTAAATGTTTGTAACCAGATCTTTAACCTACGTTTTTAAGTCTTGTTATTCATAGACAGTTTAGCTGATGCTTTGCAAAACTGCTCCATCTTCAATAAGATTCACAAAAGGATTTTTTGAGAAGTACAGGTTTCTTTTAAATCATACTGCTGACCTAGGTAAGATATCTAAAAAGTGTAATGAAAAGCCTGATTTTGTAAAGCTGTTAGTAAAAAGGATTAATTACATAGAATTGAATAAACTGGTGAATATGGTTGTAATTTTTTTGTTTTGTGCGAAATATTACTGGGTCTTAAGCTGTTTTTTTAAATTGAACTGTTCACCAAATGTCTCCCTATCAACATTGAAAGTTATTCTTTTGCTTCAAACGACACTGTTGCCCACAACGTTTGGGATAGAAAGAGAATTCTCTAATGGAGTTGTCACAGAGTATAACCATTATGACGGATAACAATGCTGGCTCTATAACAAGTCTGTTGCTAGAAACACTTGTACAGTGCTTGTCTAACGACTGGGTATAAGTGGTAAAATGTATGGCATGTAAGTTGTTTCCCCATTGACATACCTCTGAGCCTGTTCATGATATATCTGGTTAGTTTTTCCTCCACCTGGATAACTAGGCAACTATAAAGGAGGCCCAGCACCGAGGGACGTTATCTGGCCCTGGGGCAGGAGCCATCACCCAGCATGGAGGGACGGATATTCTGATCATCAATGCTTTCTACTGAAAGATTTGCAATCAAAAGGGGGAAATGGTGGAACCATTTGCACATATTGAAGTATGGGGAAGTTATGCTGGCTTACACATAGTTTAACTTAAACTTTACTGATCTAAGTGGCCTGTTTGATGGCCTTTTGGACATGCATTGTACAACTGCTTTGGCCTTGAGGAGGGGGACACATTTGAAAGTCAGACTGGAGTAGCTATGATTCAGACCTCCACGGAAAAACTAGGTGGCCACTGGGGGCACAATTTCAGACACGTTCTTGTATTGTTGAGAACTGGAATTTTCTGAGCTGTGTCCTACTGGGGAGAAGCACCTCACACTTCTAACTCTCTCCTTATCTGGAACAGCAGACTTTTTGTATTAATAGCCCAGCTTTGCCATCTCTCCTTCCACAAACCCTTGGCCCCCTCCTCTGCCCACTGCATTCTGGTCTGGCTGCCACCACCCCCTTGATGTGGGTCTGACTGAGGTCTCTGACGGCTTCTCCATCGCTGTGTCCCTTCTGGCATGGCCTCTGCAGAGCCCGCCAGAGACTTCCTTCTCTCTGGCTTCTGTTGCTCTGGGCTGTACTTGCCCCTTCTCCCACTCTCTTTTCTTGCTCCTGTTGCTGGATCCTCTCCTCCATTTGCTCCTGAGGTTCTGTCCTGGACTTTCTTTTCTCCTCCTGCTGACAGTGCCAGCCTTGGTCATGTCTTCATCCACCATTTATGAAGTCTCTGTCTTAGTATCTCCTCCTCATTCTCTTGCCCTTTGCAACTCTAGGGCCCTGTTGTTAAGCATTGTTTAGATCAGTCTATTTGAAGTCCCACCGCTGTTTGAAACTAATCCCAGACAATTCATTATGGATGCATCCTCCTCAAACACGACTGTAGCTCTTTATTATTATTTTTTTCAACTCTCTGCCAATAGTTTCATCATCTCCCCAACCTCCCAAGTCAGAAAGCTGAGTCACCGTCAGCTCTCTCAACCCCACATTTAATGCAAGTCTGGAACTTTCTAGAAAATGCCTCCTGACTGAGTTATTCCTTAGTTCAGGTTTACAGATAGCCTCAGAATGACTCCGTCTCCAGTTCTCCTTGGCTGGTCTGTCTTTAATGCATCACCAAAGTTGCCAATACAGCCCATTGAACTGACGTGCAACCTGCAAGCTCAAGTCTGAACACCTGGACTTGCAGACACTACTTCACCCCAACCCCACTTCTCAGATCCCCACCCCACTGCTCCCTGCCCCCCACCCCCACCAGTGCTCGCCACCCTAAACTGCTGCTCATTTCAGAAACATGCAGGCCTCTTGATTTGCAGAAGCCGCTTCCTCTCACTAATGACTTCTTTTCTGACCTAAACTCCCTACTGCTCTGCCGAACGTGCACACACTTTTAGACCAGTCCTGTTGTCTGTTTGTTTGGAGATCTTGTTGGTTCTCTGACACAGCTACTTTCTCTCTCACTGTCTGTCTCAGACTCTGTCTCTCTCCGTCTCTTGTTCTCTGTCTCACTCTGCCTCTTTAAATTTACTTGGTGCCAGGCACTGTGTCAAATGTTTTTCTGACTGTGGCACAGATTGCTGGCTGCCTACCCAATATCCATCCTCTCCCTTTCCCTGGATAATAGAATTTATCAAATGCCCAGGTTAACACATACATACAACGCACACAGAGGCATTTCCCTGTTTCTCTTACAGGGGGAGCATATATTGAATTTTACATGGAATTTGTTGGATAAGGCTTCCAATAAAGTTATTTTAAGGGACCTGACTCAGCTGCCAGGTGTTACTTTTGCCCTTTCCTCCTTCCTTCTCCTTGTTTGGACATGAGTCCGTCTGGAGTTCTGGGAGCCATTTTGGGACCATGAGGAAGTTCTGAGGCTGATGCTTGGATTAAGGTTGCTGGAGCAGAAAATGAGAAGGCTTCTAGGTCCTTGATGAAAACATGGAGCCACAATTCCAACTATAAGCCATCTAACTCCACTACGTTCCTGTTCCGTGAGAAAAGATAATTTATTTAAATCACTGCTAGTTGGGTCTCTCCTACTAGCTACTGAAAAAACTGCTTTAGCAGTGTGTCAATTATCATGCAAAAATCCTATAGGGTTTTTATATTATTAATCCCATTTTACAAAATGGAGCCTTAGGCAACTATTTAACTTGCCCAAATTACTCATTCATTGGATAGTCTTGGATTGATGCAGTGTTGAATCATCATTGACCCAGGATCTGACAGCTCAGCATCTGAATGTAGTGTTTGTCTGGCAATGGAGACTGAATTCCTAATCATTTTATTTTTCTGCCTCTGCACTGAGCATGCTGCCCAAACTTTAGACCAGCACAACTGTGGGCCTCCTTGGGCAGGCGTGACTGCTGGCAATCTTCTCATCTGAATAGATCCCTGGGATCTTCTCTCTCACATCCTGTCCAGCAAAAGAACGTTTTTCAGCTTTGAGTACATTGGTCCAATGGCCAACCAATTCTGTGTCTCGAGATTCTTCCTTCTTCTTGCTCTGAATGTAAACTCCTAAGTCCTTAGAGTATTCCTGGGGGATCTGTTGATGAGATGAAATCAGCTTCCAGCAAGGTGTGGGTAACAGAGTAGGTGCTTAACAAATGATACACGGATTTATGAATGAATGAATGCTACTCTCACGGCAGTCTTGCCTGGGACACCAATTTCCAGGTTCTTTCTTGAGAACCATTTTTGTGTCCTGCCTTGTTGTGAAAAGTCAAACTTCCTTTGCAAAGGTGGAGTCCAGTTTCCTGTTACACCAGCTGACTTCTGTGTACACTTGAAGGACCTGTTTTTCTGAAAGGTTTTGGTGAGAAGCTCTTACTACAGACTGTGGAAAGTGTCTTTGCTAATTGATGCAACCCAGTGTAGGTTTTGTAACTACAGAGAGCTGCCTTCCCATCATGGAGCTGAAATGCTTCCCCTCTGTGTTTCTAGGCCAGTAACTTAAGCTGAGCCTCTGTCTTTCCATCTCTAAAAAGGGATAATAATAATTCCCATTCTTATGAGGATGATGGGAGGGACTGTATGAAAAGTGTTAAGCAGACTGCCTAGTTCCTAGCACATGTGTACAGATAAAAGCAACTCTCAGTGGTGAAAACGGTCACTACTGGTTGGAAACATTTCTTAAGCCCCTCCGCCATGTCTCCTCAATGCCCTGTATCTTTCATAGAACATAAAATAGATAAAATAAGTTAGCTGGTTCTCAGCCTGTCTCTCTCGACTACAGTAAGCACTCTGAGGGCAGGATTTTTCTTTAAATCCCTAGTAACTGGCACAGAGGAAGTACCCAGTAATTGAGGAAAGAAAGCAAGAAGGAATCTAACCTGTGCCTTTGTTAGAGGAATAACTATGAGAGTGGAGCTAAGCCAGGAAGAGGTGAGCACATGGCACAGTCTCTGGTTTTCAGTCTAAGAGATTGTGAATGGCAGGCGTACTCCTGGTTGGGGGGTGGGGGTGGGGTGAGTGGGGACAGGTCTGTGAGTTGACATTCTGCCATCCATCATGGCCCAGGTCGGTCCTGGTTTGCCCCACACAGAGAGATACACAGTTTAGCAGCAGCTGACCCCAGTCACTGTTCTGAGCTGGAGCAGAGAGGGTCCACTTATTAGAAAGCTAAAAAAATTAAATGAAAAACTTACCAGACTGTATATTCTTTTCAATAGTTTTTAATAGAGTCACCCAAGGTTAACTCCTGAAGTTCGTATTTATGCTTCCATCAGTAGATCTCAGTCCTTTGTCTGGTGAAACTGCACACAAAAGAGTAAATGGAGGGAGAGGGTCTCAGAAACTTCATAACATTTGTCTGTAGGGTCTTCACTTTAATATTTTTAGTATTAGTTGTAGGTTTAGGAATCATTAATTCTTATTCAAGAGAAACAGTCTGCACTGTCTTCACTGATACAGACTTTAATTATGCTCGCCAGAGGAAATAATTCATACCAGGAGGCTCTGTGCAGAAGTAAACCTGATTTTTTTTTTTTTTAGCCCCTTGAAGGGCCTGGATTACAAATGCAGCTCCATAATGTAGGTGTCATAAATGTGCTTTGAAATGGTGTTAACCGATTGCTCCTATCCTATCATCAGCCTAAGTCAAATGCTCCTAAGGGAATTTAACTTTAAACATAAAACTTATTGGAGGGATGACAAAAAAGCAGCCCTCGCTGATTAAATTTAAATTTACAATAGGAACATGGCTGAAACCCAGCTTCCAGAAGCTTGCTGGAAAAATTACAGCGTTGGGGAAATTTTAATCTAAAGACCATCTAATAGTGCGCCCTTCTAATTCACCGCCTCTTTCTGCTCTCCACCACCGGACCACGAGGTGCCTACCGCCTTGACCGGCTCCATAGTTGGAATTTCGCAGAGGCAAAAGGGTGAAATCGGATCGGGGACCAGGCATTCGCTTGTGGAACTCTTAAATGTCAAGGCAGTACTGAATGAATGGGGAGCGGATCCTGTTTCCCGCGGCTGCCCTAAAATAGGTTCCCTGCGCGGGTGGCCTGCTGGAGGTATCATATTTAGCTTAGGGCTTCTCTGGCCAGATCGGACCCTGCGAGGTGGTTACTCCAAAAAGGTTGGACGCTGGAAAGGTCACAGGTCAAGTCTCACTCGCCTGCCTCGTCCAGTCTCTACCCCGGGGGACTGCCGGGGAGGGGGGGATTCTCCCCGCCCGTTCCTTCCCTGGCAGATGCCCCGCGCTCCCGCACACCGTCCCCCAGCCCTTCCCAGCTTGGGCAGAGGGACCCTGGCCCCGGGTCAAGTGGGCGGCAGGCCGCCAGCAGCTCGCCAAGTATTAATAGAGAGGCGCCGGCCGCGGGAGGCTGGCGCCGGGGCCTCCAGAGGCGAGCGAAGGCAGCGCGAGCGCGTCCCCGTCCATCCCCGCGCGGTGGCGAGCGCCGAGCGGCTGCCGTGCGCACCTGCGGGTCCCCAAGGGGGGCGCTCCCTCGGCAACTGCAACCGCGGCCTGGACTGTGGGATCCGCGCCCGGGCCGCCCGGAGCCGGAGCAGCGATGAGCCGCGACCCGGACCGCGAGCGCCCGCTGGACGGTAACGACTCGCGGGCGCCGCGGCCTCTTAGCCTTTAACCCGCCCCACGCGGGGTTTAAAGACCGCCCGGTGCCGGTGGATCTGGGGGACCAGGAGGAGGGTTGTTTATTTTCCTGCAAGGTGGCTGGTGTGGGTAGGAAGCCCCGCTTTTCCTGGATTTCTGCACCCTTTTTTGCTCCTTTTCGGGTTATTTTGAGGATTAAAGAAGTCAACTTGGATAGAGCGCGGGTAGCCGCGCTCGGAACGCAGTGAGCTCTGGGTGGGCTTGTCAGTCAGACGCGTGACGGGTTTCAGTGCCCGGCACGCTGCCGCTGGTTCCCCAGGACATAGTAGGAGTCCCTTCCCTTTAAGAAAGATGATTTTTACTTCTGCTTTGAGACTGCCCAGCATCAGCCCCCCTCGCCCCCCTCGCCCCCAACCCCGCTCCTCCACAAACAGGCATTAGAAGAGACTACCTGATCTTACAGAGTGAGTGATGCCCTGATGTACTTCGGATTGGAACTTGGGGGTGAGGGACCCAGGATGCTAGTTGTTTAAAAAAGGCACCCCGCAGCAGAATTCTCCAAACTGCCTCCGGAACTCTGGTGTCATTTAGCTCTGCTGTGAAATAATGGTTACACGATTCTGCGAGGGAAGCGTTTAAGATTGCTCGAACTTGTGTTGAAATACTCTGAACCTTTTTTTCCCCATCAGAATTCACCTATTTGCATGTTCGCTGAAGATTTCAAACTAGACCCCTTCCCTGCCTCCGGTTACCCGCTGGTTATGAAGCCCTGCTCTAAAAGGTCATTATTGTTGCTATCCAGACATTCACTAACTAGTTAGTTGTTGACCTTTTAGGAGGAGTGCTCCTCCTGGAATAACTCCTGTTCGCAGCAATAACCCTTTTGGAATGTACTGAACACGACTTAATGAAGCTGCTGTTAAGTTGAAACTCTCTAGGGGCTGCAACTCAACAGGTGAGCCAGGTGTACTGGCCAGAGGTTCCCTGTGGATCAGCGATTTTCAGGGTGGGGCGTTTTGCACATTAGTTGGCAAGGCAAGAGTCACTGTGCTCCAAGAAACATTTCATTCCTTCCTTCCACAATCCCAAGGAAAGACATCATTATCCTGGATCCCCTTTTGAAAACGTTTATTTTTTTTTAAGTTGTATATTTGTTGTTTTCAGTAAAACAATAACATAAAAAACTGGCATTTTGTGGAACGTTTTGTAAAACTGTTACTTTTGTGTTTCTATGGGCAGCACACTGTAATTTTAAGACAAATAGTTATTTGAGGACTGATCGATTCATTAGACTATTGATTTTTTAAAATTCCTAATAATATGGCAGGCAAGACAGAGGGCAAGAACAGGCAGGATAATTGCATCTGACTACCTTAGCTCTGCACTCTTGGTTTTGTTTTATTTTTAATCATAATTCCTGTTTTAAAGCCACAAACCCTTTAGAACTCTGCTAGAAACTTAAAAAAAAAGTATCCAGTCTTCCTAAGTTAAGCATATGTCCTTGTCACCAGGTATGTCTGTGGCTTGTGATGACTTCAACAGGTGCTTGTATATGAATAGGGAAGTGCCAAGTTTAACCTGAAGTCTGAATTTTGGAGGATACCAAAAGGTTCAGGCTGCTGTCAGTCTGGGTATGCCTGAGCAGGTGACAAGGCGACAACATGTCTAATAACATCTAATTGTGCCAAATGTTTGCTATGACATCTTAAAAGAGTACAGGGTACGTATCTGTCAGACTCAGTAAATTTCCAAGTATGTATAACAAGACTGCAGGAGGTGGCATCTGATGAGTATATTAAATGACGCTCCTGTGTTTAAAAAAAAAAACGCTTGAGTATCTGTTACAGAATATACGTTATGGAAGAACACCATAGGGAAGCCTGTTGCTGATAAAGAATTCTTTTTTTAATTCCATTTTTGTTTTGTCGTTTTTTTTTTTTTGGGGGGGGTGGGGGATAATTCAGCTTATTTATTTATCTCACAGAAGTACTAGGGGGTTGAACCCAGGACCTCCTGCACGCTAAGCACGTGCTCTACCACTGAGCTCTACCCTCCCCTCTAAAGAATTCTTATTCCACTCTTCATGCTTTGATCCAGTTTGTAATCTGGCCTGAAGTCCACCCAAGAGATATTTAGGCAATTAATTCTATCAGACTCAAATTTTAGTTCCATTAGAAAGAAAGAATTCTTTGGACTCACATAACATTTTCCCCTATGGTTTGAAATAATAACAAAACCTTCCCCATAATTCAGCTTGCAAAGTCATTGTTTTTATTTTATTCAGCTTTGATTCTTGTTGAAACCTTTAAAAATGGAAAAAAAAAAACAAGTTTTACTGGTAAGGAACAGAAACTTTTTTTCTGTGGAAAAGCTGACTTTCATATACTGTTGTAAGTCTGGCATGTTGTAATAAAATTGAAACCATGACATTCAGGAACAGCGTTCCGGTGTAATTTTTTTTGGCCTCCTCTATATCTCTCTGTTTTCTTCCCCTCTCTAAACTTTTCACTTTTTATTTACTCCTTCCTATCATCATTTAAATGAACCCCATGGCAGGTAAAATCTATCACCAGTGGCTGATCCTTCATTTAGGATAGCAAGGGCTTACATTTATTGGACACTAACCTGCACTGCTGAGCTGTAAGCACTATTTTCTCTACCCCTCACTAGCAAGTCAATGGGAGGAGAGCTATTATGGTCTGCTTTTTTTTTTCTTTCTTTCTTTCTTTCTTTTTTCTTTTTTTTTTTTTTTTGAGAAAACTGAGGCTCTGAATGAGTGGCTGTCAGCTCTGAGTGTTCAGTCCAGGTGTCTAACCCCAGAGTCCACGCCCCTAGCACCTAACCCGGGGCCTGTGCTGCCAGCTGGGCTGTGATGTTGAACACCCACAGGTGGCATACGGCAGCATCCTTTGCCCGCCCATTCAGGGACCACAGGAAGAACGCTGGAGAGGCTCCTGGAAAGTGGCTCTAAGCTCACTGCAGTGACAGCAGCATCCTTCCCTCTTCCTATGGATGGGAAAGTTGGGAGGAAGGACTATTGATATTCAAAGGGCTGAAAGTGGCAGCTCCCCCTGCCTCTCTGGCCAGGGTACTGACGGGTGCTTTGCCCCTGGGGCAGGAATCCTCTGGGCACTAGGAAGGAAGGGCAGCTTGGCCTTTCTGAGGGAGAGGGCAATACCCCATGGGACACTCTCGATCGGCCCTTCTCCGAGCAGGTTTACCAGGGCTCCGATCTTTCTCAGGCTACAGCAGATAGGTCCACATTAGAAGGCAGTGCCCAGGGAGCAGGTAGGCCCTCAGCAGACGAGAGCTGTTCTCTCCAGGTAACTGTGGGAACAGAGGAAGGAGAAGAGCACATATTGTATACTCTGGCTGTCAGCCTGCTCTGACGTGTATCTCTGGATACGTGATTGAAACTCTGTGAGCCGGTTTCTTCATCTGTAAAGTAGGGTTAGAAACATCCACTGTTCATAGTCAGACTCACAGACTTACAAAACAAAGTTATGGTTACCAGGGGGGAAAGAAGATAGAAAGGCATAAAGTAGGAGTTTGGAATTTGCAGATACTAGCTACTATATATAAAAGAGATAAACAACAAGATCTACTGTATAGCATGGGGAACAATGTTCAATATCTTGTAATAATCCATAATGAAAAGGAATATGAAAAGGAATAGATGTATATATACTTATAAATGAATCACTATGATGTACACCAGAAATTAACAACAATGTAAACCAACTATACTTCAAGAAAATAAATAGATAAAATACAACCAGTAATAAGAAATATACAGTGTCCAGCAGGTAGCAGGCTCCCCATAAACAAACTTATTATGTCCAGAAAATAGGATGTAGGGGTTAGTGGGGTAATTGGAACGTGTCAGCACTATGCAACTCTCCAGACAGATAGGGTTAGGGTAATATCCATTCAACAGCATGGCGACTGGGCACTGGCTACCTGCTGATGCAGGCAGCCTATCAGATGTGTCAACAGACACACAGCTGTGTGTGTACTTTGGTTGCTACTACTGTGTCTTGGCAACTTTGGCTTTCATTTTGGGGAAAGACTGAAGAGAAGTTAATTTATAAATTAAAAGAGAAAAAGGAGTTAGGAGTTTAGGTGACTTGCGGGGAAGTGATTTTCAGAAAGCAGTTTGGTCCATGCCACTATGGAGTTACCCTCACCATCGACTCTCAAGACTTTATTCTTGCTCACTGATTTTTCTAATGTGAGTACTTTGGTAAACCCTGTATTGTCTGTACTGTAACACTTTTTAGAGTGTTTTTTGTAATTGTTTGTTTATATCTCTTTTTCTTGCATAAAATCCATGAGGGCTGGCATCATATGTTTCTATTTGTTGGATCCCAGCACCTAGCTAAGTGTCTGCAGAGTAGGCACATAGATTCAACATATGTTTGTTGGATAAACAAATAAATGCATGAATGAACAGGAGAGTGATGGGAGGTAACAAGGCATGATTCCTGAAATCCTTTAGTCCTTGTTGCTTTTGCATTTAATTCTTGGATTCATATTCCCTTTTTCCTCCTCCAAGTTGTTTATAACAGTAAAAATTTGTACGTGTTTACATGCCAAACAGTAGGGTGTTATTTAAAACATGTAAATGCCCTTTCATTGGATGGCTTAAATTATGGTAAGCTGTAAAATGCGATGTGAAGGCATGCTGTTTTTGGAAAATGTTTAAGTGTTGCAAGAGGATTTAGATGGAGGGATAACAAAGGATTAATAGGTGTTGCCTCTGGATGGATGGGATCATGGATATTAAAAAAATTTTTTCCCACTCGTTCATGTTTCTGATCCTTATGTAGTGAACTTGCTTTCTCTTATAAGGAGGAAACACAATATAAGAAATATGTATTATAAAACATTATCAAAAATCACTTACACTTCACTACCTAATCCCTTGTCACTGGACACTTCAATTGTCTTCTCAACTAATTTTCCAAATTTGCCTTTCCAACTTGTTTTGAACATTTAAATAAGTTCCAGAATCTCCGGGTTACAACATACCATAATTGACTTAAAGGAGATGAGCAATTGAAAAAGAAACTCAAAGTAAGGAAAAAAAAGTAACTCAGTGCCAATGACAAAGATATTAATGTCGCCATGTTAAATACATTGTTTTGGGGGAAATCATAGTCAAGCTAACTTCTGGTCTCCCCTCTGCCCTGGGCTCTCCCTCCTTTGTTGTGTAATGATGTTATGCCAGTTCATGAACACCTGATTAGTAAGTGTTCCCTGTGTTTTGTGTCTGTACTTGAGTTGCTTTCATGGTGATCATTGCTGAGTATCCTTCCCCTGCTGGCAGGGTTAGTTAGTTCCAGAAACAAGAACTTTGTGAAGCAGGGTGATATCTTCCCCTTTTTTTCTTTTTTAAAGTTACCATTCTTTGGGAATAGAGCTGTGAATGAGTAACATTTCACCTTAAGTATTTTTTTTTCTTTTTTCTAATCAAGGGATAGTTGATGTACAATATTATATGTTTCAGGTGTACAACATAGTGATTCATAATTTTTTAAGTTTATAGTCCATTTACAGTTATTATAAAAGACTGACTATTCTCCCTGTGTTGTACAATACATCCTTGTAGCTCATTTTATACATAATAGTTTGTACCTCTTAATGCTCTACCTCTGTATTGCCCCTCTCCTCACCCCTCTCCCCAATGGTAATGAATAGTTTGTTCTCTGTAACTGTGAATCTGTTTCTTTTTTTGTTATATTCATTAGTTTGTTTTATTTTTTAGATTCCACATATAAATGATATCATTTAGAATTTGTCTTTCTCTGTCTGACTTATTTCACTGAGCATAATACCCTCAACGTCTGTAAGTATTGTTGTACATGGCAAAATTTCATCCCTTTTTATGGCTGAATAGTAGTCCATTGTGTGTATATGTATATGTGTGTGTATGTATATATATATATCACATACTCTTAATCTATTTATTTGTTGATGGCCACTTAGTTTGCTTCCATATCTTGGCAATTGTGAACAATGCTGCTACAAATGTTGAAGTGCATGTTATTTTTTCTAATTAGCATTTTTGTTTTTTGCTGGATATATAGCCAGGAGTAGAATTGCTTGGTCATATGGTAGTTCTATTTTTCTGTAGTTTTCTGAGAAACCTCCATACCATTTTCCACAGAGGCTGCACCAATTTACATTCCTACCAACAGTGTATGAGGGTTCCTTTTCTCCCACATTCTTGCTAACGTTTGTTATTTGTGTTCTTTTTGGTGATAGCCATTCTGTGTGTGTGAGGTGACATCATTGTAGTTTTAATTTTCATTTCTCTGATGATTAGCTATATTGAGCATATTTTCATGTGCCTTTTGGCCATCTGTATACCTTCTTTGGAAAAATGTCTATTCAGGTTTTCTGCCCAAGTTTTTATTGGGTTGTTTTTTTTTCCTGATGTTGAGTTGTATGAGCTGTTTGTATATTTTGAATTTTAACCCCTTACCAGTCATATCATTTGCAAATATTTTATCCGATTCAGTAGCTTATCTTTTCATTTTTTTGATGGTTTCCTTTGCTGTGCAAAAGTTCTTAAGTTTAATTAGATCCCATTTATTCATTTTTGCTTTTATTTCCTTTGCTTTAGGAGACAGGACCCCTCCCCCCCATTGCTGCAATTTATGTTAAAGAGTGTTCCTCCCATGTTTTCTTCTAGGAGTCTTATGGTTTCCAGTCTTACATTTAAGTCTTTAAGAGCCATTTTGAGTTTATTTTTGTGTATGGAGTGAGGGAGTGTTCTAACTTCATTGATTTGCGTGCTGCTGTCCAGTTTTCCCAGTGGTTTCCAGCACCACTTATTGAAGAGACTGTCTTTTCTCCATTGTATATTTTTGCATTCTTTGTCATAGATTAACTGACTATATGTATGAAGGCTTATTTCTGGGCTCTCTACACTGTTCCACTGATCTGTGTGTCTGTTTTTGTGTCAGTCCACACTGTTTTGATTACTGTAGCTTTGTAGTTCAGTCTGAAGTCAGAGAGCGTGATTTCCCCAGGTGTGTTCTTCTTTTCTAAGATTGTATTGGCTATTTGAGGTCTTCTGTTTTTTCATACAAATTTTTAAAATTACTTGTTCTAGTTCTGTGAAACATGCTGTTTTGCATTTTTAATAACATCATTTATAATGTTTATAAATGTATAAATAATAGTTTATAATTTAACCAACCAAATATGCATTCCTAGACCTAACAATTATGTCTTACCCATTTGAAAAATTGTGATATATCTTTTAATTTACAGATTTACCCTCCTGTCCTTTTCTAGTCATATGATTAATTTTTGAAGATTCTGGGCCATTTGGTTTATAGAATTCTCCACAATTTGAATTTTGCTGCTTTTGTGCTCGTGGGTCAACATTTCCCTTGAAGAATGCTTTCTTTTGAAGTCCAGTGTATGCCACCCTAGCCCTCCCTTTCTCAGTCCTCTTAGCTAAGTTACATTTCCTAATCTGACCTTAAAATTCTAGAAACAACCATAAAGTCATTTTATCTATTAGCCTTTTTATTATTAGGCAATAAAACGTTTTGTTAAGCCTCTCCTATTTAGCTCCTCAATTCTTTCATTAACATCATTAAGCATTATAATGAGTTGGTTGAAAATTGATGCTCTCACTAATTATTTGAAATACTAGTAATTTGAGGGCATCATGGGGCAGCTTTATAAAAATTTATATTTTAAGCCCTCTTTTGACCTATATTCAAAAATTTTCATACTTTCTACTGTTTTTTGATTGCTTAATTTTCAGGCAATTATTTCTTGTCTTTACTGTTAGTATTAGTAAAATGTAGGAGTGCATTAAATGTTTAGAAATTGTATAGTTTGAAAAATATAAATGCTAAGTTACTTAAATTATAGTTTACAGAATAGGTAAGAGTCCTTTTTGTTAAAAATAAGAATTCATTTATACATATGGAACTGGAAGAATATCTACATGGGGATTAAAAGTAGTTAGTGGTGTATGATTGGCTGGATAATGGATTTTTTTCCTTAAGTTCTTTGGCTTATCTGTATTTTCTACGGTGAGTCTGCATTGCTTCTGACAGAAAATGGTTTTAATTTTTTTTTTCATTTAATCTTAAACGTTTTTGTCATTCATTCTAGGCCAGGCTTTCCAGCTATATTCTTATGGTTTTGCTTTTATATGGTTACACAGGCATGAATGTCAGTTCTATTGTTCAAATGAATCCTTACATTGGAATCTAAATGTGTTCTTGTTAATCCTCTGTTGCTAAATACTCAGGTTGTTTGAACATTTTTTTTTTTTATCACAAATAAGATACAGGAAAAAAAAATAACTGGCTGAAAATTTAAAATATAGAAGCAAAAAAAAAAAAAAAAAAAGGGAGAACTCTACTAGTCTGCAAAAGGATTAACAATGTTTTAAGTTTTATTTAATAGAGAGTTGAAAATTTACCGAGGAGTGCATGAGGATTACCCATCCCTAGAAATCCAGTGACTGGAAATATTTATTTATTTTTTGATAAATCATTGTATTGACCAATTTGCATTTTTGTTTTACTTTTATATACATTTTTATTGACGTACAGTCAGTTTACAATGTTGTGTCAGTTTCTGGTGTGCAGCACAGTGCTTCAGCCATACATGAACATACATATGCTTGTTTTCATATTCTTTTTCTTGACCAATTTTGCATTTGGTAAAGCTGCTGTTGGCAAAACAGTAGGCTGCTGTCTGGGTTGTGAGAGGGAAGGACAGGGTTTGAGCTTTGATCTTGAACTAGACCAAGGCTAGTTTCTGGCTCACAGAGCAGCAAGGCCCCTTTCTGAACATCGGTTCACTTCCCAGTATGGTGGAGGTAAGAAATAACACTGCTTACCTCAGGGGGTTTGGTGAGAACAATGGGAAGTACCTAGCACATTGAAAATACGTATTTCCTACCTTCCTCCCTCAATAAATATTTATCACATTGAATTATAGGGATAAATATGGATGGAATTCTATGGGGAGTATGTTTTAAAATAAGACTTGGTTTAAATACATTTTCCAAACCATATAGCAAATGCACTCTAATGTGAGAAAAGTAGACCTTTGGCTTTTATCCCCCCTAATAGGGTAATTGGGAAAGGACAGTGATGTTCAAGGTTCTTGCTGCTCAGAACTGAAACAGCACAGGCAGAGACTGTAATGGAGAAATATAGCATAGGAGAGAGAGAGAGGGATTTTTACCTTTTTTTTTTTTTTTTAGTTGGATTGTAAAATGGTGTAACTGCTATGAAAAACAGTACAGAGGTTCCTCAGAAAATGGAAAATGAAACTACCATATAGCTACCAGTTACTCCACTTCTGGATAAATATGCCAAATAATTTGAAACAGGGTCTTAAAGAGAAGAGTGCTGGCTTATAGCAGCTCTGTTCATAATAGCCAAGAAGTGGAAGCAACCCACATGCCCATCAGTGGATGAATATATGTACTAAATATGGTACATACATAGAATGGAATGTTATTTAGCCTTAAAAATGATAGAAATCTGTCACATGCTGCAAGATATATATGAATCTTAAGGACATTATGCTAAGTGAAAGAAACCAGTCATAAAAAGACAAATACTGTATAATTCCACTCATATGAAGTAGAAAGTAGAATGGTGGTTATCAGGGACAGAGGGTTAGAGGAGTGAGAAGTATTTAACGGGTACAGAGTTTCAGTGTTTCAGTTCTGCAAGATCAAAAAGTCCTGGAGATCTGTATCACATCAGTGTGAATACACTTAACACAGTGAACTCTATACTTAAAAATGGTTATGATGGTAAATTTTATGTTGTGTGTGTTTTTTTTTTTACCACAATAAAGAAGAATTCCCAATTTAAAAATAAATAAACACGCAAACAAAAATACTTTCAAGGATAGAAAAATGTGTAAGATAATTTAAAAATTTACTTGCCTGCCTGAGAAAGTTTGACCTTCTGTGTGTATCTTGACATTGCCACGGTGAGCACTGAATACTATTGTAACACTTCTCAGAAGTCGAGATGCGTCCATCTGTCTCTTGGTCCCTTCACTGAATGATGTCAGATTGCTGTTCTTGAATTCTTGTATCTTCTTCTGTCCTGACTGTCCCCTTCATCATGATTTCCCATGAGTGTCAGCTGTATTTTCTTTCTCCTAATAAATCCTAGTAGCATTTTAAGTCACTATTTGCCACACTTACTCCAGTTGCTTGGTTATCACCTCATCTTGGTTTTTTGGCTCACAGAAGTTTGGAATTGTCCATGATCCAAGGTAGATTGCCCCTGAATGAGGTCGGAAGAGGTCTACAAGCAGAGGTGATCAGTATCTGCTCCCTTGCCATTGTTCTATTTATTTTGCATTCCTCTCTATTCTTGTGTACATTCTGGATGGTGGACCTTGCCAGATAAGGAGCTTCCATACAAAGTGTGTGTAAATGCAAACATATTTCTATGTACACATATGCATGAATAATTACAGCTCATGTTTACAATTGGAAGAAACCAATAACATTTTATTGCTCAAGAGATACACATGTAAACGGAGGTGGCAGGTAAGTCCCAGTTTAAGGGAGAGTTACAGCTTTCTACTCACCAAACTGCACTGGGAGTATGATTCATCCCTGACCCTCATGGAAAGGACGGTTCCAGCATGTTCTCTCCCTCCTTGCTCTGTTTCCATTACTCCCATCAGCTGCACCACTAAGAGGTCCACAGTACAGCTGACAGGAGGCCGAGCAACTGTGCTTCCCTCTTTTTTACATTGTGCATGATTCTTTTAAGAGCTTTATTGAGGTACGATTTCCACATCATAAAACTCACCTGTTTGTGCAGTTCAGTTTTTAGTAAATTTTACGAGTTGTGCAACCGTCACCACAATCCAACTTTAGATCATTTCTGTGGATGTGATATTTCAAAAAACCATTACTGTGCTTTTCTTCTGCTACTTCTGAGTACCTGCTCTTCTCTGCAAGTAGATGTCTGCCTGAGACAGAGTATGATCTTTACAGGTAGAATGCAAAGGGCAAGACAGTTGCTGATTGGATTACTATGGTCAAAATGAGGGTCTCAGAGCAAAACAATAGTTTTGCAAAACAGGCTATTGCCCGGAGACAGGACTTTCTAAATTCTTTTAATTCCCCTTGAACTAGACCTCAAAGACAAAATCATGGAGTTTTGTCCATAGTACAGAGAAGAGTCCCTTTTGCACCTTTAAAGGGTATCCATCAAGCTAGGGTCAAAAAAGAGAATATTTAATTTAAAAAAAAGTCACTGAAAAATCTCCACTCAAGACATGAAGGGATAAGGGGGCCAGAAAAAGAGACTGAAGCAAGATAGGCCAGTACTGACAGACTTATTACTTGAGATCGAAGCCAAGGACCCTGGAGGGGCAGTAAATCATTTATGTATATGGTAATTTAATGGGAACACTGAAGGTAAAAACAGAGATCTTTACCATCTTCTCTCAGAGGAGGCCACCTGGCAGCCTCTTCAAAGTAAAAGAGTGATGGCTCCCTGAAGATGATGGATGAAGGGATGGAGGCTGGATTTAGCTCTCCAGGAGGTGGAGGTGACTCAGAGAGACCCTCTTGTCCTCAGAGGAAGGTAGTTGGATGGAGTACCCTTGGTCCTCCCAAGGGTCTGTCTCTTATGAGAACAAAGCAGAAACAGTGGGATAGACCTGCTCTGTTAAGGAGCTGGTGAAGGACAGGGTATAATCCCAGAGGGGTCTGCATTATTACCAACAGCCAAGGTGAGGCCAATTCAGGAAAAACGGATGTGGGGCTTGAGGAGGGCTGTGTCCCAGGTCTCGGCTGAGTCCCTGGGACACCCCGCCAAGTGTGGGTCCTTGGCTTTACGCAGGAAAGAATTTAAGAGTGAGCCACAGTTGAGTAAAGGTAGATTTATTTAGAGAGATACATACTGCACAGAGTGTAGGCTATTTCAGAAAGCTAGAGAAAGGCCATGAAATGTCAGGGTTGGGTGCTCAGGTTAAAGCAAAAGTAGATGCACACCCCATAGACAGAGTGTGGGCCGCCTCACCCAGAAGGGAGAGCGGCCCTGAGGTGTGGGGTTGTTAGTTTTTATGGGCGGTAGCTTCAGATGCTAACAAGTGGGAGGATTATTCCAGCTACTTTGGGAAGGGGGCTGGGGTTCCCAGGAATTGGGCCACCACCCACTTTTTGACCTTTTATGGTCAGCCTGGGAACTGCCGTGGCACATCAGGATGCCATTTACCACGGTAATATAGTGCAATGAGCATATAATGACGCTCCAGGTCTACTAGAAGTCAAATCTCCCACCGTCCTGAGCCTCAAGGTCTACTGGGAGTTGACTCTTCCACCATCCTGGTGTTAACTGCTGGGTCATTCCTTGAATGACTGTGCCCTGCCCGCTTCCCTCCTGTCTCAGGGCCGCCTTGGGCAGGGAGCATCCGCAGTATCTGACCAAGATGAGAGAGAGGAGCCCACGATTATGCCTCAGCCATGACTGCCAGAGGGGAAGGGAGTGAAGCTGTAGGCCAGTGAGATTACCCAGAGACAAGGGTGCCAGGGTCCCTGCCCCTCCTCCGTCCTGAAGTGGAGTATCACCTGCTTTCCTCCCTGTGCAGCCAGAAGCCATCAGGAGGACGATTAGGAGAGAGGGCAGTGAAGATCTGAGAGACCAAGCATTTTTCCTGAGCATTGTAAACCTGAGCGCTGCCTCACGGGGCTGTTTAATTTACTGCATCTGACCAAATTTTAACCAGATTGGACTAAATAGATTGTGTTACCTCCTTCCATCAGTGGAGACTCCTGGGGAGCATAAGATTGATTAGAGACCCTGAATAAAGACACAAGCAGACCTTTTTTATTTACTTTGCTTTACTGCGCTTCCCTGATACTGTGCTTTTTACAAATAGGTTTGTGGCAACCCTGTGTTGAGCAAGTCTATTGGTGCCACTTTTCCAAAAGCGTTTGCTCACGTTGTGACTCTGTGTCACATTTTGGTAACTGTCACAGTATTTCAGACTTTCCCATGATGATTCTCATATTTCTATGGTGATCTGTGCTCTTGGACGTTACTGTTGTCATTGTCTTGGGCACCGTTACTGTTGTCATTGTCTTGGGGCACCATGAACCATGCCCATACAAGACGGCAGCCTGAATCTATGAGTGTGTGTGTGTGCTGACTGCTCCCTGGACCAGCCGTTCCCCCATTTTCCTCCCTCTCCTTGGGCTTCCCTATTCCCTGAGACACAGCAACACTGAAATTAGGCCAATTCATAACCCTTCAAAGGCCACCATGCATTCAAGGGAAAGGAGGAGTCTCATGTCTCTCACTTTAAATCAAAAGCTAAGAAAGAGTGAGCTTAGTGAGGAAGTCGTGCCGAAAGCCGAGATAAGTTGAAATCTGGGTCTCTTGCACCCAACAGTTAGCCAAGTTGTGAATGTAAAGGAAAAGTTCTTGAGGGACATTAAAAGTGCTACTCAGTGAACACGTGAATGACAAGAAAGAGACGCAGTCTTTTTGCTGATAGTTGGAGTGGTCTGGATAGAAGATCAAGTCAGACACAACATTCCCTGAAGCCCACGCCTAATCCAGAGCCGGGTCCTAACTCTCTGCAATTCTGGGAAGGTTGAGAGAGGTGAGGAGGCTGCAGAAGAAAGTCTGAAGCCAGCAGAAGTTGGTTCACGAGGTTTAAGGAAAGAAGCCGTCCCCATAGCATCCAGGTTCAAGGAGAAGCAGCAAGTGCTGATGTAGGAGCTGCGGCTAGTTTTGCAGAAGATCTGGCTCAGGTCATTCATGAAGGCGGCTCCACTGAACAACACAGCGTCATTTAACCAGAGAGGTTAAACCACTACTTGGCAGCCACAGAACCATGTAGGGTTAGAATGGGTGCTAGGAGCCCCTTGTTCCAAATTCCACAGTGTTCTTTCTGCGCACATTGTCAGAGCAGATAATTAAATGCAAGAAATCAACCCTGCAAAATACTGATTAAGTCAGAGCTGGATTTATATTTGTTTCCACCAGCATCTGTGGTATCTTGGTGCAGGGCTAGTGATTTCAGCGTCCAAGAGCTTCCTAGTGGGAAATACTGCAGAGCAACTATCTAAATCACTTGATGTCAGCAAGCTGTTATTAAATATTAAAATCTGTTTTGGTGATTTAGCTGCAGCATTGACGAATCTCACACTTCCACACTCCCTTTTCTGTCTCTTAAATATATTACTAAATCCTCCCTTTGTTTAAGTTTCCTAGCTGATAAGACTGTTCCCAGTTCAGCACTCTGGATGCTGTGCTGTTTGATCTCCTAATACTTTGCATCGACTTACAAAATCAATACAGACTTAGTTGGTATTTTATGACCTATCTTATCTGTTCTTTCAGATGCTATGTGGGGAAAAAAAATACATCCAGGGAACATATTTTCTGCATACGCGTTTTCCTCATGGTATATTCTGCTGTGCCATCGGCTCAGCTTTATTTCAGGACCTAATTTGTATGAAGCAGTGATAGAGGAGAAAGGAAATCTATGAAAAATTGAATTTCCTAGTATTTGTCAGTAGTCTTATTTTTCAAGTTGATGGCACAACAAAAGAGAATTTTCGAAAGTAATTGTGGAACACTACATATGATGACAGTTTTGCCCGAAAGTGTTCAATACAGTATGTCAGCGTAGCAGTTAATTGTTCTTTTATTGTTTCACCTGTGTTAGTCCAGTCTCCCTGGCGAGAGGGGCTGCCTGGTTTAGCGGAGAGAGAAGAGATGTTGCAATCGATCACCGTTTAAATATCAGCTCTGCTGTTTGCTAGACCAGCTGTGTGACCTCCATTAAGTTAATTAACCTCTTTGATCCTCATTTCCATATCTGTAGAATTGGGCATGCTACTTGCCTCATAATGTGTTATGAAGATTTGCACAAAGACATGTAAGTACCTAGCCCAGTGTTTGTCTGGGCCACAGGCACTTAAAAAAATGGCAGCCACTCGTTTTGATTTGTTTTTTCCAGAAACAGATCGCGAGTCAAGGATAGGTGGTACCTTTGGAAGGTGGTCCCAGGGAGGCAGAGAATAGTTTACAAAGCAAGGTCGCACGGTGGGTGGCTACAGCTTACTTCCGCTGGGTGGGTAGGGTGTTGATGAAGAACACACAGCTCGGAGTTACCGTATGAAGGACAAGAGGGCTGGAGGTGTACACACCGATTTCTGTCAGTTGTTGGCTAAGTGATGCTGACACGGGTATTCACTTTTCAGAGCATCAGGTCTGCCATGCAAGTGGGCAGAATAGAAAGGCCGCAGGCAAAGAGGTGAAGGTGCTAGCACTTGGAAATCAGAGAGCTTGCGCATGGACAAGACCCCGGAAGGACCCCCCACCCTACTTTTGTTAACTAAGATTACATTTCCTTACTGGAGAACTTTTGTTTTCCTAGGTCTCCATCGCGTGGTGGGCTGAAGCCGCCTTGTATCAGCTCATGGAAGAGTGTCAAATATTCAGAAATCTTGTAAACCAATCTGTAAACTATTGATACCTTGAAATTAGCTTGATGGGATTCTGCATACCATAGAAGTAGGCGAATGCTATCAGTCGGGGTCTTTTTCTCTTCAGAAACAATTTCAGCAGCACACCACTGTCCCCATCCCTTGTCTCCCAGTAGATGGAACATAGGAATCACATGCACAGGCTCGGGAATCAGATAGATCTGAGGTCAAATCTGAGCTCTGACATCTTTTAGCTGTGAAGCCCTGGGAAAGTGACCTAACTTCTCTGAGCCTCAGCGTCCTTGTCTGTGAAATGAGGATGTCTATAACCTGAACAGCTGTGATGAAGATTAAATGTAAAGACATGTTGTGAGTAAGGAGCACTGTGGAATAAGGACTTCATTATTGGAATGAACCCTTACACGATTGTGGGAGGAGCTGTGAAAGCAAAATTCCACAAGGGGAAGTTAGAAGTCAGAGAAAAGTCACTCACCAGCCCTGCTGAAGCTCTGCCGAGAGTGGATATGAGAGAGCTTGTCTGGAAATCCGTGAGTGCAGGCATACACAGCTGCCAGTGTGACTGTGAAAGGACCTGGCGGAAGAACGCTGCTTCTCTATGCAGCTGCCCTCTCTGGGGATCAAGAACCACGTGTACAGATGAGAGAAGAGACTGAGGCCAAGCTGCAAAGTACTAGCATGTACCCATCACTGTGTCCTACCTCCAAGACTGTCAGCAAGGGTGCTTCTTCACTTCTGCCAGAGAGCAGAGCCAAGAGCCACAGAGAATACTGGGCTAGGGAGCCACCCCAGAGGGCAGAATCAGACCCCCTTCAATACATGCAGCGTGCGCCTTGTTAGATTTCAGAACTGCTCCGGGTCAGTGCCTGGCCCTGTGCCCTCAGTCTTTCCGGGGCAAGTTGGTGGCAGTTATCCCGACCTTCACACTATTGTGTGTTGTGTGTGGTGTCGGATAACTTGTGTTTTAGTTTATGGGTTCCCTGGACCAAGAACAGCTGCAACTGAGCAGCCCTGTCTGCCTGTGGGCCTGAAACAAATAATGAGATCCCAGAATCCAAGTCTGTTCTATAATGGGATAAGATTTGGGAGGTCCTGGGAAAGGAATGAGCATATTTTGTGGACGGGAGGAATGAGAGTAATTTGTGGTCAGAGGGTAGACTCTGATGGGTTGCAAAGATGGCTGCAAATCCCTTCCTTCCTAGGATGCGTACCACTTTGCAACGTGACGTTGCCTTCTGCCCGCAAGAGGTGAGCTTTGTTCCTAGATCAGTAAGTACAATTTTCCTTGTGCCTTGTTTTGACCAACAGAGCAAAAGTTAAAAAAAAAAAAGATGTGACATCCAGTCCAAGATCTTTCAAGAAGCTTTGTGGCTTTTGCCTTCACTGTCTTTGAACCTGCTGTCACCTGCTAAAGAAGGCCAGTCTAATCTCTTGGATAATGAAAGCTTGCAAGGAGAGTGCAGACCAGCTATCTCATCTTCCCACTCTGAGCTCAGCTCCAAGCCGACACACAAGTCGTACTACGTTTTGGGGTCATTTGTTGCACAACTATAGATAATTTATACACCCTCCCAATAAATTATTTTTCTGCTTAACTTCACCAGAGAGGGTCTTAGTCTTTTGTATCTTCACAGGGTTGTTGTGTGGGTTAAATGTACTACTGTTGGTAAAGGACTTATCAAAACCTGGCACGTAGCAAGTGCTAAATAAATGGTGGTTGTTATTATGTGAAATTGGTTCTCAATGCTTATGAGAGTATCATGTGGACAGCCCTTAGAGGACCTGATAGACCTACGAAAGGGGGTACACAAGCATCAAACAGTCTGTGTGCCACTAAATCACAGTTCCCTCAAATTCAAAATGAGGACATTTCCTAAACTATCTGTATGTGCCTGTCAGGCTCAAAGATCCCTTGATCCTACACAAAATTGGCCAAAAACCAACCTTGGCACATCTTATAGATGGAGCCAAACTCATGCTTCGTTGGGTCTCAGCTGTGGAATAGCCCCTGCCAATGCCTTTACAGTTGATTTTGCAGCGTTCTGTGAGCGCCTCATTTATCAGCAGAAGAGTAGCAATGAGATGTGTGGGTGTCCCCGGAGCTCCTGCATCTGCCACACCAGGGGCACTATCTATAATGTAGTTTATGTGACTGTGTTGGCTTCCAGGTAGGTTAGCATTTTTGGAATATTTGCTTTGATTGTATACGGAGGGGAGGCTGTTTCTGTGCGACATAACGGATGAGGAGGAAGATGCTGGTGGTGGCCTCACCTTCTTCTCAGCATTACTGAGCAATTCATCCCTGAATCCAGATTTGCATTCCCTACTTAGCAATGGGTATGCCCTGCAAGGAAGAGTCCTCCCTCCTTAGAAGGTGGTGTAGACCCTCTGTTTCCACTTAAAGATGCTCCTTAGAGAAGTCTTCTTGCCATTCTAAGCAGCTTCTCAGTACAGTCTTTCCAGTCTCATGTGATAAACTCCACAAAGGGGTTTTGGGAAGCGTAGTCCTCTGCACTAGAGGGTGGCCACGTGCGAATGTCACAGCACGAGTGTTGAACCACTAAGGAGCCGAGAGTCATTGCCCTCTACTGACCTAGAGACCTAGAGGGTGAGCCCAGGCCAGGAGGCAGAACCCTGGGCACAGATGAGCATCCCATCAGAGTTAATCAACAGATCATGCAAACGAGGCACCCATTTATAGCATTTATTTAAATCCTCATTTAAATTGCTGGTTAAATGGAATCATTTAAAATCCCAAAGTCAACACTTGGCAAATTGGTTTTAAAACTTTATGCTAAATTGTAGCACATTGCAATTTAATACATCATTCCAAGATAATTGCTTATTGCTTTAGGAGTACAAAATATGCGTCCGAATAGTTCGGAGCGGTTGTTAAGACACAAGAAGCAAATATGTTCTTATTTGCCTTCTTTGGGAAAAAGGTAGAATGTGGTCATGATGAACATGATGTCTGAGTGCAGGCTGTCCGGCTTTGAATTCTAGCTCTGCCATCTCTCTAGCCTCAGTCTTCCTATCTGTAAAATGGAGTTAATAAAGATGATTTCTGAGAATTAAATGAAGGAATCCTTATAAGTTACCTAGCTCAGTACCTGCAAATTTCCAACAGTTGTTAACAATTATTATTTTCTAAGTACAATTATATTTTTGTTCCCTTTCTGCCATACTATTATTAGAAAAGACAAAATTGCACAAGCAGCTGGCATTATATATATACATATATTTTATATATATATTTATTTATATATATATTTATTTTATATATATGTATATTTTTTTGGCAATGCTATTCTAGATTCTTTGTTAAGACAGTACTCTACCCATTGGTAACAAATATCCTGACTTGGACTTAAGCAGCATATTTTTAAAAAGAGAAAAAAATAACAGTATTCTCTGAGAGTAACTTGGATGACCTCCAAGTTTTGGAGAATAATAAAAATAGATGCGAAACTCTTAAGGTCCAGAGAATATACTTACTAAGCTGTGTCTAATTGGTTTTAACTTTCCTTAGTTGGAAATGTCTACAGAAACCGTATTCGGAATATTAGTTATGGTTCTTTGGTTTCACAGAACACGGAATGACTTGTGCTCACTTACTGGGGGAGTTTATTGGAAGGATTTTAGAGAACTCACAGAACTGGAGTTGGATAAGACAGGAGCCAAGGCAACTGGAGATCTGGAAGATTCAGGACTTGGAGATACCTTAACTGACAGTACTGCCAAGACTGCATCCTGAGTGGGGAGAATGGTTCCAGCTGGAATGCTGGTTAGACCGAAAAGTCCCCAAGCAAACAAGCAGACTCAAAGTGGGCACTCTCCCTACTCAGGCTTAAATCTCAGAAAACACAGGCGTCACTGATAAAGCAACAAGTCTCATCTAATGTTTCATAAGTATATGTAGTGGGAAGCGAGATGAAGAGTCAGGGAGGGTACAGGGTCAAGATGGCAGAGGGGGAAATGCCAATAGGAACTGTGACTACTGGGTGGTGAGGGGGCGGGCAGTTGCTGATGAAGAGGGCAAGACTCAGGGAGTGCAGCTCCTGGGAACACGTGGCACCCTGTGCAGTGGCTCCTGCTGAGCCCAGTGAAAGCACATGGTCCACAGCCATGTTCCCCAGCCTGGGGGTGAAATTTACTACCTGGCTATGCCAATCACGTTTTCTCAGGGAGCCTGGCTGCATGCAAGTCCTTGTAAGCTGAAGCTGTACCCATCAAAGTTCATAAAGTGTAGAGAGGAGATGGTGGGTGGGGGTGCTTTTGAGACCTGCCCATCAGCTTGACAAGCTAAGACATACAGTATCGGCCTATAGAGCTTGTCAAGTAATGTTTTCTCAAGCAACAGGAGTAGATGTCTTGGGAAATCTTACTCTTCTGAAAATATCAGAAGGTTACCCAATTTCTGGCCTGGTGCCCGGTGAAAGGAAAACATTTTTGTTTTTTTTTAATTAAATTAAAATTAAAATAAAATTAAAATTAATTAAAATTAAAAATAAATACATTAAAAATTAAATTTAAAGAAGTAAATAGGATTTACAGTGCACCATACACTTATTAGCCATTGGCAGGGCACTGACAGCTATTTTTTGAGCTTAGAAGAGATACCTGACTTAGAAAACTCCAGAACAGACAGATGTCTTAGCAAACTTTTTTTTTCCCAGCTCTATTTTTCTGCCCCTCCCCCTCGGCTCCCTAGAGATTCTCTTTCAAGACTTTTAGCAACTTGAGAACAGAGACTCTGTGTTGTTTATTTCTATATCCCCAGGCATCAGGCTGGGTGCTTGGCACACAGTAGGCTCTTACTAATTTATTAATACATACCATCATCTTTCCCCATGTTTTGTTTCTCATCCCCATCTTGGACTGGCCTGCTGGGCTCTCCAGGTCCTGACCTTCAGATGTCCCTGGATCCCCAGGGTCTTTGGCACATGTTTTCCGATGAGTTCCTTGGCCTCCCAGCCGGATGCCTGGATCCACTCCTGATCCCTGTTCCTCTTTCTGTCCTCTGGAAGCAAGCACTGTTTCCCTAGTGCTGGTTTGCTCTTAACAAGGAAAGACTCTCGTGTGGGAAGCTTGGCTCATACTGGCAGACTTCCTGACCAAGACCTAAGGCTATTCATTCTCACCTTCTACCTGAGCCAACACTGTAACATGGGCGCTGGAAGAGGTTCACATTGATTGCAGCCACAGTCGTCCCCACTTCCTGCGTTCTTTGCTCTGCTCTGGCACTGGGCTCTGGAGCTCCAGGCACTGCCACATTCAACCCTTCCAGTGGCTCAATGCGCAGTAGGCAAGGCTGTTCTCTCCACTTGCCGGATAAGAAATCTGGACCACATGGAGGTTCAGTAACATGGGTAAGATCACAGCTGCACAGTTAGAACTGGGGCCAGAATCCTGCCTGGTTTCCAAGCTTAAGCTTTGAAATCAACCGCGGTGCTAATGGAAGCCTTATTAATGGCATCATGGTGACCAGAGAACGGGAAATACAAAGTCATTATATTTAGACCTGGTGAGACCACACCTGTGCTATGCCTCATTTATCAGATGGAAATAAACTGACCAGGACTACCTACCAGGGGCCATCAGATCCATGAACGACATGGAAGCAGTTTTAACTGGCAAAATAAGAGATTTACGTGAGAACTGATAAAGCTGTCTTCACATGTTTGGTCCGATATACCTGTCTACTGTAAAAGCCTGAGAAATGACACAAATGCACATTTGGAGTCACTGGAATGTGCATTCCAGCTGTCTGTCAGCGGAGTTGCCACCTAAAGAAGTGATGAGGTTTCATACAATTATTTTTATCATTTATTACTGCAGATATTTAAAGAGAATGCAAGTCTTCTAATTCAGAAGTCTTCTCTGATACCTCAACTTTTTCTTTAACCCTACGCCTTAACCCTGAATGTCTACATTGTTCACATTCAAAACATTTTGGTGGTGTCCTGATCACAAGTCTCGACACCCACTATCTTCTATTGAGGCTCCCAGTTACCCAAGTCTATTCATCTTGCTGTCACTATTAACTCCCTAATGCTGCTTTGAATAACAAAGCTGCCCATCAAGCAGAGTCTTGTTGCTGCTTAATAGAACTTCAATGTATTATTTACCCCCGTTTCACTACTTACCAGCTCTGTGACCTTGGCCAAACTAATTAAATCCTCTGTGTCTCAGCTTTTTCAACTATAAAACTGAGTAACTAACTGGAAATTTTTGTAACAATTAAATTTGTCAAGTCTGTAAAGTTTGTAGAGCAGAGCCTGGCCCCCAGTAAGCACTCTGTACGTGTCTTGTACTCTTGTAAATTTTCAGCACTTAACTCCCCAAAGAGACTTTGAGGACCTCTAGGAGATGATTCAGGTTTCTGTCTTTAGCCCCCAGCCTGGTGTGTGGCACATGGAAGGTGACTAATACATGTTTGTCGAAATGAATGCGTAATTATTCAGGGATGAGAGAGAAGCCAGACAATGGAAGATGTTAGATTTTGGAAGGATCTTAGAGGTCAACCAGAGCAGTGGTTCCCACACCCACCTGCATGTTAGTAAACTTCAGTACTAGTATATTTATATCTAGCAAGTGGTAAATAGATATAGTTAGATATAGAAACAGTAAACCTAGTAAATGATAGATATTAGATACAGCTGTCAGTCCTGAAATATATCATATCTATCAGTACTGAAACAGACTAATTAGGGTGCAGCCAACCCAGCACTTTCCTGAGATCATCTCCTACTTTATAATCAGGAAACTGAGGCACAGAGATGATGGGTTATTCCAGGATCAGAGACCCTGAGAGTGACCAACTGAGATGAGAACTCAGCTCTCCTGATGTCTGGGCCGCTGGGTTGTAGAGAGAATTTTTGGATTGTATGAAAGGGTGGGATAAGATGACTCTCCAAGATAACTACACAGTCAGCCAGTCCATCTTCAAAGAGTTGTTGGGTGCAACAGTGGAAATGTTCTCTGGGATGTCCAGAACATTGAGACATGGATCCTTTCTGTGGGCATTTATAATCTGTTGCAAGCAATAAAACCTCGACACAACCACAGAGCAAGGTGGAAAGGGACAAGTCGGGAGGTCTGTGAACGGCTGCCCATCCAGTGTGGGTGGAACCGCATGACCACCGTCTTGTGTCCTGAACCTTCGCCGGGGCCACCCCTTACACTGTGGCCCCCTCTTCCCACTCTTCCACAGGGGATAACTCGCCAGCCACTTTAGAGTTCATTAATTCATTTAATCCTATGTCAGTGAAAAAGGCCATTGCTCAGCGTCTGAAAGGGCATTTGAAGCTGGATTTGTTTGTAAGCAAGGCAGAGCTATGCCTCTCTTTGAACAAAACAGAAGTTGAGTTTATATCTGGGTTTGGAAAGTACGGGGTTGAGGAATTGGTGGAAATTCAGAAGTCAGAGTGTTTATGGACCAACTAACTGGCTTCCACATTTGGAAGTGTGGTTCCTGCAGTGAGACTTGTGGATGGACTGACTTTCAGAAGTCACATGACTATGGAAAAGGACAGGAGGGGATGGAGAGAGTGGCCACCATGAGAAGAATGGTGTGGGGAGGAGAGTGTAGCCCCTCATCCATGGTGTCCTTTGATAATCCATGCCTCAAAGTCAGTTTTCCCAGTTGGCCCTGTTCCCCAGGTTCTTGGAGCTCCTACTGTCCCTTCTCTAGCCCATGAACTGTGTCCCAGGCCCATCCTTTCCCTCCCAAACTTGTCTCCTGCGCGGTCAGGTCTGGTGACCTGCGATGACATCTCAGAGACTGGAACAGCATCACTGAGTGGCTGAGGGAATCAGGAAGGACTTCTTTTATTTAAAAGCCAACAAATGTTTATCAAACGCCTACAAACTTCCAGGCAGTTCTTGGGTGTCGTGGAGCAGACACAAGCTCACGTCTCCGTAGAGCTGAGCCTCTATCGGAGAGACCTGTTTCAATAAGTGAATCAGTAAGTCTGTGCTGTATGTCGCATGGTGGTCACTGCCCTTGAGTCTAATTAAGCAGAGACAGAAGGTGGGGGAGAGAAGTGGGTGCAGGGCTTAACAGGGTCATTAGGGACCCCTCGCTGAGAAGCCGGTGTTTAAGGAAAGAGCCGCAGGATAGTGTGGAGGCCAAAGTGGGTGGCCCTTGCTGAGCTAGGAGGACACTAACAAGAGATGAGGTTTGAGATCCAAGAGGTAATGGGGAAAGGGGCTCCTTTAAAGCCTTAACGGTCATTATTAGGGCTTTGACTTTCAGTTTGTTGTGATAAGGAAGGGGTCATTGCATGGTTTTATTAACCGCCGTCAACTCTAGCAGTTAGCGTAGAAGTCCTGGGCGTGCATCCCCCGAGGATCACAGCTTGCCCTACTGTGCAGTCTCCAGACGGTCTTTTCCAAGCTGGGCAAATGTCAGGGAGGAAGAGACACATGATCACATCTGGTAATAGAAATAAAACCTCTCTTTTAAGGAAAGAGGCATATGCTATATTCAATGCTTTATAGTTTTTTAAAATAGTATTTTTTCCTGTATAATTGTTTGAATTATAGGGATTTCCATAATTGATGGCTGTGGAGAAAGAGATGATTTAAATTTCAATTTCACTCCTATTCTTGTTGCAAGTGGGTGTCTGACGTGTGTGCGCGCGCGTGTGTGTGTGTGCTTGTGCGTGTGTGTGTGTGAAAGAGAAAGAGAGAGAGACTCTAAGAAGGCTGTGAAGGGGCTGCTATTCCCCGGGCAATAAAAACCTGAAATCCTACTAATGAGATTTAAAAAAAAATCGAACTCTTTTTCTGCGTATTTAATAATAAGCCCTGTCTACTGACATAATAACCAGGGTTCGCTGAGAAATTGCCCTCTATTCCAGTTTATTTTTAGGACCTAAAATTTGGGGGGAGGAAAGTGCCTTCAGGTGTGGAGCTTCTCCATCTAAAAGCTCCAGTCTGGGGCTTCGACACTTGGCCCAAAACCGTGTTAAATACGCCTTTCAAGTGAAAGATAAGTGCAAGCAAAGGATGAAGCTAGAATTCACCCGAGCAGCTCTAGGTGGTTCACCCTCCAGGGTGAGGATAAAGGATGGGTCCTTTGCTACAGATTCCATCTTTCTCAAATTGAGGAACCTCTGTGACCTTTTCATCTGCCTTCATGGACACCATTTGAGTTTGCCAGGGTTTATAAAACCACAGAATTTTACCGAAACATTTAACTTTGCAGAGAAGACCGATGCTAAGGCATGATAAATGTTTACTGTTAGAACCCTCAGTAAGTATAAAGGAATATGCGCAAGACATACAGACTGTTGGTATATTTAAGGTAGAACGGTGAAGTATGAGTGAGACAGTGTCCTAGCTGCCGTGCTGGAAAATACTTCTAAAAGTTGTTTCTGTAAATTTCCACACTCGCCAAACACGTACCTTCTAAGGAGGGGAGAGAAGATGATTAGAAAAAGAGAATGCAATTGAATCAGAGCTGGTGGCAGATATCGGTTGAATATGTGGATTGAGTTGCCAGAATTATTTTTGTGGGGGGATATTTTGAGTTGGCAGTAACCTTTGTTCTCTGATACAGAGTTCCTCGCTGACTTTTGACCTTTAGTCGCTGACCGGGAGTACAGTCCTGAAAATGTCATGGGCCTTCCTTCTGCCCCAGCCGAAATTGCAAGTTTTAAATGTCTAAAGGCGTTCAGTACAGGTTTCCACCAACCGCCAGGCTGCTTCTGATCTCATTATATATCCGCCTTCCAGTAGAACACGGCTTAGTGGATTTACAGAGGGGCTTTCAGAGACAAGGGAGAGGGTCATTTAATCACAAGTTCACGAGGTAAAACCGAGAGAAGTGGCATGTTGCTGTCGCTGCTTCTTCCACAGGGATGACTTATTAAAAGGGAACGTATGGTGACCCTTGAGTCACAGGAGAGTGTGCGTGCATGAGAGAGACCTGGGCTTGTGAGTACAAAGATCTTTCTGTACCTGTGTCTGAAAGATGGTTGCGTGAGTGAGTCAAATGGGTTGAATTTACATTTCTTGAGCTCCTCCACCCATGCTCCCTGATGCCAAATAAGATCCTGCAGGAATGGGAAGCGGAGCACTCTTTCTTCAACCCCGTCAGGTCCTGGGACCCCATGAGAAACTGTCAGCTTCAAGGCCTCCAATATATTACAAGAAGGCGACCCTTTGGAAGCTGGGATGCCGTGCCATCTCCCGCTGGGGTTTTGCTGTGTGCTCTGCTGAGATTCTCTCACTTTGTCTTTTGTGTGCTTCCAGGAGATGCGGCTCAACAGGAGACGGGTCCAAGTAGGAAGGGTGCTGTTCTCGTGGATGGGGTCATACTGAACGGCCCCACGACAGATGTGAAAGCAGGAGAGAAATTTGTTGAAGAGGCCTGGAGGCTAATAATGGAAGAGGTGGTTTTGAAGGCTACAGACGTCAGTGAGAAGGTAAAGCTAAAAGACGATGAGAAACCCCAAGAAATGGGAAGGATGGGGTTGGTCTGTTTATCTGTATGGACAGATGTCAGGAAAATGGGAGCCGTGGTTTTGTTTCCTCTAGACCTTTGTTTCAAGGGGTCGCGCCGATACCAAAGTTTGTACTCACTCCCCTACCCCACCTCCACCTCCAGACGGCAACCAGCTTTCCTGGGAGGCTTGGCGTCCACTTTGCCAGCCCAGCATCTGTTGGGAGATTGGCTGAGATGCCAGAGTTTACCCAGATAAGGCTGTGGAGTACCAGATGAGGCTAAATGCCCTAGGTAACAGTACAGGTTTGGGGACAGAAACAGCTCAGTGGTAGAGCGCAGGCTTAGCATGCACGAGGTCTGGGTTCGATTCCCAGTCCCTCCATTAAGAAAAGCAATACTCTTAAAGATTGAAAATCACCTCATGATTTGATCTCAGTGCTTTCTAAAACACACGCTGCTTTCCATTTTCATGTGTATATTTTTTATGTTACCAGCGAAAACCAAGCAGAAGGAAGAAAAGTTTGTGAAAAGTTTAAAAATTTAAGAGAATCTTAACAAGGAACTTGTCAGGAACTTGTTTGAGCTCAGACTGGAAATCTTGGGTTGTTGAGTCTGACTTCTGACTGGTACCAATCACTGGTTCTCAGTTTCAGATCAGACTCAAATTCAGATGCAAATTGATATTGGAATGACTACGAATAAAATCTATTCTTAAGAGTACTTACCACGGGCCAGGTGGTGTTCTAAGAGCTACTCCATATGTATCTGTGTATTTAATCCATACGGACCCCTAAGATGAAGGAACTGTTTACTGTCTCCTTTTTAGAGATGAGGAAAGCCGTGTGGCACAAGAGGTCAAGTGCCTTGCCCGAGAGCACATGCTCGCAAGTGTCCGAGCTGGTGCCAGATCCGGGCAGCCTGGTTTCAGAGTCTGTGCACTTAGTTATTCCTCCGTATGTCTCTTAAAATCTCAGAATTACTCTCTATCGCAATGATCACCCTTCATATTGGAAAAGGATTCTCAGAAAATGGGTGTATAAGAGAGTTTTTTTTAATTCCTATTTTACTAGTCAGAAAAAATGTCATTTCAAAAAACAGATTTTGAATGTGAAGTGGTATTTATTCTGAAATTTTGGTACTGTGCATTTAGGAAAATTAATAGGAAAATAGATTGAAATGACCTATGGTCTTGGAATAGTTATGGTCAAGGCAAAATCACTGAAGGTATTTCCTGATTATTGTATTTACAATAGCATATTTTTGGAAGTAATTAGGTTTATTTGTTTGTTTGTTTATTTATTTAAGGTACTAGGGATTGAACCCAGGACCTCTTGCATGGTAGACAGGCACTCTACCACTGAGCTACACCCTCCCCTCAACAAAAGCATATTTTCTTGTGTTATCTGTAGTTGAGAAATATTTTGGACCTGCTTTACTTTGGAGTACACTGCTCCCCTGGAATTTTCTTTTAATTGGCCTTTATTCAGTCATTAAGTATTAACTGAGTGTTAGTCAAGAGTAAGACATTATATTCACCCCTGGGGGATATAAAGAAAAGTAAGATAAAGGCTCAGCTTTGAACAGAATTTATAATCTGATTGGAAGAACAAGTTTTTGTTGGAAATGAGAACAGGGGTTCCCAATAAGAATGTGAAAAATGCTGTGTGATTTGAGCAGACTTGGGGGATTTCATGGAGGAGTAGACCCCTTGAACTTGGATGCAGAGTATGAGGATGAAGTCAGGCTTCGATGGGCAGAGAGAAGTCAGCGCAGGCGTGGTGAAGGGAGTGGAAGGTAAATGATGGAGAGAGAGTTGGGAGAGGACAAGCTATCCGATGTAGTAAGGTACCCTTTGCCCAGAAAGAAGGGCTCACAGAGGGAGCAAATGGGAGGTAGGATAAGAAGTTAAGCTTAAGATCCTAAGTTGTCAGTGAAGCAACCCCAAGTCAGTTGCAGTATAGTAGATGAGGGGGCTCTGCGTGTGAAGTCGGGTTGAACGTCATGTTAGGACTGGGAGAGGATGGTAAGGTTGTTCCGCCCCTGACTCAGCCTACTTCCTCAGAGACCAGGATAGGTCCCCACACTTAGTGAGATGATTGCTTCCAGTGCCCTCTCTGGTAGACGCTCTTTCTCAGCCAACTTTCTTTATTTTAGTTGAATTGTAATTTACACTTAGTAAAATACACTCCTTTCAGTGTGCAGTTCTGTCAGTTTTGACAAGCCAGGTAACCATCAACACAATTAGGATCTAGAACCGTCCCATTCCACCCCCCACAAATTTCCCTGCCCCTCCCTAGTCCACCTCTCCCCTCACCTCTAGCCCCCGGCCACCACCGATCTGTTTTTTTCACCCCTGCGATTTCTGACTTTTCCAGAATGTAAGGCAGATGGGATCCCGTCACAGGTAGCCTCTGGAGTCTTGAGTCTTGCTGCTTTCTCTCAGCAAAACGCACTGGACAATGCGTCCGCGCTGGGTGGCTCCCTACTCATTCCTTTTGATTGTCTCAGCCAATTCAATTTGCTTCTGCCTGCAATGGCTCTAACCTCCGAGTCTGACTTGCACAACTTGATATTTCCTCCTGATTTCCCCAACCTCCCCCTTCCTGGGCTTCTCCCCCTGGTGACTCCCCGTCTCTCTCCTCCCCTCCACAGCTAAACTTTTTAAAGATCAGCAACACTGCCCCGCTCCCTCGATTTCCTCACCTCCCACATCCTCACGTCACACAATCTGGCCTCCCCTCCCACCTCTCCAAGTCAAACCACTCTTGCCAAGAACAACACCTCCTTGGTGATAAATGCCAGGAGCCCTTCTCAGTCTTTGTCTAATTTGGCTTCTCAGCAGGACAGACAGTGATGACCATCTTCTGCTTAAGGCACTCTTCTTCCTTGGTCTTAGTAGCACTAGACTCTTCGGGGAGGCTCCCTGCCTCTCTGGCTTGTCCTCCACCTCCAGGTGAGCACCACCCATCCCTCTGAGCTGTGCCAGCTCTGTCATGTGACAGTGGACGCCTGAAACTCTGCTCTGATCTTTCAAAGAGCTTCAGACCAACTGCTACATCCCGTTTGGATGTCCTGAAGGTGCCCTGGAGCAAATATGCTCGACACCCATCATCCCTACCTGACCCCAACCACCCTCGCCCCGTGTGCAAGCTAGAAACCTTTGGATCACCTTTGGCTTGTTCTTCCCCGCTCCTCAGTGTGCTGCTGCCTTCCAAGTCCTCGCGACTGTGCGTTTTCACCTCTCCAATTGGGCTTCGTTCCTAGAGCAGCTCCCCTCATCCAGACTACGACCTTCTCTTGCCTGCTTTATTACAGTAACCTCTTATTTCCAGTTTTACTTGGAGTCTTCATATAGCAACCAAAGCTATTGTCTAAAACCCAAATATGATCACATCATTGCTCCTGTCAGGAACAGGTCAGTGGTTTTTTTAAGAGCCGTGTTCAAACTGTACAACACGCCATGTGAAGCCTGTCCTGATCTGAGCCTTGTTGATCTCTTCATTTGTTCATTCATCCATTCACTCCCCACATCTTTGCTGAGACCCTCTTATGCAGCAGGCTCTGTGTTACTTCCTTGGGAGCAGGGAGGAAGCTGACCGACGTCTCTGCTCTCCTGGGGGGCACGTCGGACACAGCAAGTGAGTGACACAGCGTGCTGGGAGGCGACAGGTGCTATGGAAAAAAGGAGGAGGAGGAAAACCTAGGGGGCATTCCTAGAGCTGGGGAAATGCCCAGCTGGTGGTTTTGAATAAGGAGTCAGGGTCGCTGTCATGGAGAAAGGGACATTTGAGAAGAGTTTTGAATGAAGTCAGGAAGTTAGCTACGAGGGTATTTGGCAGTGAGTTGGGGGTATTCCAGGCAGAGGGCAAGGACCCCAAGGTGGGAGTGAGCCTGGTACATCTAAGGAACAGAAGGGAGGCTGAATGGTCGGGCAGAGTCAGCCAGGAGGAAGGCGGTGCCGGGGAGACGAGAGAGGAGACACCACTGGGGAAGCTGGTTGTACGGGACCATTTTAGGTCATTGGAAGGACTTGGGCCTTTTGCTTTGAAGGAAGCGAGGAGCCCCTGGAGGTGTTTGGGCGGAGAAATGACCATGGCTCAGACAGAAGACGAGCATTCTGGATTCTGGCTGCTGGGCTGATCGCAGGCTGCACGGGGCCAGGGGACGAGCAGAGAGACGAATCCGGGAGTTATTTGGGGATTCTAGCTTCACTCTGACCCTGCCTCCCTTCAAGACCCGTGTTCAAGCCACACCAAACCTCCTTGGCTCTGCAGACGGGCCGTGGGTCCCTCACATCTCAGCCTCTGCTTGTCCTGTCCTGCCACCCAGACGGCCCCTTGCATCACCCCATCCCCTGATCTCCGCTTGGCTTCTCCTCTCTTTCTTTCTGTACCAACATTGATGTCCGTTCCTCCAGGAACTCTTCCCACATTTCAGATGGGGTCCCTCATCTGTTCCAGCAACATCTACATTAGTGTCACAGCTCTTCTCACAGGAACTGTGGCTGCACGCTTAAATCTCTCTCCCACCGGTCTGGAAGCTTCATAAGGGCAGGGTCCTCACCTGTAACACTGGCTCCACACCCCACTCCAGCGACCCCTGTTAACCAGGCTGCTGTGGCATCTCCAGGTCTGTGAGTGGCGGCCTCCCGAGCAGCTGAGACAACTCCTGGATTTGGAGCCGAGAGACAGCGGAGAGCCGCACGGCCGGCTGCTGGCACTCTGCCGGGACGTCATCCGCTACAGCGTCAAAACCAGTAAGACCTCACAAGCGCTCCCTCCTACCCGTGCCTCTACCACTCCTTACGTTTTCTCGAGCATGTACTCACTTCCCCGTGAAGCTGAGCGTGACCATGTTTGTGGGATGAGAAACCTGAATCAAAACTAGGGGTTCTGATATTTTTACAAGGGTCCATCTAATCCCTGATGTGGATTTGTTCTCAAGGTCAAAGAAAAACTGGAGGTGTTAAGGGTCATATATAAATATTGTCTGCTCCTTAACCATCCGCATCCCCCATTTCTAATCCAGACCATCTCTTATGACTGCTACGTATCATTTCTCACATTGCAGCAAACTGACAAATGGCATATTGATTATAGAATCTGTTAGAGGATTATGCATCTTGATCATCCCAGAACATGCAAAAAAAAAAAAAACAAAACTGTTCAGGATGGTGTCTTTTACTATTAAACAGGGAGAGATTCATTTGGAAGGTACTGATTAACTCTTGGCTGTTGGCAAGCACCAAATTATTTTATCAAATCCAGCAGGATCAAAAAATAAAAACCTTCAGGAAGGCAGGAGAAAATGAATGCACAGCAAGTTTTTGCTGTGATAGTTTCACATCAAGGCTTAACCACTGCGATCTTTTGTAAATGCAGTAACACGATGTTAGTCTTGTGCTCAGGGACTATTCCAACTGACGGCTAATATCCTGTGCACCTAGTGAACAAGTTTCAAAAGCAGGAGAAGAACTTTCCAAGACCCGCATTTCTCAGTGTGATGTAAAGGTAATCTAGTGCTTAAGACCGTGCCGGCATTATGCTTTGTGAATTCTGACACTGAACTAAATTTAGTGGAAAGAACATAATAAAATCCCAGCTGAAAATAATTGGTTTATATTCCCTTGGGAAAGTCTGGTGTATGTATCAGAAACCCAGTTAGCATTTCAAAAGCAGAGATACATATCTCATTATTATAGTGCCTGTCAGAAGTGTAGAATGACATTTAATGCAGTAGATTTTTCAGTTTACTGGATATTTTCCATAATGTTACCATGGAAATCAATCATAAATTAACACGGAACTGAAAAAAAAAACGTATTAAAATGACTTGTAGCAATGTCTGGTTTCCTTTGCCAGATTAGAGGAAATTGGCCGTGCTTTATGTGAAAAAACATTTTCTTTTGAGACTTTTGTTTTTTGTTGAACTCCTTGTTTAAAGAGAAAAACCCCCTAAAACCAAATGCTATAGGTTGTAATGAGAGGCCACTAACTAAGATGGTTCCCAAATACCCAAACTCAGAAATAGGCCTCCTACTTCTTAGTTCTTTGTCACGCTGGGCTTCCTGCAATTGAGAATGTCAAGCCAACCGTTAGCCTGGTGTTTGGTGTGAATATTCACACCATGAAAAGCCAAGAACCTTTATAAGACCTTTTCTAGGAGGGAAAAAAATAGAAAGTTGGAACTGAAGTTTTTCGAGTCTTAAAGGCAACTGCCTTTGAAGTACATTGAATCAGAAAGTTTATGTAAGTCACTTGGTGAGTCACATCTTACTCTGTCTATGTGATGCCAGTTGCGCTATAAAAAATGGTGCAATCTGAGGAATTAAGAGGCCACTCCCTGCCAGGAGCCTGAAGTGAACCCTGTCAGTGAGTGAAATTTGTTTAAAGGTAGGGAAGTTAACAGTGATAATTTCAGAAGGTAAAGGTAGCTGCAGGCTGACATGTGGGCAAACCGCTCCAGCAATCCATTTCTCAAGGTTCTGGTTTGGGTCTGGGTTGTAGTCAAAAAGGAGCAGGCAAACCAAAGCTCTGAAGAGTGCTCAAATTTTGCCTAGGAACGTATTGTTGTTCAGTAGACAGGACTGTGAGATGGGTCTTCAACATGCTTCCCTCATGCATGATTAGATTTTGAATGCTTTTAAAAAACTGAGGTCTAATTTACATTCAAGAAAGTGGACCCATGTTAGGTCCTTTGCTCAGTGAAACTGTACATATCTGCGTGCAAGTGACCATCACCCAGATCAAGATATGGACCGCTCCTGCCCCTTCCTAATCAGTATAGCCTTGCCAAAGGGGCCCAGAATCCCACGCGCATCTCTGTAGGTCCGCTTTGCCAGACATTGAATGCCATGTAAGTGGAACCACGCGTTGTATACTCTTTTGTACCCAGCTGCTTCCGTTATCTGAGGGATTCACTTACGTTATTGCTGTATCAACAGTTTTCTTTCTCTTTTTATGGCTGTGTAGATGAATATTCTGTTTCAATTTACAGACCATCCAAGATTTTTCAACCAGTTATATGCTGGACTTGATTACTACTCTTTGGTGGCCAGATTTATGACAGAAGCATTGAATCCAAGTGTGTAAGTACATTTTACTGGGACTTTACACTGGGCGTGGACTAGAGACTTTTTTTTAAGTAGATGAAGTTTTATTTGATGAACTTCTGTTTAATGGTTTCATTTGTGCACTGTCATCATCAATAATGGGGCAGTCTGTGACACTTGGCAGTATTCAGAAAGAAGACTTGATGGTAATGGTGCTGTGGGATAGGTAAGACAGGCATTGTCACCTCCTCTTAACAGAGGACAAAAATCAATTAAGCAACTTTTCATTCATTCCTGCGTGAAAAGCCACATCTGTGCTGAGGTGCTGGAGAGGATACTGTGTGTAAAAACAAACCTTGATTTTGCCTTCAAGAAGCAAAATAATCTAGTGAGATAGAGATGTTCCATGCAAATTAATCAAAATGACCCAAAAAATTAATGTAAATTTTCATATGAAGGAGAGGTGTGTGATACTATAAATATAAATGGGACAATTTTTCCTAGCTGGGCACTCAGGGACGTTTTCTCTGAGGAAGGGACAGCTAAGAGCTGAAGAATGAGTGACAGTTAACTAGGTGAAAAGAGGAGAGCTGGGTTCCAAACAGAAGGAACAGCATGCACAAAGGCTCTGCGGCAGGAGACAGCATGACATACGCTGTGAACTGAAAGGTCAGGGTGGGGGTAGCTGGGAGAGCTACGGGGAATGTCATGGAGATAAGATAGGAGCCAGACATGCAGGACCCAATGGGCCATGTTTATGAGTCATTCTAAGTACAACAAAAAGCCACTGCACACTTCCAGGTCCCTAGGTGACATTTGCTTATTGAAAGGATCTCTGGAAATATGGAGAGTGGATTGGAGGGGACCAATTAGATGGTGTTACCTTAGTCAGGTGATTGATGATAGTAGCTTGGATTTTGACAGAAGCAGTAGGAATAGAGAGGAAAAAAATTTGTTTGGAAGGTGAAACAGAAAGGGCTGGATGATATAGTGGATCTTTGAAATGAGCACATGAAGGCTTATGAGATGATGCCTGAGTTTCCGGCTTTTATAGCTGGGTTGATGGTCATGTCACTCACTGAGATGAGAATAATCAGAAGAGGGTCCAGTTTTCAAGTATATGGTGGAAAAGGCAAGAGTGAGAATTCGGTTTTCAGTTGTGAGCACTTGAGTTTGCAGTGACTTCGCATATCCAGGAGTGTACTCTCGGAGATCTGAGAGATATATGGGCCTGGAATTCTGACATTTATATGCACGTTATAAATTTAGATGTTACTGGTAAATGATGGCGATTGCCAAGTGGACATGGATGAGATCCCTTATGTCGGGGATTCTCAACTCTCTCTGGTCTTTAGAATCAACCTAGGAACTTAAAAAGAAAAAGTATTAAGACCTGGGTCCCAACCTAGGCCAAATAAATCTGAATTTCTAAGGATGTGTCCAGGCACAGGTATGTTTTCTTAGCCCAACAAGAGATTTGAACGAGCAGGAAGGAGACACTTTGAAAAAAGACAAACCAGGAGAGAGAGAAGCACTGCCTGCAGGACAGAGTGTAGCGTGAGGACAGAAGGGGGCTTAGGACTGGGCCTTGAGGGCATCTGCTATTTAACTGGTTAGAAGGAGGAGAATCAGCCGACAGTGGAGAGAGAAGGAGGAAGCCCAACGGGAAGGCAGGGGGCCCTGGGGGCGGGTGCGACTGCCGTCGCAAGCTGTTGAGCAGTTCACCAAGACGAAGACAGAAAAGTGCCCCCTGGATTAACAACATGGATGTCATTGGCGACTTGGGGTAAAGAATTTTTGGTGGAATAACTTGAGACAATACCAGATACCAGGTTACAATAGGTGGAAGGGTTAAGTGGTAGAAAATGCAGTCAAATTATACAATTCTGTGCACCTTTTCTCGTAAGTCCTGAGATTTCTAGTTCCCATCTGGGTTCTTTTGCTGAAATATTCAGAGCTTTTTGAAGTATCAAACTGCTGCTAAGCTGAACAGTTCACTCAAAATGTCACCAGGCCATAGGGGCATTCATTCTGCGTGGCGCCCCCCTCCATGTCCGGGCGTACTCCAGGTTTACGCTAGTACGTAAACTAGTTTTGTACTTGAGCTAGTTTTCAAAGACAAGTTCAATAGTATTTTTTTCCTTACAAAAAAAGTGAATGATTATTTCACTTTTATTTGCAGGTGTATATACTACCCCCCTCCTTCAATGTGTGTAAACGGGTTTCCTAGCATGGCTGAAAATAGAACCTAAGTAGTTTGAAAAATGATGTAATGTCTGTAGAGTGCTGGGCACACAGGGAGGTGATGACACAGTGGGTGTACTTTTTTTTTTTTTTTTTTTAATTTTGTCTCCTTCCCACAGTTTTTTCCTCTGGATGGTAAAATAATTGCATTAAATTCCGTGACAATAAATTTAAATGTGTCTCCTTAGCTTACCTATTTAGAGTACACATTTGTTCAGATTCAGTTTAATGTAACTGCCTAATTGTTAGAGAAGGAGATGCTGCATGTTTGGTCACCCTCCAGTTACCTGGAAAAAGGAAGAAACATTATAAAATTACGTGGTAACTGCCCCAGGTTGGCTTCCCGGGCAGCTGCTCCTGATGGAATTTAGTGAGCAGGATGTTTATTAAGGAATAAATATCTTTGGGAGCAACATGGGGGATTTTAGGGGAGGAAGCAGGAATGGGCGGAGACAGGGAGTCAGGCCACCACGCAGGCTCAAAGACCACCTCGACCGACCCCACGGACACCTCTAGAGCGACCCTGGCCCTTCAGTGCTGTCTGGAGTTGGGCCGCACGCCCAGACCCAGGTAGACCTCTTGCTGGGCCGCCACAAGAAAAGGTGTGGCCTTGGAGGGGTAGCTCCCCCGAGCTGAGGCAGTGCCTGAAGGGGCTGTGTTAACAGAGCTGTCTGATGGCAGCTTGCCAGCCCAGAGCAGCAGACCTTCACGGCAGGGATCCAGGCAGCGCTCTGTAGTGAAGTCATCCCTTCGTAAGGGATGTCCCGCAGCACTCTTCCCATTTGTCCAGGCCCAGGGGTGCGGTGCAGGAAGCCCAAGGTCTAGAGCTGACTGCCAGGGTGCTCCTGGTAGTCACCTGATAAACTTGGTTACCATGACAATGGCTTTTCTTTAACCATCATCCAAGGAGCAAAAGGGTCACTGCTCATAGCCATGGCAAACAATCCAGGTGCACTGCTTCGATTCTCCCAGTGGAATTGAAGGTTTCCTGTAAATTACGTCTGCTAGAGCAGCTGATGTGTCCCTAAGGCCACCCGCTGTCGGCATCTAGCTAACCATGACTAGCACTGCCACAGACGGTGTGTTTCCGATGGATTCACTTCCAAAGACTTCAACGGCCACTTGGTTTACTAATAAAACTCTACGTGCATTTCTTGGGACTCCGAAGGGATGGTTTGGCTCTCGTCATAGAAGTGAAGTGTTTTTTATGTCTGTCTAGTTATACGTATGAGGTGTCCCCAGTGTTTCTGTTAGTGGAAGAAGCAGTTCTGAAGAAAATGATTGAATTTATTGGCTGGAAAGAAGGGGATGGAATATTTAACCCAGGTAAGTACAATTAGTTACTGTCATCTCCCTCCATCCCAAGCATCTCCATTTTTGTTCATGTCTTACGTGAGGAACAGCTCCGTGCAGATGCACACATTACAAAAAGTTGGGTATGAATCCTGCTGCCTGGGGAGCAGTCGAGCCTGGGCCTGTCCCCAAAGTGATGCTGTTCTGCATAAAAGCTACGTAAATGATGCAAACGCTAACAAATGAGAGGTCCACAACTTTGGATTTACATCCAACACAAACGAATGTGTCTGCTGCTGGGAGTTTGGAAGGGCTATCACAAGTTTGCCAATTAATTTTATGTAAGAAGTTCCCTGAGCCATATTTTGTTTCTCTGACAGCCCTTCTTTGGAACCAGGAAGGAGCATGTATTGTCATTTTATTCATGAGATACAGACGGAAAGAATATTATTCACTTGGAGACTTCTTGTACTGGCCCTAAGTCCATTGATGGAAACTTTAAGCTTAGGAAAACTCTAGAATGAGAGAAGAGACCAAAACTTCTCTCTCGGCCAAGGCTGAGTGCTGCTGGAATTGGAGATGAGGATGGGGGCGGTGCTGGGGTGATTTTGACAGTGATTTGTCATTAGACTAGGACAGCCACACTCACCCAAGCTCCCACTGTAGCTGGCACTTAGGAAACAGTGACTTCATGCTGTAAACATGCCATTTCAATTTTGTTTTTGCAGGTGGTTCAGTGTCCAACATGTACGCCATGAATTTAGCTAGATATAAATTCTGTCCTGACATTAAGGAAAAGGGGCTGTCTGGCTTGCCAAGATTAATCCTTTTCACATCAGCAGAGGTAAAAATAATCATTTTTGGTACGAGATACAGATTTTCTGAGAATGAACGCGCTATCGAAGAGGGCTTGTGTGAGTGGGGGCTCCTCCATGCTCTCATCCTATCTGTGTGTGAGTAATCCATGTGTGTGCCTGCCTGAGTACAACGTCGTGTTTCGTTCTGAAGGAAATCCTGATGGGTTTGATATTGTAACCCCTGGCCATCCAATTTTGTACATCACCTTTACTTACAATTTAGAGTCTGCAACGTTTAATTTGAAAGTGCTGTCTGTCTCTATGAATCTCTTCTTTGAATGTCTTACTTATTAGAGCTTAGATGATTGCTACTCATACCAGCCATGTCTTCTCATATTTCCTTGTAAAGTTGATTGCTTTAAATGGCTAATACAAGGGCTTTCCCAGAGGAAGGGGAGATATTTGGTACCAGTGAACTATCACACACACACACTCCCCTGTTCTGCTCTCCACTGCAGTAGGAGGTCCGATTGTGGATAAGGGCCCTGGCTTTGAGCTAGGCTGCCTGGAATCAATTTCTGTCTCCACTACTTACTATCTGAGTGACCCTGGGTAGGTTGATTAACTCCTCTGTGTTTCAGTTTCCTAATGCACAAAAATGAGTGTATTCGTTAGCTCTTGTGTCTACCCTAAAACCCAGTGGCATAGAACTCTAGCTAGATATGATTACTTACAAATTGGGGGATAGCTGGGCCGTTCTGCTCTTCTTGGTTGGGCGCCCTATGTGTCTAGTGCTTGGCTGGCTGATGGTTGACCTAGGAGTGGCTGGGCAGGGATGACTCCAGTGATGCTCCATGAGTCTCTCATCCTCCAGCAGGCTAGTCCAGGTGTGTTGTCATGGCAATGATGCAGGTGAAAAACAGCATGGAAACGCACTGGGCCACTTGAGTCCTAAGGCTCAGAACCGGCACGTTGCCATTTCTACCTCATTTTCTTGGTAAAGTCTGTCTCAGGAACTCAGATCCAAGGAGTGGGAAAAGAGACTTCGCCTCTTAAGGAGACTGGCTGCAAAGTCACCTGGAGAAGGGATTGGCACCAGGAGCACTGAAAAGTCAGGGCCAGTTAAACAACCCAGCAGCCACATGAGCCTAGTTATCACTGATGAGTGGGTTGCTGCAAAGACTGAATGAGTTGGAGCGTGCCGGCTAGCATCTGGCACATAATAGTTGGGCAAAAATGTTAGCTCTCAGTAGGAGAAGGAGGGAATGACCCAGTTATAATAATGTGGGGAGACTGGACGGCACGGCTTAAATGCAGTCTTACTTGGAATAGATGCCTTTTCTTTTTCTTTCCTGTTTTTGTGATTCCAGTGGGTACCCCTGTCCATCCCACTGCTATGTCTTCCCCTCACCCCTGGCAGGAAGAGTCTAGCTTCTGTACCTTCTGCAGTCATCCTAGGTGCCCTGTCAAACAGGTGAGGCAGGCAAAATCCGACCATCCTCTGTTCATTGCAGCTGGATTTTCCTGTACCTGTTACTTTTTTTCAAGAGCAAAGTTACTTTATTACTGCAAAAGTATAAACTGTGCAGGAACCTGACCACCCCTAAGTTCTCCTCCTGTCCTGCCTGACATCTGGATAGTTTACCTGCTAAGTGCAAAGTGGGCATTGCGTGCTGGGAGACATCTGGGAGGGGTCATCTAGTCTGAGATTCTAAATTCAGCTACCCAGGCTCTTCCTTATGAGACATTCTTTCTGTAGGAAGAGAAGAATGTTTGGGAATGTGGACATCTGGGGAAAAGGGAAGCAACTTGGGTATCTGGGATTGCTGTGGGATAGAGTTTCCTGCTCTGGGCTCCAAGCCTTGGAATTTCAGCCTGAGAAAATGTACCCATGCATCAAGAATGCAGAGTCCTTTCTGCACGTGAAATGCCATTTCCACGCCTAGGAAAATGGATCAAGTAGGGGTCCTGCTATCAGCTCAGTGCTTTCACTTTGGCCTTTTTTAATCTTCATTTGGTTTAAAATTTACCAGAGTTCTTTTCTGGAATAATTGCCCTGGAAGGGGGGAAGAAATTCTACACAAGCCTAGAATGAAGGTTATGCCGGGGAATATTGGTAACACGGGTGTAGCTGGCAGACTGGGAGTGAAAAGAAATGGAAACCTCATGCAGTTGTGAAACCAGAACAAAGTAGTTTTTAAAACCTCCGGTGGAAATAAATATGCAAAAAAAAAAAAAAAAAAGCAAACTGTATGCCTTGGCTAACGGCAATGCCAGCAGAAGATGGGGCCAGCAAACCAAGAACTAAATGTGTGTCTCAGTCTGTTTGAGCTGCTATTGCGAAAAACAGAGTAGGTGAGATAAACAACAGACGTGTATTTCTCCCAGTTCTGGAGGTGGGGACGTCCAAGATCAAGGTGCTGGAAGACTGAGTGTCTGGTGAGAGCCCCCTTCCTGGCACCTAGACCTCTGTGTGCTCACAGGGCCTTGCTTGTGGGCAGAGTGAGATCTGGCTTCGTTTTCTCACAAGGGCGCTTATCCCATGAGAGTCTCACCCTCGTGCCCTAATACACCCAATCCCATCCCACTGCAGGCTAGGGGTTAAACACATGGCTTAATTTTGAGGGGACACAAACATTCAGTCCATAACAAAGTGAATGCCACAGAAAAACTCCATGACTCTGAACATACTGCAGCCTTGACTATGTAGACATGACCCCATCCACCCAGCCCCCTCTTTATAGTGCATTCCTCCCCCTGCTCTGCGGAGGAGACACAGGTTGTGGCGTTGGTATTATTTTAATTCATATTTTAGTGACCTCTTTGCCACTGTTTACAACAAATCAATTCATTACTTAGTTAGAAAAAAAAAAAAGAATTGATGTAGTCTGTGTTTCCTGAATAATGCTAAACCCCTATGCTAATTTTTCTGCTCTACCTCCTTGACTGTCTTTCTGGCATTGGCCCACGGCCCCCTGGTTATGTCCCCAGGTTGTTTTGTTTTGTGGCTTTACGTTTCCAGTGTTTACGCAGCCCCTGAAGAACCAGGGTAGTTACTCCCTCTCTGCCTCACACCATCCAACGCAGAACATGCACACCTACCAACTGCTCAAGGTGCTTTGCGCACACCTCAGGTTTCCAGCGGTAATTCAGCTGCTGGTGGAGACCCGGAAGATCATGTCAGAGGTCCCTGAACTGCCAGCACATCCAAGGTAGCCTCTCCAGGCCAGACAAGAGCCAAAGAGAAGGGCACTTACGGAGAAAAGTAATAGAACATTTGTGGCTTGATGAGCAGCTGGAGATGAATTCCTTAACTTTATAGACATCATTTTGGGAATTAACATAAAGTCTGCCACTAAACAGCTGGGGAGAAGAGAAACCCTTTTTCCTCCCAGGCCAGTAACTGTCAATTGTCCAAGTTCCTTTCTGGCAGGATGGAGTCGGCAGGAGGCAGGTGAGACGTTTAGGGGACGTATCTCAGGGCCACGCCTACTTAAATTTTGCACCTGAGGTGCCTTTTTTTTTTTCTTTTTTTGTGCTTTAATGTCCCTCAGTCAAACAAAAGTGTACTTCAGTCAGCCGAAGGGCCCAGGCTGTGCCAGCCCCGCAGTTAGGCTCCCCCTCGTCTCACTCATTTGGTCTGTTTGCAAGTTAGGAGACAACACAATAAGCACTACAAATTCTCTCTGTCTGGCATCTAAAACCCGGGCAAAAAATATCTCAGTCGTCATGACCATAAAACAAAACATCTGAGAAAAAATACAACCTGGATGTGACCTCTGCAGACTTTTTTTCTTTTTTTTTTTCCTATAAAACACTCCACCCTATTCGTGGCCCAGCTCTCCTGGTGAGGCTGCCCTGGGTTTGGACGTCCCTGCCGCAGTCACAGGCGACCAGGTGCTTCTCAGGAAGGCGGGCAGAGCATGAAGAGTTCACCTGGGTTCCGGCTCTGCTTCTTTAGGGAGTGACCCAGCTGGGTGCTCCTAGAAAAGTCCCTGTCCATTCCTTTCTTTATTTCCCGCCCTCCCCACCACCCGGAGCTAATGTGAGCATCAAACTAGTCAGCATCAGAAGGACTCCGAGACAGGAGGGTATAGCTCAGGGGGCAGAGCGCATGCTTAGCATGCACAAGGTCCTGAACGCACTCCCCAGGAGGAGAAAGGAGTGATTCACTGGGAAACGCGGGGTCACAGAAGAAATCCCTGCTGGCGCCAGGAGGGAAGGCTTCAGTGCAGTTCTGTCTTTCATGTGGGCCGCGGCTGTTTCATCTTTGTAGACGTGAACACCCGCTGAGATGCGTGCATCTCTGTGGACCAGCGAAAGCCAGGGGGAGGTTGGGTCTTAGAAGAACTGACTTATCTTCTGCCAGTGATGGGAGCAGGTACAGCTTGTTTCTAAATGCAGCTGTTACTTCTCAACTCCAGCCTTCTAGGTTTTTCCTTTCCTGAAACTACTCAGCATGTCGGGAGCATGGCTCCATTTTTTTTTTCCCCCTCCTTCCGGGGCATTTTTCCTCTGATGCTTTCAGATGTTTAGACTTCAGTTTTGCAAACTTTTTTGTTTTTACTCTGTTCCTTTCCATTTCTGATTGACATTGGACTCTCCTTGGCCCTGCCATACCCAAAGATAGCTCCATGGAAGCTATTCTTATTCTGATTACAAGGTTTTTATTCAGCAGATCCATTGGGTTGGCAGTATTTGGCTATTTCTCAGGGCAAAGCAGTGTGGTTTTCCTGACGGGCAGATGTCAGACGGGAGGCTACGATTTATCATTGTGAAATCCATAGCTTTTGGTGCCAGTGCCCCCAGACTGGTGAGAAATAATTTGCCTTAGCTGTGTCCTTAGTTCTGGTGGGCTGATGTCACAAGCAGAGAATTAATTATGTTCTCATGTGCATTTTTACCCTTCAGTATGCATAAGTTCTCGTAATAACCCGAAATGAATGCATCCTACAGGCATTTTGAATGTGTCCTATTTGATATTTGGAAATTAATTATTTAGGATAGTTTCATTTTTTTTTCCTGATGGTGTTACTTCTGCATTTATTTTTACAGAGTTAAAAAAAAAAAAAAAGAGTTCCCAATAAAACTCTCTTGACAAAAGAGGGAAAAAATTGCCACATTTGAGGGAATATATCAAGTTAAGTGTGACGGCATGACTACTTTTTTAATGTATTCATATCTGCAAATTAAATTACTCAGGTTCTTTGGTACAATAATGTCCTTTAGCACTTTCATTTTTTTCTGGCATGAAAAAGAATTAATTGACCACCTGTCCCCACTAATGTATAAAGAGTGACATCTCCAATGTTGGAATGTTAATTATTTTATAGGTTTTATGTAGTAGGGGGAAAAGACTCAACAATCTAAAATTACATACTACTACTTGCCAGTGAGAAATAGACTGGACCTAATTCCAAACTTGGAATTAAATCCTGTCTTCTCTGACCCCAACCAATTCCAAAGCCAGCTCTTAGCCTCATTCCTGCCAGGGCTGTACCCTATAGTGTGTGTCCATAAATTATTATTACTTTTGTGATTGTGATTTTAGCCACATTCCTGCGTGTCTAATTTTAGCCTTACACTCAGTATTAAGCAAGATGGGTCAAGTGTCTGATCAGCATTTCTAACCCATTATTTCCTCTTGAAAATAATTGGATTCTTCTGTGGTACGTGATCACAGTATTTGAGACAGCGTCTTGCTCCCTCCTGAGAGGGTTCTGAGTCAGCAGTGGGCTAGGTTCTGCTTCCATTAATGCTGAGTCTTATTAGTAGCATCAAGAGAAACTATTCTCAATGTTAAGGAAAACAAGAGCCTCCAATGACCGAGTTTGTTCCGTATGTCAGCTCTATGCTGAGCTCTTTACAGATATTAACCCTTTTAACTCTGTGACAAGCCGATAGAAAAGGCGTTGACATGGCCAGCTTTATAGATTAAGAAACTGAGTCTTGGAGAATAAATTATTTGTATTTTTTTTTTTTTTTTAGATTCCACATGTAAGTGATATCATATGATACCTGTCTTTCTCTGTCTGACTTACTTCACTTAGTATGTCGATCTCTAGGTCCATCCATGTTGCTGCAAATGGCAGACAGTTCATCCTTTTTTATGGCTGAGTGGTATTCCATCATAGATATATAGCACAACTTCTTTATCCAGCCATCTGTCAGTCAACACTTAGGTGGTTTCCATGTCTTGGATATTGTAAATACTGCTGCTGTGAACATTGAGGTGTGTGTATCTTTTCAAATTAGACCTTTCTCTGGATATATGCCTAGGTGGGATTGCTGGATCATAGGGTAGTGGCAGGTGTGCATTATTTGCTCCAGATTTCATAGCTATAACTGGGAAAACTTGGAATTAAATCCTGGCTTCTCTGACCCAAACCAAAATCAATATTTTCAACCACTATGCAAAGGAGCTCCATTAAATTATTACTTTCTTTTTCTTTTATGCAATAATATCCCAAAGACTGGGCTCACCCATCTGACTTACACCCAGATAGATAAGAAGCATCCTTTTTTCATGCTATGTTTTCATGTCTTCTCTCTCCCCTTGCCTCTTTTCATTTAGTGTCATTACTCCATGAAGAAGGCAGCCTCATTTCTTGGGATTGGCACTGAGAACGTTTGCTTTGTGGAAACAGATGAAAGGTAATGGTGATCGGAACCGGAAGCCTGGTGGGAGTGAGGGGGGATAGTCATACCTTTAAAACAGCAGCACCAGTGTCTGTTCACTACTGAATGTAACTGGACGCCTCAACTGTGTCTTTTAGAGGTAAGATGATACCTGAGGAACTGGAGAAGCAAGTCTGCCAAGCCAAGAAAGAGGTGAGAGGGGAGGAGGAGGAGGGGGAGGGAGAGAAGATGTGCACGTGTGTCCGGGAGCAAGGGGGAGGATGCGGGGCAAGCAGCCAGGCCCGTTCTACATGCAGGAAAGCGAGGAGAGCCCGTTAGAGCTAAGCAGGGGGCTCGTGTATGGAGGTGCTATTTCCGGGGGCTTGGCTGGGCACGATCTGTGGAGATTCTTGGATGTTCTCACTCCCCAGTGGCCGGAGCCTCTTAGAACACTGACATCACTGCCTTCAGGATTCTTGCCTAGAATTAGCCTCAGAGGATGAACCCAGCCTCTGCAGCAGGGCCCCAGCGTCCACACTCCCACAGAGCTCCCGACTGAGGATCCTGCAGGCCAGACCCACTGGCTCTGGGGGCTGCGCTCAGGACGACTCCTGATGTCTTGATCAAACTGTCCTCCCAGGCTGTCTCTACCCAAAGCCCATCCCCAGGCATCATCCCTGTTGGGTCTGGGTCCAGTGTTTCCGCTCAGGCAGAGGACCCTCTGTCCCTTGGCTGCCAGGATGCATTAAAGGTGACATGTCCATTGCTGGGGATGGCGAGTCCTGGCCTGGACATCTGCTTTTAGGTGTGTAATTATTGTCTTGGTGCTGGCCATCTTGCTTCTTGGACCAAAAGCCTGCTAGATTAGGTGTGGCTACTCCACTGACTCCCCCTCATCCCACCACGGTCCCCACCACTGTTGGGGCTTCAGACCCTTCTCCCGTAATTTCCCAATAGGCAGCAACGTCAGAGGTGACTGTTCAAAAGCTGGGATATAAGTATATCTCTCCTCAGAGGGCTTGACACTCTAGGAAAGACGGGTTCTTTTATTTTTATTTGTTAAGTTGTAATATTATAGCTCTGTTATTTTACTCTTTATATTTAAAATTTTTTTTCCATAAAATCCAGCTTTCTGAAGCATGCTAGATCTCTGAACTTGCTTGAAATTCTGTTCTTAACAATTCTGCCTCTGTTGCAGAGGTACTGGCTTCAGCTGTGTGTCCCTAGATCTACATTTAAAAAAACATTCCATTGATAAGTGGATTTGATAGTTGTGTGGTGATACAGATGATCAGATTTCTTTATCTCTTGGGTAGAATTCTATGTTACAATCTGTTCGTTCTGCTGTGAAGCCTAGATATCACCGTCTAGTTTTATCCCTTTTTTTCAAAATCAAGTTTTATCTTTTCCTACAGAAGTTCCTGCTAAAAAGAACTTTGTCATTAATGCTTGTTCTTCCCCCTCCTCTCCTTTCTTTTCTTTCTCTTCTCTTCTGTTCTTTTTTCTTTTCTTTTCTTTCTTTCCTTTTTTTCTGCCCCTCCCACCTTTCTCTCTCCCTCCCTTCTTTCTTTCTTGAGTTTTAAACTTTTCATCATGGAAAATTTCAAATAAATATGAAACTAACATAATGAGATTCCATGCACCTGTCATGCAACTTCAGCAATCGTTACCTCAAGCTCCTTTCTGTATTATCTACACGCCGTCTCCTCCCGCCACCACTAGGTTCGCTTGAGGCATATCCCACACATCCTATCATTTGATCTATAAATAGTTCAGTATATCTGAAAAGATATGTACTCTCTCCTTAAAAAAAAAAAAACAACATAAAATCATTATAAGAAAGAATAATTTCTTAATATCATCTAATATTCACTCTGTATTAAAATTTCTCCCATTGCTATTAAAAAAAAGCTTATCTGAATAAGGATTCATGTAATGTCCATGTGTTGCATTTGGTTGATTTATCACATAGATTTTTTCTAATCTATACCTTTCCCCTTCTTCCCCCACCCCCACAATTGACCTGTTGAAGAAACCAGGGCCTTTGTCTTGCAGAGTTTTCCACACTGTGGATTTTGTCGATTCCATCCAGAATTTGGGACTAAGTGCTCCTTCCCGTTGTACCTCCCCACTTGTTCTCCATGTTTACTGTAATTTGATGGTTAGATATCGAGACACAATGTGATTCGGGTTGGAATTTTTTACCAGGAAGGCATCTGGGGACGGAGGGGAATGCTGTCCTTCAGTTAGGAGACATCTGGAGCCTTTTCGTGATAGTATCATCAGTGCGTCTATCACAGAGCTCAGCATCTACCTCTCACCGCATGGGTTTTGCTGCCATTTGTCATCATTCTCTAGACCCATTATTTCATTAGGCAGTGTTTTCATTCATTCTTGTTTCTTATCCACTCAGCAGCAGACATAGTACCATGAATATTTGTGTTCCCGCATTCCTGTGTGGTTTCCCTAAGGAAACAGTCTGAACGAGCAAGACAGGATAAACATTTTATTCTTTCCTCTTATTTACCAATTTTCAGAATAGTGAGTCAGTGCCGAGCCTCCTGAAAGATAGCCCAGCCTTTTGTTTTCCTCTGTCATTAAGAACTCCACTTCACTGCCGTCGTTATTTCTCATCCTTCAAATTTTTGTTTGCTTTGACAATGAAAGCACATGAAACCGACCTCGCCTAAAGTTGACAACTTGAAAAGAGAAATTTTGAAAAAGTGAAAATTGTTTTAGGCACATTAGAAAGTGGGGCAGTGGGGCTGGAAGTTGTGTGCCGCCTCGGTTGCCTTTCAAGTCAGCTGCCACTCGAGCCTAGAGCCACTCAGGACAAAGCTTGCGTGCATTCTGAGATACTGACACCCGAAGACTAGTTTCTTTTTCTCAGTAGCTTCAGACCTAGTTTTTTTTTGTTTTGTTTTGTTTTTCCCAAGCTTTAACTCATACTGTTACAGATAAAGGAAATAGTACATCAACTTTTTTTTTTTTCCCTGCTGGGATTTAACTCCTGGGCCAACCACAATCTGTTAGAAAACCTGTTGAGCCATCACCTTCACCTTCATGCCATTGCAAAGATGGTGAAACCCACAGAAGCATCAGAAGTTCTAAAGTGCTTCTAAAAAAGATAAAACTAGTATAAACACTGAATAATGGGAAGTATTTTTGTACACGAGTGTCTAAAACGACAAAACTTTCTTAGGGAATACGGCTCATTGGCAACACAGTTTCCACTGAATTCTCTCATCAATAGTATGAGATATGAGAAAAGGGGGGAAGCCAGGAGGTTAAATCCAGATTACAAAAGTTTTAATTCCTGGGTCTTATATTTATACCCAGATTGTTAAAGGGGTGAGGAAAACTCATTAATGGGCTGTAAGAGCTTGCATAGATATCTTCTCACAGTTTTCAGGATGTCATATCATTGACAAGGCAAGCCCAACCATTCAAGACACCTTCAATGGTTTTAGTGAATTACTTTTTCTATTGCCCTTAATGATTGCTGTAAATTTGGTCTCATTTCTTCTAGGTCAGGGACGTGTTAAAGACATAATCCATTGGTAGTTGAGTACAGAGAAGGAGTCCCCAAGCCTGTGGTTCCCAGGGCTCTATCACCTACTAGGGGTTGGTGGACTGGGTTCCATGTGTCACACCCACCTCCCCAAATGGCAAATGGATTCATTGTGGACCATTGCTTCATTCCTGTGCATCTCAGCTTAGAAATGTGGATCAAGCATCCTTGCTTTGCCCCACTTTCCATTGAGAAATAACTTCTTTCTGTCAGAGGTCAACTAGCCTGGAATGAATCCAGTTCAAACTGAACACCCCTGACACTTAATGAGACATAAAGATAGATTGCAAGAACAAGTGCCCTTCAAGATAAAGCTGACAATGGGAAAATGACTCCATCCTAAATGGAGGTAAAATGACCGATGGGCAGTAAGCGTTCTGGTCACTTACTCCTGGTGCTCTGGGATCAGGATTCTGCTTGCTCCCCTGACCCCTTCTTTGTCTGCAAATCTCCCCCTCAAGGCACTTCCACAGAGAGCCACACCTCTGCCATGAAGTTGGGGTGGCTCTTAAAAACCCCAACTCATGTGCTCTCCCTTGCCTGGTGCCAGAACCCCTGGTGGGGCCCGCATGCCTGGCTGGCTTGGCTGGGGTCGCCATTCATCTCTGCGCGGATTCCCACCTTCTCCCTCTCCTGCCCGTCTCCCGCGGCACCTGCTCTCTCTGCAGGATGCAGCCCCCAGCTGTGTGAGGAGGAACAGCCGCAGCAGAAAGGACACAGGGGCTTGTTTCCAGCACATTCTAATGACTGTCTGTTGAGGCAGGCACCTGTTCAGGGGAGCGCATCCCAGTGAAGCTACTACGTCCCCTCTGATGCCAAATTTGTACCTGAGCACATGCCTTGTCTTGTCACTGCACTTACTTCCCAAGTGACAAGCAGACAGGCCTGCGTGGTTTGCCCCTGGCGCTGGCTGCCTGTCTTCCCATCCTGTTCCTTCTCATTTTGGAGAAGAGTGATGCTGCTGATGGGGGAGGCCCCCGTGCATCTCCCCGGGAAGGAGCCTGGAATCACACAGAAGGCCCGTGCGCCATTGCTGTTGAGGGTATTGACTGTGTCCCTGGGGCACCCACAGAGCAGGAGAGGCTAAGAAAGAAAACAAGGGTGAACAAGGCCCGGGGCGCTCGTGGAGCTGGGGCAGGGGAACCCTGCTGTCAGGGCCCGTTCTGTCCCTTAGCCTGTTCATAATGACTGGTGGCCAGATGATGGATCTGGTTAAAGACACTCACTGAATTAATGCTTATCCCCAAAGAAGCCAAGTAAACGTCTGTGTGGGTAACCCTTTTGTTTATCGACCTGGCTTGGCACAGACTTAGCGGTGACGATGACAATCCCTAACCTCCTCCCGTGTGGTCCTTCACACAGGGCGCGGCGCCGTTCCTCGTCTGTGCCACCGCGGGGACGACGGTGCTGGGGGCCTTTGACCCTCTGGATGAGATAGCTGACGTCTGTGAGCAGCACGGCCTCTGGCTCCACGTGGACGTAAGTGCACCCAAGTGCGCACGTCTGGTTCGCTTTCCAGCCTTCTGGCAGCTTTGGTGGGAAGTTTCTCATATTCTTGGGACCAACTGTCAGGTCCCCGACTCCTATTATCTCAACGTATGTTTCCAACCAGGGGAAGTAGGTACGTCATTTCCTGTAAGGTAATAAAGAAGATCCCAAGGCTTGATGCGCGTTTTGTTGTAGGTTTCCAAGTTTTACCTAATTGCCTCTTCTCTCAGGAATCACGTCTTCGGTCCCTGAAGCAACATGGTGTGAGGGACACATTTGAGACTGTAGAGTCGAGAGGCTGATTTTGGATTCTAACCCACCTCTTTTTCATTGTGATCCCAGCCCTTTGGGCTTTGGTTTCATGTGTAAAGAGGAAAATGACTGCCACGGTCAATGAAGTGCCTTCCAGCTCTAAAATTCTGTGATTCCAGTCAGCTGGAAAATGCAAAAATTAAACATAACTTAATTGCACTGTAATTAAAACAGGTTTTATCTGGATCTATCATAGATAACTGTTTGAGAGGGATTGGAATAATTTATATTCTTTACAATTTTCTAAGGTAAAGAGTTGGCTTTTTTTTCTTCCAGTTAATTTTGTAGGTCCTGGGGTTGTTCTCAGTAAATTTTTCCTCAATTAAAAGTAACTCTTAAAATTCTACTCATTCAGGGTTAAAAAGTTAAATTCAGCCAGTGATGAATGCCTGTTGAGCGTTTTGGCTTGGTGTGTGTATGTGTGTGTGTGTGTGAAACCAGGAGTCAATGAGTTTGATGTTGACCCAGTAGAAGGCACTGTTGAAAACGCGGATGAGACTTAAAGAGGGAACTTTCCTCTGCCGAGTGAGTGGTTCGTGTCCTCCTTATCAGGAAAGAAAGGACAATGTTTTTGACGTGCTGAACAGATGGTAACTGAGCATTTGGGGGATATACCTACACATAATTTTATAGTTTGGGTGACTTTATGCCTCCAGGGTAAAGTGTCCATGAGATAATATGGAGAGGACTTTTCAGCCACTCGAGGCTTTCATTAAATGTAAGCTAATATTTAGTAAAAGCAGCTGTGGTGATATTAAGCTCACGTGAGTCACAGTCTCTCCTCGTATACATCAGGTAGATTATTTGTGACTTCTTCAAATGGGATTGTAGTGTTGTATCTGTCCACATTTCAACTTATATCTTACTGATTTTTATGGAACTTAGAAGCATAATAATATGTTACATCCTAAAAGATAATGTGAAGTGAGTACTTTTGTGACTGTGGAAATAGGGGCAAAAATCAAATATATCAGCAGTTTTACTTAAAAATTCTACTCTCATAAAAGAAACATCAAATATGGATTATATAGTTTATGTAAAACAGAGTAGCTACCGCAGTTTCCCAAACTAGGAATGATGTTAAGAGATTTATGGGGCATAGAGAGAATTGTAATGTTTAAGGTCTGAATGAAAACCTCTCTAGACTTCCTTAAAAAAAAAAATCAAAAGTTGAATTTTGGAAGAAAACACTCTTATCAGGAAAGATTGAAGCCACACAAATTATTCTATTTGCACATAAGAGGCATCTAGTCGAATGTCTGTACTATTAGGTTAAATTTGACAACAGTTCATCTTGCCTGTTACAGAAACCAGCTCTGACATATACAGTGCTCACTTAGCCTCTCATGTCGCAGACATCAGTTCAATTCATAAAATTTTATGCAGGAGCATGTAACTTCTCTTGAAGAAACTTTATATACCACAGGTAGTTGATTAATTTTAAAGATAAAAAATTAATAAAATTACAGTTGTTACTTTGGCCTCTTTGAAGTATTCTAAAGGATATTTTATAGAGCCTTCAAAAATATTAAAGCCTGATATTTACCTTATTTCTTTTTAAAAGAGTAATTAGGATTGCTTGTTGTTCTGGGGTTTCCATAAAACAAAGTAGCCCTGCATATATACCATATTGTATGATTTCTAAGGCATGCATATTTTGCTTATATTTTTAGTATACCTGAGATCAGTATGCTGATCTCATTTTGTTTCTTTCTTAGCAGTGCACAAAAAAAATGGCATGCTTACATTTGATAGTGTCTTAAATTTGGTTGCTTACAATGTATTTTCAGACAACCAAACAAGAAAAACTTCAGTTGTGCTGGAATTTTTTTTGTTTGTTTTTACTCCAGGGCTATTCTTTATTCACGCGAGCCAATGTGATTCCAGCCTCTGCTTCAGACCAGGACTTTAGGGCTGGCCCCCTTCTTGCCTGCGCCCCTGCACTCTCTCACTCCTAGCAACACTTGTAACAGTGTCTCACTCGCCCTCCATCCTAGGTCCAGGGGAAGTGGCAAACATTGTATCTAAAATCATGGGCTTTAGAGGCAGCGGTCTCTCCATTCCACCCTGCCTCCGCTTCCCTTTCAAGGCTGGTCCTCCTCATGTTCCCCCACTGCAATCACCCTTCACTGCCCTACACATGAACACTTACAAGCCTGTTCCATTTCAAGCACCCAGCTGACTTATTTATTTCTCACATCAGTTCTTCCTCCCTCCCATCCAGACTTGCTGACTATGGGATTTCCTTTCCTCCTTATTCTTAGCTCCTCCACCATTCTATTTACCGCTCTGATGAATAACTTCCTTACATCCCAGGCTTCCTCTCTCCCACTCTCACGTTTCTGATTTGCAAATATTTCTGAAAGCTGTTTGGCTTGAAAAGATCTACTTTTTCAACGACAGGATCCACCTAGCCCACCCTCGTTGGCTGTGGGTTCCGGGATTCCCTTCTGTCCACCTTGGCGAGCACGTGCCTTGTTCATCATACAGAATGCGAGTCCTTAGCCAGGTCTCGTGGTCCATGCTTGTACATTGGATATGGCAGAGTGTCAGCATTGAAAAGCTATTGTCTGATTTCCACTCTTACCATTGAGAGGGAGATTACTGTGTCTTTTAACCCTCTTTTTGTCCACAGGCAACTCAATGAGTTCATATACCAATTTCTTTATAATGTGGGTGTGAATTTAAATCCTAAGTGTCAGTGCGGGCCCCTCTACTGAGATGAGGTTCTGATTGACCGAGGAGAGCCAGTGACCAGAATTTCCTAGGGTACATACACATCGGTTAACATTGACTTAAAGTATCAAATGAGACAGATGGAGGTGTCACTTGGGGTTTTCTATGACTGGCTGGTAAACAGGTCACATTGCAATAACACTGTTTTGATTATATAAATATCTCAACAGGCTTCCTGGGGTGGCTCAGCCTTGGTGTCAAGGAAGCACCGCAACCTTCTGCATGGCATCCACAGGTAAATGTAGTTTCCCGGTTACGGGATTTTTTATTTAGTGGAAGGACGCTCTTTGAGCTTTGTCCACTTAAGTGACATTCGGAAAATAGGCAAAAAAAAAAAAAAAAAAAAAAGAAGTAGTCACTTTGCTTTAAAAAACAAAAACCAAACTCCAAACTCCTCAAACCACTCACACAGGGGATCCTGCAGAACCCTGACGTGGATGTGAGTGTTACCAAAGTCAAGTTCATGTGCCCAGTGCACTGTGGGACCAAAGAAACCTGAACATGGGAATCTGGAGCCAGGAAAGGGTTACTGGACGGGGTGGCTCACGCTTAAGAAAACCCCAAGCTCCTTGACAGGTTTCAGCAAAGCCTATTTAAAGGCCAGGGGAGGGAGGAGGGTCTCGGGGTGCACGATCAGCTCGTGCACAATCCTCTGACTGGTTGATGTGGAGGGAACAGGGCGGTCAACACCATCAATCCTCGGGCACCAGAAGGTCTGGGGGCTACGTGCTCTTGATCATCAAGTAGTTCATTTCTTCCCTTTGGTGGTGGTTTTTGGCATCCAAAAAACTCAGGACATATACATGAGATACTGGGTCCTTCAGAGAGGAGCTGCAGCAGAGAATACGGGGCGGGGGTCTGTCCCCGGAAGGCCCTGCGGGGTCCTGCTCCATTACAGGAGGGCCTGAATCTGTTTGCTGCTAGGGATCACATTTTTTCCCCACTGGTGGAAACTGATTCTCCTCCCTGCCCTGTCCTTTGCTTTAACATAACAGGGCTGACTCTGTGGCCTGGAACCCACACAAGATGCTCATGGCTGGAATTCAGTGCTGTGCTTTCCTTGTGAAGGACAGATCCGTGAGTTTTCCTCTTATGGACCCTGGTCTTGGGGGGGCTGGGTTATCCTGTTTGCAGAGGACACGTTTGTTGCTGGTGTTTGGTGCCTGGGGCTGCATGTTGATGGAGCTCTTTGGTAAATGCTGATAGCATCAGAAGGAAAGACAAAGAGGCTCAGATAAAAGATCAAGGGCTTCTGCTCAGGCGATTTGGTGGATTTGACTTCGGTATTGTATAATCTCATTAGCTACAGCAAGATGGTCTCTCTCGCCCTTGTTTGGATTTTACTTTAAAAACTCAGTTTTAAACATTGCCAAGAAATTTTTCCCCCTTGATTAAGTCTAGGATTTAAGTTATCTTGAAGCCTGCTGACTAGAAAGTAGACCAGATGTGTGTCGGACATTAACTTGGTGCTTAGCAGTGCTTAGCTGGAGCTAACAGCCCATTTCTATGGGAAGATGTTGGTTCAGGGCTGATCATCAAACACTGATTTATTAGGGAATTGACTGTCTCAAGTGGCTGGTGCCTAGCTTCTGCTGGAGCACTGGGGAGAGCTGGAACCTCATCTGGATGGCTGTGAGCGAGTGAGCTGAGGTTCCCCTTGGTTAGAGGTGAAAACCTTGTGCTTTCTGTGGGTTAAACAAGGAGCCCTGTGGGACGTGGCCCAGGCTGGGAAGTGCCACTTCATTCTTAGAAATGCCTCATCGAGATCTGTGTTGCAGTGCAGCACGTGGGTGGTCTTTCTCAGCCATCTGTTTAATTTTTTTTTTCTTTAGGGGACTCCCTTTGCCAATGCTAAAGTCACTTTTTCTTTTTAAAGAAATTTACTTCAGATAACAACCATATTTAAAGCCTGAAATCTGGTCTTGTATGTGTGAATATTTACAACTCTCTTTAAAAAAAAAAAGTGATATTTGCATGTCAGTGTCCTTTGTGTTTTGGGATGACCAAACAGAATGCTCATCAGAAACTATGAACAGATTCTGCGTCTATAGACAGACAGACTCTTGGGATATGAATCTATTTCTCAATGTCTTATTAGGTTGGCTACCACTGACTGCATTCAATGCCATTTAACTTATTCATCTAAGTTTTTAAATTGTAGAGTAACTGCATGTTGTAATTGAAAGGTAGTTTAAGATTATGATACCATTTGCGAACTATGAACAACTTGCTCGTAGTTATCTATACAGGACGTGAGAGAGGTAGGAGTAAACCCAGGTTTTCCTGCAGTCTAGATAAACAAAAATATGCCAAGCATTCTTCCTGTGCCAGGCATTTTACATCCACTTCCTCCCTAATTGGATCATCTGAATGACATCCTTATCTGCTAGTGTGATGCTGTCAGGAGTGGAAAATTTATCCCCCCAATTTTGTGACTACTCTTTTAAGGAACTTTCTGGCTTTTATACATTTTTCTTGTTGAGTGATATTTGAGTGATTCAGCCAGGAATTGATTTGCAGTCATATACTTGAGGCAATTTAAAATTTTCTAGGTCATCTAACTCTGTAACAGGGGTTGAAATTTTGTTTTATTTTTTGAAGAATTCATCCCTGGATCTCGATGAAAACAATCATATGTCTACTCACATGGCGGGGAATTAAGAGGTTAGGAAAATTGCATTCATTGTGCAAAGACTGGAGCACTTCCAAAAAGCGGCCTTTTTTTTTTTTTAATTCCGGATGAAAGATTGTTTTCAAATTAACTGGAGTGGAAAGCTGAACCTCGAATTATGAGATAGGACCATTAGCTTAAGTTCTGTGTTGGCAGCCTTCCATTCTTTTCATACCTATTTTCTGCCTCTGTTTTTCTCTCTCATGCTTTTATTCGTTCAACCACCACTAATTGATTCCCACACAGGCCAGACCCCCTGACACTGTACAGATTCTAGCATCCTTGTAGCCAATGAGTTTATAATCTCACACACAGAGGAGATAATGAAAAAAATGGAGACAATAAACAAAATGTGCATATTTAATTGTTTAATTACTATTCTGGTAAATGCTCTGAAGAATGTGTCAGACATTGTAGATTATCTGTTCTATAGCCATTCAAACTTCCTTTCCTTCTCTCTTCTAATACTCATCTAACCACACCCCCAACCCTCTTGCAGCTCAGTCACTGTATGACACAGATATGGCCAATATGATGTGGGGGAATGTGAAATGGAGATTTTAGTTTCTGGTAGAGGTGATATATATACATAAGAGGAGAGCATTCTTCCCCCCTTTCCACCCTGAATGCCAGAAACATTGTTGTGTCAGAACATGATACACAGAGCTCGGACAGCCACCTTGTAACTGTAAGGTCATTACCCTAAATTAAAAAGTGAACATACACAGAATGGGGAGAAGTCTTGGTCTTGGATAATGGTTTTGAAATGCTGCACTAACTTTAGAAGTGCCCACTCCCAGACCTTTTGTGATACGAGGCAATTAAGTATCTTTATTGTTAAACTACTCCCCTAGGTAATCTGTTACTTGAGGCCAAATGCTGATACAGAGAACACTATGTTACTCTGAGACTATAAGGCAGGGAGACCCGAAGAGTTCCAGGTGGAAAGAGTAACATGTACAAAGTCTTTAAGGAAGGAGGGTCCTTTTTTCATTCTAGAATCTGGAAGAGATCCATTTTTTGCTGAAGGACAGAGAATGATGCTAAGACCAGCATGAGATAAGACTAAAAGATCAAGCAGTGTCTTAGAAATCATTTTAATGAATTTAGACTCAATGTTCAGAACAATGGAAGAATTTTAAAAGCAGAGAGTAATCAGAAAAGATTTTTTATTTAAGACATTGAATTGGAAGGGGGCATGAATGGAAACAAGAATAGAAGAGGTATCCAAACCAGAGCTGATGGTAGGAGAGATGGAAACATGTGATAAAATTCAGACTATATTTTTGCTATCAACCAGACAGAGCTGGGCTACCAGTTACATATGTGACATGAGGAAGAAGCCAGTGTCACAGTCAACCCCTTGTTTAGTGATACAGCTACTGAGTGAGTGGTCCTGTGTGGGGAGATGGAGATTACTGAAGGAAGAGAAGGTTTGAGAGGCAAACATCTCGATTGTAGCATGGGCTGTGTTAAATCTGAGATTCCTGTGAGGTATGCAAGTCAGGATGTCATGTAGGTAGTTGACATATGGGTCCAAAGCTAGGAAAAGAGGTCTGGGCTGGAAACACATATTAGGAAATTGTTGGGTGTGGCTGGTACTTGAGGCCATAGCATGGAGTGGATTGTCTTGGGAGGAACTTCAGAGTGAGAAGAGGTTGGAGAACTTAGGCGTGAGGAACTTCGGAGTCTGAGATTGGGTAGAAGAGGGTCCCACAGTGAGAGTGAAAGCTGAGTTGGGATGGCCAGGGAGACAGTAGGAAGACCAGGAAAGAGGATGCTAATGAATTGAGAGAAACGTGTTATGAGGAGTGTGAATGCCTCTGTCTTCATGTCAAAGCTCAAATATCACCTCCTTAAGGAAGTGTTCCCAGACTCACCCAGGTAAACTGGCATCTCTCCGTTACTCTTTCTCAGATCCTATCCCTTCCCCTAAAGCACTCATCACACAAGTTTCTATTGTACAGCCCAGGGAACTATATTCAGTATCTTGTAGTAACCTATAATGAGAAAGAATAAACGTATGCGTATGTATGACTGAAACATGATGCTGTACGCCAGAAGTTGACACAACATTGTTAACCCGACTATACTTCAATTAAGAAAATGGCACTGTGAAGAAAAAAAAGTACTCATCATGATCTGTGGTTATGATTTCTCATGTGTTAAGTTACCCTCCCACTAGAATGTAGGCTGTATGAAGAGAGGGTCTGTGTCATTACACTCATCACTGTATCCTTCGTGTCTCACAAGTACTCACCGAACCAGGGAAAAATTAAAACACTTGAAAAAATTAATGATTAAATAAATTTAAAATACTCAGAAATATTTGCCTTCATGTCAGCAATAACTAGGAGTTTCCAATTTCTCTCCTACCCCAGATTATTCCTTCTGAGAGCCCTGAGATCATGATGATTAAAATTATAGTTGATGTGCTCTATTGCCTAGGTCCTAACACGTGGCTCACACATGCCTCCAGCAGTAATTGATGAATCGCGATTTTAATTTGGACTCACTTTTCCGGTTAATGCAAGTGGATTATGCTAGTTAAAGCAAATTACTTAGTGAATATACTTCTGTTAAGGGAAAAACAAATTCCCTAATTTGTACCCTCAAAACCCCAGCATTCACAACGCCGCTTTTCCTGACTGACTAGCTGGTGGTGTTTGCATTTTTAATTTCCTGCGTTCATAAAGAAGACTCTTTCTCAAACAAAGCAAAGCTGCCACTCTCCAGGGCTTGCTATCACTAACCCACTCTGCATCATAGGCGTAAAACAAAAATCAGGGATTTAAGAAAAAAAATCTGTGATTATAAAGGGGTTGAATTCAGATGTAAATGCTGGGTCTGCGTGGTTGTGTTGGGTCAAAGACAATTTTGATGTTTTGATCTGGAACAAAAGGCAATATATTTTAAGCGTCAGTTTTCTAGATGGAGGAAAATCTCAGTATTGGCTTTTTGATTTTTAGTGTTTATTGGAAGAACTTTTTAGTTTAAAAAACATTGAACAGGTATATGAGAACATGAGATGTGCTGATCAGATAGACGACTTTTTGAGTATAAGTTGTCCCTCTCTGTTTCTGCTTATCACTGTCATCCAATATTAACTCACAAGGACTTCCTGTTTAACCTAGCAGCTATAGAAAAATAAAGGGAACTTTTTTTTCTTAGAAAGATTATGGATTTTTAAAATTATGTCTATTTCTATATGTTTATTTCAGAAGTAATTCATGTTCATCCTAGCCCAGAATCAGAAGATTCAGATATGAAAAAAGATGAAGAAAAACATGCCCTTTAGATATCTGGAGATGCATATTTTCTTATGCATATATATTTAGATGTACACAAGTGCACACATGTCTAATAGAAGAATTATTTTCATTTTAGTACACTTTTCCTGTTCCATAAAATTGTGAACATCATTCTATATCAGTATGCATTCTATACCTTTTCAGTAGCTGCATAGTATTCTATCCTTTTGATATTTGATAATTAACCAGACTACCTCCTTACCACTGACCAACTAGACTGTTTTGATTTTTAGCTAATACACATGTAGCTGCCACCTTTGGGGCTAAATCTTTGTACTGTTTATTGTTCCCTTCGAATAAGTTCCTAGAAGTCGAAGAGCCAGGATCATCTTTCATGATGCTTTTTAATACTTGATTTCCTAATTTTCCTTCTAAAACATTCTTTGCCTTCTCAGTAGCAGAGTATGAGTGTGTGTATGTGTTAACCTCTGGCATCACAAGGGTTTTTAGCTTTGTCGACTTGATAGGCAAGACGTTTGTGCACCCATATTTACAGACACACATGTAACCTTTTCCCTTCTCATTTTATCCAGTGATACAGGATACCTCCTTCTCTGGAATCTTCTTTAGATAGAGGTATCGACATGAGATTCCGGGTTACCTGTTACCTAGGTTTCAAATGTGAGATCTTGGAGATGAACTTGCAGTTCTTTCCCTTTCATCTTCATTTGAGAGGAAGCTCAGAATGGTTCCAGTTTTTCTTTAGGAGAAAAAGTAGCAGGAAGAAGAGCCGTAGGAAATTCATTCAGTACACACTCATTGACGGTAGACTATGGCCCGGCACTGCCGTGCACAGAGAGAAGAAAGGAAAAGGAGACTAATATGGTCCCCTACTGGGGTCCCCCAAGAGAAGGCAGGAGTTTTTCACTGGAATACCACGTCTGAGGAATGTGTCAGCTCCCAGACCACTTACGTTTCTATTCTGAATGATAACTGACACTGAAAATGACAGCTGTTCTATGCCATTAAAAAAATTGTACAAGAAAAGGAAGACGAGGACATAGATTTATCAGAGGAACTAGAACAAACTGCGTCTGCCTTTGTGAGGATTTCTTTTTCAGCTCTTGTTTTTCTTCATGGAGTTCCTATGGACGTGCTATTAGATGGTTTGAAAATACTGAACAATCTGATCGTCAAAAAAATGTTTTCTCTGATGCCCGAGAACACTCACTCTTCCCCTACGCACGTACATTATATATTTCTTCAGCATGACAGGCTCCCAGCTAGTGGAGCAGAAAATGGGGAAGGTAGGTGTTTAAAACTGATTAGAAACAAAGAAGCATTTGACTGGTAGGAGAGACATCAGCCTTCACTGCTTGGCTCTGCCAAAATTCTTCTCCTGATCTTGGTTACTCTTGCTTGAGCTGAGAAAATTCTTCAACTTTTTAGCGAGGTTGAGAGTTGCACGCTAGCAGAACTCATCAAATTCGTGGTTGATAAATAGCCCTTTTTCTTTTTCATTCCTGGGTTTTTAAAATTGTAATTAAAAAGTTAACTTTTCTTATGAGGCTTTTGGAAACGTGTGCATACGCATGTATGTGTCTGTGCATCACCTTAAAAAAAAACTCACATGGTATTAACAGTTATCACAAACACCCCTATGGTGTCTGCTTTTCTTCCCCATGAGGTAAAGAGATGCAATAATTAATGTTAGAGCTGCACGTGTTCAAAATCCATTATCTGTTTCTCCACTGAACAAACCAATAAAATTGGGTTCCAGGATTTATTTTGTTCATATTGCAATTGCCATTCATTTTAACGAGGGGATTTGTACCTTGTTTTAGAACCAGGCATCACGGAGCCCGGTATAGTCACCCCTTTGAGAACTGTAGCTCTAAGGGTGTGTTACTGCACTACCATGACTGCGCCACCTGCTTCCAGGCAGCAGTTGCCATCTTGCCATAAGTGGGCACGAGTCCCAACACAGAACCTAGCCCTCGGTTCTTGGAATCTTTTATACAGTAGACTGTGAACTACTGGAGGACAGTAACATTGCTCTAGTCCCACTGCGTAGCACCAAGCCTGACACGCAATCAACGCTCCATAAAAATGTTTCCTGAAGTCAACTTACTGTGTCTTTCTCCAATACCATCAGACGGTAATGTTTTCAGTCTTTCACCTGCAGTATGAAGTAGCAGCTCCTTCAGCATCATGACCTGATCTCTTTTAAGTCTCAAAGAGTGTCCTGTCCCTTCTTGCTAGTACGTAGGATTTTTTTTTTTTTTTTGACGGGGTGTAGAAATTGTTTGTCTTATCCATCTGGGTTGAGATACCCGTTATCTTCTACATCCCATTTCCTGTTGCTGCTTTAAAAAATAGTCTTCAAACTGTGCCCACATTTGGCCTTTTATCTACATGCCTCAGAGACCAATAATAAATCAGTGACTCATGGTTTGCTTTTTTCAGAAACCGTATTGTCTTTCCCCTAGACAGTTATTTTTGTTTCAGTGTCTAATGATCCTATTTATTGGATACTGGACAAGTGGAAGAGAAACTTGCTTGTCTAAGGTTCCCGGGTCCTCTCTTGACCCCTTTGCATGAACAGAGTGACATCCACCATCTGCCAGTTTGATGGCAGGGTGGCTGTTTCTAATGTTGGATTCAGCATCCTGGCCAACAGTTTTCCAATTTCATCCTTGAGTTCCTTCACACCTTTGGGTGACTGCCACCTGGTCCTACTGATTAAGCTACATTTATTTCATCAGTTTGACTTGAATGAGCTGCAGTGTCACCCACAGTTGCGTTTAATCTCATCTGCCTGTCTATTTCTGGAGAACCCCAAGACCATGGGAATCTCTCAGAAATCTTTCTAGGTAAAGAATTCATTCTTCCCAGTAGCCATCCCGTTTCACTGTGCTACCTCAAACTTTGCTTCTCCGCCATTCATCACAGAAGACTTTAGGCTTGCTAAAAAAAAAAAAAAAAAAGACCATGAGGGAAAAATGGAAAATTCTACCTTTGTGTCTCTTTGTCATCTATGATTTGACAAAAACTAGCAGTTGAAAAATACCCCAAAAAGAGGTAGCAGAGTGTGAGTGTGTGTGTGTGGATCTATTTTTTTTCTACCCTACCTTGTAACAAAACTGATCAGGGGCCCATAATGCAGGAAGATTACAGAAGTTAAAATCTAAGAAAAGTGAGAAACTTAAGGATAGGGACATGAAAGGAAACCTGGAATGAAGCTAATGGAAGAAGGCATGCCGTAATTAGTCGCTGCACCTGCCTCGGTGGGTAGGCTAAAATTTGGTCTTAGCATTTTTAAAGGATTCTATGCATCTGCCTTTTTTGCCCCCCCCCCCCTTTTTTTTTAAACTATTAACTCACTACAGAAAGGCTTTCTCTCCTATTTCTTCTCTCTGGTATGATGCTTGAAGCCCTTTGACTTCTTGGAAAAAGTTGTTCCATTTGTTTTCCTTTGCACAAGTCTGGCTGTCATATTTGTTGTTTTCCAAGGAAGATACCTAAAAACATATCTGGTCCTCCTAATTGGGCTTTCTCATTTTGTTGTTTCAAGGCCAGATAATTTCAGGGAGTCCATTATTTTGTTTTGATTTTTCTCCTGTGGTAATTCAAAATGCCAGTGCAAATGCACGTGAAGAAAAGAGCCATTTTCATTTTGTAGATAACTCAGGGATGGTAAATATAGATTTATTTTATATAGACTTTTATACTTAAACCCTAATTTGTACCAAAATTGTTACTGGCATATAATAAATTAATTGTGGACTGGGTAGAAAAACAAACTGTAAAATCATCACCATATCTCACATATTGAAGGTTCATACGGCGCATGCTTGCGAGGACATATGGATTCATACAGCAAGCGTACTTGCCTTTAGGTCATTATGATGCAGATGGAAAATCATAATTTAGGGAGTTTTGTTGATTGTAGAAGGAACCAGTATCTTCTCTGGTAGTTCATTCCGAGGGCCATTTGGGAGTTCAGACGATGCTGATCTTTTTTCGATGAATTATTATGAAATATAAGGAGAATATAAAAACAGGCATGAAATGCATGTAAACAGTGTAATTTATTTTTATAAAAAGAATAAGCAGATGGTGCCCACACAGATGAAAACAAAGAACCAAAACCCGGAAGTCCTCCGCGGGCTCCTTCCTATTGTCCAGTTTCTTACTTTTCTCTTCAGTTTTGCTTTGTAGTTTCGCATCCTCCAATAATATAGTGTACTTCTGCCTTTATATGAAGTTATATAAGTGGAATCACACAGTACATGTTTCTTTTAGTTTGGCTTTGTTGTCGCTCAAACTTCCCGCACATCCGTGACCCTCATTTGTGTGTGGCGTGATCTGAGGGTTATTCGTTTGCACCGCTCTGTACTGTTCCATGTGAGCATATTACAATTTGCTTGTCCATGCTGCTGTGGATGAACATTTGAGTGATTCTAATGTGGGGCTTTTGCAGACATTTACTGTGCACTTTTTTGTGCACACGTCTTCCTTGCTTCCTCTGTCTCTGAGGTCTCCTTTCGTGTCATTTTCCTTTTCCCTGAAGACTGTATTTAGTAATTTCTTGATGAATCAAAAGGCGGCATACTCTATTCGACTTTGCTTCTTTGAAAATGTCTTTATTTCATTTTTTTTCTGGGGATAGAATTCTGTCAGTAATTTTCCTTTAGAACTTTAATGGGTTTTTTTTTTCAGTCTTTCTGTGTTGTATATTAGAAAGTTAGCTACTTGACTGCCATTCTTTTGATGGCAAAATGACCTCTTTTCTCTGCCTTCCTTTAAGACTTTCAAGCGTTCTTCAATTTTCTGTTTATCTATGATGTTATTAATGTCGATTTTGTTCGGTTTATCTTGCTTGGGCTTTGCTGGGCTTGAATCTGTTAGTGTGACGTGTTCCGTAAGTTTTTGAAACTCTCCATTTAATTACTGACCCTGTGTCCTCTTCTCTCTTTTCTGGTTCTCCAATTAAATGCTTATTAGACCTTCTCACTGTCTCTTCTGTCTTTTACTCTATTTTATATGTTTTATGTCTTTCCATGCTTCCTTGTGGATAATTTTCAGGGACTATATTGAAATTCACTGATTCTCTCTTCAGCTATATCTAGTCTGCTGTTAACACCATCCCTTGGGTCCTTACTTTATGATTGTCTTTTCAGTTTCATAATATCATATTGAATCTTTTTCATGTATGTAAGGTCTCTAGGTTCTTGTTGACATTTTTAAAGTCAGCTTTAATTTCCAAACATTCTAAGCACAGATTTACAGTCCGCCGCTGCTAACCTTCTAGTACCTAGGTCCCCGCATGTGCTGTAGGTCCCCACAGGTGCCATGCCTCTTGCTTCTTTAAGTCTGTGACCCCTGGCTCTCATATTGTCTAGAGAGGTACCTTAGACTCCTCCATGGTTTACTGAGTATTTTATTTTTAAAATTACCTTCAGGAATAATTTGAAACCTGGAGTCCTTTCTTCATAGAGGATGTTACTTTCGTTCTCTGGGCGTCAGGGGGGACTAGCAGTCCAGGATCAAGGCTGAGCATGTTCTGGGCCTTCAGGGTATAATAACCGTTCCCTCCGCTTCCCATCCTAAACAAGGGAAAGGATGCTTGGTGCCCCTGTTACACTGCACACCACTGAACTCTGTTTCCTGCAGCCCTTGGAATGCCTGCGGGGAGGAGAAGTGATGGAGATACACCAGGTCTGCACATGTGGGTCCATGCTCCCTGCTCCCTCCTCCTCCCCCTTCTGGCCCTTGTCTTAGCCGCCCTCCCTCAGTCTGAACATGTGCCTGGGGGTGGTGGGGAGGAAGCATCTCTGGCTCACCTCCCTGAGCTCCATTCCTCTCCTTGTACCTCCCAGAAGCTTATTTCTGCCTCGTGGAGGTCTGCTATGCTTTTTATTGGACGTAGTTTTTATGTTTTCGACCCCCAGCATTTTTTGTGATTTTCAGTAGGATCATTTCAAATTCATCTAGTCGTTTATTACTAGAATTGATATATGTCAGGCTTTAGCTTTTTAATAATCAGCTGCTGTTCAGGGCAGCCAGGGGAGACAGGCATTCGTTAAATGGCTCATCCTCACATTCAACCTGCAAATGTGTACCAGTGTCTTAGGTGGGTAATTAACCCCAGCCCTGAGGGAGCTCCAGGGCGGGGAGGGGAAACAGATTTTAAGCAAATCATGAAAGTATAACACCCTTCATTTATGTAATAGGGTAATAAGCAGGGGTTTTGGAAGTGTAGCTCAGGTAAGAGAACAGCCCTGCTGGAGAAGCTGGTTTAGACAACTTAGTTGAGACAGAGGTGACTTTTAAAATACCAGCTATTGGCATTTTTTCCCATTTTTAAAGCAATATATGATCAAAATAGCATAGTGTCAGGCATAATGAGGAACACAAAATTGCTTATAATGCACAGCCAAAGTTAAGTCACTTAAAGTCTTCTCGATCAACGATTATTAACGAACTACTGTATCTCTGCTGATAGATTAGATTCATACATTTCGCTTCTATAACCAGCATCTTCCTTTCTTTACCCCCTCCTACCCCCTTCTTCTGATCTGAAAAATAGAGGCACTCGGGCTTATGGAATCTTCATTTAAATTATTCATTTGTTTAATAACAACCACCATTATCTTGCCAGATTCCTTATTAGTTCTGAGAGATTTCAAGTTATTCTCTTGTGTTTTCTAAATACGTAATCATATCACTATATAACCGTAATTTTGTTTGCATTCTAATAGCTAGGCTTTGTATCACTTGCAATTATAACGCACTGATAGAGCTTCCAAAAATATGTTCAGTAATAACAGTAAATAGAAGGCATTTTTATCTTCCTTCTGATTCTATTAAAGTTGCCTTAAGATGTACATTCTTTATAAATCCTCTTGAGCAACGATCCAGCAAGGAGTATTGAATTTTACCGTATCCCTTTTTAATATCTGATAAGGTAGTTCTATCATTTTAGCCCTGGAACAAAGTTAAATATGTGCTAACTGATTTTCTGTATTACTGGTTAACCTCATTTAATTGCAGTAAGTTGCTTTAATGTATGGAGGGACCTGTATACTTAGATTTTGGCCTCTGTGCACGTCCGATCGATGTGCTCTGTGTGTGTGTCCACACATGAGTGCATGTATGTGTGTTATCTTGGCTGGGCGGCATCTTGAGTGCCAGCTTTAAACTGTCCTGTTTGTTTTAGAATAATGATGGTAGCATGAGAGAAGTCCAGAAAAGTCAACCATACCACTCTTGTTCAGAAACTGGGGTGGAGGTAACTCTTTCATTGTTGATTTTCCCATTTTTTAGTGAACTGTTAAGAACTTCCCGTTCTGCTTGATTAATTTCAATAACATTTTCTCAAATATTTAGTACATTTTATAGAGGTTTTCAAGTATATTAGTAGAATATACATCATCTCCTTATCATTTCCATCTAATTCTTACCTTATATCCTTGCCTGAAAATTTTTTAATTTTTTTCTGACTTAGTTTGCTTTCCTTCGCTTCATCAGAATCACTTCTTGCATTTGTTCTTCAATGTGTACTTTATTAAATGTATTTAACTGTTATCATACACTCCTGCTTCTTCATGCTTTTGTTCTGTATGAATGTTATTTTACATTTGAAGTCAGGCTTGGCTCAGCTCTTTAAGTTTTGTTTTGAAGGGTTCTCAACTAAATTATTTTCCAATTAATCTATAACAGTGTTGATTTACTCTTGGATCCTAGAGGGATTTATAAAATGATTTTAACTTCCCAAGTGCTTAAGCTACGTTATGAAATTCTGGCTGTTGTATTACAGTCAGATAATCAAAGTGAAAGCAGAGATCAAGAACGATGCATTTTTACCATTTAAACTCAAAAGTCACTCTTGAAAGGCCATCTTATCATCCAGAATCCACTTTTCATTGGCACCTTCTTTTCCCCAGCAGATAAGCAGTCCTCAGGTTTGGGGACAGGGGAAGAGGATTTGAAGAGGAACCAAGTATTCAATATAAATAAGCAAACCCACGGGGTCCAAGAAAGAATAGAACTTCCCTGTAATATAGAATATGTGGGCTCTTTCCTCTCTTGGCTCAAGTCCTAGGTGAGACTCAGAAAGCAGGGAAGCCTGCATCCTCCCCTACCTCTCAAGTCAGTCTGGAAAGCAGAAACTAAGTAGAGCTGGGAAGGGGAGTGGCTGAGCGAGCCCTCCATTCTGTAGACTTCAGCGTGACAGGCCAGGACATGAAGGGTAAGTGACTGAGAAGGAGCCAGAGGACACAAGAGAGCTGGGAAAAGGGGCAGGAAGCAAGGAGCGCCCCTCACATGACCTGACAGCCAGAGCCCACGGCAGGTCTCCCTTGAGCAGGAGGACGGGAAGACCACCTGGGAGGAGCTGAGATGGGGCAGGTAGTCAGCACACGGCCGTCAGTGGCCACACGGGGGAAGCAGTGCCAGATTCAGCAACTGAAAATACAGGCTGCTCAGTTAAACTTGAATTTCAGATAAACAACGTATAATATTTTAGTATAAGTATGTCCTAAATATTGCATGGGATAATACTTTTACTAAAAGTGTTCGTTTTCTGAATCTGAATAACATGTATATGTAGTTCAAATATAATAAGCTGTTTGGTATTTTATCTGGCCGCCCTCCTCAGGGGCATTTGTGCATGTCCCCGCGATGCTACATAAAGAGACAGAGGAAGAAAACTCTCAGAGGAAAAGTCTTGGTCAGCTGTGTTTTATGTCTGCATGGTCTGAGAAATCACTCAGTTTGAGTTTTGAGTTTTGCTGGAAGTGACCAGATTAAATATCTTGCATTAGAAGTAAACATAGCTCCAAATCTGACATGTTTTCATCAAAAGAAGGGTGAAGTGTTATTTTTGCGTGTCCAACGTGATATAATTTTGAAATTTGTAACAATTTAGTTTTTAAGTTCACGTGACAGGTAAAATCCTGCATGTCACGGGATGCTATTTACACCTTTACCCAAGAGACCGATCCAAGTTAAATTAGGATATCTTGGTGTTAATCCCCAATCCCTCATCTTCTCCATTTCAGGTCCAGTCAGCCGGGACCTGGAGGGTGGCATGGGGAGTGGCGAGATGTGACTGTCTCTTTGGGAGAGAAGGGAAGTAAGGGGAAGCTGTGAGCTGCGCAAAGAGCCTAAATTGTGTCTTCTAGAATCGTCTTCCATCTCATGCTGTGACAACTCACTAATGGACTGCTGAGTTTTAAACCTGGTCCAGAGCTGAAATGGAATGAAAAAGATGGATGGTCTCTTGCTGGTTTCCAGCTCCACAGCGCTTGTCAGGAAGACGTTCACGGTGCCTTTCTCACGGGGCTGCTCTCTCTCCAGGACATTTCCTCATGCGCCTGTCACGGAGAAGCACGTGTCACCATTACGTGCCCTTCAGATGTTTTCCTGACATGTTATTCCTCTGTTTTATTACCGGTTTCAGACGGCACCATGGTGTGGATTACGCCTCCGACGTCCAGTCACAGAAACACCTGCGCATTCAGTTAGAGTGTTGTCAGCGGCTGAGCCGTTTCAGCATCCAGCTTGCCAGGCGCGTAGTGAAAGGCAGTGAAATGCGCAACCCTTCTGCAGAGCTAGAGAGAACCAGGAATTTATTTATGATGAGGAACAGATTGTTTTCCGCCAGTGAGGTTGCAATAGCGAGCGTTAGAAGGCTAGTCACTCTGATGGGTTTATTTCCTAGTTATGAGTGTCATAGGATGCCCTTCCCTTAAAGGGTTCAGTTGAAACCCAAGAGATAAATCTCCTGCGGAGTGGAGTCCTTTCTATGTCTCCTTAATTTAAAAAGATTGTGATTGGGAGAAATGAGTCACTGGTGACTGGTGGGGAGGTTAATTTCACGGACTCAGCAATGGTCCGTGTACTGTGGAGCCTGACGCTGGCTTTAGAGTTTAGCAGTGAAGCCATGTGACCCCGTGGGGTTTGACTTTCCCCATGTGGGGTTTTCCCCCCACCCCCAATGCTGCTACTGCTTTAGGCATCCTTGAGACAGGTCGTCACCTAGAGTCAAGGCATTTATCCTTATTATTTAGAACCAAAAATGTCATTCATCAGTGCCAGGCTAGATGAGACCACAGAGAAGACATTGTCCCTCGTCACTGTGCCAATTTGATGGATTTTGTGAGGCTGGGAGAAGAAAGATAGCTGTGGTTCATTTTAGGTCCCTGTGGGTCTGGACACTGGACCTGCCGTCCCACAGTGCCTTCCCAGAGGGTAGGGTGAGCAGGTGATGGGGTACCGGGTAGGGGTCGGGGTGACGCCTTCACCCCAATTATTCCCCGATCTCTGACAAGTTCTGAACAGTCAGAAATGGATGATGTGTGGTCTGGTCATTGAACTGCAGAGTTAAGTAGCTGTGACAGACACCACGTGGCTTATAAAGCTGAAGATATTCACTCTCTGGCCATTTACAGGGACTGTTTGCCCATCCCTGTTTCCTAACGTCCAGAGGAGAGGACTTTGTCCTCCCCCTGCTCTGGGACCACAGTCTGACCAGGAAATTCTGGGCTTAAATAAGATTTCAACGTGGGGACATCCACCTGTGGCCCCTAAAGCCCCACAAGACTTGGGTTCAAATTATGCCCCTGCTTCTGCCACGTGACTCTGACAAGTCACTTGACTTTTCTGAACATCCATAATTTTCTCTGTGAAATGGAGACGCTTCCTGTCTGAAGAAGTGCTAGGACACCGCGTGAGACGGTGCTGGGAAGTGCGCAGCGTGATCACCAGCCACGTGGCGGGCACTCAGTGAGCAGGGCTTCTCTTTCCTTGCTTACGTCCAAGTTGAGGAGTGAGCCACGTGTGAACACAGAGACTCTTCTGGAGGAACAAATGGCCCTTTGTGTCATGCAGAAATTCTTTGTCATTTTAGCACACTTCCGTCTTTTAACATGAGTCTCAGAGAAAGAGTGCTTTTGTTCATACATCTTAGGTTCTATTCAAAGGTTTTTACCAAGTGCTTCCTCATTTGTTTTAAACTCTCATTTAGGCCGGTTTTCTGTCGGATTGCCCGTGGTTCCGGTAATCTTAACAATTCCCAACAGCTCTTCAGTGGGATTTGTACAGAGAAGATCGGGGAATGGTGTCTCAGAAACGACCTTTCCCCTGGATAAAATCGACCTCTTACCTGTGCTCCAGGCCAGCCCCTCTGGATGCTCCAGCTCCCAGGAGTGTCGGCCAGCAACCCAGTAAGCTGGAGGCATGGGTTGATTTGATTTTGTCCACTGTTGTGCTCCTGCTGTGGAAACACTCTCCTTAGCCTCCGTCCAAAGCCGCATACTTGCTCAGCTCTGTTTTATCCGATTTGAAAGACCTCCTTTCCATGTGCATCTGTCCATGTGCAACTAAGCCATCTAGACTGAAGACATATGTCTCATGTTAATAAGTATTTTCTCCTGGACATTCATCTACACGTTGCGCCATGGATCCCGTCCCTGGGAGGTTATCCTCTCTTTACAGACAAATGAGGAGTGATGGGCCGGGGCAAAGTGATGCAGGTGACAGGTCACAGGAAAGACGCAGAGCTCAGAAGCAGGTGGTTCAGAAGCAGCCGGATGCTTCTGCTGTGCCCATGTAACCAGGTGTGCCAAGAAGTTGGCAAATAGTCTGTCCCCTTTCATCCTCCTTCTGGTGGACGTGCCTTTTGTACTCAGATGTCAATCCAGGGGCCATGGAGTTTCCCCATCGCCTTTTCTCTTGTGCTGGACCCCGCCTCCTCCTCCTCTCCCTTTCCCCCCTCTCCCACCTCCCTCCTGTCTCCTACCTTCTGCTCCTCGCCTGCCTCCCCTCCCTCCTTTTCTCCTCTGATCCCACCATATTGATTTTTTGTTAGCTGCCTTAAATTCCTTTTGCAACAACGTAGGGTGAAAAGAAATATACTTCAGATAGAATCGTAGACACTCAGACATGGAAGCAATGCAAGGTCATGGTCCCTCCCATCGGAGCTGAGTGAGCGAGGTTTACCTGTATCCACATTGAGGTGATTAAGTTTCCCCAAACAAGTGAATCTTGTCTCATATCACAAAACATAGCGAATCCAGAAGTGGGAGAGATGAGGGTTTTGGGGGATTTTTTTGCACATCCCATCCATGTCAATTGCTTGGACGTGTGTTTTATCCCTTGGGACATTTTTTCCCCTCTCTGATTCCCTCTGGCATTATCCACATCCAACCTGTATTCTGGTTATCTGGGTGCATGGCATAATATAGTCATTCTTCGCTTGTATTGACCCGCAAATAAAACTTTGATGATGGCACTAACAGCACAAAAAGAAGTCAGAGAATCACCCTGGTCTGTATGCTCTTGTGAAAACTCAACATGCGAGATTTCTCTAGAGGTAACAGGAATATAATGCTGACTGAAACTTCTAGACGGGGAGTGTAAGGTCCAGACCCATCAGAGCAGTGGCTCTCAATCTTGACTGCACAGTAAAATCAGCTGAGAAGCTTTAAAAAATAACGTCCTCCTTCCCCCACACCAGAGATTCTGACTTTGGGGTCAGGAGGAAGGACCCTGCGTTGCTGTTTGTAAAAAAAACAACTATTCAGATAATCTAATATTGTCTAGGGTTAAGAACCATCCTCCTAACTGGTCTTGAGTTATACAGTCCATTGTAAGTCACATCAGCCTTTTATTTTCCTCTTTAGGGACCAGTGAGAATAAAACAGAATGGAAACTATCAGTGTGCATTTCACAGAGTAATGATGGGTGTTCTATTATGAAACTTTTGATTCAGTTTCACGTCTATCCAGGTGGATGCAGTCACTATTTTAAAATGGTTTCTTACTGTGGATTGTGGTCAAAGTTTGAAAAACGCTGCTTTAGATTACATCCAACAGAGACGGTGTGTTGGTAATTGCCTGAGGAAGATCAGAAAATTTCCCCCTGTCCTAAGAGAGAGGCCCGACTGAGCTATTTTTAAATGCACGCTGGGCACGCCAGAGGTATTGCCAAGTGGTCGCCACATGATCAGATGTCCGGCCTATTTATGGAAGCCCTTACACTTTCTTGGAGACACCGAGCCCGACTTTCCTTTCTCCTGTAGGCACCCTCGCCGCCTAAGATCATTAAGTTACATTTCTTAAAAATACCTCTTAGCTCAGTCTCGTCATTTCCAAATCCGCTCCTTCTCACCCTTAGTTCGAGGGGGTTTAGGGAAGATTTACACTTCAGAAGGAAGGATAGGAGTGAGGTGTGGGGGACCAGGCCTAGCACTGAAGTACTGGGTCGGTTCCCCGGAAATACCTATCAAATCTGCAGGCCTGGAACTTAGCAGAACCACCTGACATGGTCCAGGAGGCTTTCCGGAAAGTGACGTGGGGCCTGGGTATCAACATGAGGGCTCAGAGAGTCCAGGATAGCCGTCAGTTTTCACAGATGATGTCAAACGGATTTGGCCCCTTTGTTCTCTGAGGAGGTCCTAGGAAGGTAACGTAGAAACACACACTGAGAAAGCTAGCGTGCGTGGACCCTCGCTGGCCCGCCCCCGGGTGTGTGAGCCCTCGCCTCCCTGGTACTTAAATTTTGGGGTATAGTCTGCAGGCCCTGGAGGGGTGCTGGGGTTTTTGTGCTTTACTTTTATTTTATTTTATTTTATTTTTTTAATCTTTAAAATTTTTAATTTTTATATAATTTTAAAGTTTCCTTTCCATTTACAGTCATTACAGAATATTGGGTCTATTCCCCGTGTTGTATGTACAACACATCCTTGAGCCTGTCTTACACCCAACAGTTTGTACCCCTGGCCCCTGCAGTGCCCCTCCCCTACCACTAGTTTTTCTCTGTATCTGTGAGTCTGATTATTTTTGGTTATATTCACTAGTTGTATTTTTCAGATTCTACATATAAGTGGGTATCATACAGTATTTGTCTCTCTCTCTGATATATTTCACTTAGATAGTAAGGGCTGCTGCTTAAGCCTCCTGCCCTTTGGCTGTGAAGTGGCTGTGGAGGGGCCTGTGGGTGGGGGAGACGGGGGAGGCTGTGTCCTTCCGAGGCCTAGACCACCCTCAGCAGGGGAATCTTCAGGGCCCGGACATGAAGAGCTGTGCCCACCGTGTGTGCAGGGCCCTTTCCCCTGCTTCTCCCTTGAACTGGTGCAGAGTTGTCAGAGCTGTTTGATAACTTAGAAAAATACACACCCACACCTTGGAAGTGATGGCTTTAAAAAATATGTCAAATGCATTGAGGGGAGGAGAGATTGAATGCAGCTGGGTAAAGCAGCTTAGGGATTTGGGGAGGAGGGAAGAGTAACCACAGCCCCTGAGAAGAAGACAAAGACAAGTGTATGTCCTGGAAAACTTCCCTTTCAGATCATCATGGTGAAGTGATGTTTCCTCAAGGAACACACCTTCACTGGTTACCGAGTGTTTAAAAGTGTTTGGTATATGAACTGAATGAAACAGGAGAGGAAATTCCATTCTTTGTTGGAAACCTAGCACATGGCACCCCGGAATGTTCTGGAAGCAGCTTGAACCCCGTTGAGCGGGTTTGTGAAGAGGGGTAATGGCACAGCCGTGTTTTGAGACAGCGGAAGCTGACATGAACTTTATAGAAGGAGATGCTGAAGTGGCAGGGACACACACTCAAATAGGCACCACGTGGCAGGAGACCGCGGGACAGACGGCCCACCCATTCCTCGAAAATTCAAGCACAAACACCCTGGGTGTCAGCAAGCATCCGACCCTCACACCTTCCAGAATGGACAAGGGAAGCAGGGAGTAAGAACTGGAGAACTTGCTCTGAGCTCTGACCCTGAACGGCTAAATCAAAAGCAGAATCCACATCTGCTGATGCTCACTTTCTTCTGCCAGATCAGCCCTGGAGTTTAAATTGTAATATCTCCAGGAGCCGTAGGAAATTCCATGACCAATCATTCTCACTGTGGCTTTGGAGACCCGTGGTGACTTGGCTCCTCTTCCTTCGTAGCTATTAATCCGGTCATAGCATAGATTCATTCCATCTCCTCTTCTCCTCTTCACCTGCTCCCCATCCTTCAGCTCCCAGGTGACACATTTCTGCTTCCGAAGAGCCCTACCAGCTGCCTCGAAGTTAGTGAAAGGTCACCCTCCTTCATGCACCTCTGTGTTCTTCCTCCCAGTCTTGCCTTGTGCTGTAACTGCCTGTTTTCTGTTGCCATCTCCACCTTAACCCTCTTAAGGACGGCGATGGCTCATTCACCATAACAGCACCAGTGCCTGGAGCAGCTTCTGGCATATATTAAGGCTCTCGACCTGTCTCCTCAGTAAATAAATAAACATCAGAAGGTACAATCATTTCAAAAGTTCACTTTTGTATTCTAGATTACACCCAAGCCTTCCTGCTATTCACAGTCCAAATTTAGTTTTGCACATGCAGTCAACAACGTATTATTCTAGATGCTCTGTACCTCCATGGGTTGTGTGTCCAAGCTCCTAGCAACACACTGCTTGTGATACCAAAGTCCTCAAGGCAGAATTTTGGAATGAATGAATTTGTACAGTGATGACTGGTCTACCCATTTCCTAAGGCGTTCAGATAGTTTCTGGCACACAATATGGGAAAAGTTGTAGGGGAAGAGTTTTTAGCAGCTTTTGTTTTATAAGCTGAAAAACATGATTGCAAAGAGCGAGGACGTGAAGTCGGACTGGGCGGTCGCTGACTCGTGGGAAGAGCCTGCAGAATCTGGTCTGGCCAGTGGAAATCAAAGACGGCTGAGCTAACCTTGACAATGAAGAAAATGCCACCTCATGACTCAGTATGTGGTTTTGGTGATGTGCAATCACCAGTCACAAGGACTTAGAAAAATCTCAGAATGCCTTGCAGAGAAGATGTGACCCTAGGAAGACCAGAAGTCATACTTCCAGGACCAACGGCAGGGTCTGAAACGGGATGTAAGTTGCTCGGACCTCTAGGGTGGTATGTTCTCTACTGCCATTTTCAAGAACTCTTACTGAGCGTCTGCGGGCGCTCTCCCCTACATGTACCTGAGTTCCTACTGCTCAATGGGCATGGTGGAGTGTGATGGGTAAAGGGTTCACGCCCCAAATCTTAGCAGCCTCAGTTTGAAACCCAGCCCCACCACTCAGCAGCTACACGACCTGACATCGTTAACTGAACCTCGCTGGGGTGCACTTTCTACGCATGTGCACTGGTGGTGAAAAACTGGTAGAACCATCTCTTTGGGTCATGGTGGGATTTAAATGGGTTCATCCACATCCAGGGTCAGACACACCGTGATGACTCTGTAACTGTCAGCTGCGATCCTTAGTGTCATGTGCCAGCTGAGAAGCAGAGCTGTGGTTTCTGGACTCATGTAGCTTGCTCGGCGTTTGTTGCTTCTCTTTACCTTGTAAGTCATCTTCCACCCATCCTCTGCCTGGCACCGCATGTCCCCGGCTCCCATGCCAACTGCCTTCGGGCAGAGAGTGAGGCTGGGAGGCCAAGCGTCCCTCTCTGCTCGGTAGCATCACCGGCGGAGGCTTTTTCTCCTCTTGCTCCAAACAGAGCCTCCCTCTGGGCTCACAGGTCCGACTGGGAGTCCCTGTTCCAAGGCTTCCTCCCAGCTTTCTGCTTTACGAGGGAAGCCAATACAGGAGAAAATGGGACAAGAGGAAAAAGTCAGATTCCAGGTCTGCTCCTGGATCTAACTGTGCATGAAGTTTATCTAGTGACTGGGTTTTCCAATACAGGAGTCTCTAAAAAGTCCCCTATTTGCTGAGGCTGCTTTGAGTGCATCTCCTTCACCCGCCACTGTGCCAGTCCTGATACGGTGTCTGCTAATCCCGAAGACGCCTTGAGGTGCTGTCAGAGTGAAGCACTTTGCATTCTCATTGAATACTTGTCTCTGGAATTCAGGTACCTAGTGTTTATTGTCTTGCTGGGATTTAAGAACATAAAGATGAGCAAGAGAAGCACAGTCCTTCTCTCTGATGGCCCAATAGTGACTCACTAAGTGTTTTCAAACATGTTAACTTTTACTATCCTTCTTCTAAAATGCTTCACCAGCAACCTGAACGTGTTTTCTTGGTTGATGCCTATCTCAACGCTAAGGACATCTCATCCATTTTAATACAAGGATAGAGTCTAACAATGCAAAGCGAGAACTTTTGGGGGCGAAAAGTTTTCATTTATTTTCGATAAAGTAAATCCCCAGTCTCCTGTTGTTCTTGGGGAAGCCTTCCCAAGGCAGGAGGGTTTTCAGCGCAGCAAGATGAGCAGCGTCATGACCGCAGGGTAGTCAGTCATTCTGCAATGTGCTTTCGGGGCTTCTCCGCTTCTTCGTTTGCCTGTGGTGATGCGATTTGTCTTTCGATAATAGATGAGCCTCCTCTCCCTTTCAATCACTAGCATGAGGCACTGAAACTCGCCCCAGATGTGTCCAAAGTTCATCTGCTTTGGAGATTTTTTTGCATCTCTCATGGTTGATGAAAGTAAATTTATAATCATGAGGCAGGTCTGTGTGTGTGTGCGTGCGCGTGTGCTTTGTCCTTGAAATGTGGTGACCTTTTAATGTTGTAATATATGGTCAGGCTGTAGTTGCTGTGGAAGCAATAACCAAATTTCCTGGCCTTTGAGGGGAGGAAGATGCCATGGTGGTAGACCTTAGTTGAGAGATTGATAATAGAATTAAAGTCAAGATTAAAGGAAAGGAGCTTTTTCTACCTTAGTGATCAGGTCGGAGGAATCTCCCTTTCCCCCGAGTCTACCACCAGAGCCAGGCTGAAGGCTTACCAGGATTTCTTTACTATTTTAAAAATCAGTTTATTTTTGGATACTGGATGAGCAGGTTTTTGGAGTTCTTGACTATGGTTGGTATGTCATTGTTTACATAGTGTAGGGTCATGCTTTCTGATATTGGAAGACGTACTATTCAGATGAGTGTCCACACAGGAAAAGAGTAAGACACAATAGTAAGACACTGCTTTTGTTTGGAATATGATACCTTGAGATCTTTTCATTGTTGAGGTACAAGTTCATCAGTCCAATGAATACATGCCATCCATCCTCTCTTCAGTAAGTGTCCTCCACTAGGACCTCTGGGGCTCCTGGGGAGCTTCTCTGTACCTCCTGCCCAGCACTGATGGTTCTGCATCAGTGAAAGTTGGGGAGATGCACCAAACTGGCAGTTCCTACATCTGTGTTTATTCTGTTCATGCTTCACGTCAGGGGAAGTGAGAGAAGTGTGGAATGTGGGGAGTGGCGTTATCACCCTGATTGCTTCGTGAGGCTCCTCTGTGCCCAGTACAGTGTTGAGTTCTGTGGATGTGGACATGGACTGGGAGTGATTACCAGCCCTTGGCCACTCAAGAGAATTCATGGGACTGCTCATTGAGTTAGGGGGCGGCACAGGGTCAAAGCCAACAAATGCAGCCAAATGGGAAAGGAAGAATCGAGTCCAACAGGATGGGCAGATAAAAAGCTGGAGGGGAAGCAGGATTTGAGACTTAGCCCAAAGGAAAGGCAGACCTAGATAAAGACCATGTTCGGTGTTAGCAAACTCCACAATTTACACATAGGCTGCACATGCTCTTTTGAATGTGTTGAATGTTATATTACAACGGAGATGACGTCAAGTGAATGAACTAGAGATACAGATGGGGCATGAGCTAGTGCTTGAGGGACACTAGGTAGCCAGGGAGGCAGATAGTCTAATAGGTATTCTCTGGGAACAAAGATGCTCAGGGAACTGTGGATGAATTGAAGAACAGGTAAGGAAACCTGGGATTTTTTAGATCCCAAATGCCTTGCCAGAAATAGGGCTTAAACTCTAATAATTGCAGGTCAAAGTAAAGACTCCAGCATGATAATGAACAGGGTAAACTGTTGCCCAGAGGAAATTATAGAGCAAAATAACTAGTCCATAAACAGAAACTGAATTTGGTTGCATATAAAAGCAGTGTGAGACCAATCCAAACACCCTTTGGAATTGCAGGTGGTGTTTGTGGTGGGGAAGACTTGGTGGCTTCTGCTTGACTTTTTCAGAGCTCTCTCCTTAGGTTTTTTTTTTTTAATCCCTGGGCTACTATCAATTCTGTCATACTTTCCAGTATGGATAAGAATTGAAAAAGGGATTTAAAAGCCCAGTTCTTAACCTATGAAACTGTATGACGTACACAATATGTTAGGTATTTTTTCCAATTTGGAGTCTTGAGTGGGTCATAGACAGATATTTTTCATCTGGAGAAACTGGTCCATCCTGAGGTCCTACCAACGATGACATGGTCAGTTCAGAGCTTCTCAAAACTCATCAGTACAGTTGTGAAGATGGACTTAGCCTTCTCAACTCTTAGGGATTTCAGGGTTTTTAGAAAAACCCAGTGGGATTCTGTGTCTCAAAGTTAATACACACCCATCGTTCCTGATGTGGGGCAGTCAAAGAGCGAAACCAAATACCTTTGGCACAAAGTCAGAGAATATTGTACTGGTTTAGTTTGTGGGTGGGTGTTTTTGAGATCAACTAGTACTCTAAAAATGGGCAGTCTTACAATTTTTTTCCTTCTTTTCCCTTTTTTTTTTTTTTTTTTTAAAAGGACCTCCTTAAGAAATGCTACTCTGCCAAGGCGTCTTACCTCTTCCAGCAGGATAAATTCTACGACGTCAGCTATGACACGGGAGACAAGTCTATCCAGTGCAGCCGGAGACCAGATGCATTCAAGTTCTGGATGACCTGGAAGGCCCTGGGCACCTTAGGCCTTGAAGAAAGAGTTAATCGGGCTCTTGCTTTGTCTAGGTACGTGGCCTGTGTGTGGTGTGTGTGTGTCTAATAGGAAGATTCAACGGAAGGCATGTTTGCGAGGTTTGTACATGTTTTTCCACATGTGTATTCCTTCTTTCACCTAATAACCATCTTCTCGGCATCAACCCTGTGTTAGGAATGGAGACCAGAGCAGTCCTGCCTTCTGTCCCCCAGCACCCTAGCCTAGTGAGAGATACATTCAGGTGCCAAAGCAGATAAAACACAGGTGCTCCTACTTTTTGGAAATGGAAGGTACACAGAGTTCCAGAAGCACACAGTAGGGTTCCCTAGAGTGGTCTTGAGGGGCACTGGCAGAGGTTTCCTGGGGGAAGTGACATTCAACTGAGACCCAGTGATGAAAGGAGGGGAGAATGACTGAGGCAGAGGGAGCGCTAGGCCCAAATCTCTGGATAAGTCACGGTGGCTCTCATTTCATGAAGAGATGGTTGGCGAGGATGTGGGGCCCACATGGAAAGGCACAAAGGCACAGGTGATGGGGAAGTGCCTTGCTGTAACATGAGAGACAAAGCTTTCTTCTTTTCCCCCCAAATTCTCTTTTATTTATTTATTTATGGGGGGGTAATTAGGTTTATTTATTTATTTTAATGGGGTTTATTCATTTATTTTAATGACAGGGATTGAACCCAGGACCTTGTGCTTGCTAAATGCCCACTCTACCACTGAGCTATACCCTTCCCCTAAAGCTTTTTTTTTAAATTAATTTTTAATTTATTATTTTTCATCTCTTTTTGTGGGGAGGTAATTAGGTTGTTCATTTTGGGGAGCAGGTAATTAGGTTTACTTATTTATTTCTATAGGAGGCACTGGAGATTGAACCCAGGACCTTGTGCATGCTAAGCACGCACTCTCCACTTGAGCTATGCCCTCCCCCTCAAGACAGAGCTTTTGAAGCCACTTTCAAAGACACTAGAAAGTCTCTTAAGACATAGATGCTGGGCATTTCCCACCTGAGCAAGACTCTGCTGGATCGATGGGTGCAAATTTAGTTTTAAATGTGACGTGTTGGGTCTGAGCTGCATAGGGTTAACCTTGATTGTGTTAAAAAAATAAAACATTTAAATATTCAAAATGTTTTAAAATAAGGAGGTTTTGGTTTTAAAAAAAATCAAGATTTCTGACTTCTCTCAAAAGATCAGAGTTCTCTCAATCCCACATGGTGACAAACCGCTGAACATGGTGATGCCTGACCCTCTGGAGAAACACAGTGCCCTCCACTCCCCCTGGTTTTTGTGGTTTTTATTTTTGCTTTTGTTTTTTTGAGCAGAGAATGGTTTATTGCAGGGAGAACGGGCAGCTCATGCTCAAAAAAACCCCAAACTCCTCCCCCTGGTTTTTGCTGGATCATAGGATAACTTTATTTTTAGTTTTTCAAGGAACCTCCGTACTGTCCTTCATAGTGGCTGCACCAATTTACATTCCCACCAGTAGTGTGGGAAGGGTCCCCTTTTCTCCACACCCTCTCCAGCATTTATTGTTTGTAGACTTTTTGATGATGGCCATTCTGACTGGTGTGGGGTGACACCTCCTTGTAGTTTTGATTTGCATTCCTCTAACAATCAGTGACATTGAGCATCTTTTCGTGTGCCTCTTGGCCATTTGTGTGTCTTCACTGGAGAAACGTTGGTTGAGGTCTTCCCAAGCCCACTCCAGACTCCTCGTTGCATCGTATCTGTTAGCATTCCAATGGCTGAAGCAGATCAGATGGCCAAACTCAAGGTCAAGGGGCAGAAAGAACTGCAAGGTTACGTGGCAAAGGGCTTGGATATAAGGACAGGAAAACAGTTGGCTTTGCCACTTTCAGAAGACTGTTAGAAGTCAGCAGTTCTGGCTGTTTTGGTTTAAAAGGTGCTTTTTAAGAAAAATTTGTAAATACTCTGTCAGTTAGGATGCTTTTGGTGTTACGCAACAGAAGCCTTCACTAAAGGTGTTATAAACAAAGAAAGGTAATTTACTTGCTCATGTCACTTATAAGCCAGCGTAGTGATGACTTGGAATGGCTTGTTCTAGGGGCTTGAACAAGATCACCAGTCCTTTATCCCTCTCCACCCATCAGGTCTGCTCTTCTTCATGTGGGTTTATTCGTCCTTAAGAAGGTAGCTGCCAGGAGGATCAGATCCATATCCTCCCAGGCTCACGTCAGGGTCAACAGGAGAGAGTGTCAACAGTCCCGGGGAAAGCTTTAATTCTTTCTGAATGAGGCAAGTGTCTATCTCTGACTCCGTCCCTGTTGCCAGGGAAATGTAAAACTCCAGTTCTCATGCCCTCCCTTGGCCTGGGGGACACAGTTGACTCCTCCTATGTGTATAGAATATATACCAACACTGGGTGAGGAGTGTGCCTCTGTTAGAAGTAGGGAT